>NC_138875.1:23439664-24156664 GCF_965194805.1 Balaenoptera borealis | reverse complement strand
GCTACTTTAACTCCTGCTTGTCACCCAGAACTAACAGCCAGGTAAGCAGAGGAATGCTACCCCCTTGATGGAGGTTTGGCACTCCCTTTCCAAACTTTGTGGTCAGTACATCACTCAGGGGGATCCAAGTGCCAGCCAAGAGTTGGGACTTAAGGCCTTTTCATTCTTTAAAGTCTTTTTAAGTCCCATCTCCACCTAATAGTCTTTTCTATCAGCTTGATTCACTTATATTTTTCTCTTCTCTGACCTTGGAAAGTGGAGTTTGAGTACGCTGTGCATTTAATTATATTTTCCATTTCTTTTTAAGTTGCTTATAGCATTTAGCATAATGCTGGGCCTATGACAGAGGTTTAATAAATATTTGAAGGGGTCCAGTTTGTGCTAGTTTTTTCCTTCTTTATTTGAACCAGTGGTATGATTTTTATTCTAGACTTTCCACTAACTCTGGTCCTCTCAGCTCTCCATCATCTTCTCTGTCTTCAAACAGGGAGAGGAAGTCTTGGAATCAGAAACTTGGACTTGTGTTCCATCTTTGCTTTTTTACCAGCTGTGTGACCTTGAGCAAGTGAATCAATCTGGTTGGGTCTTAGGCTCACGATTTGTAAAGTGAGATGGTTGTACTAAGTGATCTCTCAGATTTGTTTTAGGTTTAACACTCTAAATCTGTGTATGCTGTCTAATAGGGTAGCCACTAGCTCCATGTGGCTATTGACCACTTTATATGTGGCTAATCCAATTTGACATGTGCTGTAAGTGTAAAAACAAACCAGATTTCAAAACAAGAATGTAAATAGTCTCAGTAATTTTTTGATTACATGTAGAAGTAATAATATTTTGGATATATTGCATTAAACAAAAAACTATTAGAAAATTAGTTTCACATGTTTCTTTTTACCTTTTTATGTGGCTACTAGAAAAGGTAAAATCACATATTTGGTGCTTAGACTGAATTGTGTTTCAACAGTCCCTTCCCTCACTGCCATCCATATGTTGAAGCCTTAACCCTGAAATGTGATGGTATTTGGAGATGGAGTCTTTGGAAGACCATTAGGTTTGGATGAGGTCCTGAGGGTGGGGCGCTAATGATGGGATTAGTGCCTTTATAAGAAGAGACACCAGAGAGCTTGCTCTCCCTTTCCCCGCCATGTGAGGACACAGTGAAGCTATCTACAAAACAGGAAGAGGGTTCTCATCAGAACCTGACCATGCTGGCATCCTAATCTCAGACATTTAGCCCTGAAAACTGTGAGAAAATAAATTCTTGTTGTTTGAGCCACCCAGTCTATGATATTTTGTTATGGCAGCTATAGCTAAGACATGTGGTTTGTATTATATTTCTATTGGACAGCATTGGTCCAGATGTCTGATAACTCCTACATACCACACTTTCAACATCATGTCTGTGAGAGCACGGATGGCCTCCTGAACATTCCTTGGGGTGCTCAGTGTTTTACTCCAGTAGCCATTCAATAAGCATCGGGTGATTAAATCATCTTCTTAGTTATAAGCAACACAGTCTTTGGCTCATTTATGCAGAAGAGGAACTCATTAAAAACATATTAGGTAGCAATCAGAATATCTGCAGGGCAAAAGAACCAGGCTTGGAAAGTATACTCAGGCAGACTGCATTGCCCAAGTCCCACTGCAGACTGGTCTGGGGGTGATGCCACTGCTGCCCCCCAAAACTAGAGCTGGCTGCTGCTGCCCCGCTGGCAGAGTGGAGTGGCTGTGTGCTTTCAGGCTCACTTGCTTTCACCTCAGGGTTTGATTGGCTGAGTTTAAACCAAGAACTCTAGCTGCAAGGGAGGCTTCTGAAGTGGAAAGTGGGCTCCTCTCATGAGAGGGAGATTCATTCCTCTAACATAGGCAGGTGTCTTCAGATGACAAACTGCCTAAAAGAATGACCAGAACCTTTGCTAGAGTTACTTGAGACCCTGACATTTTGACTGTGACACAAACAGAAGTTTCTGCTGAAACTCCCCAGGCAGGGACTTCCTCCACACTGGAGGCTCCCCAAATCTCCTCATGGTTCTTCTGGAAAATATGTTTTGCATATTTTATACATATGTTATGCTTTGCATAACAGACAGTTGATGTTATACATTACTTTAATACTGTGGTTATAATTTCGTGATGTCCTTTGGAAGTTCTCACATGATGTTTTAATATAAAGACACAGGAGGGCACTCTAACCAACCAGCAATAAAACGTCAAAAAGATGGGTGTTGATCTTGTTGAATCTACGTTTTTTTCGGGTAGGATAACCAACTTTGTAGGAGTACCTAAGCTCTCCTAGGGGATCTCACTTGTGACAGAGGTCCCCAAGACACACCCTCCACACTGTCCAGTTAAGGTTCTAGGGACTGTGATTTGAGTAACTCAGAACAGAGAGGGTTTTTTTTTTTTTTTGGTTGCATTGGGTCTTCATTGCTGCGCACCGGCTTTCTGCAGGGAGCAGGGACTACTCTTCCTTGAGGTGTGCGGGCTTCTCATTGTGGTGGCTTCTCTTGTTGTGCAGCATGGGCTCTAGGCCCGCGGGCTCAGTATTTGTGGCTTGCAGGTTCTAGAGCGCAGGCTCAATAGCTGTAGCACGCAGGGCTTAGTTGCTCCGGGGCACTGTGGGATCTTCCGGGACTGGGCTCCAACCCGTGGCCGCTGCATTGGCAGGCGGATTCTTAACCACTATGCTACCAGGGAAGTCCCCAGATAAGGGGATTTTTGACTCACAGGTTACCTACTGACTGGACCACTGAAGAGATGGAGACATGGCTCCCAAAGGCTCATATTTAGAGGTCAACTGGCTAAATCAAACTGAGAGCAGAAGAGAGAGATCTGGTTGTCAGACTTGCTTCAGACCGGCAGCCTGTTCCCGAGACTCAGTTTTCCCATCTGTAAAATGGAGACGATACCTGACTTATGTCTGTATAGTTTGCCAGTGAAGAAGTAGAGTGGTAAGAGGAGGGAAAAAACATATCTGGGGGTGCCATTTACCATCCCATAAAATACATGGAGTTTTACACTGAAAAAATAAAGCCGGCCTGCCTCTTGTTAATGAATTATAACACACAGGAGGGACAAAGCGTGCTTTGCTGGCAGCTGGAGTAACAAACGTAACGAGGATAGGTTGGAACAGGACCTGCTCCTCCAGACTGGTTTCCCCACACAGATCTTCCAGGAGGGGCCCCCGACACCAGGGAGGAAGGGGAGCGGGGCTGCTCGGGCAGTTTTCCTCCCCAGGCAGGAGCGGGACCGGTTCTGGCGACGGCGGGGTTACTCGCAGTCAAAGGTGTAATCTGGGAGAGCCAGTTCTGGCTGGAAGGAGGCGGGATGGCGGTGCTCGGCCCCGCCGCGGCGTTTTTTATCTCTCCCGCCTCCTCGGCGTTCCCGAGGGCTGTTGAGGCGCAGCCGCTCCCTAGCTGTCCCGGCCGCAGCCAGCCTAGAGCCCCGGGCTCCCCGCCAAGGTCGGCGCGCTCGCCGCCCTCGGTCCCGGGGTCCCCCCGGCGGAGATGGAGCCGGCACCCGTGGGAGGAGCAGGGACACGCGCAATAAAGGGAAGGAGAGGAGAGCAAAATGAGGAGGGAGAGGAAGAAGCTGCCTAATTCCCCTCAGTAAGTAGTTGCGCGCGTCAGCCGACTCTTGGCGCTGGTTATGCGCCCGAGATCCCCAAGCGTGGCTCACTGTTTCCTTTGGGGAGTGTCGCCTGGCATCCCTCTAGTCCTCCACCCGCAGGTGTGAGAGCGCCTACCACGTGGCCTACTGTACTATAGTAGGTTTTTAAATTTCCCCAACATCCCTAAGCGACAGGAACTGTTACCACCCGCGTACTGGGGACGAAGGAAAGGCCTTGGAGAAGCTGGGTGGCTTGCCGCGAGTTTTGCAGCTAGTGGCTGAGCGAGGACTCCGAGAGGGGTCTGAGCGATCCTGACGCCCAGGCCACAGCCCGCAGCCCCTCCGCTCTGCCGGGTTATTGTCTGATCACGCCGTCTGCACCTGTCGCGGGCCTCGCTAGGCAGGAGCGCAGGAGGAAAGGGAGAAAAGAAGGATCACAGGGTGACCAGGTGGCTTTCCTCCATCCGTACCCTTGGCCCGGGGCGAGGAGAGATCATTTCGGGCGCGGGGATGGCTTTGCGCCTTGGAGAGGACAACCTTCCTTCTCCAGCGATCGCAAGCGCGGCGGGAACAGGGCTTTGGGGCAATGACCCTCCTGGGGCTGAAGGGGCGAGCGGAGAACCTAGGGTCCGGGAGTGGACACTAGGAAAAAGTGGGGCGGCGAGAGCGCGGCTGCCCGCGAAGCTGACTGGGGAGGAGACAAGGCGGAGCGTGCGGAGTGTCCACGCGGTGGGTGTGCGGCGCTTTCATTCATACTTTGGGGAGTCTTTGGTTCGGGCGTCAGCGAAGGTGTGACCAATCAGAGTCCGGGGACGGGAATAAATTATGCAAATCACCATCTGGCGATGGGTCAGATGACTCCAATACTTTAAAAAACTACCTCGCCCGGGAGCTCGCGGTGTGACAGTGGCGAGCCCTGGCTTCCCGGGCGAACGGCACGGGTGAGGGCAGATCTGGCTCTGGTTGGAGCATCTTCGCACTCCCCTCACCACCCCGTGGCTCAATTTAGCCAAGTTTTCATTTTCCACCTTCTCCACCTGCAGCTGTCTAAGGCCACCACTCTCTCTGGTCGAGAGAAGCCTTCCCACTTCGAGTCTTACGGGCTCGGACTGCTGGAAACATCGTTCGAGAGACGGCTTTTTTTTTTTTTTTTTTTTTTCCTGTGGTCTTTCTAAAAGTCCCGTTTGGGGGAAGGGGATGTGGCCGGGAAGGATGAGAAACTCCGGTCTTCTGCTCTGCCTCTGGAGCGCTTACTGTTGCTTTGCCGCGGGAGGTCCCGCAACCCTTGGTCCAGAGGGTCGGCTGCAAGGTAACGTGTCCTTGTTTTTATTAACACCCCACAACTTCTTTTCTGTGCCAGTTCCCCTCTGTCTTGCCCACCCTTCTTCCTCGATCCTGCGACATTCTCCTTCCTTACCCCCTGCGCTGTCCATTTACTCCTCCTAATCAGCCTTGGAGATCACTTGTTCCTCGGCGCTTCTGACGAGGACATCCCCAGCCAGGCATCCAAGAGGCCGCAGGCTGCCGGTGCGCTCGCCCGCGCTCGCTCTCGCCCCACCCCCCTGTCGCTATACGGTTCTCCTCTCGGTGCTGTCCAGTCAGCAGAGTTGGCTGCCAGCAGCTATTTAACCTTGCCCTCCTCTTTGAACCTGGGGTTTTCGAGGCAAGAAGGTTGTTAGAGCTCTATCACCTGGTGCCCTTCCTTTTAATCTCGGCGTAGGTGTCTTGAAAGTTAAGGTATCAGGGTAGCTGGCTCTGGTTTGAGTAGTGCTTGCCAGGAGTACTAGGTGAGTCATTTGTGCAGAGAAGCTGCTGGGCTTATTCCCCAGGTTGCCGGCCTCCTCTTCCCCAAGTCTTTACAGCCCTCGCTCTGCCTCTTGCTACCTCTCCTCCTCCTCCTCCTCCTCCTCCTCCTCCTCCTCCTCCTCGCAGCTGCCAGCTTTGCTTCTGAGTTCTGCGTGGCAGTCTTTTCTACTGGAGGAACTTGCCCTGGAGGGGCGAGGGTAGGGTCACCCAGCAGGAGTACCAAGTCAATTAGCTAAGCAGAGGAGAGCGGGGAACCTCTGAACCACACACTATTATTTCATCTTCTACTATTCTGCTGAGGTTGGGTCCAATGATGTTGGTCCATGTGGCTTATGTGCATGCAGGAGGTTAATTGGAATGAATGGAAAAAACTTGTTTTATTTAACATGTTCCCAACTCTAGTGCAGTTGAACCAGGGTAGGTTGCATCTCTAGCTCCTCTCCTGTAAAATGCTAACATTCCTTCCAAAGTCTATGTTCTGTGATTCTGAGTATTTGGGGACCATTTCATTCATTCAAAAGAGTATTTATTTGCCAGGCATGCTTCTCGGAGTGAGGGATAGAGCAGTGAACAAAATGGGTGTAAACCCCTACCCCCATGGATCTTACATTTCAGTGATGGGAAAACAGCTAGTCAACTAATTAAAATATATAAATAGTGCTCAGTGTTATGGAAAAAAACAAAGCAGAGGAGGAAAGTACAGAGGGCTGGTGGGAGAAGGTGGTGCAGTGTTAGTCTGTGACCAGGCTTCCATCTCTGAGGGGCTGACCCCTGAGCAAGGAACTGAAGGAGGTAAGAGAATGAGCCTGAGGACATCCAGATGAAGGACGATCATGAAGTCCCAGAGGCTGAAGTGACTCAGGCTGGAAGTAGTAGAAATGAGCTAGAGAACTGTGGTGTCAGAGAGAGCCAGCTGCTAAGGTGAACCTTTTATGTCAGTTTGTGAGTTTATCCACAAGTCGGTGCCAGGAAGCCAGCAGACTCCCTTTCCTTTTTTCCTGGACTTGCCACCTGGTCTCTGTGAGTGGCTATCTGGGTGGAAATTGGGAGATATTGAATGAGTTATGTCCGTGGTTCAAATTTCTGTCAGTTGAGGCTTTTGTTCATGACTTTAATGACAAAGTTCTGCTCATGCATATTTAGTGGCATTTTCTGGAACCTTATCCTTTTTACATCTGGTGCATTGCTGTCCCCCCCCTTGTCCGCTTCACCAAACCTGTCCACCACTCTGGTCTCTCTTTCCATGACTCCATTTGTTTTTTAACTCTGGGATAAATGAAGCTCCTGGGATGGTCATTTGGTACCTTTTCACTTGATTTCTGGGTGACCGGACAGTTTGATTTTCTAATTTCCTAGCCTGTTATCAAGGGATGGTATCCTGGATGGTTGGAAGAATGCTAGATGAGGCTCATTTATGACCTTCTGAAATAGTGTGGTGATGACAGTACCTAGTGTTAAAAGGCCATAGGGACCATCAGTGACATGGGCTGTGTTTTGTAGTAGGGCCATCTCCTAGACGGCACTGTGTGTGTGCAGTGGAGCTGAAAAGAGAGGTTTTGCTGCTCTTATGAGCTTCTCCATGGCTTCAATAACTTATTTAATTTATTCAACAAACTAGAAGAATGTCTGGCACATGTCTGGTACTGCAAGGAGCACTGAGGACGCATGAGGTCTTTGGAGCAAGTGTTGAAATCGAGATGAGAGCATTAGGGAAGCCCATTGCATAAGAGGTCAACAGCTCCTTACCTCCAATTCCAAAATCCAAAATCTTTGAAAATTGAAAAATTTGTTTGGCGACTTGTTTGGCAGCAAGAACTGGCCTTACCTGACCTGAACTCTTACTCATTTGGCAGCAAAAACTGACCTGAACCGACAAGAGGGTATTTAGAATCTTTTTTTTTTTTTTCCCCTCGAGTGTGAGTAGTTATGTATTTCCCTGCAGAAATATTATTGGTGTGTTTGATGAATGGGAATGCCCCAGACCCTGCTGAGGGTGTTATATAATAATATATATAATAATATATTTTATATATATATTTATATATATATATATGCCATAATACCTTTCTAAAATCTGAGAATTTCTGAATTCTGAAACTCAACTGGTCCCAAGCATTTCAGGAAAAGAATTAAGGACCCATACTGTGAAACTAGTAACTTGAGGGAAGGAAAGAGAACTCGTTTGGATGGGGAAGAAGAAAGAAAAGCAAGAGAGACTTATTTCAGATTCACAGTAATTGATCCTAGTGACTAATTAATACTCTTAAATATTGGTGAGATGTCCCTTTTATAACATCTTCGCAACTCTTCTGGGAGGTGAGGAGGAAACATTCAACAGATGTAGAAACTGAAACCCAGTGGGGTTAAGTAATTTGCTCAAGAGTGAATTAGAACTAGACCCTAGATCTCTCACCACCCAGGCCTGCTAGTTATACCCTTGCTGTGTTATTTCTCCCCAGATGGGCTCAACAAATCCAGGGTTGTACCAGCTGCTGCCAAACCCCCTGTGAGATTTAACCTCCGCACCTCTGAGGACCCAGAGCATGAAGGTTGCTACTTCTCCTTTGGCCACAACCAGCCCTTAGAAGACTGTGGCTTCAACATGACAGCCAAAACCTTTTTCATCATTCATGGATGGACGGTGAGCCTCTGGGGGAGGGAGCTCTACAGCTTTCCGGGAGATTTGGTTTCCTTTGTTTTGGTCAATTAGAAAGAATACTGGTGCTTCCAGATTCCACTCTCTCTCCCCCTCTTTTCTTGTGGGCTGCTTGTATTTCAGACAGCTGTGAAGAATGTAATGGGCACTTTGCTAAGGGGGCAATCTGGACTCCAGCAGGGTGGTATTTAACACTGGCACACAGCGGGCTTTCAGAAAGTGGCTCTCCTGAGGGCAGCAGCCCAGCTCCACTGGCTCTTAAGGGGCCCTCTAATTACGCTTAATTACATTGGTCAACCACTGCGTCGCGGGGGCCATCCCTCCGTAAGAGTTGAGTTGAACTGAAGCAACTTGACTGACTCAGAGAGTCTGTGAGGAGGCAGCTGGCCTGGCTGGCTGGCCCTGGTTGGCATGGTGCCCTCCTGTTTGCATAGAGATGGCTCTGCTTAAAGGCACTGGAGTCTTTATATGACCTAGCTGAGCAATTCACATTGAAAAGCCCATGACGAACTTCAACAAAAAAGGGCTTTAACACTCAGCCTCAGAAGCTTTTGACCAGCGAGGGATTTATTCATTCATCTAATGGCAGTCTGTAGGAAAATGGCACTATTAAGTGAGCAGGTTTCTGCCTGGGCTAATTGGGAGGGGGCATTCCTCCTCTTAATGATGGGAAATTCATATCCGTTACATGCTTTCTGGGTCTTTAGGTCTATCACCAACTGTTGGGGTCAGGCCTGGTGGGGGTGGGTGGTATGTAGGCACCTACCTACCTAATGTAATTGAAGGGATGATTAAGGGCCTGCCATCCATCCTCACCCCACAGCCTATGATTAGAATCATGCACTTGAACCTTTATAAGGCCCCCTGTCAAAATGCAAATACAAACTGCCTGCAACTTACAAATGGGTTGCATTCCAGAAAGTTCTTTTATAATCTGTTTGGAACTTGGAACAGCAGTTTCCCATAGAAGCAAGATTGTAAATGGCGTTAGGGTTCCCAGGCCAGGCACAGAAAATCTGTTTATCTAATAATGTACTTGTGGATGGGTTTACAACTGGACCTAGTCACCATTTATACTTTGTTTCTGTGGGAAAGTGTGTTCTGAGTTCTAATTTGGGATTCCAGGGACAGATCTTCCCTACCCTGGGGTCAAGAGGGTTGGCAGAGATGGCTTGTGGGAAGGGGTCACTTGTTAACTCTGCATTTGCCTAAGAGACAGAATCTCCCTGCATCTCTGAGAAAGAAACTAATTCTCCAGGGCAACCCTTCTCAGCTGCCTTTGAATGATGGACCAGGCCACTTACTTGCCTGATTGTGACAGGGACTTGGGCTAACCTCAGGCCAGCATCGCCACCAACTTATATCTCACAGGGGGCCTATCGGTCAGTGGGGCAGCAGCAGAGGACACCAGCTCTGACATCTTTGATGGGAAAAACTGGAGATGTCAAGCACAATGGAAGACAATCACCCATGTAGCAATCCTGCCTGTGGCCGGCCCGGCTCGTGTGCAAGTGTTTGGTGCCTGGGTAGCCAATGTGAAGGTTCCGGAAGTGGCTGGGGAGAAGGTCATGGAACTGAATTCCATATCCATTAGGATTTCTGAAACGCAGAAGAAGAATTTTTTAAAAAGTCCTGTTTTCTCTGCAGATGAGCGGCATGTTTGAAAGCTGGCTGTACAAACTCGTGTCAGCCCTGCAGACAAGAGAGAAAGGAGCCAACGTCGTGGTGGTGGACTGGCTCCCGCTGGCTCACCAGCTTTACACAGACGCGGTCAATAATACAAGGGAGGTGGGACACAGCGTTGCCAGGATGCTCAACTGGCTGCAGGTAACGGGACCAAAGGGAGTCATCTCCTTTTACGAGCAGGACCTTGAACCGGAACCCTTTTAAGAAACATAGGTCAGGGGCTTCCCTGGTGGCACAGTGGTTAAGAATCTGCCTGCCAATTCAGGGGACACAGGTTTGAGCCCTGGTCTGGGAAGATCCCACATGCCATGGAGCAATTAAGCCCATGGGCCACAACTACTGAGCCTGCACTCTAGAGCCCGTGAGACACAACTACTGAAGCCCATGCACCTAGAGCCTGTGCTCCGCAACAAGAGAAGCCACCGCAATGAGAAGCCCGCGCACTGCAACGAAGAGTAGGCCCCTCTCACTGCAACTAGAGAAAGCCCGCACACAAAGACCCAACAAAGCCAAAAATAAATAAAAATAAAATAATTAAATTTATTAAAAAAATCTTAGACTGTAAAAAAAAAAAAAGAAATACAGGTCAGACAGGTCAGTTACAGTGAACTTCAGGAGTCTGAGAGTATCTTTGAGATTCCAATTTTTATGGAATTAAGTATTGCTTGAAATATTTGGAAGCTGGGACTTTTAGAAAGCTTTCTGATTATTGACACATTTCTGGATTTTTCCTTTTACCTTACTTGCGGGAAGAAAATTTGCCTTTCGGTTCATTAATTGCTGATGCCCTCAGAAGCCAGGACCAGCTTGTAATCTTAAATACCTACTGAAGTCTGCTCTGGCTTCTGAAGGGTGGCTGGGCTGAGGGTACGGAGGGTTGGTTCAAACCAATGTAGCTTAGTGCCTTGCGTCAACTGTGGAAAACAGATCTTGAGGTCTTAAATTTACTTTTTATAGGTTCATGATTTACCTGAGATCAGTGGACGTAATGGGAGGCAGGGGTACACTGGCTAAGTGACCCTATTATCTGGGCAATTCCAGCCTGAGCTTCCTTTTAGAAGCCCATGGAATCTGAATCATTTTGGCAGAATTCTGGTCGGGATTCTTGAACAGTCCTCAGTCCTCTACCTGGGTTGTTTTGTCGAGCTTGATTCCTGAGCCATGGGGTCAAATTGCCACCTCCTCATCCCCCCTGCTGAGTGCCCTGTCAGGGTCTGAAGCTTCAACTCTGGGGTCCCAGGCAGGTTTGGGATGAGGAGGTTGGCAGCTCGTGGGCCTAAGAGGGTGGGCAGGGAGTACCCTGCTGCAGGCTGTGGCTGGCACTTAATCTCCGGTGAGCCCGGTGGCTTTGAGCTCCACACTGCCACCCTCCCCCCTCCCGCGTCTCCCCAACGTGATTGACTTGTTGAATTGTTGGTGGCCTGGGGGCTCAGGACCCCACTCTTCACTCACACGCCTCTGTGACTTCCTGCAGGGGAAGGAGGATTTTTCTCTCGGGGATGTTCACTTGATTGGCTACAGCCTTGGAGCTCACGTGGCCGGGTACGCTGGCAACTTCGTGAAAGGCACGGTGGGCAGAATCACGGGTAAGTGCTGCTCCCTTCTCTCACGGCTGATCCTGGGGCTCCCTCAGCTGCTCTGCCCACCAGGCTTTCCTGAACCAGAGTGCTCCTTAAGAGGCAGCAGGAGTGAGCCGTAGAGGTTAGCCTTGGAAGAAACCTGGAGAACATCTAATCCAGGGCTTTTCAAATGTCCAAAAAGTCTCAGAGCCCTTTTTCAAATTGAACTTATGCAGGTCCCCAATGTATGAAACAGATAGAAGGTGTGTTCTGGTCAAAGCTGTGTATTTGCCAGTAGTGTTAACCTTGTTATTTGAGCCTCCCCCTTCTCTGGAGGAATTTCCGGGTCCCAGAGCACCAGGGAGCACAGTTTGAAAACCAGGTCTAATGCAACAGGTGAGGAAACACCCAGGGGCAAAGAGCTAAGACCCAAGGGCAGAACTGGGGTGGAGCCCAGGCCTGCAAGCTTCTGATACTCACTTCTAGTCTCTGCCCATGATAATGCCAGGACCTCAGGGAAAGGAATGAGAGATGGGTTGTGGTTTGAATTCTGCCTCTGGTTTCTATTTCATCCACTAACAGCCTCTTTCCCATGTTTAGTTGGCATATTTATTAGTGATAATTACCTGTTTAGAATGAGTGGTTAAATGTTGTCATTAAAGAGACCTTTCTGTCTGATATTGGTACCCAGGTAGTCGATAGAAATTTGAATTTTCCATCTTAGTGAGCTTTTTTTTTTTTAAGTGAAAGCGAGTTTATTTGGAGAGATACACGTTCCATAGGCAGAATTGGTGACCTTTTTTTAAAAAAATTTATTGAAGTGCAGTTGATTTATAATGTTTTGTTAATTTCTGCTATACAGCAAAGTGATTCAGTTATACATATATATATTCTTTTCATATTCTTTTCCATTGTGGTTTATCATGGGATATTGAATACAGTTCACTGTGCTATACAGTAGGACCTTGTTGTTTATCCATCCTATATATAATAGTTTTCAATTGCTAATCCCAAATTCCCAGTCCTTCCCTCCCCCCCTTCCCCTTGGCAAATAATTGGTGACCTTTTGATATGAGAGTTTGATTTAAATCATTGAATGATTGTGAAAAGTGGAAAGGATTCTCTTCTCCATTTGGGGGCCCTCTCAAAAAACATACTCTCCTCTAGGAGAAAATTAATGGAAAAATTTTTTTTTAAGATTATATATATATTTTTTAATTAATTAATTAATTAATTTTGTCCGCCTTGGGTCTTCGTTGCTGCACGTGGGCTTTCTCTAGTTGTGGTGAGCAGGGGCTACTCTTCATTGTGGTGCACGGGCTTCTCATTGCGGTGGCTTCTCTTGTTGCGGATCACGGGCTCTAGGTGCGCGGGCTTCAGTAGTTGCAGCACGCGGGCTCAGTAGTTGTGGCTCATGGGCTCTAGAATGCAGGCCCCGTAGTTGTGGTGCACGGGCTTGGTTGCTCTGCGGCACATGGAATCTTCCCAGACCAGGGATCAGACCTGTGTCCCCTGCATTGACAGGCGGATTCTCAACCACTGTGCCACCAGGGAAGTCCCTAATGGCAAATTTGTTGCCCTGAATTTTTATCCTCCTGCTAGCATTCTTTTGTTTTCCCTCCCAGCTTCTCCCTCACCTCCAACATACTAAGGGCCTAACTGGCCACCCAGAAGGAAAGAGTTAATCATTTCCTTCCTGGCAATGTTTTCGTTTGAAAACAGGGTTCAGGTAGAAGGGAGTCCTTAGCTAGAGAATGATTTAGTAAAGATAGAGTTTCTGGTTTCAGCAACAAGCCAGTGGGGCAGATTTAAAAATATATACATTTGTGAGGTTTAGTAGCCCTCCTTAAATCATTGTCACTGGGCTTAAGTCTAATGAGCACACACACACACACACTCCTTTAGATGCAACTGTTTGATTCAGCATAGCTTGAGAGCTTTACTTTTGGTTATCAAGATGTGGGGCCTGAACTGTCTAACGGGCAATGTGGCCACACATGACTGCTCATTAACCCATTGCTGGAGCAAAGCCGTTGGGCCTCAAGCCCCTCAGGGTTCTATTGGCTGAGCACCTCCTCCTAGCCCCCAACAAGAGGCAAGATGTTACAGAGCTGGGCCAGCTGTGCTCAAATTGCAGCACACACAAGGCCCCTGCCAGAGCACCAGGGCCAGTGTCCTTGGCAACAAAGACAAGCTGCAGATCCTCCCTCTCCCTCTTTCTAAATCTGAAATGAGATGGGGCTAGTAGGAGAGTTCCAGTTCTTTCCCCCTGCCCGTCTGGGTGGGAGCTGCTGAGATGTGGGCTTCGCCGGCAGAATGCTAATCAGTGCTCTTGCTGTCTGCGTAGAGCATTGGGGCCGGCATGTCCTGAGCACAGCCCCTTCTCTGCGGCCTCTCTCTGTGGAGCAGGGGACCGGGGTGAACATACAGGAAGGAGTGGCCTCTGTCCAGTTGCCAGGCAGCACCTCAGAGGGTATCTGGCTGACCTGACGCACGCTGCTGTGCATGTCTGATGGGAGAGCCCTGTGCTCTCTCCTCTCCCCTCAGACTTCCCATGGGTCTGGGAACCAGGTGGTCCTGACTGGTAAGAGGACCAGAGACTGCAGCTTGTGTGGGGCAGAGGCCAGTGATGCCGCTGTACAGAGGCCAGCAGGGGTCCTTAGCCTGGACCTGCAGGAGGTGCCTGAACCCGCAGGAGGTGCCTGAACCCGCAGGAGGTGCCTGAACCCCAGTCTTGCTTGGACCAGAGAGCTGTGGACTGAGGTTTGCTAAAGTTTTATCCTCTTAGGCTTCTGCGGGAATTCCGTGACATACTAGGGAAGAGGTCATATATTTCTAATTGAACTTGTGTCTTGTTAGTTATAAATAAATAAGCAAGCAGATCTGTTCATTCATTCAAGAAATATGAACGAAGTGTCCACCCTGCAGGCTGTGGGCTAGATGCTACCTAATGTCAAGTAGTCAGTGTGTGACAGGTATTTTATGCCATAGGTAAGCCACATAGCATCCAGGCAAAAGGGTCCTTGGGCTTCATTTTACAGATGGGGAAAATAGGACTCGGTATGTACTTTAATGATATCTCACACTCTGAGTGGCAGAGCTGGGATTCAAACCCAGGCCATCAGATTCCAGAGCCTGCACCTCACCACGGCGCAATGCTGCCACTCTCCCGCTGGGAGAGATGCAGTAGCTGTTACAGCGCAGCAGCCTCTGCCCTGCCAGGCCAGAAGGTGGAGGTTTCCCTGTGTGTATGCATGTGCACAACAGTGTGTGTGTGCGTGTGCATGCACGTGTATATTCCATTTGCTGGACAGAACACTTTGGGGGGAGTCTGACTGAATGGAAGAAGAGGTGGTTCTCCATCATCTCTTTTTTTGGAGGGGATGCGGTCACCCTCCCATTCCCAGTTAAAAAGTCAATTGTGAAACTTTTCCCCAGAGTCGGTGGGCCCTAGCTATGTGTCAGGCGGGGTCAGTCTGGGGAGGTGAAGCCTCAGCCTGCCTGCCAGCCGGCCTTTCCAGAAGCCCCGTCAGCCGCTTGCATTCCTCCAGCCCAGCTTGGTTTCCATGGCACTGACTGTCTGGTGGAGACTTTTGTTCACCGATACAAGAGCCCCTCTCTTATTGGCTGCAAAGCAGAATGTTCCTCTTCTTTCTTTCTTTTTTTTTTTTTCTCCAGAAGACATGGTGAGAGGCAGGGAGAGGCCACCTGTGTCAGTACTGCGTCCGTTCAGTCCCTAAAAAGAGTCATTGAGGGCTATTCCGGGAAGCCACTGTTTTTGTGCCATCTTTCTTTGTTTGGGGTCCTGGGCTAGAGATGAGCCCCCAGGCAACCTGGGCTCCCTTTCTGCCTCTGTCATTCATACATTTTTCTCAACTTCAGAGTTTTAATCATTACCAGTTCTCATGAGTAGTGAGTTCCACAAGTTTACTGTCCACTCTGGACAACAGTTCTACCTTTTGTTTATCCTAAAATGACCCCCCTCAAGCCTCACGATGTGCTCCCTTGTTCCACTGCTCTGGGGCCTGGGAAACACTGTTCTATTACTCATCTCCTGCTTTCACAGCTCTGTTCCTGGTCACACCTCCTCCCTACCTTGGTGTTTCTAGGTCCAGGTTTCTCAACCTCAGCAACTATTCATATCTGGGGCCAGATGAGGCTTGTGTGGGAGCTGACCTGTGCACTGCAGGATGTTTATCAGCATCCCTGGCCTCTACTCCCTAGATGCTAGCAGCTTCTTTTCTCCCTCTTCCCCAATTGTGACAACCAAAAATGCCTCCAGACGTTGCCAAGTGTCCCCTTGGGAGCAAAGTCCCTCCTAGTTGAGAAACACTGTTCTAGACTAAACAAACCCCCTTCCTCTGCTGCACATAATCTTTTCTTAACTTTCTCCAGGTCCTCTCTCTGTGTCTGTAGGGCTCTAGATTGGGATGAATCCGGCTCCCATAATTACTTAAGCTTGGTGATAGTAGCTAGTATTACCTTGACAAGCCCTTACTCCTTAATATCGCACAAGAACTGTATGAATCAAGACATTCAGATTTCATGTTCGAAATGCTACCGAAGCATGGAGAAGTTTTTCCAAAATCTGGTCCACAGACCACTTATTTTTAGGATCAGCTGGGGAATAAACCTCTATTTCTGGGCTCTACACCAGACCTACCAATCAGAATCTCTTGGGGGTCAGGGAATCTGCATTTTATGCTTTGCAAATTCTATTTTGAATGGTTTTACACTCATGTGGTTCCCAAACAATTATACAAGATGGTGAAAGTGTCTCTGTTGCTGCCACTATCTTTGCAGTTGCCTTCCCTGCCTTCTCCCCCGACACACATACACACAGGTGACCTGGGACTTGTGCGTCCTCCCAGAGTTTTTCATAGCTACACGGTGGAATCCAAAGTTGTAAGAAGCTCCCCAGAGACATTTGCGCTGTTTCAAATGTGAGAACCAGTGCTCTCTGCAGTGCTGTTTGTTTGTTTGATACAGAAAGTTTGCAGACAAAAGGTTTTCTCCTTGTGGCTGCAAAAGAGAGGAATTCTGGAGGCCTGAGATACGGCTGCTCAGTGTGGCTGGTGTACCCGCCTCTTGCCATTCCACTCCTGGGCCTGATTCATAACTAAAGGAAGGGGAAGTGTAAGTCCAAATACAAATAGCTCAGTTTGGGGAGACTGAGTCTTCCCTCTTGAAGATGTAGGTAGCTTAGTTATTCCGTCAAAATTCTGCTAAAATTAAGATTGTGGAAGGCTCCCAATGGCAGAATAAATGGAATGAATGGCTTAGTTTCGGCCAGCCCAAGTTCTTTCTAGAACTGCTTCAGTTCTTTTTTTTTTTTTTTTTTTAATTTATTTAATTTATTTATTTTTGGCTGCATTGGGTCTTCGTTGCTGCATGCGGGCTTTCTCTAGTTTTGCGAGCTGGGGCTGCTCTTCGTTGCGGTGCGCAGGCTTCTCATTGCGGTGGCTTCTCTTGTTTCAGAGCACAGGCTCTAGGCGCGTGGGCTTCAGTAGTTGCGGTGCACAGGCTCGGTAGTTGTGGAACATGGGCTCTAGAGCGCAGGCTCAGTAGTTGTGGCGCACGGGCTTAGTTGCTCTGTGGCACGTGGAATCTTCTCAGCCCAGGGGTCGAACTCGTGTTCCTTGCACTCGCAGGTGGATTCTTAACCACTGCGCCACCAGGGAAGCCTCTAGAACTGCTTCAGTTCTGACAGTGCGCGGTTCCTCAGATCCACGTGTCAGTTGAACCTCGTGGCCAGTTTACTGAGTCAGCTGAGTTGTCAGGACAGGTGAAGGCGTCAGGAGAAAGCATACGTTCCTCTGCAGCAGGCACCATACCCTTTAGGATTCCCAGCGTGGGGATGTCTTCATTTTACACTCGCCGACTTAGCTATCCATCAGGACTCGCTGCCTTAGCGCACCTGACACAGCTGGTCTTGGCTCCCCCCTTCTGCTGTAGGTTTGGATCCTGCTGGGCCCATGTTTGAAGGGGTTGACATCCACAAGAGGCTGTCCCCTGACGATGCAGACTTCGTGGATGTCCTGCACACCTACACACGCTCCTTTGGCTTGAGCATCGGGATTCAGATGCCCGTGGGTCACATTGACATCTACCCCAACGGAGGTGACTTCCAGCCGGGCTGTGGACTCAACGATGTCTTGGGGTCAATTGCATATGGAAGTGAGTTCCTTATTTTTTGTTTTGACTCGGTTATAGCGTCTCCTCCTAAATCAGCCAGAGCTGTTAGTGCTCCTGACAGCACCCGTTTCATTATTCCCACTACCCCCCCAGTGGCCCTTCAACACTGTTTATTCCACAGTTCATCATCCTGCAAGCCTGTTAACAGCCTTCTTGTGGTCTCCGCTCTGCTTTCTTGTGCTTTGAGGTCACAGTTATTATTGATTAATTTCTTTTTACAACAAAAGGAATACATATTTGTTGGAAAAATAATCAAGCATTATAAAATTGCCTAAAGCAAGAAGTAAAAGTACCCCCTCACCTCCCACACCTACTCCTACTTTCACTCTCCAGATGTACCCAATATGAACATGTTGTGTGTATCCTTCCACTCTTATTGCTTTGCAAATTTATTTGTGTGTGTGTGTGTGTGTGATATTTTTCAAAATCACATTGTTCTGCAACTTTGCTTTTTCATTCCTAATATATATTATGGGCATTCTTAGACATCAGAGTACACGTATCTACTTACCTTATTCTTGTAAAAGGCTGTATAATATTCTTTAGCATGGATGTACTATAATTTAATTTTTTGTAACATTTTAAAGAAGTAAAATCAAGATTCTTCCTCCATTCACTTATAATCTGTCTTCCTGAATGCCTAAGCCTATTCCCAGCTTAGGTCTTGGGCTGAAGTGAGTTTGCTGCTGAAACTCTTGTGCTTGGTTTCCCGTTTGCTCACCGCCTTGCATCCTGGCAGCATTTCTAAGTCTTGGCCCCAGTTGGCTCTCTCCACTGTGATGCTCTGCTCTTGGGATGTTCACTCTGTCACTCAGTCTTAAGTTGCCCTCTCCCAAGGTGATAACATCCAAGGAGCCCCTGTGGGGCTTGGGGGTTCATGCAAGGGGAGTTCAGCCCTGCCTCAGGGGGATCAGATGATGGCATTTCTTAAGGCTGGTGATGTTAATGCGGAAGGGGAAGGGGAGCTTTGCCAAATTTTTTTTAAGGTCCAAGGATTTACTGGAACTATTGGCTTTAGCCTCTGGTTACAAGAAATAATGATTACTACGGGTCACAAAAATCCAAATTATACTCCTAACTTTGCAACCAACTGACTCTGTGACCCTGAGCAAATGACTTCACCTCTAAGGGCATTTGGGTCCATAATCTACAACTGAAAGTATTGGACTAGAATGAGGTTGGCAAACATTTTCTTTCCTTTTTCTTTTTAAGGTTTTTTTAAAAAATAGATTTATTTATTTTGTTTATTTATTTTTGGCTGTTTTGGGTCTTCGTTGCTGCTCTTGTGAGCTTTCTCTAGTTGCAGCACACAGGCTCGGTAGTTGTGGCATGCTGGCTCTAGAGCACAGGCTCAGTAGTTGTGGCGCATGGGCTCTGTTGCTCCGTGGCATGTGGGATCTTCCTGGACCAGGGCTCGAACCCATGTCCCCTGCATTTGCAGGCGGATTCTCAACCACTGCGCCACCAGGGAAGTCTGGCAAACATTTTCTTAAAGAGTCAGCTAGTAAATATTTCCGGCTTTGCAAGCCATACAGTCTCTGTTTCAACAACTCCACTCTGCTACTGTAGCGTGGAGGCAGCCAGAGACAACAGGTAAATGAATGAGTGTGGCTATGTTCCAATAAAACTTTACTAAAATGGGGCCAGCCTGCCAGGTGCAGTTTGCTGAGCCCCGGACTAGATGATGTTTAGCATCTGATCCATTTCCAGCATTTTGTGACCGCATGACTCTGTCGGGACTTAGTGACTTTTACTGCACAACTGGTCTCCATCACCCTGTTTAGTGCCTGTCCGATGCACTCTCTTGCTCTTTATCGCTTCATGTGTATCAGTGCTGTCTTCCCACCCGGAGGGCGAGCAGTTCGGTGGCAGGACTGGCTTTCAGTTCTAAACACAGCATATCACTGGGCATGCATTAAGGATGACACAAACAAGCTTACTAACAGCGACATGAAAAGCAGTTATTTCTGATGAAGTGTACAGTACTTACTGATGGAGTGGGCGGATCACCGAGAAGCAGCTCACCCTGATGGTCTCTGTCTCTCTCTCCCCCAGCAATTGCAGAGGTGGTGAGATGCGAGCACGAGCGGGCAGTACACCTCTTTGTCGACTCCCTGGTGAATCAGGACAAGCCGAGCTTCGCATTCCAGTGCACGGACTCCAACCGCTTCAAAAAGGGGATCTGCCTCAGTTGCCGGAAGAACCGTTGTAATAGCATTGGCTACAATGCCAAGAAAATGAGGAACAAGAGGAACAGCAAAATGTACCTAAAAACCCGGGCAGGCATGCCTTTCAGAGGTAACCTTCATCCAAACCTGCATTGCCCTGGGGAAGGACATTTTTCCTCCTTCTAAATACCACATTGTAGACGGGCACATTCCTGCAGTTAAATCAAATAACTGCACAACACATTAAACTGTGTATGCCCTAGGAAAGTAAATCTTTAAAAATAAATGATGGGGACTCCTTTTGTGATGTGAATCATCACTCTATGATCACAATATCGCTATCTTAAATATCTATCTTGCATTTAGCTTTTCAAAGCTGTTTCATATTTATTTTCTCTTTTGATCATCAAAATAATCTGTGATAGGACTAACAGGGGATCAAAATGATATCTCGCATTTTTATAGCATGTTATAAAACTGTAAGGTTTTGTGGGTATTGTGGGTGGAAGTTGAGGCTCAAGAAGTTAATACCTTGGTCCTTAATTCAAGGTCACACAGCTAGAAAGTGTCTAGGTCAACATCCCCCAAAGGTCCCCCAACCCCCAAGTTCAGGGCTCCTTCTTCTATACTGCAGTGACCTCTTAGGCCATTGGACAGAATGAGATCAAAGGGAGTTTAGAGGCTGGGCTGGACCAAAAAGATGAGAGTCCCTAAAAACTCACTGTGCTGGGTGACTCAGTTTGGGTCAGGGTGCCCTAAGATGACAAGCAAGGCTCACAAATGTCTTTGTTCTGCTGTCTCTGCAGTTTACCATTATCAGATGAAAATCCATGTCTTCAGCTACAAGAACATGGGAGAAATCGAGCCCACCTTTTATGTCACCCTTTATGGCACCAATGCAGACTCCCAGATTCTGCCTTTGGAAATGTAAGTCATGGGTTTCCTTTGCTGAGTTCAGGACAGAGAACGAGTTGGTTTGAGAAGGAGAGAGAGCGCAGGAGCTCTCTGTGTGCCAGGTGAACAAGTGCAGGGGAGCTAGTCTGCGTGCCAGGGAGGAGCTGGGTGGTTCCTCTCCTGCTTCACGCTCTCCACCTAGCCCTTGACTCAGAACGTTTCTGGGAGGGCAGCTCCTGGGATGAATCAGCAGCGTGAGAATCTGCTGGATCAGCTGGGCAGAAACTACTGTTTCATTTCAGAGAACGCCTGATTCCTGAGGCTTTAGGATCATCCCTGGCATGTTTCTAATTATCTGTGGGAGGGGCACACAGTGATCTGTATACATTGAGCATTTGTAAGGTGCAAAGCACCACGCTGAGTAATGCTGGGCTTGCAAAGTAAAGTAACAGAGTAAAGTAACGTCATCAGAATACTCGCTCTCAGGGCTGGGGGTCTAGCGGGAGGAACAGGCTTGTACGCACACACTCATGCACACAGATGTGGTGAGACAGGCTCTCCCAAGTGCCACGTGAGAGGGACAGGCAGGAGGGGCTGGGAGTTCCGAGGGAGACGGATGCCTGTGGGCTGAGAGGAAGAGGCACTGTTGAGTGGGGATGTGACTTTGCGTTTTCTCATTTCTGTTCTTTCCTGGTCTTGTCCCCCCACCCCCAGGAAGTAGCATAAATGGGGAGATGCTCAGGAATGGTTTGGGGTGCCGTGGGCAACATTATCTCTCTGCCCGTGTGGAGCACAGCTGAGTTTTCATCCCGGCCCTGCTGGTGGGACGTGGAGGACGTAGGGGGGACCTCTTGTGCATTTCTCTCCAATCCGAGTGGGGCAGGTGCTGCCACTGCGTCTACCTCCACGGTGCTGCAGTTTTCCAGGTGGTGGGGGGACTGAGACCAGCTTCCCTCTCCCCTTGCAGAGTGGAGCAGATCGGGCTGAATGCCACCAACACCTTCCTGGTCTACACCGAAGAGGACTTGGGAGACCTCCTGAAGATCAAACTCACCTGGGAGAGGACTTCTCAGTCCTGGTACAACCTGTGGAAAGAGCTTCGCAGCTACCTGTCTCAGCCTCGCAGGTCCGAGCAAGAGCTGAATATCAGACGCATTCGGGTCAAGTCCGGGGAAACCCAGAGGAAGTAAGTGCCTCATGACCCTTTCTGTGTTCTGTGTCCATGGTCAGCAGAAGGCGTGTGTCTCTGCAGTGTCCTTTCCTTTGCTAAGCGTACACCTTCCATCTTTCCATATCCAGAGTACATGGGCAAAACCGCAAACCCTTTGAGAGGAAAACTGAATTCCAGATCAAGGCCTCTGTCAACTGTTGTGCAGCTTGTGCCCTGATCACAGGCCCTGGGCTGAGAGGGGTGGGCAAGCGGGGGCTGGAATCCAGCCCTTGTTGCATTTGCCAAGCCCTGTGCTGGCCCAGAGGAAGGGGGCTTCTCCTGGACAGGGCTCTTTAGGAGTGCTGCCTTGTTAATTTGTTTGCTCTGGGGTCCATGCAACCGAAAGCCTTTGCTTGCTCCTGTCCAGAGCAAACCGGACTATCCAGTTTAGGGAGCCTGCATGGATGAGGTCTGTGGGAGTCCTGGCTTCCCTTGCATCCAATTTTCAGAGCATTATACCTCTCCTTGGGAGGCTCTGACTCAAGGACATGGGTGGGGCGCTAACGTCAAGTAACAGAGATTCCTCTGTGCCATGCCAGCTGGCAGTTTCCCCACGTCTGTTAACCAAGCCCAACATGAAAAATCCACCCCTAAATCAGCCACTGACACGCGCCTTGACTCTTGGAGCAGCTTCTAAGTGGGAGCCAGGAAGCCCAGAAGACCTTTGTCAAGAGAGGAAGGTTTCCTTGGCCAAATCTTTCAGCAGACCTCCGGGAGGTCACTGCCAGCCTTGGAATGGTGGGAAGAAGCCTCCACCCTCTTTCTGTCTCTTCTGGCATTTTCTCCATTACAGTCCTTCATGCATCCCGTTTCCATCCACCACCTAGGGTGCAGCTTGGCCATGCAGGGGGTGGAGGCTTAGGTTGCTTGTCTGAGTGATTCTGGTCTAAAGACCTGTGCACTGGTGTGTATGTGGCAGGGGTGGGTGCCAGCTGAGGGGAGCTGTTAGTATGAAGGCTGTGGTCTAGATAATTGCGTGTCTTTTTTGTTCTCTCGGTGCTTATAAGTGCAGCCTGTACCAGAAAGATGTGTGGTAGCAGAAAGATGATCATTTTTATAAAATATTTCAAATTTAATAAACCACTGAGACTTAATAAATGTAAACCATTTTCATATTGGTTTCAGATATAAGATTTTAAACAGTAAAACATTACAGATAAAGCTGAAACCCCCTTGTGCCCCTCCCCTGTCCGACTCCTCCCCTTTCAAACCAAATGTACTGATCTTCCAACATTAACTAATGTTAGTGTGTTTTCCTCTTCATGATTTTTATACTTTCACTACTTCTGTTTGTATCCATAAACAACCTATAGAATTGTTTTGGTTGCTTCTGAAGTTTACATGAGTGGACATATTCCTTTAAAAGTTGTTTTTCTCAATTCAACATAGTTTATGAGATTTATCCAATGCATACAGATCTGGTCTATTCACATTCAACTCCTGTATGTAAACTGCCATTGCACAAACAGTAGTTTCACCATTGTTCTGCTGAATATTTAAGTCGTTGCTACTTTTTTGCAGTTACAAATAGTGCTGAGATGAACATCCTGGGACATTTTCCTTGTGTTCGTGTGTGAGGGCTTCTTTGGGACATGTTGAATCACTGGGTTATAGTATATGTATTCTCCACCTGGACTGGATATTATTAAATCCCTCTCCAAAGTGGTTGGACCAATTTTTAATCTTATCCACACAGTAAGAGCTTCCTATTCCCCTCCTCCTCACCTACCTTTGGTGGACATTCTTGCTATTCCGTTGAGTGTGAATTGGTCCCCGACTGTTGTTTTCATTTGTATTTCCTGATTGTGAGTGTTGCGGGTGTTTATGGGCTGTTTGGGCTTCCTGGCGAAGGCTCTGAAAGCTGTTCGGAATGTGGCTTTTGTCCTGCTGGTAAACGTCACGGTCAGGTGTCCCACATGTCTATTGGTCATGAGGTCATGCTGTCCACACACCACTGAGGCTGGGGCAGCCCACATGGTTGGGCTGTAAGTTACAGTTGAAACGGTTATTAGACCACTGATTCTTCCTGTGATCTTGGTTGTCTACTTCTTGAATCTTTGATGTTAACTCACAGCCGAGTTCCAGTTACGCTTGTCAATGGGTATTTCTGGACACCATGCTGGAGGGACCTGGAGTTCCTCCGTTCAAGGAGTTTATAGTGCACCATGGATGCAAGAATCCACAAGCTATTCAAGGCAGGATATAATGCGTCAAAATTAGCTAAAGCTTTCATTATTAACTCCATGTCATAAGAAGTAATGACAATAACAAAAGCAACATTTATATAAGGATGTGCCTATTTATTAAATTGGAAGGTCAATGGAGGGTTAGATTAATAAGGTCTCGGGCAATCAGGGAGGCTTCAGAGAGGATATGCCTTGGTAGGCAGGCAGGCTTTTGGATAGACAGAAGGAAGAAGGTGGAAGGGGTGTGATTAAAGTCTGCATGAGCTGAATCATGGGAGACATCAAAGTGAGACACTTAGTGTGCTTGTAGCAGCAGTGGGGAGTTCTGAAGGGTCTTGAGTCAGGGGTCACATGATAAAAACTTCTCTTTTCTCCTTATTCCATCTGCCTCAGGTCCAGAAAGCACCATATGGCTGATGCACAGCCGTGTACCTACCCCTAGAGTTTTGGCTACATCGATGGTTTCTTTTTCCTCCTAGATTGACTTTTTGTGCAGAAGATCTTGAGAACACCCGCATATCCCCTGGCCAAGAGCTCTGGTTTCACAAGTGTCGGGATGGCTGGAGAATGAAAAATGAAACCAGGTAAGCAGGACATTCTCAGAGGTTCATGCAATGCATGTTGATGGGTCCCCTAGTGTAGGCTGGACATGCGTCTGGCACTTAGGGCATAGAAGTCAACAAAAACAGATAAAAGTCCCTTCCTTTATGAAGATGACCTTCTGCTGGAAGGAGATAGACAAATCAGTGTGATAGGATGTTGGATGGTGTGAATGTCCCTTTGCCTCTTGCTCTGCTTCATCCTGTAGGTGTCACAGCCGTGGTCCTGCTGGAATGAGGTCTTTCAGTGACTAAGTCCCCAAGCTTGGTACCCATGTCCTCATCTTAGATGGAACTTCTCTGTAGTGACTGGAGCCGTGGGAAGTTCCAGGGCTCCCAGCTTCCTTCTGGGCACCAGGTTGGAGTGGGGAGTTGGGTGGGAGGTAAGGGAGAAGCACAAGGCATAGCCCCCCTTTAAGGTTTTTTGGAACCCAGGTTGGTGTGAGTGGATATTAGTGGGCGACTCTCCCCCTTTTTGAGAAGCAGGAATGCTCATGTGCTCTTGCTTCAGTGTCCTCCTTGCCCCGGGCAAGTCTCATTATCTCAGAATTGAGGACGGATGATCTCGTGGTATGAGGCAGTGGGTGCATCCAAAAGCGGACTCCGTCACACACCCTCTGAGTCTAAATGCCTGCTGAGGAGGAGGGAGATGGCCCCCACCAGCCCCTACCCCTGGTTCCACCAGAGGTACTAGATGATAATGCTGCTGCCTTACACCAAGCACGGAGTGTGCGCCCACCCTGTGTTAGTTCCTTCCATACATCAGCTCATTTACTTTGATCATCAAGCTCATGGTGCTGGTGTCGTAACCCTGTGAACAGTTGGGGAACCTGAGACTCAGGGAGGTTTGGTCACTCTCTCCAGGTTCCCCACTTGGTGATGGCAGAGTAAGGATTTGAAGCAGGTTGGTTTACTTTAAAGCCTGTGCTCTTTCTCACGCATGGAGGTTCCACTTGCGCAGATAAGTCACCTCTCCTCAATCTGGGTATCAATTATCAAGCAGCCTTGCCCATGCTGGGATCCCCTGTGATTAACTGTCTGCCAACCCGGAGGGCCGGGCTACTCTGTCTCCTGTTCAGGAGCATCAACGTGACCACAAGCTCGGTGATCACGGGACTTGTGGGATTCTGAAAACTGCCCGTCTAATTAAGTGACTCAGTCTAGTCTGGATATGATTTTCTGCTATAGTAATAATTTTAATTCTCTTTTTTAAAAAAATTTTTTTAAGTACATTTTTTTTTCTTAATTAATTAATTAATTTATTTATTTTTGGCTGTGTTGGGTCTTCGCTTCTGTGCGAGGGCTTTCTCTAGTTGTGGCAAGTGGGGGCCACTCTTCATCTCGGTGCGCGGGCCTCTCACTATCGCGGCCTCTCTTGTTGCGGAGCACAGGCTCCAGACGCGCAGGCTCAGTAGTTGTGGCACACGGGCCCAGTCGCTCCGCGGCATGTGGGATCTTCCCAGACCAGGGCTCGAACCCGTGTCCCCTGCATTGGCAGGCGGATTCTCAACCACTGCGCCACCAGGGAAGCCCCTAATTTTAATTCTTTATGTTTGTATTCAAATTTATACCTTTCCAAGTGCTTCCACATGTATTAACTTCATTGATCCTCAGAACAGCCATGTAAATTGGACACACCCAGGAAGGATTGCTATTCTAATTGTTATTCTTATATACTTCTTTTCTGCTCCAGAACTTTGTAACAGTTGAGAACATTATACTTCGCCTCAGAATACCTCTTTGAGAAAACAAGTTCTTTCCTTTGCCCTCAAAGGAACAGAAAACAATAGGAGCCCGAGTAATAAATTAACACCAAGAAGTGGTGAATCCCTGGACATATATTACACCTTCAGTACTCTCTCTCCTGCCATGGAGACCGTTCACCTGTTCACAGAGAAGGAGACTGAGGTTCCAAGAGGCTCAATAGTGCGTTAGTGTAGCTGAGACTAGAATCAAGATGTCCTAACTTTGCCTTGCCCCCTTCCTGCCATACTGCAGGCTCTCTTGTGTTTCTAGATCAAAGCAAAGGAGCACTTTATAGTTCTTCCCGAAGTTGTGTTTGTGTGTGTGTGTGCTTGTGTGCACATGTGCGTGCTGTGGGTGAGTATTCTGCTAAATATGCAGATGTCAACACTACAGTGTATGGAACTGGGAACCCAGAGCAGGCTCCGGTGTGGTGTTTCTCAAAGTGAATCTGTGGCTTGTTGGGGGAGGGGGAGGAAGGAGCATTCAGGACTTTCTCCATTTGTTCTGAAGGGAAGCAAATAAAAGAGGCTGATAAGTAGGGAAGAAAGCTTGGTCTTGTGGTAAACAGAGTTGCATGTTTGCAAAGCCAGCTAATGAACACCACTCCCACGTGGTTCCTTTCAGTCCAACCCTGGAGCATCCTTGAAGGTGCCCGCAAGGCCCCCCACTCCCTGATTTCCAAGCATATGGAGGAACGTTACTGCTGAGGACCCACCTGATGGAAAGACCCTTCTTGGCCTTGACCCTGGAGCAATGGGAGGAGCCCGCTTGCTGGGCCCAGCACCGTGCCTCCTGTGATGGCTGGGACTTTTCTCCAGAGGAGACCACATACTGCTGTTCCCACTGCTGTTCTAGGATAGCTCTAACTCCAGATCTGTGTGCAAACAGCCGATGCCCTGGCCTCTATGCACACCGGGCTGGTTTCTCAGTGACTGGATGAGCTTGTGCTTCACCCAACAAGGAACACAGGCTCTGAGTGACTCTGCGTGGAAGGCTGTCAGCTGCCTGACCTGACTTGAGTCATAGTGAGGGGTCTTGCTGCTGGGAGCTGACTCGTGTCAGGATGGCAGACCTGGGACCTTGTTCACCGGGGGAGGGAGAGTAGATCTGGGGAGGTGTGGAGAACCCTCGCTCTTGGGGTTCGATGGGTAACTGGTAATGTGGATTGGTTACATTTTATTCGGTCCTGCTCCCCAACTCCTTCTCTAAAGCACACATCATTGGCTTTCTTATTTTTCCATTGTTCATTTTTTGATCGGACAAATGTTTATTAAGCACTGAAACTTAATTAGCACGTGGCAGTAGACACCTTAGTAAATCTTTGCAGACCATCTTCTCATTTGAAACCTAATGGCGTTGGGATGTCTAGGCTCCCTTAGATGATCCATGAATATGCACGTGATATGAAAGGCATGAGAGGCACTGGGAGGGCTACAGGATGTAAGAGTTGGGGACCTGAGGCTTTAAGTGATTTCTACCTATTTCTTCTTAGTTAAAGTGCATTCCCCTTAAGAGTGACATCTTTGATCACCAGCAGAGTGGCAAGCGGAGTGTTATACGTGTTAGGGACAGAATGGTGCCAATTGCTGAATATGATTGGCAAAATCTCTTCTGTGTAGGAAGCTGGAAGCTATTACATATGTTACACATGTCTGTTCATACAGAAACCAGCACCTGTCACACACAGCTTGTGCCAAGATTGAATTAATGCCATGCTTTTTCCTTGAAATATCTTCCTCCAATACCAGTGCCCTTTCTGTGCCAAACTTCTTCAAAAAGCCCCTAATTCTAGATCTTGGTTTGAATTAATATACATGATATCTGAGGAACCCTTTTATAATTTTCAAAAGATTTGAACATGCATCACTTAATTAGAGACTCACAACAGGAGGTGAGCAGGGCAGTTACTATTATCTCTATTTTACAAAACCGAAGCTTAGTGAGGTTCAGCACGGGCCTAGAATTATATACCAAGTTGGTAGAGGAACCAGGTGAGGACCTAGACTTCCTGGAGGCAATGCCCATGGTATGCTCATCTCCGCAACTTCATCAGGACTCGTATAGCCACTTCCCACCAATATGCCCCAGATGTAACAAATAAGGAATTTTTTTCAGAGCCATCCATGAAACCCGAAACTCTTTTATTAATATATAACTGGGAGAACAACTGGGCCAGGGCTTGGGATTTTTATGGATGAGATTGATTTGGAAGGAGATGTGATGTCAAGTGGGAAAGGGGGAGAGCAATTTTCTCTGTACTTAGGTTTTTAAAGGACATTGTTTTCATCTCTATTGTGCCAAAGTTGTGTCATCGTTCTGTGCCAAACCTCTGAAGACATAACCAGTCAAATACATTAATTCAAGGTATTTTCTCAATCCAATTGTGTGCCTTTTCTGTTGCTTCTGTGATTGCATTCTAGCCAAAGTAGAGCTTGTATTATTGACTGTGCATCCTGGTTACTTCTGCTTTTGTAATGGAAGCCTTGGGAATCGAATCCTCAGTGGGTCCTGTATTTATACATTTGGCTTGAAGCCTTATTTGTATATAATGATGCTTTTTTAAATGCTTAGAATACTATTTATTTCTCAAGTGTATATAATGTATAAAAATAAATATATGGTTAGTTTTTACTTTATGATTAACCGATTTCAAGATTAAAAATTTTAATAGTAAAATAATAAAAATCTACAAAATTCTTCATGGTCTAGCAACTCAGTTCTTAAAATTTGAAAGAATTATGCCTGTCTAAGCCTAGGTTTTGACAAAAAGTTACTTTAATATAGGATATATTCTCTATTTGATACTAATTGTTGGTAAGAAGCACACAACAACTCCTTTCACTGAAGAACAAGAGGAGAAATTATTCGAATCGCAATAGAAAGTCCTGAAGGTGGATGTTTGGAGGGACTGGGGAGGAGGGCTAGGTATTGGGGAACGTTGGTGAAGATATAGGCTTGGTCCCATGGGATCTAGATAACAGTGACTTAAACCAGATAGAAGATGAATTCTCTATTGTGTTAAAGTCTCGACTGGTATTGAGGTTCTGTTCCATAAAGCCAGGCTCTTAGATTTTGCTCTGTCATTCATAAGATGTTCCCCTCACCCCCGCAGTCCAAAGTGTCCCCCATTAGGTCCCCTTCTAGCCCATGGGAGGGTGGAAAGGGGGGAAAATGTTCCCTTTTAAGAGCATCAATGAGGAGTTGCCCACATTCTATGGCCAGAAATCAGTCGGGTGATCACACCAGAAGCTGAAAAATACTGTCTTTCTTCAGGGTGCCCAGGGACCCAGCTGAAAATGCAATTAAATATTTATTTATTTATTTGGCTATGTCGGGTCTTAGTTGCGGCACGCGGGCTTTTCCTTGTCGCGCCCGGGCTTCTCTCTAGCTGTGGTGTGCGGGCTTAGTTGCCCCGAGGAACGTGGGATCTTAGTTCCCTGATCAGGGATTGAACCCGCGTCCCCTGCATTGGAAGGCGGATTCTTAACCTCTGGACCACCAGGGAAGTCCCAGGAATTCATTTTTATTCCCTTTAAGTTGTCCTTTAAATCATTCCATCTTGTAGTCAACTTTTAGTAAATTTAAACTGATCTATCACTATGAAGTTTGATGAAGTACATACATTTGACTTTATTTCTAGTCTTAAATGTTAAAACATTTTAAAATGAGAAGAAAACTCTCTGCAGGGGGCCTTCATGATGTTGGGAAGTGGCTGTTCTTCACTTCCACCCAAGACATTCTGAAATACCAGGCTTAATCATGGACATGGCAGGGACTGGGTTAGAGAGTAAGAAATATATTCTTAACCTAATTCAGGTGACAGAGGAAAGGGCTGAAGCCTTGTTTCTGGCCGACTAAAGGAACTTTTTGAAATTGCCAAAAGGTAGAAGTATAGTCTGGGTGCCTCCATTGTGTCTTGTCTGACTTGGGGGTTCAGTGGTGCCCCCTCTACAAATTAGAGTCAAGGTGCTTCCATGGGGCCTCCTTTGACTATATGAACAAACTGAAACACTGAACTCCTTGGAAGGATGGATGCCAAGTAGGTACTAGAACAGCCACTGTTACCAAATGTACTTTTCTCAGTTTTCACCTCTGTTTTCAGCGCTACCCTGGGCCTTTAGCCATGTTAGTTCTAAGAGGGCTGAGATTTTTATCTGGCTTGTTTTCTATTGCAGTCTTAGAACCTAGGATAGTGTCTGGAACATATTAGGTGTTCAGTAGATATGTAAATGAATTAATAATATTAGGTACGAGAAACCTGCTGCTTAAACAGGCAGGAGGGGGACTGGGAAAAGTGCAATTAATTTGGAGTCAGAAGTCCTCGTATGTCACTCAGTATTATTTGAACTTTAGGCTAAATACAATCTTTCTCAACCTCTATTTACTCATCTGAGAAACAGAGACAATACCTTGCAGGGCTGTTGTGATTATTAAAAATATACAGTAAAAAAACCCAAAACAAAACAGGGAGAGTGCAGCAACAGTGGTGCAGAGGGCAAAGCAGAGAGATTCCCGTGCAAAGGATAGGTGCTGACCAGCACCCACCAGCCTAAGACGATTGTCTGCTCACCCGCCGGGGTGGGTGGGGGATGGGAGCTGAGGCTTGGGCTTCGGAGGTCAGACCCCAGGGAGAGGACTGGGGTTGGAAGCGTGAAGACAGCCTGAAGGGGGTTAGTGCGCCACAGCTGGCCAGCAGGGAGTCCGGGAAAAAGTCTGGACCTGCCGAAGAGGCAAGAGACCTTTGTTTCACAGTGCGCAAGGAGAGGGTATTCCTTCCCAGTGTGCCCACAGAAGGCAGAGCACTGCCTAAGTGAGCTCCAGAGATGGGTGCGAGCCATGGCTATCAGCTTGGACCGCAGAGATGGGCATGAACTGCTAACGCTGCTGCCGCTGCCACCAAGAATCCTGTGTGCAAGCACAGGTCACTATCCACACCCCCCAGGAGCCTGTGCAGCACGCCACTGGCAAGGGCCCATGATCGAGGGACAAGTTCCCTGGGAGAACACATGGCATGCCTCAGGCTGTTGCAATGTCACGCCGGCCTCTGCCACTGCAGGCACGTCCCTCATTCCAATTATGACCACCGTACCCCTCACTCTCCCCAGCGTGAGAGAGCAAGAGAGCCCTAATCAGCTGCTACTTTAACCCCCTCCTGTCTGGTGGCAAACAGACACCTGAGGGTGGCCTACATGCAGAGGCGGGGCCAAAACCAAAGCTGAACCCCAGGAGCTGTGCGGACAAAGAAGAGAAAGGGAAATTTCTCCCAGCAGACGCAGGAGTAGCAGATTAAATCCCCACAATCAACTTGATGAACACTGCATCTGTGGAATACCTGAATAGACAACAAATGTTCCCAAATTTGAGGCAGTGGACTTTGGGAGCAACTGTAGACTTACGGTTTGCTTTCTGTGTCTAATTTGTTTCTGGTTTCATGTTTATCTTAGTTTAGTATCTAGTGTTTATTATCATTGGTGGATTTGTTTATTGGTTTGGTTGCTCTCTTCCTTTTTATATATATATATTTTTTGTTTTTCTCTTTTTTGTGAGTGTGTATGTGTATGGTACTTTGTCTGATTTTGTCTGTATCAGTTTGCTTTTACCATTTGTCCTAAGGTTCTGTCTGTTCCTTTTTTTCTCTCTCTCTCTTCATTTTCTTCTGAGCCACGTGGATGGCAGGGTCTTGGTGCTCCAGCTGGGTGTTGGGTCTGAGTCTCCGAGGTGGGAGGGCCAAGTCCAGGACACTGGACCACCAGAAACCTCCTGGCCCCAAGTAATATCAATTAGTAAGAGCTCTCCCAGAGATCTTCGAATCAACACTAAGACCCAGCTCCACCCAATGGCCAGCAAGCTCCAGTGCTGGACACCCCATGCCAAACAACTAGCAAGATAGGAACACAACCCCACCCATTAGCAGAGAAGCTGCCTAAAGTCATACTAGGTTCACAGACACTCCAAAACACACCACTGGATATAGTCCTGCCTACCAGAAAGACAAGTTCCAGCCCACCCACCAGAACACAGGCACCAGTCCCCTACACCAGGAAGCCTACACAAGCCACTGAACCAAACTCACCCACTGGGGAGAGACACCAAAAATAATGGTAACTATGAACCTTCAGCCTGCAAAAAGGAGACCCCAAACACAGTAAGTTAAACAAAATGAGAAGACAGAGAAATATGCAACAGATGAAGGAGCAAGGTAAAAACTCACCAGACCAAACAAATGAAGAGGAAATAGGCAGTCTACCTGAAAAAGAATTCAGAGTAATGATAGTAAAGATGATCCAAAATCTCAGAAATTGAATGGAGAAAATAAAAGAAACGTTTAACAAGGACCTAGAAGAACTAAAGAGCAAATAAACAATGATGAACAACACAATAAATGAAATTAAAAAATTTTTAGAAGGAATCAATAGCAGAATAACTGAGGCAGAAGAACGGATAAGTGACCTGGAAGGTAAAATAGTGGAAATAACTACCGCAGAGCAGAATAAAGAAAAAAGAATGAAAAGAATTGACAGTCTCAGAGACCTCTGGGACAACATTAAATGCACCAACATTCGAATTATAGGGTCCCAGAAGAAGAAGAGACATGGAAAGGGTCTGAGAAAATATTTGAAGAGATTATAGGTGACCACTTCCCTAACATGGGAAAGGAAATAGTCAATAAAGTCCAGGAAGCACAGAGAGTCCCATACAGGATAAATCCAAGGAGAAACACGCCAAGACACATGTTAATCAAACTTTCAAAAATTAAATACAAACAAAAATATTAACAGCAGCAAGGGAAAAGCAACAAATAACATACAAGGGAATTCCCATAAGGTTAACAGCTGATTTTTCAGCAGAAACGCTGCAGGCCAGAAGGCAGTGGCAGGACATATTTAAAGTGATAAAAGGGAAGAACCTACAACAAAGGTTACTCTACCTAGCAAGGATCTCATTCAGACTTGATGGAGAAATTAAAAGCTTTACAGACAAGCAAAAGCTAAGAGAATTCAGCACCACCAAACCAGCTTTATAACAAATGCTAAAGGAACTTCTCTAGGCAGGAAACACAAGAGAAGGAAAAGACCTACAATAACAAACCCAAAACAATTAAGAAAATGGTAATAGGAACATACATACCGATAATTACCTTAAATGTAACTGGATTAAATGCTCCAACCAAAAGACACAGACTGGCTGAATGGATACAAAAACAAGATCTGTATATATGCTGTCTACAAGAGACTCACTTCAAACCTAGGGACATATATAGACTGAAAGTGAGGGGATGGAAAAAGATATTCCATGCAAATGGAAATCAAAAGAAAGCTGGAATAACAATACTCATATCAGATAAAATAGATTTTAAAATAAAGAATGTTACAGGAGACAAGGAAGGACACTACACTACACTACACTAATGATCAAGGGATCAATCCAAGAAGAAGATATAACAATTATAAATATATATGCACCCAACATAAGAGCACCTCAATACATAAGGCAAATGCTAACAGCCATAAAAGGGAAAACTGACAGTAACACAATAATAGTAGGGGAATTTAACACCCCACTTTTACCAATGGACAGATCATCCAAAATGAAAATAAATAAGGAAACAAAAGCTTTAAAAGACACATTAGACCAGATAGACTTAATTGATATTTATAGGACACGCCATCCAAAAACAACAGAATACACGTTTTTCTCAAGTGTTCATGGAACGTTCTCCAGGATAGATCATACCTTGGGTCACAAATCAAGCTTCAGTGAATTTATGAAAATTGAAATCATATCAAGTATCTTTTCCAACCACAACGCTATGAGACTAGATATCAATTACAGGAAAAAAACTGTAAAAAATACAAACAGATGGAGGCTAAACAAAACGCTACTAAATAACAGAGATCACTGAAGAAATCAAAGAGGAAATCAAAAAATACCTAGAGACAAATGACAATGAAAACACGATGATCCAAAACCTATGAGATGCAGCAAAAGCAGTTCTAAGAGGGAAGTTTATAGCTATACAAGCCTACCTCAAGAAACAAGAAAAATCTCAAATAAACAATCTAACCTTACACCTAAAGGAACTAGAGAAAGAAGAACAAACAAAACCCAAAGTTAGCAGAAGGAAAGAAATCATAAAGATCAGAGCAGAAATAAATGAAATAGAAACAAAGAAAACAATAGCAAAGATCAATAAAACTAAAAGCTAGTTCTTTGAGAAGATAAACAAAATAAAGATAAACAAAAAAAACCATTAGCCATACTCATCAAGATAAAGAGGGAGAGAGGCAAAGAATATACAAATCAATTTTCACTGCAAAGTAAAGGAGCTGTTACAGTGGAGGATTACTGGACTGAATGTCAATATTATGACATAGTATGAGTGTGTTTCGTGTTTGGTAATTGCAATCATTGTTGGTTTTGTTGTGGTCATCCATTTACAATGCTTGGTGTCAGTCTATTTATCTCTTGTAAAAATAAAATACAGTGTGTGTGTGTGAAAAGAAAAAAAGATGGCATTCTGTAGAAATACAATGTGCTTAAGGTCTATCAAATTGAAGGGCAAATACTGTCACTCCCCCGAACACTGCAGTCTTTAACCTTGAGTAGCAGGAACTTTTTACATTAAAGATATGTATACTTCTGGGCTTCCCTGGTGGTGCAATGGTTGAGAATCTGCCTGCCAATGCAGGGGACATGGGTTCAGGCCCTGGTCTGGGAAGATCCCACGTGCCGCGGGGCAGCTAGGCCCGTGAGCCACAACTACTTAGCCTGAACGTCTGAAGCTTGTGCTCTGCAACAGGAGAGGCCGCGACAGTGAGAGGTCCGTGCACCGCGATGTAGAGTGGCCCCCACTCGCCGCAACTAGAGAAAGCCCTTGCACAGAAACGAAGACCCAACACAGCCAAAAGTAAATAAATAAATTAATTAAAAAAAAAAAAGATGTATACTTCTATATGTCAGACTCCAAATTTTAAAGGAACATTTCAATGTGGAAGGGATATGTTCTTGACATTTTCTCAGTCTGAGATTTAAACAGCACTTAGTCTTCTAATTGGCAAATTCTAAGCAGTCAGATTCTTTAGAGAAATATTACTAGATGAGATCTAAAAGTATAGGCTTCCCTCTGAAGGACATTGGATGCTTTCATGTTTTAAATAAAAATTTTGTGAAAATGTCAGTTAGCTAATAAAGATTACTACTGGATATAAAAAAATATAACAAAAGATAGTACAGAACTCTCTTTGAGCAAAGAAAAATGCAATAAATATTCTGAAATGGAAAAAAAAAGATAAAGAGGGAGAGGACTCAAATCAATAAAATTAGAAATGAAAAAGGAGACGTTACAACAGACACCACAGAAATACAAAGCATCCTAAGAGACTACTACAAGCAACTCCATGCTAATAAAATGGACAACCTTGAAGAAATGGACAAATTCTTAGAAAGGTATAACCTTCCAAGACTGAACCAAGAAGAAATAGAAAATATGAACAGACCAATCACAAGTAATGATATTGAAACTGTGATTAAAGATCTTCCAACAAACAGAAGTCCAGGACCAGATGGCTTCACAGGTGAACTCTATCAAACATTTAGAGAAGACCTGACACCCATCCTTCTCAAACTCTTCCAAAAAATTGCAGAGGAAGGAACACTCCCAAAATCATTCTATGAGGCCACCATCACCCTGTTACCAAAACCAGACAAAGATACTACAAAAAAAGAATATTACAGACCAATATCACTGATGAATATAGATGCAAAAATCCTCAGCAGAATACTAGCAAACAGAATCCAACAACACATTAAAAGGATCATACACCACGATCAAGTGGGATTTATCCCAGGGATGCAAGGATTCTTCAATATACAAAAATCAATCAATGTGATACCATATTAACAAACTGAAGAATAAAAACCATATGATCATCTCAATTGATGCAGTAAAAGCTTTTGACAAAATTCAACACCCATTTATGATAAAAACTCTCCAGAAAGTGGGCATAGAGAGAACCTACCTCAACATAATAAAGGCCATATATGACAAACCCACAGCAAACATCATTCTCAATGGTGAAAAAGTGAAAGCATTTCCTCTAAGATCAGGAACAAGACAAGGATGTCTACTCTCACCACTATTATTCAACGTAGTTTTGGAAGTCCAAGCCATGGCAATCAGAGAAGAAAAAGAAATAAAAGGAATACAAATTGGAAAAAAAGAAGTAAAACTGTCACTGTTTGCAGATGGCATGATCCTATACATAGAGAATCCTAAAAATGCCACCAGAAAACTACTAGAGCTAAGCAATGAATTTGGTAAAGTTGCAGGATACAAAATTAATGCACAGAAATCTCTTGCATTCCTAAACACTAATGATGAAAAATATGAAAGAGAAATTATGGAAACACTCCCATTTACCATTGCAACAAAAAGAATAAAATACCTAGGCATAAACCTACCTAGGGAGACAAAAGACCTGTATGCAGAAAACTATAAGACACTGACGAAAGAAATTAAAGATGATACCAACAGATGGAGAGGTATACCATGTTCTTGTATTGGAAGAATCAATATTGTGAAAATGACTATACTACCCAAAGCAATCTACAGATTCAATGCAATCCCTATCAAATTACCAATGGCATTTTTTACAGAACTAGAACAAAAAATCTTAAAATTTGTATGGAGACACAATAGACCCCGAATAGCCAAAGCAGTCTTGAGGGAAAAAAATGGAGCTGGAGGAATCAGGCTCCCTGACTTCAGACTATACTACAAAGCTACAGTAATCAAGACAATATGGTACTGGCACAAAAACAGAAACATAGATCAACGGAACCAGATAGAAAGCCCAGAGATAAACCCACACACCTATGGTCAACTAATCTATGACAAAGGAGGCAAGGATATACAATGGAGAAAAGACAGTCTCTTCAATAAGTGGTGCTGGGAAAACTGGACAGCTACATGGAAAAGAATGAAATTAGAACACTCCCTAACACCATACACAAAAATAAACTCATAAATAAAATAAATAAAATAAATAAATAAAATGGATTCAAGACGTAAATGTAAGACCAGACACTATAAAACTCTTAGAGGAAAACATAGGAAGAACACTCTTTGACATCAATCACAGCAAGATCTTTTTTGATCCACCTCCTAGAGTAATGGAAATAAAAACAAAAATAAACAAATGGGACCTAATGAAACTTCAAAGCTTTTGCACAGCCAAGAAAACCATAAACAAGATGAAAAGACAACCCTCAGAATGGGAGAAAATATTTGCAAATGAATCAACGGACAAAGGATTAATCTCCAAAATATATAAACAGCTCATGCAGCTCAATCCAAAAAAAACAAACAACCCAATCAAAAAATGGGCAGAAGACCTAAATAGACATTTCTCCAAAGAAGACATACAGATGGCCAAGAAGCACATGAAAAGCTGCTCAACATCACTAATTATTAGAGGAATGCAAATCAAAACTGCAGTGAGGTATCACCTCACACCAGTTAAAAGGGGCATCATCAGAAAATCTACAAAGAACAAATGCTGGAGAGGGTGTGGAGAAAAGGGAACCCTCTTGCACTGTTGGTGGGAATGTAAATTGATACGACCACTATGGAGAACAGTATGGAGGTTCCTTAAAAAACTAAAAATAGAATTGCCCTATGATCCAGCAATCCCACTACTGGGCATATACCCAGAGAAAGCCACAATTCAAAAAGACACATGCACCCCAATGTTCATTGCAGCACTCTTTACAGTAACCAGGTCATGGAAGCAACCTAAATGCCCATCAACAGACAAATGGATAAAGAAGATGTGGTACATATATACAATGGAATATTACTCAACCATAAAAAGGAACGAAATTGAGTCATTTGTTGAGACGTGGATGGATCTAGAGTCTGTCATACAGAGTGAAGTAAGTCAGAAAGTGAAAAACAAATATCGTATATTAACGCATGTATGTGGAACCTAGAAAAATGGTACAGATGAACCAGTTTGCAGGGCAGAAGTTGAGACACAGATGTAGAGAACAAACGTGTGGACACCAAGGGGGGGAAACCGCAGGGGGTTGGGGATGGTGGTGTGCTGAATTGGGCAATTGGGATTGACATGTATACACTGATGTGTATAAAATTGATGACTAATAAGAACCTACTGTATAAAAAAATAAATAAAATAAAATTCAAAAATTCAAAAAAAACACTAATACTAAACTTTCTTTGGGTTATTTCTATGGAAATATGTTAATATGAATGTTTCAGACATTATATGAAATTCCTAAAAATCTTATATGTTCTGGTATAATGTTATAAGTCATAATTCTAGTTATTATTTAAAAATGTATATCTCAGAAATAACTAAATTTCCTTGTCAATTGCATTATTATGAACTTTCATGAAATCTTTAACCGTGGTCATTTTTAAGTCTTTTGTCATTTACAGACAGTTCTGGGTGTACTCTGATGCTTTTGCAAAAATGTTGCTATAAAAGGGTTTCATCTTCAAGGAATTCATGGAAAAGACTCTGACAAGTACAGGTTTCTGGTAACTGACTATACTGCTGAACTGAATGAATAAGCATTTTCAGAACTCTAATGGAAAACTGATGAATTCATAAAAGTGCTAACAAAAGATCAAGATGAAAAAAAGAATTAATTACATGGGACTGAGTGAACTGATGAGGATGATTATAATTTTTGTGACTTTCTGTTTGAATAAAAAAATTCTCTTAGTGGAAAAAAAACTTCATTAAAAATTAATAATTTTAAAAACTAAAAAACAAACAAACAAAAAAACTTTCTCTGTTTTGTAAACATTTGAATTGGGAAAGGACCAAGATAAAATAAAAAGAAAATCCTTCTAATGTAAATGTGGAAATTTATATATGATAAAGCAAGCTCTATTAATCATTGGGCAGGGAATGGATGGTTAGATAGATGATGCCTGGGAAAGTAGGCTCATTAAAGGGGAAACATAAGATTAGATCCCTATCTTACATCATTTACAAAGATTAATTCCATTTGAATGAAAGGTATAAACATAAAAGAAAAGTATAAAGCTAATAGATGTTAAGAAAAATAAAGTTGAAATCTGGGTAAAACCTGAGAAAATATAAAATGTCATAATTGGGACAAAAAGAAGTAGACAATTTGAATAAATCAACAAATTCAAAGAAACTGACAAGCTAATAAAAGATTCTCCTTTACCTCATATACTCAGAAAACTCCCTAGTCACAGAAGTTTTCCTGGGAAGTCTGAGGTCGTATGTGTGGACCCTAATTGAATATGACTAGTGTCCTTATAAGAAGAGCAAAGTCGGACAAAAAGACACCAGGGTTGCTTGCACACAGAGAAAAGACCATGTGAGGACACAGAGAGACGGTGGTCATCTACAAGCCAAGGAGAGAGACATCAGGAGACACCAAACCTGCCACCTTGATCTTGAACTTTTAGACTCCAGAATTGTGAGAAAATAAGTTGTTGTTTAAGCCCCCCCAGTCTCTGGTATCTTGTTATGACAGCTCTAGAAGACTAACACAGCTACCGAATCTAACAAATACTGAAAAGCAATGTATTATAGTCTTGCCTGGGGTTACACAGCTAGTAAGTGGCAGAATCAGTGTTTGACCAGTTAGTCTGGTTCCAAATTCTGTGTCCTTAATCTTCTACTATAAGAATCAGACAAAATTAATAGACAGATGGCAGATATGGGGAATTCCCTGGTGGTCCAGTGGGTAGGGCTCCACATTCTCACTGCCATAGGGCCTGGGGTTCAATCCCTGGTCAGGGAACTAAAATCCCACAAGCTGCACAGCACGGCCAAAAAAAAAAAAAAGTAAGCAATAAAATGATGTTTATAGTACAAAAATGTTATATAAATGAAAATGCAGACACTCAGAATAACACTATATATTTTGTAAGCTTATGTATCGAATGTGTAGGTGCCCAGGGTGGGAGGAAGGAAATGAAAGTTGGGATGAAGTGGAGGGTGGGGAAAAATAAAACAAGAGAGATTTTCATGATGATGGAAGGCCGTGAACTGAGGAGAATGGATAACTGAAATTCTTGAAGCTGAGGTCCAAAATAAAATAAATTGAAATAATTAAAATAGAAACTAAATTCTTTGACACAGCCCTTTCCTTGCTTGTTTTCCTGTCAATGATCTGGAATGATTTTAGGCATGAGCAGGGCAAGTCCTAATTTACTGTACAAACTGTTTCAATGGTTTCTTTTCTCAAGGCAGATTTCTTAGAAAGGCTCTTGGATTTGCAGCGCAGGTCATGCAGAGGCTGAACACGGGTGCCATGGTTGCTAGAGGGGAATGGGAGGGCCCTGGAGGGGGCTGGGGATGGGGTCCCCTCCAGGAGTAGATGGGGTGGTGAGACAAAGCAGACAATCTGGTCAACTCTGCCTTGTTTAAAAGAAGAGAGTCGTTATTAAAAGAACAATATAAATTAGCAAAATGCTATAAGAGGTATAGGCAGTCTCCAATTTATGAATAAACATTCATTTTTAAATTGAATGTTGAGAATGTTCCAGCTTTCCTCTGTAGGAACAATGCTATAAACCGTAGTTATATTCCCAGTATTTGCTAGACCGCATGCACCACGTAGCTGAAATAGGACAGTAATGGAACTCACTTGGGTTCTGAGTCTTGGGAATCAGGATGTGAGAAGGAGGAGAAGGCAAAGAAGACCAACTCTCTCAAGGCCAACCCTAGTTAAAATATTGGACTAGATGACGTTCGTATTTGTTAGTCTGAAGTTTCTGTCTTATGTCTCTTGCTTTCTTCACTGCATATTATAACAGGAGTATTTTTCTTGTTGCAATAGAGCTTAATGATCATTTTTTTAAATGACTGCAGACATTTCCATACAATGGGTGGACGTCATCGTTTACTTAGTGGTTTCTCTATTGCTGTCAGGTCCACATTCCTTTTCTGCCCACTTTTTTCCTCTGGTGCCTCCTTTCCTGGCTCTTATTATATGTTCTCTTGTTGCTCTGAGCACTTCCCCTCCCATACCCCTCAAGCACTCCATTTTCCAAACTTACCTGACTTTCTACGCCTTCAACCCAGGCTCTTGTTTATTCAGAGTAGCTGACATCTGCAAGGGATCCGTTGGAAGCTTTGAAATGAACTCAGTCCTGCTCGTGTATCAATGTCTAGTAGACCTCTAACCAGTTCAGAGTTATAAACATTGTTAAAAGAAGATGCTTGTTCATCCAAATTAATCTTTGCCTTGAGGCAGCCAAGCACATCAAAAGGAAGATTTCCTGTTAGGGTAGGAAATCACTGGGTCAGGGTGGTCACCTTACAAATAGGCTAGTCCTCTTTGGGAATCTTTCCTCTAATCAAGTCCCCTAAAATATTGCTGGGTTTCCACAGTTGATTTCATTCCTCCACTCCTGATGCTGCAGATTCTCTAAGCACCAGCATTTGTTTTTCCATCCCCCTCCTACCCAATGATTTCCATGGCAGCAGTAGTTGCCTTGAGAGGGGGGAGAGAGGTGTCAAAGCTGTCTTTTCTAACTCTGGGTTTATCTATAAATTGGGAGTGGTTTTTCCTAACAAAAGCTTAATTAGCAAATAAAAGGAATAAGAGTAAAACAACTATAAACTAGGATCCAAGTCATTTGCTTTCCTAAATGTCTGTGGTCTGCAATACAGTGTAACTTTGACTTTCCTTATGTAATATCAGCGCATGTGTGTATTGTGGTGGTGAGACGGGCTGGGACCTGGGACCATTTGCTGCAGTGCTGCAGTGCTTGCACCTGGACACACCTCTCCTTGAGCAACAAAACATAAAGAAACTATATGGGACTAAAAATAACTGCGTGCATGAGCAGGTGGGGCAAATTCTGGACCCAAAATATACAGAGAGACCAAAAAACCCAACTGCCACTTTCGAAGAGCCTGGAGCAAAAACAGGGTGTTGGGAGCAAAAGCAGGGTACTGAGCATGCCCCGTTGTGCACAGCACCACCTAAGGGGTGGGCAAACCACCTAAGCTACGCCTCCGGCCCAACCCCTGGACACATCCCTACCTTCACCCCCTATAAAGAACAAGCTCGCCCCCCTCAGGGAGCAGGGAGTGAGCAAGCAATGGAACCTGTTGTTTGTTCTCGCTCCCCCCGCTGCAGCAGGGTCCCCAATAAAGCCTCGCCTAAATTTCTTGTCTGGCCTCTAGAGACAAGAAATTGTCTTCCCCTCTGTTGGTTGGGGAAGGCCAAGAACTCTGGTTGGTAACAGTGGGAAGAGTCTGGAAGCTAGCACAGGTCTAAGCAGGCGAGGGTTTAGGTCCAGAGGTCAGTTGTAGCAGCAAGGAGCAGAGTTTTCTGGACCAGCACTAATTATCTCAGCCCAGAGGTATTCACACTCAACTTTGTTTATCATTTCACAGGAAGTGGGTGATCATAGTCAGATGTCACATACAAACTTGAAAGCGTTGAGGCCGGGAGCAGAGGGTGGGATTATCTCCCCGGAATGGAGAAACTAAGAGTACACTTTAAAAGTAAACATATTTTTGCTTCTGCCCTGGTCGTTATCCCAGGACAACTTCAGTGGGATTGTTGTGAAGCCACAGCCTCAACCGGTCACTGCGAAGGAGCATATTCCATCATGACCTCAACTCATTTTCTGTATTCTGTCGGAGATATCAGTCCTACTGTGGGTCCTGTGTCCTTTTTTAAGACACACACATCTTCCTTCTTTCTAATTAGGCTGCCCCAAACTCTCTACACAGGCTTCTTTTTGGCCAATCAAAAAGAAACCCTCAGCAATGTGGCTTCACAGACCCTGAAGTTCGTTTCCCTGGTGAACCAACTGCACTGCTGCTCTGTCTGCCTCCCTCAAGGCAAGCTTCTTCATTATGTAAATGAAAAATGTTGCCTGAACTAGTATATATATATAGGATGGATAAACAACAAGGTCCTACTGTATAGCACAGGGAACTATATTTAATATCCTGTGATAAACCATAAAGGAAAAGAATATGTATGTATAACTGAGTCACTTTGCTGTACAGCAGAAATTAAACACAACATTGTAAATCAACTATATTTCAATAAAAGTTTAAAAATTCACACTGATTTTAAACTGAAGAATTAAAGATGAATTAGAAGAATAAAAGAAAAAGAAAGTTGCCTGCTAGATCGGCAAACAAAGGGTGCTGCGGCCATCAAGCCAGCAGCCGCTACTGCTGCCCCTATGGAGAGTCCAGAGGGAACTCAGGATAGAGACAGAATGGGGCTGCCCACTGTCAAGCCCTCAGCCACTGCAGTCACCCCCAGTGGTGCACCCTGAGGGGACTCAGGATGGGAAAGAACAGGATACTGGCCCTAGATAGTTAAGGTATATATTGAAGGAATTATTTCAATGAGCCCAGACTCTTGCATCTTCTCATACCTAGAAAAACACTAAATTCATTAACTTGAGATGTCTGGTTTTCTTTAATTAACAGTAATCTTTTGATGTTCTGACTGCCTGGGTTTTGTTGCATAACTCCTATATATCCTGGCTCCTCTCTTACCTCTTTGGAGCAGTCCTGAGCTACCTGAGAGGCTGTCTGCTGGGCTTAAGTCCTCAGAAAGTCCACCAAATAAAACATCATTCTCAACTTTTAGCTTGTGTATTTTTTTTTTAGTCAACAATTAGTACATCTCCTTCCCCGCCTCCTCCTCCTCCCCCTTGCCCTCCTCCTCTTCTTCTTTAAACAGTTTTACACATTGAGGTTTAATGGACACACAATACTTGGCACATATGTAAATCATATAATTTGATGTTCTGATACGTGAAGCCATCATGAAACTGTGACCTTATCACCACAATCAAGATAGTGAACACGGCAATCACCTCCAAGAGTTTCCTCATGCCCCTTTGTAATCCTTCCCACTGCCCTCTCTTCAGCTAATCACTGATCTGCTTTCTGTCCCTCTAGGTTAGTTTAGAATATTTTGTAAGCGGAACGTAGGTAGAGTATGTTCTCTTTTTTGTTCGCCTTCTCTCACACAGCATAATTATTTTGAGATTAATCCATGTTTCTGCATGGATTAATAGTCCCTTCTTTTTTATTGCTGAGTAGTACCTCATTGTGTGGATATACCACCATCTCTGTATCCACGCACCTGTTGATGGACTTGGAGTTGTCTTGCAAATAAAGCTGCCATGAACATTTGTGTACCTATCTTTGGAAGGACATCTGCTTCCATTTTTCTTGGGTTTATATCTAGGAGTAAAATGGCTGGATAATATGACAGATGCATGTTCAGCTTTTTAAGAAACTGCCGAACCTTTTTTCAAAGGAGTTGTAGCATTTTGCGTTCCCGGCAGAAATGTATGAGAATTCCAGCTGTTCTAAGTCCTCATCAATACTTATTATGGTCAGTCTTTTGATTTTTAGTCATTCTAACAGGTGTGTGGTGGTATTTCATTGTGTTTTAATTTGCATTGACTTAATGACTAATGATGTTGAGCATCTTTTTATATGGTCACTTGCCATTCATATATCATATATCTTCTTTGATGAAGTATCTGTTCAAATCTTTTCTCCATTTTAGGAGACGTTATTTGTTTTCTTATTACTGAGTTTTGTGGGTTCTTTATGTATTCTGGATATAAGTAACCAGATATATGATCTGCAAATATTTTCTTCCAGTCTATGGTTTGTCTTTTCATTCTCCGAACAGTGTCTTTTGAAGAGCAGATGTTTAAAATTTTGATAAAGTACAATTTATCAATTTGTTTTTTATGGTTGTTGGTTTTAGTATCATCTGTAAGAAATATTTACCTAACCCAAGGTTACAAAGATGTTCTCTTATGTCTTCTCTGGAAGTTTTATAATTTTAGGTTTTATATTTATGTCTATGGACATTTTAAATTAATTTTTTTGTACATTATGTGAGTTATTGATCAATGTTTCTTTTTCACACAGACGTTTAATTGTTCCTGCAGCATTTGTTGAAAAGACTATCCTTTCTCCACAGAATTGCCTTAGGACCTTTGTCAAAAATCCATTTTTTACAATATATGTGTGGCTTTATTTCTAGACTCTCTGTTTCATTGATCTATTTGTCTATTTTGATGTCAATAACACTCTTCCTTGATTACTGTGGCTTTATGATGTCCTGAACTTGGGCACTGATAGTTTTCCAATTTTGATTCTTTCTGAAATTGTTTTAACCATTCTAGGTCATTTGTATTTTCATATGAATGTCAATTTCTGCAACAATCTGCTGAGATTCTGGTAGGAATTGCATTGTATTTACAGATGTGTCTGAGGATAATTGAATTCTTGATGTTGGATCTTTCAACCTATCTTCATCAGTTCTTCATTTGAACTGTAATGATTTTTACATGAAATTGGGTATTTTATAGCTTAGTTTTCTGCAACAAAATTATTTCTTCAGGGAGCTATAGCTTGCTCTTTCCAAATATACAAAACTTCTTTTTTTTTTTTTTTTTTTTTTTATCATTTTGGCCACCCCACACAGCATATGGGATCTCAGTTCCTCAGCCAGGGCTTGCACTCAGGCCACGGCATTGAAAGCGCTGAATCCCAACCACTGGACCACCAGGGAACTCCCAAAACTTATTTTTTGGATAGAACAACTTTAAGCAAACACACAATTACTTATTTACAATGGCATTTTTGTTTTTAAACAAAATTTTGAACATTAAAAAAATGCCAAGATACCACTCAGATGGTGTAGTGGGTGTGTGGAGGGCCAACGAGAAGCCCCCTTCAGAACTGAGGCACTCACCCCCATGGCTGCTGGGAGCGTCAGCAGTTGAGGGCTCTCGTCTGAGTTTGTCTCCAGGAATTACCCTCAGTCAACAAAGGGGCTTATGGTCACAGCCCCTCCCCAGAGGCAGTGCACAACTAGTGACCTCCTTGCCTGAAGACAGGACAACTCTGGAGGACTGTAGGAGCTGCACAGCTCCTGGTGGGATCAGCCAGGGCCTTTGTGACATCATAGCTCACCTCTCCCTTGCCCAGTAGAAGTCCTGCCCTCAAACCTCCATCTCAGACAGTCTGTCTCCCAGGGAATCCAAGTGAAGACAGATGAGAATTTCCTAATCAGCTTGCAACTGATGCAAGAGCTTCAAGGAGTGGAGACAGAGACTCAGGGTCAGCCCGTGGGGCCCAGAGGTGAGATATGGAGAAAACAGGAAGCCAATAATCACTGGCCTCTTATGCTTGTTGGCTTATGGTCAAAGTCACGTCTCTCACTAAGAAGGGCTTCCCCTTCACACATCACCCTGACTTTGGGAGGAGGAGAAAGCACTTGGCAGGCTTCTGCCTCCTCAGTGTGGCAGGGACACGGATGACACATGGGAGAGAGAGGGAAAGAAGACTTTTCGTCCCTTGAAAGCAGGAGGCCAAGTGAAGCTGAATGGAGAAACTCGGCCTCTGGGAACAGGGTATCACAGCTGGAGGGGAGCTGATGGAAGGTGAAGACTCACTTTATAACTTTTCTCAACTCTTGTTCGATGGGAGCATGAGTGTGAGATGGGAAGTAGGAGGAAATAGTACCAAAAACAACTATAAAATTAAGCATCGTGATACTCAAATGTATTTTTAGTCACTTATTGATGCTAATGAAACCCAGGGCGATAAGAACTGAAAGGTGGGCAACCAGAAATGGATTTCCTCATTGCTCTTTGCTACAGATATTAGCCAGCATTCAGCCTTCCATTTTGACATAAATCCTGTCCTACTCCGATTCCTCACAGGATCACCCCACATTTTAAAAAAAAGTTAGAATAGGGCCTTTAAAAACAACCTTGGGTTAGCCCATGTAAATGAGTTTCACATTGCACAACAGATATATTTATGTAAATTTAGTTATGTAATAATGACTAATTAAAGGCATTATAAAGTCCTTTCCCCTGTGTTCCCTCATTTACCCTTTACAACAATATATGGCAGGGGAGAAAACTGAAGTTCAAAGACGTCAGTGGGTGGTACCGGGCCTCTCAGTAAGTGGATGAACTTGGACTTAAACTTGGGTCTACAGACACTAAGCCTGTGTTATTTCCTTCCCTTAAAATGGCACTAGAAGAATTTACCTTCCAGAAGACTCCTCTATGAGTCTGTGCATTCTCTGTATAAATCTGGATGTTCATCTATTACGAGGCGGGGGCCACCTGCTTTCTCTGAAGGAACACCCATTTCAAAACTTTCTCATAAGAAAATGAACAATGAAGAAACAATCTCTGTGGTGCTCAGGTAAGTGGGAGATTGGCATTCACTGAGATTTCCAAACTTGCCTAACTGGCTTGCTGTGGGACACCAGAATTGCGCACATTCCTGAAGAATGTCCTAGAGATGTTTTACTGCAGAACCAACTCACTCGGTGGGAGGGGACGCTCCCCGAGGAGAGGAGCAGCTGGGGGACAGGAGCTGCCGTAGAGGAGGGGCTGCAAGGAGGCCTGGACACTCCAGCTCTTACTCAGTGAGGCAGGCCCAGAGGGTTCTGGAAGAATCGAGGAGCCAGTGTGAAACCAGGCCTCCCAGCCCCACTTCACTCAATCCTCCCTCGCTGCTATGAGATGAGTTTTCCTTTTGTTTCAAATATGGAACCCGAGACTTGGAGAGGCTGAGTTGTCACAGGTCAGAACAATAAGTGGGATTTGAGCCCAGGTCTCTGACTCCAAATCTGCTGTTTTTAATCACTCGGTTCTATTGAGTCTGGAGGTAGGAAGGATAAGGAACTGTACTGCATATTTAAAATATTTCTCCAACATTTACTCAGTGGAAAGGTCCAGGCTGAGGGGGACAGGTTGATGAGGCAGCAGCATCCAGCGTGGACACTTCCCTCAGCAGACACATCCCTGCAGGCCGCATCCCCTCCCTCCTTGTGAGGCAGTCGGGGGCAGCGCTGTGCTCCCCTGAGCTCCCCTGAGCTCACCTGAGTCGGGAGGTATGTCTTCCCCATCCTAATTAGCCCATCAGAGTATCCCTTATAAAAACAAGCAGTTCGGGCTTCCCTGGTGGCGCAGTGGTTGAGAGTCTGCCTGCCAATGCAGGGGACACGGGTTTGAGCCCTGGCCTGGGAAGATCCCACATGCCGCGGAGCAGCTGGGCCCGTGAGCCACAACTGCTGAGCCCGTGCGTCTGGAGCCGGTGCTCCGCAACAAGAGAGGCCGCGATAGTGAGAGGCCCGCACACCGCGATGAGGAGTGGCCCCCACTTGCAGCAACTGGGGCGAGCCCTCGCACAGAAACGAAGACCCAACACAGCCATAAATAAATAAATAAAATAAACCCAAAGTTAAAAAAAACAACAACAACAACAAGCAGTTCAGTGCCTGAGTGGCGGCCTCATAAACAGCATCGCCAGGGACGTGGCAGTGCTGAAGGCTGAATCCCAGACGCTGCCGCTGTTCCCCGTGTGGTCACCACAGACCACATCCGTGGACACTCTGGGGAAGTCTCACATTCTGTCTCCTGGCTTCGTTCTTTACGGCCTGCTCCTAGGCTCTGCTCAGGGCTGGCAGCCCGCCTGGGAGTGCTGCTCCACCTGGTCCTCCTCCATCTGGCCGGGCCACTCCTGTTCCACGGCAGGGGTGCAGGAACCCTCCTCTCTGCCAGGAGAACAGGAGCTGAGGGGACCTGGCGATTGCTACCTTCTTGGGTGGCTTCCTCCCAGGAGACATCCCCTGCTTCTCCTCAGAATGCCAAGAGCCCCAGGAGATCAGAGGACATCCTGCATCTATCCACCTTAATCTGTAAGAAGTTTGGATTATAGGAGGACCATCTTCCAGGAAGTGTGCCCCAGGATTTGCACAATATGGTAAATAACCAATGGCCTATTCTCTTCATTTGATTTACTGTCTGTAATCATCTACATATTTTATTGAGGCTGAAGTCCATGGAATTTTGTTGAATAGGAATTGAACTGAATACTTTTTTATTTTATATTATTTGTTTATTTATTTTTGGCCTTGCCATGCAACTTGCAGGATCTTAGTTCCCTGACCAGGGATTGAACCTGGACCCTCAGTGAAAGTGCTGAGTCTTAACCACTGGACCGCCAGGGAATTCCCTGAACTGAATATTTTTTAAAACTATAATTTTATACAGTCATTCAGACAGTTTTCCGTCAAGGAATTAGTATTCTACCAGAATTCAGTTCAAAATGGTGCAAATCTTACTTGGCCCAAGCCAGTTTCAACATTTAGGAAAAGATAAGCTAAAAGATTGTGCACAGGTGATGTGGGTGTGTGGGAATAAAGAAGAGAAATGGGAAAAGATGACCAGAGGTGACTGGCAAGGAAGGAAGACTCAGGAAAAGCCTGCATCTGCTATGATGTGCTTATCAGAAGGCTGGTAATTATTGGAAGAAAGGAAACACAAAAGATGAATATTCTGTCTAGGAGGTAAGCCAGCCTAGAAGTGTTGAGCAGCCTGTCCTAATCTATGTAAAGCAGGAAGGGTGATCACCTGGTATTCACAAGATTCACCTGAGCTCTAAAGATGTGCAGGTTATTCCATGAATGAGAGACTCTGGAAGAACACTCAGCTGGTGCTGGCAGAGTTTGAACTTCCTGGTGGAAGTTGGACCAGCCCAGCCTGCAGATGTGTACATAACTTCCCAATGCCTACTGGTGGGTTTGAACAAATTCCATGAAGATATAAATCAGCTAACACTATAAAGGAGTGTCATGAAGGCCAGGGGAAGATGCTGGTGCAGTGGGTCTGGCCACCACAGGGGCAGGCAGGAAGGTTTGGAACCTCTGGCTGTGAATGTGACATCTGAATTCTACTGTGTTATCCATCATGATGTCGATTTTCCCTTACCTTGTTCTGGAATAAGTCTCTCATGCATAATAAGTCGATATTCTAATAATGATTTAATTAATGGTCTTCCAATTTCCTTAGGAAAGAGAAATTAAATTAGTTAATTAAAGTGGGAAAATGAAGGAAAGAAAAAGCAAGTGGATTAGCCAAGATCTCACAGCTCAGTGACACCTAACTTGAGGTTTTTGACTTAGTAAATGGGCCAAAGGAATGTACCCTGATGTCTTCTCTCCTTGTATCAGCTTCTTTCCACTCAAAATGTTGGGGTGACCAGCAGGATTCTTGTTTTTTTTTCTGGTCCTTTAAGAAAGCAAAGGGCAATTTTTTGTACACAAATGTTCATAGTAGCATTATACGTAATAGCCCAAAGTGGAAACAATCTAAATGTCTGTCAACTGAAGGATAGTTGAACAAAAAGAGGATATCTATACAACGGAATATCATTCAGTCATAAAAATGAGTTAAGGTCTGATACATACTACAATATGGATGAATTTTGAAAACATTATGCTAAGATAAAGAAGTCAATCCAAAAGACCACATTTGTATGAATCCATCTGTATGGAATAGAGTAGAATCTATATGGAAATGTCCAGAATAGGTAAATCTATAGAAACAGAAAGTTGATTATTGGTTACCTTGGACTGAGGAACTTAGGGGTGAGGGGATGATACAGGGTTACTTTTTTTTTTAATTAATTAATTTATTTTTGGCTGTGTTGGGTCTTCGTTGCTGCACGCGAGCTTTCTCTAGTTGCGGTGAGCAGGGGCTACTCTTCGTTGTGGTGCGCCAACTTCTCATTGTGGCGGCTTCTCTTGTTGCGGAGCATGGGCTCTAGGCACGCGGGCTTCAGTAGTTGTGGCACATGGGCTTAGTAGTTGTGGCTTGAGGGCTCTAGAGCGCAGGCTCAGTAGTTGCGGCGCACAGGCTTAGTTGCTCCGTGGCATGTGGGATCTTCCCGGATCAGGGCTCGAACCCGTGTCCCTTGCATTGGCAGGTGGATTCTTAACCACTGTGCCACAGGGAAGTCCCCAGGATTTCTTTCTGAAATGACGAAAATGTTCTAAAATTGACTGTGCTGATGGTTTTGCAACTCTGTGAAAATACTAAAAATCATTGAATTGTACACTTTCAGTGGGTGAATTGTATGTTAACTGTATCTCAATAAAGTGGTTAAAAACGAGTAAGGAGAGGCCATTAGTAAGATTTGGAGTGTTGTCAATGGGAAGCCTCAGTTTTTTTTGGACTTCTTGGCATAGTCCTGGGACCAGAGCTGAGTGCCAGTGCAAGGGGTGAAGGAGGGAGCTTGGACTGGACACACTGGAGGCTGAAGCCAGTAGGCATTCAGTAACTGAATGAACAAGTATTGAAATTCCTGCCTCTTTGTTAATGCCCAATCAGTGAGGAGGGAGAGAAAAGAGTTCGGCTTAAGTCTTAGGATTTGGAGCTGGGAAGCGTTTCTGAGGGTGGCCCAAAGCAATTTTGAAGTAAGGTTTTAATAGAACGAACACTACTGTATATTCACACATCTCTTACTCCTCAGAGAGTACTGCATCTGGGGCCTCATTCGAGGTCTTGGTGCTGAGGGGTTGAGAGAGGGAGGCCTTCATTTGGTACCCAACATGGAAACCTGGAACAGGAAACCAGCTGCCCTGTGAAATGTCATCTCCCATTGTAGCGTGTGGCATTATAAGTTAAACGTGAAGATTTCTCCAGCAGCAAAGCTCACCAAACACTGAAATGAGTCATCTCTGGGAAGATGTGGAAATCTTTATGTATAAGGACACATGGGAATTAGATACAACCCATTATGAGACTGGGACGTGGATTATTCGGCCTCTGGAAAGCCCACGGTCAATGGAGGCTGCAATTTCACCTGCTGAGGGATCAAGTTCAGGTGTGGTCTAGTGGGATGAACACAGTCAAATGGGTCATTTCACTCAAGTTTTAAACCGGCTCTTGCTACATTAATTTATTGTGTTATGCTAGGGCAAGACACTTGCGTCTACAAATCTGGTATAAAACTCTGAGCAAGGACTGGTTTTGAAAGAAATGGTGAAGCCATTCTCTGCTTTCCCCATCACCCCTGTTCTTCAATTCAACTGTGCGGCTGCCCAAGTGCCAGTGTTACCCCAATCTAGCCCCTCCCCCTGTCTCTTACTAAGCTGGCTGGTAGACAAGCTTCAGGAAGAGAATGGCTTAGGCTAAAACCTTCTGATAAACAAATTCATGCTAAGATATGTGTGACTAAGAGTTATTTAATGTGTTGCAATTTAAGAAAGGAAATCAGTTACCTTAAGGAACAATTTAATGAACCCATACCTCATTGCAGTAGAATTTTTTGTTTTGTTCTATTTTGTTTTAGGTGGGTGGGCTTTCTGGATGCTTCTTAATTGACCTCAGATCAGAGTATCTCCAACTTTAATGGACACATGAACCACCTGAGACTCTTGTTAAACTTGACTCTAACTCAGTAGATCTGGGATGGGGGCTGAGAGTCTGCATTTCTATCAAGCTCCCATGGGGTGCTGACATGGCTAGTAGGGACCACCTTTTGAGGGTCCTTAGTGACCACCACCCTACATTCAGCAATACTAATGCACACGGGAAGGAGTTGAGCTACTCTTTCTTGGAGTCCCCTTGACAAGTTGTACATCCTTTCATTAGAGCACTTAAGGCATTGTGTTGTAATTATTTGTTTAGGGGCCAGCATCTCTGTTACATTGAGAGCTCTCACACAGCAGTGGCTGTGTCTTACTCACCTCCATTTTCATCTTGATGAGCAGACACAGCCCTGAAGGTGGTCAGATAAGGTCATGAACTCTGAGAGCTCTTACATGGTATCTCTGTTCCTGCTTGGCCATGTGGTGTAAACCAGTGTTTTTCAACTCTAACTGCAGATTAGGGGAATTTAAGAAATAATCAATGCCCAGGTACACTCCAGTGCTTTGATTCAATTGAGCTATTCTGGGGCTTATGTAGGGATGATTTTAGAAGCCTTCCAGGGTCTTACAACTCAACAATAAAAAGACAAATAAACCAACTGAAAAATGGGCAAAAGATTTGGAGAGATATTTCTCCAAAGAAGACATACAAATGGCCAATATGTACATGAAGAGATGTGCAAAATCATTAGTCATTAGGGAAAGGCAAATCAAAGCCTCGAGATACAGCTTCACACCTGATAAGGCAGCTATAATAAAAAGTAAAAAATAAAAAAAGAAAAGAAGTGTTGGTGAGGATGTGGAGAAATCAGAACATGTATACACTGCTGATGGGAATCTAAAATGGTGCAGTTGCTTTGGAAAACAGTTTGGCAGTTCCTCAAAAAGTTAAATATGGAGTTACCATATGATACAGCAATTTCATTCCCAGGTATGTCCCCAAGAGAATTGAAGACATATGTTCTCACAAAAACTTGTACATTAATGGACCTAACAGCATTATTCACGTTAGTCCCAAAGTGGAAAAGACCCAAATGTCCATCAATGGATGAATAAATAAATAAAATGTGGTATATCCATACAATGAAATATCATTTGCCATAAAGAGGAATGAAGTACTGATACATGCATAGATGAACTTCAAAAACATTGTGCTAAGTGAAAAAAGGTAAAGGCCACATATTGTATGATTCCATTTACATAAAATGTCCAGAATGGGCAAATCCATAGAGACAGAAAGTAGACTAGTGATTGCTAGGGGCTAGGGAAGGGAGGAATTGGGAGGCATGGGCTTTCTTTTCAGGGTGATGGTAATGTTTTGGAACTAGACGGTAGTGATAGTTGCACAACATTGTGAAAAATGTTCTAAAATGTTCTAAAAGCCATTGAATTGTCCACTTGAAAATGGTCAAATGATGTATTTTATGTTATGTGAATTTCATCTCAAAAATAAAAGGTTAAAAGTTTTCTGGGGATTCTGATTTGCAGCCAAGTTTGAGAACCTCGGTGTAAGGTAACCTGGGATACGTGCTCCAACATTTGCTATCGAGAAGAGGATGGTGTTAAACTGAAGTTCTCAGCTTTAAATGCACATTGCCATGACCTGGGGAACTTTAAAAATGCCCATGTCTGGGTCCCCACTCCCCAAACCTGATTTGATTGTTCTGGGGGTGCAGCTTGGACAAGCTCCTCAGGGAATTCTAACAGGCAGCCCAAGTGGAGACTGTGAAGCACAAGTTCCTAAACATTAGGGTCACAGTGATCACCAGAAGGCCTGGAGGAGGAAGGGGACTCTGGGAACTTCTTAAAAAAATTTATTTTATTGAAGTATAGTTCATTTATAATGTGTTAATTTCTGCTGTACAGCAAAGTTATTCAGTTATACATATATATACATTCTTTTTCATACTCTTTTCCATTATGGTTTATCACAGGATATTGAACATATTTCCCTGTGCTATACAGTAGGACCTTGTTTATCCATTCTCTATATAATAGTTTGCATCTGCTAATCCCAGACTCCCAATCCCTCCCTCCTCCACCTCTTCTTCCCCTTGGCAACCGCAAGTCTGTTCTCTATGTCTGTGAGTCTGTTTTTGTTTCATAGAAAAGTTCATTTGTGTCATATTTTAGATTCCACATATAAGTGATATCATATGGTATTTGTCTTTCTCTTCTGACTTCACTTAGTATGATCATCTCCAGGTCCATCCATGTTGCTGCAAATGGCATTATTTCATTCTTTTTTATGGCTGAGTAGTATTCCATCTTCTTTACCCATTCGTCTGTCAATGGACATTTAGGTAGTATCCATGTCTTGGCTATTGTAAATAGTGCTGCTATGAACATAGGGGAGTCTTTGTTATTAACAAGCTCCCTGGTGATGCTGATGCAGGTGGTCTGCACCACACTTTGAGAAACACTTCTTTGGGGAAGGGATCTCACAAGTTAATGTGCACACAAGTCACCCAGGACCTTGTTAAAATGCAGCTTCTGGTTCAGCGTTTCTAACCAGCTCTCAGATGATGCCAGGGATACTGGTCTGCAGACCACAGTTTGAGTCGCAAGGTTATAAAGCTGTGGTTCTCAGAGTGGGTTCTCTGGACCGGCATTAGCATCACCTGGGAACTCACTAGAGATGCAGATTCTCAGGCTCTACTTCAGACGTACAGAAGCTCTGTAGCTGATCTGTTTCAACAAGCCCTCACAGTAATTCTGCTGCAGGCTGGGGTCAGAGAACCACTGCAGGTGCACAGCAAGTGCTCTTACCCCCCAGAAATGCCTCGCACAAAAGCCTGGACCAGCAGCCCAATAAGGGAGCTGAGGGCTGTAAACTCAGAGGTGCCAGTGGCCTCAGGGGGCCACTGATTCTGAGCAAAGGAAGCCGTAGAGAAGGAGGTGTTGGAGTGGGGTGGTGGGCACCCCTGAGGACTAACGAGGTCTTCAGCCCAGGATGGTGGCAGAAGAAAAGGCCAACACAGAGCCCGGCCGTGGGACAACAACGGTCAGGGGTGGGGGGTACATTCGTGGCAGAAGTGAATCTGTGACCCAGGGCCTCCTGTCTTCACTGTGTCCCTTCTACAGCTCAGGCACCTGCCTTCCCAGGTCCCCAGACCCCTTGGGAAAGCTGCACACCCACCCATTTATACGGAAGGTGTTAGGAACTTAATGTGCTACTTCTTCCTGGGTCATTTGCATTTAAAAAGTGGCTTTCAAGGGAAAGCAATGTTTCTTAAGTGCAGTTTTAAGGTTTAGGGTGCCTGTCTAGGAAGCTGCCTGGTCTTCAAATCACACCTCTCAGAGACAGCCTATGGGGCAGATGAATGCGGCTCTGCCTCCAGCTTTCCCCAGTGAGGGCTGGCGGGGCCCCTCCCTGGGTTCGGGCCAGGCTGCAGGAGTTGAGGAATTCCCCCTCTGCTCAGCTGCCTCCTGGAATCTCTCACTGCCCCATCCTCTGTGGGAGAGAGGCAGCAATTAGCATAACTGGAACAGATCCTCTTTGTCTACATTCCAGACTCTGGGATTCAGGCCTCCCCCAGAGACATGTTAATTATGTGGAAGGCACCCTGGGTGCCCATTCAGATCCTTGCTGCAATGTTGCTGCCGCTGGAAATGAACCAGGTGTAAGTGAAGCCACAGCCCAGGCTTGTGCATTGATTAACCTGCTTCCCATCCAGGAAACCTCCTGCTGCTCCAGTCCTTCAAGCTCTCTCAGTATCTTCCGCCTCCAAGTTTCCACAGTCCTCTGTGGTCAGGAAAATATGCTTACTCTTGGCATGAGTATCTTCCATCACCTCACCCATGATTGGCTTTCCTTCCCATCTGGACTGTGGTTTCTTCACAGGGGACCTTGTTTTATACTTAATTAATGAATCGACCAAGCAATCAATCAATGTTTGTTAAAGAAACCTTTTTTGCCAAGCACCGTGCAAATATCAGTAAGGCACCATCTGCAATGAGGCCTGTGCAACTTAGTTAGGGGTGCAGGGGTACATAGCCAAGTGATCAGTTACATGCCAGTGGTGAATAGAGGATGCTCTGGGAAGATTGAAGAGGGGGTACAGAAGTGTGCCTGGGAAGGATTGAAAGGAGGAGCAATGGAGGGCTTCCTGGAAGAGGTGACATTTGAACAAGATTAAGGATGAGTAGGGTTTACTACATAGGGGTTACAGACAGAGGAAAAAGCATGTACAAAGTCACCTGGTGGGACAGAGTTTTGGGCTTTTCTGGGGTCATGGGTGGCTGAGGTGGCTCGGCCGTGGACCACCTGTGAGAGAGGCAGAGGCAAACTGGAAGGGCAGGTGGCTGGTTCCTAAAAGGTTTTACCTTCCAAGCCAAAGAGCTTGGAGGTTGACTTGAGGGCACTGTGCAACCAGTGAAGGATTTGAATAAGAGGGTAGTGTGGTCAGAGTTTTAGAAAGAGAGGGCCACAGTGCGGAGGGTAGACTCGGGGGGGATGACCTGGAATGGGGGACTAGGGAGACATCAGGAGGGTGGGATCAGGGAGACTGAGAAAGGAGGAGGCAGGGGCCAAGAGACCAGATACCACAGGTGTTTATGAGATGAAGATGGGCGTGTTGGATTATCAATCATGAGGTTACTGGTGATTTTAGAGCAGTTTCAGTGGAGCGGGGAATGAGTGGAAGATACTTTCAAAAAACTTTGCTTTGAAGGGTGGGAAATAAAATGAAGCAAAAGGGGAGCAGGGGTAGGCAAGACTTCTTTTTAAGACAGATTTTGTATGTATCTCTACCCTTTCACTTTCCCAGTTTTACTGAAATTATCTGTGCAGGTGGATGCCTGCCTCTCTGACCACCCCAGCATCCCACTCATCCCAGCCTGGGTTAGGGGCTGCTCCTCTCCCAGAGCCCCAGCCCTGTGAAGAGCTCTGGCAAAGCACACAGGAGGTGAACTGGGTTGTCAGTTTCTTACATGTCTTCCTCTTTTTTTTTTTTATAAATTTATTTTATTTTTTTTTGGCTGCGTTGGGTCTTTGTTGCTGCGTGCAGGCTTTCTCTAGTTTCGCGAGCGGGGGCTATTCTTTGTTGGGGTGTGCAGGTGTCTCATTGCAGTGGCTTCTCTTGTTGCGGAGAACGGGCTGCAGGCACGCGGGCTTCAGTAGTTGTGGCTCGCAGGCTCTAGAGCGCAGGCTCAGTAGTTGTGGCGTACGGGCTTAGTTGCTTCACAGCATGTGGGATCTCCCCGGACCAGGGCTCGAATCTGTGTCCCCTGCATTGGCAGGCGGATTCTTAACCACTGCACCACCAGGGAAGCCCCGTGTCCTCCTCTTGACCCTGAGGAGCACAAGAACTGAGCCCATGTAGGTAGGGGTTCCCAGCACCTATCCCAGTGCCTGGCACAAAGTAGGTGCTCAAAAAATGTGCCTTGAACCAGCTTGTGTGAATGAGATGGCGGATGAGGGCTCCTGCTTCCAGCCACTGCCTACCTAGGGAGACCCAAGTGGAGTGAACTGTGATTGTCCTGGTGTTGGAGCCACAAAGCATCTGGTGACTCTCGTGTGATCAAGAAAAATGGTGAAGAGCTGAGGGCTCTGAGGTGTCCCTGCTTGTCAACCCGGAGCCAGTGCCTTGGGAATAAATGTCTAAGTGTAAGTTCAAGCATGTCCATATCAGGTATGTGGACCCAGAGTGGCTCACCTGTGTTCCTGGAACTGTAGTCTGTGGGTGCCAAGGGTGTGCTAAGTCTTATCCCTACTAGGTCACGCAGTCTTCAAAGGAAGCAGAGTCATCAGTGATGATTTTGTAAACAGGGGCTGTAAGTGAAAGGCTCTGACCACTCACAGATGATGTTCCCTCCTCACTGATCCTGGAATTCTCTTGGTCTCTGAGGGTGTGAGTTGTACCTAAAGTGCTGCCGTAACCTCACTCTCCTCATCTGGAAAGTCAAGGCATCATTCCAGCTCCAGTTGGTTTGGATTCTGCTTAATTTTTAGATCCTTTCTTGAGATTAGGTTTTGATAGGAAGAGCCTGGAAGGATGTTACATACCTGAGAGGGAAGAAGGGCTTCTGTGGAGGGTGAGGGACTGAGAAATGGGAGGTTACGGCTCTGGGAAACACTTGCCCACCTCCCTGCCCTCCCGTCACTTCCCATGCAACTGAGGAGTCAGGATGACCACAGCCATGAGATAGCCTAACAATCAGAGCACGTTCTTGGTGATGGCAAGTTCATGTGAAGTCATATACGTGGGCTCCAATGGGAAGTGGAAATTTGGACCATATCTGTTCAGACCTACCCTGAAAGTAACCCAAAGGCCCATGAGGTGGTCTCAGAACTCCTGGGACCATTCTTTCTGGGATCTGCTCATTGGATCTGCTCTGGCCTGGACAGCCTCTAATTCTGTCCTGTGCTGTAACCAACCTCTCAAGGTAATGCAGGGCCAGAGCAGACCCAGCCCATCGGGAGGAAAGGCAATCTCCCTGTTCTAGAGAGAAAGCACTGAAGGAACCTCAGTCTGCCCTTGATGCCATGAAGACGTTACCCGACGAAGGCCTGGTTTGGAGTCTCAGTTGGTGGATACAGCAGAGATTCTGTGAGAGCTTTCTTTACCCTCTGGTTCTGATCAGGCAGCAAGAGTGTATGTTGTGACTCGGTCAGAGCTCGCTCTAAAGAGTGGTTATTACATCTGAAATTGAGGAGACCATCCCTGATGCTTTGTTGCCAAGTGGGCTTGAGAGGATGAAGAAATTACAGGATCTTCAGAGTCTGTTTTTAACTTTCAGTGCCATAATCACTCTCTAAAAAGGGGAGGTAGCGCGCTTTCACAGGAAAAAAACGTGAACTAGGAGTCAGAAGACCTGAGTGATTCTGCCACTTAAGAGCCAAGAACACTTCACAACCTGGGTGTCAGTTTTCTCGTCTCTAAATTGGGAATAAGAGTACCTGTCTTAGGCCCTCACGGGCTAGTTTTGAGGATCAAATGAGCTAAAAATGTGAACGAGCCCTTGCGGTAAGGGATGGTACTTTTGATTACAAATCAGCTGGACTTTCCCTCCTCCAGATATTCACTAAATCAGAACACATGGGCCCACAGGGTGTGGTCCACATGGGTATATGTGGATGTGGGGCTCTTTCAGCCCAATTCGGGGTCCTCCAGCTGGCAGCACAGTCTGCTGCCTTGTGTCTCTTGCTCATTTTGTCCTACAGAAGAGCCAGTGAGGGCTTCAAAGCAGGAAATGTTTTCACGGTTTCTGCCACGAGCAAACCAAGCTTTCCCGGGCTGTACTTCGAGCCCCGCCTTGCTGGAGAAGATCGGAGACTGGTCTTTATCTCTGTGACAGTTAGACCCTTTATAGTCAGTCAGGCATTTTATTGTTTCCCCAGTGATGACATGGTTGGAATTCAGCCCATGTCTTTGTAGTACTCGCCGGTGTCAAATTAATAAGGGGGCAGGAGAAGGAATCATGTGCTGGACAATGAAAGCTGTGAGCCTGGGACTTTACAAACTCCCAGCAATTCTCTTTTTGTCGGGAGGCAGCTGTGCTAGGAAGGGTTGAAGATCTGGAATTCTTTCTGATCTGGCTGCTGGGAGTGGGGCAGGGGGCTTGTAAGTCTCTGGGCATCATCTTGTTAAACTCTCTTATATAAAGCAGGCCAGTGCCAGAAGAGGGGCTTTCTGGGGACCATCTCTGAGTGGTGGCTGAGCCAAAATGTCGGCATCAGGACTGTGGAATTTAGCCAGAAACAGATCAGTTTCATGCAGAGAGCAATTTTGAATAGGGAAGCAAGGATCAATAACTTAGGATTCCGACTCTTCAGGAACATACAGGAAAGGATATTGAATATAGGCACATACGGTTATGACCCGGGGGGACTGTGACGACCACTACTAGGGAGGTACCAACCCTGTGTGAAGAGGGATTTAGAGTTTTGCTATAGTCTTAATGTGTGTCCCCCAAAATTCCTATGTTGAAGCCTAATCCTCAATGTGATGGTACTAGTAGATGGGGCCTTTGGGAGGTGGCCCCTAATGTCATGAGGGTGGAGCCCTCATGAACGAGATTAGTGCCTTTATAAAAGAGATCTCAGAGAACTCCCCAGCCCCTTCTACTATGCGAGGATACAATGAGAAAACCAGAAAAGGGCCCTCACCCGACCATGCTGGCACCCTGATTTAGGCGTTCAGCTTTCAGAACCTTGAGAAATAAATGTCTGTTGTTTATAAGCTATCCAGTCTCTGGCATTGCACTATAGCAGTCCAAATGGACCAAGACAGGTATTGTCGGGAGAGTCCCAGGAGTCTGATGGTTGGTGGGTAGCCGCACAACCGCACCCATGGCCATGTGTCTCCACAGAGCCTCACATTTTGGCCACCATGAGCTGGTAGCCTGAGAGCATCATTTCATCAGTCTGGGTTTGAAGCCAGTCTCTTCTGAGGCAAACAAGTAGCTATTTCATAGGCCATATCAGATGCGTGCCCAGGGATGACTACCTGCCCTGGAAGACAGTTGCCCAGGGACTCTAAGCCTGTCACCCTACGATACCTCCTCTGACTTGAACTAGCCTGTGTCCCAAAGATGAGGGCCCTCCTATTTAGAAAAAGAAAAGAAAAATAGGGCTTCCCTGGTGGCGCAGTGGTTGAGAATCTGCCTGCCAATGCAGGGGACACGGGTTCGAGCCCTGGTCTGGGAAGATCCCACATGCCGTGGAGCAACTAGGCCCGTGAGCCACAACTACTGAGCCTGCGCGTCTGGAGCCTGTGCTCCGCAACAAGAGAGGCCGCGATAGTGAGAGGCCCGCGCATTGCGATGAAGAGTGGCCCCCACTCGCCGCAAGTAGAGAAAGCCCTCGCACAGAAACGAAGACCCAGCACAGCCAAAAATAAATAAATTTATAAAAAAAAAGAAAAGAAAAATAGAAACCATCAGAAGCAGCCTCTTCCCCTTCCTGGTCACCAAACTTTCCTTTATTTGTTTGCACCCTTTGATCCTTCTCTGGGTCACAGTGGAAGTTGTGTCTGTGATCTCCTCTTGTCCACCTCCTACACCAGCACCCCCAATTTCACAATGTACTGATCTCCTTAAATGTCTCCTCTCTCCCAGGTCTTTATCCCTTCTCCCTGGGCTAGTCTGCCTTCCACCTGCATTTAACACAATCAAGTCTCATTCATTCAAAAAAATAAAAGCCTCCCTCCTGTCTTCACATGCCCTGCCACTCTGTTTCTCACACCGTCTGGAAGGTGTTTTCTATACTTGCCCTCTCCACCACTTTCCCGCCTCATGTTCACGCCTGAACTCACCGCTCTCTGGCTTGTCCATCTAACCACTGGGCCAACACTGCTCTCAGTGTGGTACCAAAGGCCCATCTGTAGAGCCAGTGTGCATTTTCTCAGCAGATTTGATTCTTTTGACCTTTTTTTTCCTAGCAAGAGAAAAACCCCCACTCTTCCCTTAAATTCTCTGACACCACACACGTTCCTGCTTTTCCTGGGTCTCCAGTTTCTCCTGCTCCATCTCCTCTCACCAGTTTCTGTTCTTGTGTCCTGAGCTCTCTTCTCTTTCTCTCTTTTTACACTCACCCTCACCTATTTCATATGGTTATACAAGGCAAAATCCACCACCTGTCTCAGATTCCGGCCTAGACAGATTTCCTGAGCTCTGCTTTGATGTCTCTGGACACCCACAGTGAGTACGTGAGCCGGCTCCTCCCCTGTGCTGTGCTTCAGCGAGCAACATGGTTAGTAACTCTGTTACTCAGTCAGAAACCTGGCTTTGTGAGTAAGGTGTGGGGTGAATGGTGAGTACATGAACATTTCCCTTGAGCCCACAGTTTCTCCCACCACCCCAGGAAAGCAGGTTCTGGAAGGAGAGAGAGAGAGAAGGTGGGGAAGGAGGAGACAGTGAGAGAGAGAGATAGAGGCAGGAGATAGCGTATGATCTCTTTTCTAAGGCTGAGCATCTGTGACATGTTTTATCCATGTTTACAGCATGTTAATGGTGAAAAGTTGTCAATGCAGGATTCTGGCAGATTCCTCATCAGAGGACACCTCAGAGAATGCCCTTGAGGATGAACCCAAACAAGAAAATAGTCCTGATCTCTTCTTGAGCTTAGGTCTGGGTCAGGCACTTCAGCAGAGCATTGATCCAAAAGCTGAAGTCCCCAGACAAGAAGCGTTGACTAGGAGAGGGCTGGGGCGGGAGGCAGGAAAGGCTGGACGTGCAGACGGTGCCACCATCCTGACGTTACAACCAGGGAGGCGCTGCTGAGCGCTGGTGAAGGAGCCTGGCGTCACTGGAGGGAAGATGGGATGCCCACCATCTCCCAGGGACTCAGCTTCAGGCAAACAGACCCTGGAGGCCTGGGAGGGTGGGGGGCCCATTATGGGAGGAAGAGACAGCAGGGAGGCTCCAAAGATGATACGAGCCAGCCCTCCTCACCTCCGGTGGGGAGACCAGAGGCCAAGGGTGTGCATGAGCCTTTGGTGGGGCTCGACCGTCCAGCTTTTGGTGGAGAGGTTCTTGTACCTCCTCACAGGTTCTGAGCAAAAAGCCCAACATCTCCCTGCTGTTCTTGGTTTTGAACAGCCAGGATAGCTCCTTGGAAGATTGGCTCATGATCTCTACTCTTCTGGTTCATTCTTTTTTTAAATTTTATTTATTTAATTTTTATTTATTTTTGGCTGTGTTGGGTCTTCATTGCTGCGCATGGGCTTTCTCTAGTTGCAGCGAGTGGGGGCTACTCTTCGTTGCGGTGCGTGGGCTTCTCATTGCGGTGGCTTCTCTTGTTGTGGAGCACGGGCTCTAGGCATGTGGGCATCAGTAGTTGTGGCACGTGGGTTCAGTAGTTGTGGCTCGTGGGCTCTAGAGCGCAGGCTCAGTAGTTGTGGTGCACGGGCTTAGCTGCTCCACAGCATGTGGGATCTTCCCGGACCAGGGATCGAACCCGTGTCCCCTGCATTAGCAGGTGGATTCTTAACCACTGTGCCACCAGGGAAGTCCCTTCTAGTTCATTCTGTCTCCTTCTGCTTTTCCCTTGACATTCTTCTAACTGGGTAATTCTTCTACTCCAGTTCTAACCTGTATCGGGCCCCCTAATCTCTCAAGAGACAGATATCTGTCATAAGGTTTGGCTTTAAGGAGGTTTTCTTCGGGAATTCCCTGGTGGTCCAGTTGTTAGGACTCTGTGCTTCCACTGCGGGGGACACAGGTTCAATCCCTGGTCAGAGAACTAAGATCCCACAAGACGTGTGGTGCAGCAAAAAAAAAAAAAAAAAAAAAAGAAGAAGGTTTTCTTCAACCTTTTTCTCTTTTACAATATTCCTGTAACAGCAGCACTCTTGTAAGAACTCTTTCATCATGTCACTCCCCACACCCAAAGTGTTTGGAAGCTTCTCCAATCCAGTGGACCCATTCTAAACTTCACACTCAGGTGTCTGACACTCTCCACGGTCACCTTCCCCCATTTCCACCTTGTCTGCAGCCCATAATTACCCTGCTCCAGCTGCGCACCTTCCCACCTTCTTCAGTGTGTGTGTCACACGCACACACAATCACTCATACTCACGCTCTTCTTGTCTGGAATGTTTCCCTTGGGATCTCGTCCCGACTTTTCCACCGTCAGGCTGTGCTGCCTGGGCCAGGTCCTGTCCCCTCTCAGAACCTCAGTTTCCCTGTCCATAAAACAGAGGGGTTGGACTAGGTGAGGTTTACTGGGGCCCCTTTCAGTGTTGAGGTTCTTTAACTTGATGACGAGTTGGAAAGTCACTGGAGGACAGGGACTCTGTCCCATATACACCTTTGTGTCCTTGACAGAAGCCACGTAGAAACTGCAGTCTACGTCAGTGTTGATTTTGTTATTGTAACAGTCTGGCCCATTGTAGGGACTAAAGATCTCCCTGCTGGGCTGGTTGTGGGTGTGTTTGGGTGTTCTTGTCTCTTGGACTGTGCATTTGTCAATAGGATGTGCACATATAAAGAGAGATTTATTTTAAGGAGTTGGCTCATGTGATCGCAGAGACTGGCGCGTCCAAAATCTGCAGGGCAGGCCAGCAGGCTGGTAACACAAGGAAGAGTTCAAGTTCAAAGGCAGTCCGCCAGTAGAATTCCTTCCACTGCCTTAGACTTTGTTTCTGTAATCCCCAATTTCACAACCTTTCCCACAAATTTCCATCAGCTCTCAGGCCCATTGTGTGGGAGAGAGTGAGTGCTTCTGTGGTATTGCCTCCCGGGCCAGAATGTAACTCATTCATTTCAGGAATTTTCTTGCTCTGCTGAAAAGCCTCACTGTGTGTGACTCAGACCCAGGAAAACTCATGAGTGAGCGAGACGTCATTGTTAAATTGCAAGGGTTCAGCTCCAGCCACGTGGAATCAACGCTCTTTTTTCTGTGACCTTATATATACCTTAGGTCGGAAAAAAAAGTAGGTAAAAAAAAAAGATAAGAAACTGTCTTTTCTTCTCAGGCATTTTGCCCAGGGGTCTGGGTCTAACCTTGATTTTCCAAATCACTTTGCAGCCTGTTGTTCAGGCAAATGGAAGCTCCAAAGAAAATAGGATAATGGTTTAGTGACCCTGAGCTCATCTTGAACAAGCCAGTCGGTGATGGGTTTCCACATTACCTTTGGCAGGTAACGTTGGTTGGCAAACATGTTAAACAGGGAGAAGAATAGCATTCAAATCCATCATCAAATATCTGTAATAGCTGATTTTGTGAAAACAAACAACAAAATGCTACAAAAGAGGTCCTATGGGATAACGGAAATCAATGCGTCCCAGGTGATCACCTGCAGTGGCTGAGTGTGCCAGCAGGATACTCAGGCTGCAAGGTGCTTCTCTGGGAGTAGATCTGGCTCTCCCATTCCATGTGCTGGGTCCGGGGTCTGTCTTTGGAGGTCTGCCTGTGGCCTTGAACAAGAGCAGCACCAATTTGCAAGGAACCCCATGTGGATCCGGCAACTCTAAACTCAGGAAGGGGGATGTGGTATGAGAATCCCAGGGGAGCTTGTTGAACACACGCATACCCCAATTTCCCCACCCGACGTGGTTCTGACTTGGTGGGACTGCAGTGGGGCCCCAAGAATCTGCACGTTCACTGAGCTTGCCAGGTGATTCTGCCATCCATCCAGGTATGGGAACCACAGTCCTAACCAGTGTGGAGTGACTGGGGATGGAGCACTGGCTTCCAGATTGGCCCCCTTTCTCTTCCCTCTGTTTCTGGACCTCAGCAGTACACCATGTGTGTGGGCATGCTCTCAAGAGCATGTGGTTATCAGACGCTCTAGGTGTTTGACCCACCCTCCCCACAATGAAAGACATTCTCACACACCCCTGCCTCCCCAGTTCTGAGGATTTATTAAATTCTATGCCTCTGGTTAGAGTGGGAGAGAAAGTTCCCCTGCACACACACCTGGGCGTTTGAAATCTTCTCCTTTTTTGCCTGCCTTTCCTCCAGTGGTCCTGGGGGACATTGTGGAGCAGAAGGAGGAGATACGCCCCAGGGGTGGGGCGTTCTCTGACCTGGATGCCTGCCCCGTGACTAACAGTTTTGATGTCAGTAGGTACCCATAAAATGGGCTGTGTAAAATTCCTCTTGAAAGAAAGGGGCCGAGTTAGCTGAGAGGTATGTCAGCAAGTGCCAGTCCATGGCAGCTGCCTTCTCCTTCGAGGCTGTTCCTTTCCCTGGGAAAGGCATGAGTAATAAAAGGAATGGAATTGGCAAACTCTGCTCACTGTCATCGGTGATGGGACTGCATGCACAGGCAGGCAAGAGGCCCGAGGCCAGAGGGGAAGGGCCTGGGGGAGGGTGCTGCTGGGAAACCTCGTGTGGGCATTTCCGCTCCTTGGGGAGCCCCAGAATGTCTCCTCGACACCCAGGCTCACCCCACCACACTCGGTCCGCTTGCCTGTAGGTCAGATGCTGCCATCTCCCCTTCACTCATGTTCTTGTCTCTGAGCCTCTCCTCTGCCCAGAAGACAAGCACCCTATGTCTTTTTGTCAGAGAGTCTCTCTGCCCTAACCACAGTGAGGGACACAGGAGCACGATGGCACACAGGGGCCACACATAGGCTGCTCAATGCTTGGCCCTCGGCTCCTGACTTCCTCCTGAGACAGTAGGTGGAAGCCCCATGGACAGAGCTCATCAACAACCCGCTACCCCAACCCTTGGGCCCTCTGTGTACAAAGATGTGACATCTCACGCTTCACCTGTCTTTCTAGATCTTCTTTCTTGCCTGTCTGGTCTTCTGCTGGCTTTTTGAGCCTCCCTCTATGCGTCCCCTTCACATGGATAGCGCATGTGTGGGAGCTGCCTTGCATTCCCAAGGTGTTGCCTCTCAGATGAACCCCCTGAGTTAACTACTCATCCTCCACCCCACTCCCAATCTTGTCCCTTGTCCTGGCCCCATCTTTGGCTCTTGCTCACCTGGGTGGGGGAGCAGACACGGACAGATGGAGTCTGGCCGGGGAAGACGGAGTAGGGGCACTCTTTCACGCCTCCCTTGGACACCCAGCCTCCCCCCTGCCTCCATTCAACGGCCCTATTTTCTGCCACCTTCACATGCTCTCTGATGAGGACAGCCTAGACTGGGTGCTTTCTGCACCCGGTCATTCTTAGCCCTTACATACTGTGTGCATTAACGCAAACAAAGCTTCGTGTGGGCACATTCCAGCATCCCAATTAGATCAAAGAGGGCAGGACATCTGCTCCCAGCAGCCACTAGTGCCCTGCACGCTGGTGGAAATCCAACTGTTCTGGCAACTGACTCCTCCTGGTGAAAGATTCTTGGTTTCCCTGTGCTCTGGGAGGCATGGGAAGCAAAGTTTCCACCAGCAGCTTCGTTGTGACGACAGCCAATGGAAAGAAGAGCTCTCTTCTTGGGAAGAATTCTAGGTGTGTAAAGGAAACAGAGCTCTGAATAAAGCAATGCCTATATCCATTCATTTGTCCTTTCACATTCACTGATTCCCAGTAGACCTACTAAGTGCCAATTCTAGGTAATGCATAGTCCCTGGGAGCCTACCATCTTGTTGGGGAGATAACACTTGAAACAATGAGACAACACAGCAAATCAGCAAGTGACTAAATGCCCCAGATATTTGGTTTGAGTCATGAATTGAGGAGGTCAGAGAAAAAGCGTGGTGGGGTTGCAGGGGAGTGAGTAGGCACTCTACGGTGGAGAGTCGCTCCCCAGGCCATGGAAGGAAGGGCAGAATTCAGACATGTAGAAGAGAACGTGGAAGACCTTCTCGGCAGAAGAAATGAGCAAACACGTGGTGTTTTGCAGCAAGCAGAGGGTGTTCTGGGGCAGTGGAAGGAGCTGGAGAGGATGGAAGCTGGATCCATGCTGCTTCTGTGAACATAGCAGGCGTGTGGGCCCACACTGGCCATTCCAGGCCTTGGCTGGGAATCGCTTTGGTAACCAAGAGTGCATAAAAGAAGCTTGCCGGGGCTGCCTTCACCTCTCCCATGCCCTACCAGCAGGCACAGCCAGGACCAGAGACCTCATCCAGACCACTCTTGTCTCGCTCCAGGAGCAGAGGTAGCACAGTGGCTGGAAAGGCAAAGCTCTTTGATTTCCAAGGCCTTCCGATCCAGCCAGGTGGAAGGCAGCCAGGAAAGCAGCAGCTGGTGACAGCCTGCCTTACTGCCTTAGATAGCAGGCAGCTACTCAAGGGAACAATTGGGCAGAAAGGGTGGTGGCGGGTCAGGGAACACGGGCCAGTGGAATTCTGAACAAGGTCAAAGTCTGGTTTGGTACAGTGCTTGATTACCAATTTAAATCTCGTCTTTCCTCCCAGGGCAGCTGCCACCCCTGCAGAAGAGGCCAGGGCTGCCACAAGGGAAATTTGCATTTAAAGATTCCAAGTGCCGGGCACCCTGGCAGGGCTGCAGCCTGGCCTGCACGTTCATCCCAACACCCGGAGGTCGCATGCTGAGTACGCTCTGATTTTGCCCATATCTGGATGCCCACTTGCTTGGGGGGAGAAAAGACCCCAAACTCTTCTTACCTCTTCCAGTCTGGAAGAGGGTCCTGGAGTGTGCAGAATGGAAGCGGTGGGGTCTGGAAGCTGGTGATCATATGTCTTTCTTAACTGGGGCTGGAAGGAAGTCCTAAGGGAATGGCAGTCAATGGGTAGCAGGGATATTAAAGGGGCTGAACTGGAATAAGGCTGGGGGTGGGGGCGGGGGAGACGTGGAAGGGGGCTGATGGAATGAGACAAGAATCTGGGTCAGAGTGAGGGCCCAGCAGGTAGATTCGACAGCAGTGGTGGACTGATTTATTCTGGGCACACGATTCAATCTGAAAGAAGGCTCCTCTTCATACCTCTCTCCTTGGGGCAGGTGGTTCTCAATCTTTTTCTTCATCTGGGGAGCTTTAGGAAATATTAATGCATGATTACTAATGCCCCAGAGATTCTGCTGTAGCAAATCCGTAGCTTCTCTCCTTCCCCATCAATCCCATCACCTCTGTCTCCATCCCCACCACCCTAAAGGAAAGGGATAGAAAAGCCCTCTTCACTTCCATATGCTAAAACCCCACGGGGTTGGTCTTTCTGTGACCCCTTTACCATCAAATCAGCACACACTTATTGCATCCCTAGGTGTTGGTGAAAACCTAGGCACACAGCTTAAAGTTGAGGGTTCCTTGGTGCTTGCTTTCCACTGGACACAACTATCCATGAGAAGAGGGAGGACATGGTGCAATGGGTTTGTGACGTCAGGGTTTGCGGGGACAATGATCTTCTCACAAGGAGATTCGCTTGTCGGCATCCTCAAAGGCAAAGCCTGTCCCAATCCTTTGGCTGCGTGTTGGGCTGGGACATTAGGTGTAGGTTACCCAACACCCTGTGCCCGGGAGCCCCACGTGCGCTCATGTGCGTGCGCTCACGTGCACGCGCGGGTGCACACTCACACACACACTCACACCCTTACCTGCCGGAGGAGGTGAAGGTACATTCTGTGTACCCTGCGTCCAAGCTGATGGCCCCGCAGGCTTGGCTGGCCCAGACTCCATCTGAGCACTCCTGGGACTCAGGGGCACCCTGAGGTTTTGCTGTAAGCCTCAGGGCTTCCTCCCCCTCCCCTTTGAGCTGGCGATGGGGGGCAGAGGTTGAGGCGACAGGGACTCCCTGCTGTCTGAGTGGGAGGAACAAGGAAGGCTGGAGCTCAGCTCCTCAAGAGCACGTGGGCCCTCCAGGCCTCCGGGTCAGGCTGGAGAGGCTGAGGGCTCCCGTGGGTTCTGGGGAATGTCCGGGGCTGGCAGGCGCCCCGGGAGAGAAGTTACTCGGGGATGGGCGCTAGCTAAGTGGGCCACAGATGATCTTTGCTGGGCACATTCCTCATGTTAAAAAACCCAGCCCTGGGCTTCCCTGGTGGCACAGTGGTTGAGAATCCGCCTGCCAATGCAGGGGACACGGGTTCGAGCCCTGGTCTGGGAAGATCCCACATGCCGCGGAGCAACTAGGCCCGTGAGCCACAACTACTGAGCCTGCGCGTCTGGAGCCTGTGCTCCGCAACAAGAGAGGCCACGATAGCGAGAGGCCCGCGCACCGCGATGAAGAGTGGCCCCCGCTTGCCGCAACTAGAGAAAGCCCTCGCACAGAAACGAGGACCCAACACAGCCAAAAATAAATAAATAAATAAATAAATTTATAAAAAACCCCAACCCTGCTCAGCCCCATCTACCACTCACTTTAGAGGTGGCAGGAGCTTGGTGGGCACAGTAGGGCCTCACAGCAGATCAGAAACCCTCACTAACTCCCGGTTCCCACAGTCCAAAGTCCAGAGTGCAGGACACTCTGTCATCTGCGCCCAGCTGTCCTGTCCAGCCTCATCTGCCTCTCTGCCCTCACTTGCATCTTCTTTTCAGACTGGCCCGCTCTCTGCCCACCTCCCCTACCCCCCGGCCCCCGCCCCCCGCTCACCTGGGTGTTCCACAGGCCATCAGTCCCAGGTGCCGATCTTGCCACAGGTGTACCTGCTTCCTCCTCAGACACCTATCACATCCTACCAGCCCATCTAGGTCCAGCTCTGGGAGACATTTCCTCAGCCGGAAGTGATTTCTAGGCATCTCCCAGGGATGGTGCATTGTAGCATTCATCTCTTCATCCCTAGTGCTTAGCCCGGTATGAGGACTAAACACAGTAAGATTTAGCTGAGGAAACAAGTGCACGGGTGATGTATGTCAGGAATCGGGCACTCGGCCTTCTGAGCGTTTTTCTTCATGGACGCACATTATCAAGCTAACTTATGAGCCCACAGAGAGCGCTGATCCTGCATTTCTCACCTTTCCATACCTCACAGCATACAGCCCAGAACCTTGTGCGTGGAGGTGTTCAGTGACAGATGTGTTTTGATAATGAGGGGGGCAGACACTAAAAGTGGGTTCTTTCCGCTCCCTAATTGGGACCATATGCTCCAGCGAAGCCCGTTTCTTCACTGTCCCTGCCGCCCACTCCCTGCTCACCTGGGCTGTCACATCTTTGCTCACCCCAATCCCTACCTGTTGTTCTCAAGGTGAGATTGAACCCCACCTCATCCATAATACCTACCTCTAAATCTCATATAACTGGGAAGACTCTCAGTTCACCAACTCAGGTATGCAAGTAATAGCATAGTTCTTTATTTTCTGCAAAACTGTTTGTGATGGTGAATTTTATGTGTCAGCTTGACTGTGCTAAGGGATGCTCAGATAGCTGGTAAAATATTATTTCTGGGTGTGTCTGTGAGGTGGTGCTGGAAGAGATTAGCATTTGAATCAATAGATCAAGTAAAGAAGATCACCCTCGCCAATTTGGGTGGCACCATCCAATCCACTGAAGGACTGAATAGAATGGAAAGGTGGAGGAAACATGAATTCACTCTCTCTTCTTGAATAGACACTCCTGGTTCTCTGGGCTTCAGATCTGAATTGAATTGCACAACCAGCTTTCTTATTTCTCCAGCTTACAGATGGCAGATCCCAGGACTTCTTGGCCTCCACAATTGTGTGAGCCAATTCCTATAATAAATCTTTATCTACCTATCTCTATCTATCTATCTATCTATTTATCTATCTATCTATCTACCTCCTACTGGTTATGTTTTTCTGGGGAACCCTGACCAAACACAACTTAATGGTGACTTCACATCCCCATCCTACTGGGATGTCAGGAAATTCAACCCAAATCTTTCTCTGGTCCCTACCTGATCTGCTGCTGGATTGGGTAAAGTGTCCAGACCCCTCTTGCCATGGGTCCATATTGATCACAGGGGAGAAGCCCCTACCCCAGGTGTGGTCTCTGCAGGTTTTTCATCTTGCTGATCACCTTTGGGTCATGGGCTTCTATGGTGATCCCAGAGCCCAGGATACCCCAAACCACTATTCCTTCTGAGGATCTCTCAGTTTGGGGTGCCTTTAGTGAGCAGGTTGCAAGTTCCAATTGATCTTGTGACACATAGAGCACACCCCACCCCTGGTTTTAGTCTAGGAAATATCCCTCTCCTCAAACTCTATTCTCTTCAATTGATCTGTATATTTTCCCTGTCTCCAGTACCGCGTATGTGTATTTTTAATTTTAATAAATATTTTTATAATATATTGCTAGATTGTTTTCCAGTCTGCCCAGTTTATCTTTTCAACGGCAGTGTGCGAGAGTGTCCTTCTTCTGCATCTTTACTAGCAAAGAGTATTATCATACTTTATTTTTTGCCAATCTCCTGGGTTAGAAGTGATTTCTCAGTGTTATTTCAATTTTAATTATTTTCTCTTGATTAGTTCTCGATATTATATGGGGGAAGTGGGAGGTGTAAGGAAAGGGCAGAAGGGGAAGTGAGCTAACATAATCCTGCTACGATTCAGAATTTCAGCTAGGTAATTCTTTTTCTATGTTAAAAAATTAATATACAATGTACCCTTCTAACCATTTTTAAGTGTACATTCAGCATATACTAAGTACATTCATAATGTCATGCAACCATCACCACTATCCATTTCCAGAACATTTTCATCATCCAGAATAGAGACTCTGCACCAATTAAATAATATTTTCCCCACCCCCTCCCCAGTCCCTGGTACCCTCTACTCCACTTTCTGTAAACAGCGCAGGTATAACAGTGGGATTTGGGCAGGCTGAGAAATATGACCCTCAGCTGGTCATTGTGGAGCAGTGGGAACGCCCATTTTTGCTTAGAATCTCTCTGAGTCTCCCTTTCCTCACCTGAAAGGTAGAAATAATGATACCAGCCCTGCCTAAATCAAGTTTTTATACTGAGAATTGAAAAATAACACAAATACATTTATATCCAAACATACACGCCTTTTTAGGTTTATACCAAAACAAATTGTGAATAAATTGATGCTAAGTAAAAATTGTACCTTATACGCCCTAGGAAAGTTGTCTCTTCAAAGAAGTTCCATAATTAATTCTTTTGTTAAATGGAGGACTATCGGCAATGTGCTTTGAACATCCAGCTTTGAATACTTGTTTCTTTCTTAGGACCAACTGTGTAGAACACTGACCGACTGACTTTAGGAAGAGTGGATGGTCGACTGAGCTCAGAGAGTAACTGCTCCGACAGGGCAGGTTGGTGAGAAGCCTTGTGAGAGGCTGGAACTTGTCCTTTCGCTCTCCCCACCCTTCTTCTATAAACAGGATGAGTGGACTGGCCTTCCACCTCTCTGGGTGGAGACAGTGTGAATCTTTGCCAAGATGAGGAATCAAGGTAAGGGAAGGCACGTTTTCTGGAGGCTCTGTGAGCCCTTCTAATGGGCTCTAGAAATTTCCTGGGGAATCTCAATCTTTGTGATCACACAGCTTAAGCACACTTTTCCTGCACATCTGGGGACCATGGGGCCAACTTGGAGGAGCTGGGAAGACATGTGGGGTACATGCTGGCTAAGCCTGGGTTTGCTTTTTCTTCCCTGGAGATTTGTCTCCTCCCCCTCCCCCCCTGTTCTTCCCCAAGACCCTGGGTCACAGGGGAGAGCTGGGAACAAGCAAGGAGAAGCAAACCCCAGACACCAAGGCGGTGGGCAGGGCCGCCAGACGAAATGAGGCAGCATCCCTTTAAGCAGTCGCTCACTCGCTTGGGCTGTGCCAGCCCCCTTGGCCAGCCTAATTTGGCTGTGGTTCCCGTCAGTCACATTGTTCCCATGTCTGGGCTGGAGCTGTGCTGGTGGGTGCAGTCAGCTCCCCGTGCCGAGCCTGGGCCCGGAAAATGTCATCCCGTGGCCTACTGTACATAAACAACCAGCCACTGCTGGGCTGAGGACAGTTTTCCACCCACCTTGCTCCAGATTTCCAGGGCCTGTGTCTGTGTGTGCTTATGTCTCAGCCTTGTGAGTGAAGTCTCCTTCCTGAGAAAGCCTGTCCTTGGGGGCCAGAACCTGTGACCACCTACTCCCCACAAGATGAGGGGCTGGACAGTCACACCTGAGCCCTTCAGAACATTCCAACCCTTTTTAAGGAGGCAGCCAGGATCTGTCCCCTTGGGCTAGATCAGTGCTGGGTCGGGGCCAATACTATGGGCCCAGTGATGATGTGATTCAAAGGGTGGAAGAGTCCTCCTGCCCAAATACATTTGCCCTCCCCTACGTTGCTTAGATTTCTACCAAGATGTGACTCAGTTTACAGTGACAGTAACAGTACAATTACAGTAACAGTTTGAATTGTGCTTTCCAGGTTTCATTAGCTCCTTCAGTCTCCATGTCAGCTTCACAGTAGGTGGGCCAGGGATTGTTTCTACTCTTTCACAGATGGGGGCACGGGGAGGGTCAAGGAGAGGAAGCAGGCTCGGACTGGAATGAGTTGGCCTCAATCTGTCACTGTCGCTGTCAAGGAGAACAAGTGACTCCTTCCTTGAACTTAGTTTCCTGATTTAAATGTATTTTGTAATTTACGAAAGTCTTTTCATTTAAATATGACATATCAGTTAAAGGCAGACCTTTATGTACTGATATGAAGGGTCTCCAAGATAAGGTGCTAAGTACAAAGAGTAACATGTGGAATATGGGTGCAATCTACTGCTATTTGAGTGTTTTGGAAAATGGCCATATAGCCACACGCATGTTTGATTGTGTTTGTGCATCCCCATCACTAGGGGGATGTACAGAGCATGCTATTGGCAGGGGTGGAGGAGGAGGTAAGGGTGGAGGGTGGCAGGAGGGAGCAAGTCAGGGGTGGGTGGGAAGTTGACTTTTCTAATTCTTTGTACCTTTTAATTTTCTGCCGTGTATAAACAAAATTTTTAAATGAAAATATCTTATGTTGGAAGTCTTAAGGTTTTCTTTTGGAGCAGATGGGATGAGGTAAATGATATAAGACACTTTATGTGCATAAAGGGATTATTATTATTACTATCTAAGGGGGTTCCTTAAAAACTATTACCACCATTAGACTTGACAACATTGTGTATTGGACAAATTATGGGTTTAGGAATTGAGTAGACATGAGTTAAATTTGCCCTCTGGTTTTCTCATTTAAAAAGTTAGGGGAGAGAGAGGGAATCACATGAGCTATGAGAAATAAAATGAGAACATGAAAAACCAGGTGCAACATACAGCATGCCATTCTCCCTTCCTGTGACCTGTGCCAGCCGGACTCTGGGGAAATGCAAAACTGTTCGGTGTTTCAGGTAAGTCTTGATATCAAAGAAGGTCTCTAGGGCAGTACTACCCAAAAGAAATATAATGCAAGTCACATATGTAATTTTAGGTTTAAAAAAAGTACAAAGAAACAGGTGACATTAATCTTAATAATATATTTTAATTATCCTGCATTTAATTAATTAATATTAAATTTAATTTAACATAAATATATTAATTTAATTAATATTAATTTAATTAAAATGATATATTTTAATTAACCTGCATCTGCATTTAATTAACTTAATAATATATTTTAATATATATTTAATTAATATATTTAATAAAAATATATTTTAATTAATTAATTTAATTAATAATTACATATATTAAAATGTAATTTTAGCATGTAATCAATATAAAATTATTCCTGGGATATTTTACATTTATTTTCAGAGTGAGTCTTTGAAATCCACATGTAATTTACACTTACTGCACATCTCCATTCGGACCAGCCCCATCTCAGGTGATCAACATTAGCCCACATGGGTCTGACAGCTGCCTTTTGGAGACAGCAGATGGAGAGTGTGGGCTCTTTGCCAGAGATGACTGGATGGAAGGCTCTGGATTATCCAGGGGTGTGGGGTGGGAGGAAGGTGATGGAAATGAAACCAGGGTTGCCCAGTCCAGGCTGTGATTAGGTAACAGAAGCATAGAACATGCTTGAGTCAATAAATAGGGAGCTGTACAGTTTGCCTTGTGAGGCTATCCTCCCATCACCCCAAGAAAGGTCAAGTACTTTTACTGTAGCAAACTGGAAAGGGAAGTGGACGGGAGGCGAGGAGGGGGACAGGGAAAGGACTGGGCACTGTCTCTTTGTGTGACTGCCCGTTGCCCGCTCCCCTGGCCTCTCGTCCCTCCTCCTTAGTCTTTGTCGTGAGCTCTTCGTCTGCCCGAGCCCTTAATGTTGGTCCTCCTCTGGTCTGTTCTGAGCCTCTGTTTCTCCCCATACACATCACTCTCTTCCCACAGTGCCAGGTCCTTCCATGGGCTCACTCACTCTCCAGCCTTGAGAGCTCCCCTGAGCTTGACCCTGAGCTTGACCTCCTGCATCGAGTCCAGGGTCTCCGTAGCATCTCCGCTTGGGTCTCCTATCTCCTTCCTTCCCACCCTTGCTCCTCCTGCCACGTGCCCTCATTCAGTTCCCTTACTCAGAAACCTGAGAACACAATGTGGCTCCTTTCCTTCTCCCTGCTTCCAAATCACCACCACACCTTGTCAGCTCTGTCTCCCAAATACCTACTGACTGTCAAGAAATACATCTCACTGAATTACTGTAAAGCATCCGACTTTGTTCTTCTCTATCTGCCCTCCATCCCGCAGGCAGCATATCTTTCGAAAACTTACATTCTAAAACGCCTCCACCTGTCACCAGTGTCCCTGGATGAAGTCTGTGTGTGTCCCCAGCCTACCTCTGGGAATCTCATCTCTCTCCACTTCCACCCTTTCCTTCTGGGGTGGGTTGAATCATGACCCCTAAATTCACATCCCCGGGAACCTCAGCGTGTGACTTTATTTGGAGCTAGGTTCTTTGCAGATGTAATTAAAGATGGAGATGAGCTCATTCTGGGTTAGGTGGGCCCTAAATCCAATGATAATTGTCCTCATGGGAGGAAGAGACACAGAGAGAAGAGGCAGAGATTGGAGTCATGTAGCTACAAACATCAAAGATTGCCGGGACCCCCCAGAAGCTAGGAAGAAGCAAGGAAGGATTCTCCCCTAGAGCCTTCAGAGGGGAGTTTGGCTCTGATGATACCTTGATTTGGACTTATAGCTGGCAGAACTGTGAGAGGATAAATTTCTGTCGTTTTAATCCACCATGTTTATGGTAGTTTGTTATGGCAGCCCTAGGAAACCAAAGCACGATTTCTGTTTCAGCTGTAATGCGCAGTTACTTGGATTTCCTTGTACTCGCCTTTCCTTCAGGGCTGCCCTGCCCTTCAGCCTGACTCATGGAAACCTCTTGATGTGTGTTCTCAGATGGGTTACTTGTGTCCCTTCTGTGTCCCCAGAGCACACGGCTCTCTGCATACTAATTGCCTCTCTACTTGCCTGAATCCCTCCTCTACTGGGAGCCCTGAGACAGGGGCAGCTTAGGGACACAACGTTCTCCCCTCATGCTCAGATAATGCCTAGTCTGCAGCAGATTCTGAGCAAGCATTTGTGGGAGGACTGAATGCCAGTTCCTCTGTCAGGCATTATTCTTTGTGGGTGTCCTTTCCAGTTACCTTTGCAAAAGCCTTGTGAGTTAGATAGTATTAGTATTTATTCTCGATTCAAGACATGGAAACCAAGGCCAAGGGCCTCCAGGGGCTGACCTGAGGGGCATCAAAGTCTATTTACAGGCCTTGTAGTCAACAGGAGTTTGGAAACTTATTTTGGGTTCTACACGGCCTGGCTGTCAAAGCTGTATTTTTCACTGTCCAAAGTCCAAAGGTCAGACTTTGCCGAGGAACGTGTTTCTGACATCAAGCGGGAAGCGGCAGTGGTCATCGCTGGGGGTGGGCTGGGGCAGAGCGAGGCCAAGGGAGGAACTCCAGCCTGGGACCCCAACACTAGGAGACACGCATGGGCAAGTGCTCGGGCGCCCGTCCTCCACAGGCACGCGGTTGCTACGGGGAGGAACTGAGCTCCAAGTTCGGAAGCCTTAGGGGAATCCAGGCCTCCCTGCTAGCGGCTTTGTGACCCAGAAAAGTCCTTTCATCTCTCAGGCCATTGTCGGCCTTCCTCACTCTTCCAGACTAACTGAAATGGAATTTCTAGAGGGGGGTCCACGTCTGTTTTTAAGGGTCCCCCAGGAGATTCTAGTGTTCAGGAGGGGTTGAGAATCCGTGGAAGGACAAAGGAACCTCGGAGTCTTGAGTGCTTAGATAGAAGGGAACCCCCAAGGGGATAGAGGGTGAAGATGGGGAAGCTGCAGGAGATGAAGGCAAGCTTGGCTGAGCTGTAATTATGCCCTGAGTTTTGGGTGGGGAGAGGGGCTGTCACAGCTTCTAGAAGGAGAACATTCTCAGAGACTTGCCCCCTGGGCCTCTGTAAACCATTGCACCTACCCAGCCCCCTTCACCCCCCCTCTCCAAGAGGAGCCCTTTCACAGCTGCTCTCTCTCACCCAGCCCTCACCTTGGCCCTAGGGGGCTCCAGGCTCACCGGACACTGGGCCCTGGTTTCTGTTGTCTGCTCACCTGTCTCTCCCTGGAGGCTGAACTCCTTCAGCCTGAGTCTACACCTTACTCTAATTGTTCCACCCACGCGCGTCCTGTCTCTTGTGCGTGTTTTCTGCCCTGGTGAGCTGGGTTAGAGTCCTACAGTGCAAAGACCATGGGCCTTGGAGGCCGCACATCTGCAAGAATTGTCACTTACTGGCAACGTAACTCTGAGCAAATGATTAACCTCCCTGCCCAGCCTCCATTTCCTTGTCCGTAAAACGGGAATAACAATACCTTCCTCTTAGGGCTGTTGGGAAGATAAGATGAGGCAATGTGTAGAATGTCCTTGGCGTATAGTAGGTGATCAATAAACTCGTGTTGATTAACCAAGCAACTGGATAATCATTGGCATAATCATAACTAAGATCAGGGAGCACGTGTTTATTTTCTCTTTTAACACAGTCAGCCTGTGGGGTTTTATTAGCCTCCTTTTGCAGATATGGCAAACGAGGTTCAGACAAGTTATCAAGTCCTCAAGGCCCACTCCTTCTGAGAGGCACATCTGGGGCTGCCCTGAGGACAGAGCCCCTTAGATCCTCCACTTTCTCTACTCCATTGCTCCTTGGATGGATACGACAGCCTGTTTTGGCTCTGCTCTTGAGCTGAGAGCACAGTCTGTGGTTCAATAGGCTCCCTCCAGAGTCTTTTTGACAGAACTCAAGCTTGGCAAGCTTGGCTGATGCCTCCATCTGCCGGGGAGCTGGGAAGGCTCTGTCATGTTTGGCTGCAGGCTCTGGTCATTTGCAAAGGTACAGGGCTGTGTTATGTTTTGGTGTGTTCTCCTGTGTGGAGGGCATGTGCAGCCCTCCAGCTGATGTCCTGGGGTGTGGCTGGGGCCAGGCCCACACCCTGTCTCTTCTCCCTCTTTGTCCTTTCCATGACTGGCATCAGGGCTGCCAGCGTGGCCTGGAACATCTTTTTTTGCAGCAGTGCACATAGTCACATTGGCTTAGCGCAGGAGTGGAGAAGAGGAGGGAGGCCGAGGAGGGGGAATGATGGGGTTGGGACTTTTCTGACACGAGGAGACTGGAGCCACATGTGCTTCTGCTGGGACTGGTCTGAGGCCCCATTGATGGGAGGCCAAATGGAGGATCCAATTCAGAGTCTGGGAAAGATCGCAGTGGGGCCTCCAGGGAAGGAGGCAGGGCTGGTCCTGGGGTTTTGGCCTCCCTTCCCTGCGGGCCCTGGTGAGAAGCATGTGGAGTTGCCAAGCTGCCATGTCCAGGCTAGGGCCTGGCTTCCTGGGTCGGGAATTTAGTGACACCCTTTCACCATTCCCTGACCTGGCTCCCCAGGTTTTGGTCGTAGCTGCAGAAATGATCTGATGTCGGGTTTTTTTTTCCTTCAGATTTTCTTTAGACCTAAAAGATGGCTCTACCTTGGCAACCCCACCAAAGTCACCCACCTCTTTTTCCCCCCCATGCCCCAGCTGTGTCACATGGTGCAGTGGTGACACAGGGGGTGGAAAGGGGGTGCCCCAGCTCTGTTCTTAGGAGCCTTGGAGCTGCTGACACACTTAACAGAGTGTCGGCCCAGAGCTGTGTGAATGATTAGCTCCCAGTGTGATAAACCTCAGGTGTGTGAAGCCAGGGAAGCCAGAGGTGTTTGAAATGACTATCAAGTCTAAGAACCAGGTCACATACTTCACTACAAATTTTATCTGCACAGATAAAGTGTTTTTAAATCACCTTTATCTCAATCATCTCTTCTCATCTCTTCTGTTCTCGTCCCATTCGTTTTCCCAGTGCTGTCTTGTTTATTCTTTTTTTTTTTGCATTTTTAATTGATTTTTACTGTGATAAAATAGACATAATACAAAATTTACAATTTTAACTGTTTTAAGTGTACAGTTTTGTGGCATTAAGAACATTCACATTGTTGCATCACCATCGCTACCAGCCATCTCCAGAACATTTTTAAAAATTGATGTATAGTTGATTTACAATGTTGTGTTAGTCTCAGGTATACAGCAAAGTGATTCAGTTATATATATATATATATATATATATATATATATATATATATATATATATATATATATATTCTTTTTCAGATTCTTTACAATTATAGGTTGTTACAAGATATTGATTCAGAACATTTTTAAAAACTGAGGTATAGTTGATGTATAATATTATATAAGTTACAGGTGTACAATACAGTGATTCACAATTTTTAAAGGTTGTACTCCATTTATAGTTATTATAAAATATTGATTATATTCTCTGTGTTGTACAATATGTCTTGTAGCGTATTTTATACGTAATTATTTGTACCTCTTAATCCCCTACCCCTCTGTTGCCCCTCCCTGCTTCCCTCTCCCTACTGGTAACCACTAGTTTGTTTTCTCTGTCAGTTTGCTTCTTTTTTGTTATATTCACTAGTAGTATTTTTTAGATTCCACACATAAGTGATATCACATAGTATTTGTCTTTCTCTGACTTATTTCACTTAGCATGATGCCCTCCAAGTCCATCCATGTTGCTGTAAATGGAAAAATTTTGTTCTTTTTTATGGCTAAGTAGTATTCCATTGTGTGTGTGTATCTGTGTGTGTGTGTGTGTGTGTGTGTATATACACACACATTATATATATATGTATATATATACATATATATATGTGTATATATATATATATATATATATATATATATATATATATATATATATATACACACACACATCTACTTTACCCATTCATCTGTTGATGGACACCTGAGTTGCTTCCATATCTTGGCAGTTGTAAATAATGCTGTTATGAACATTGGGGTGCATGTACCTTTTCAAATTAATGTTTTTGTTTTTTTCAGGTATATACGCAGAGTGGAATTGCTGGGTCATATGGTAGTTCTATTTTTAGTTTTCTGAGGAACCTCCATACTATTTTCCACAGTGGCTGCACCAATGTACATCCCTACCAACAGTGTATGAGGGTTCCCTTTTCTCTGTGTCTTCACCAACATTTGTTATTTGTGCTCTTTTTGATGATAGCCATTCTGACAGGTGTGAGGTGATATCTCATTGAGGTTTTGATTAGCATTTCCCTGATAATTAGTGATGTTGAGCATCTTTTCATGTGCCTGTTGGCCATCTGCATTTCCTCTTTGGGAAAATGTGTATTCAGTTCTTCTGCCCATTTTTAAATTGGGTTGTTTGGTTTTCTGATGTTGAGTTGTATGAGCTATTTATATATTTTGGATATTAACCCCTTGTTAGTCATATCATTTGCAAATATTTTCTCCCATTCAGTAGGTTGTCTTCTTAATTTGTTGATGGTTTCCTCTGTAATGCAAAAGCTTTTAAGCTTAATTAGGTCCCATTCTTTTTTTTTTTTTTTAATATTTATATATTTATTTATTTATTTGGCTGTGCCGAGTCTTAGTTGCGGCACGCAGGATCTTCATTGCAGCATGCAGGATCTTCGTTGCGGCATGCAAGATCTTTTTTTTTTTTTTTTTTTAATAAATTTATTTATTTTGTTTATTTATTTTTGGCTGTCTTGGGTCTTCATTGCTGCGCGCTGGCTTTCTCTAGTTGCGGTGAGTGGGAGCTACTCTTCATTGCAGTGTGCGGGCTTCTCATTGCAGTGGCTTCTCTCGTTGTGGAGCACGGGCTCTAGGCACATGGGCTTCAGTAATTGTGGCACGCGGGCTCAGTAGTTGTGGCTCACGGGCTCTAGAGCACAGGCTCAGTAGTTGTGGTGCACGGGCTTAGGTGCTCTGCGGCATGTGGGATCTTCCCAGACCAGGGATCGAACCCGTGTCCCCTGCCTTGGCAGGCGGATTCCCAACCACTGCGCCACCAGGGAAGCCCATGCAAGATCTTCAGTTGTGACATGTGAACTCTTAGTTGCGGCATGGGGGATCTAGTTCCCTTACCAGGGATCAACCCTAGGCCCCCTGCTTTGGGAGTGTGGAGTCTTAGCCACTGGACCACCAGAGAAGTCCTCCATTTGTTTTTTTTTCACTTTTATTTCCTTTGTTTTAGGAGAAGGATCCAAAAAAATATTGCTACAATTTATGTCAAAGAGTGTTGCATCTCCAGAACATTTTTACCTTCCCAAAGGGAAATTCTACATCCATTAAACAATAACTCCACATTCCCCCCTTCCCCCCAGCCCCAGGCAACTACCATTCCACTTTCGATCTCTATGAATTTGACAACTCCCAGGTACCTTATATAAGTGAAATCATACAGTAATTTTCTTTTGTGTCTCATCAGCTCTTCCTGTTGGTTTTAGTTACGTTTATTCAGTCCTGGTCTCATCCAATATCTATTAGTCGCCTACAGAAATAACCCCAGCTGCTGTTCACCAGGCACCAGTTTGTGCCAGGCTGGGCACTGAAAGTTCCCCCCGTGTGTGATCCTTTAATCCTCAGCACCACCCTGGGCAGTAGGTCTTAGTGTTAAGCCCATTTCAGAGATGATGAGCATGAGGCCCAGAGCTGTGGCACAGCTGGGGATGGTGGGCTGCGGGTGGAACCCTGCTGGTCCGACTCCCACTTCCTCCTCTCCAGCCAGGTCTTGGGTTCTGGGCAGGAAGCTGAGCCGTCTAGCCTGGTGCCTGCTTAGTGGCATCCTGACTGTTTCATAGGACCCTGACTGACCTGACCCCCTTCTTTTCCAAAAATGCTCCTGCATGTTTCCGTGGGGACAGCATCCCAGTTCCTCCCACCACTCCCCGGAGTCAGGAAAGGGGAGGTCTTTTTTTTTTTTTTTTTAACATCTGTATTGGAGTATAATAATTGCTTTACAATGGTGTGTTAGTTTCTGCTTTATAACAAAGTGAATCAGCTATACGTATGCAAATATCCCCATATCCCCTCCCTCTTGCGTCTCCCTCCCACCCTCCCTATCCCACCCCTCTAGGTGGTCACAAAGCACCGAGCTGATCTCCCTGTGCTATGCGGCTGCTTCCCACTAGCTATCTATTTTATGTTTGGTAGTGTACATATGTCCATGCCACTCTCTCACTTCGTCCCAGCTTCCCCTTCCTTGAGCCCCTCCTCCAACCAGCCATCTTGCTCCTGGGATGTTTTCTCCTCAATGACTTGCAAATTGACAACTCCCCCGCACTCCACCCCCCAACCCCCTCCCCACCCAAGACTTGCTTCTTTCCTTTGGCCTGAATTAATGTGGTAGCCTCTGAACTGGCCTGGCTGCTCCCAGCTGACACCCTTCCAGCCCGCCCTGATGAGGAAGCCGGGAGCAGCTGGGTCCACAGTCTCCCAAGGGAGCCCCACTCATACGGGCTTCAGGCAGAGTGCAGTCTCGCTCCTGGGTGGAGGCAGAGCCTCGACTGTGTGGAGTCCAAAAAGCAAATCTGATCATTTTATTCCCTTGCCTAATATCGTGCTGTGGCTCCTCAGAGCAAAAGACCACAATTCTCTGCCTACCTTTGCAAAATCATCTATGATTTCATAGATCAAAATCATCTACTGATGCTCCCACCTCATCCCTGACATCTCAGCCAACCCAACTCTCTGCAGTTCCCAATGCCTGTTGCCTTACTCATCCTGTTCCTTCTTTCTGGAATGTTCCTGTTCTCAGCTTGTTGAGCTCCCATGAAATCTCCAAGACTAACTGACTCACAAGTGAGGATTCCTCCATTCTGAATTAATCACCTCTTCGGACCTTCACTGCCTGTCCTTTGTTTAACAGTGAATTCCATGTTGTATCGTCTTTATATCCTGGTGCCCAGCAAGGGAGTTGGCACACAGTGGTACTCTAAGCACTCCAACCCATGGGGTCCATCCTTGTGGACTCCAAGCAAACATACAGCCCTCCCCTGTGACCCTAGTCAGCTCCCCTCTGACTGCCTAAAACAAGTGCATCATTTCCTTCATTTTAAGACTCACTCTTAAAAAATATTTTAAAGAACCTTAATTAAGATGTGTCTTATAACCTCTGTGTAAATTTTTAATATGACAGTGCTCCCTGGCAATAACTTGCTATTAGATTGATGGCATTTCTTCTAATTCGTGTCATCTTAGAATCAAAGAAACATTTTAGCTCAAACTTTTTTTCCTCAAGCTCTCAACCCACTATTTCCAAGTCATTTTAGCAGAATTTGCATCATCTTATTTCTCAGGCAAAAAGAAGGCTTTCAGAAACTCCTTCGGGGACTTCCCTGATGGCACAGTGGTTAAGAATCCGCTGGCCAATGCAGGGGACATGGGTTCGAGTCCCGCTCTGGGAAGATCTCACATGCCATGGAGCAACTAAGCCCATGCGCCACAACTACTGAGCCTGTGCTCTAGAGCCCGTGAGCCACAACTACTGAGCCCACGTGCCACAACTACTGAAGCCCGTGTGCCTAGAGCCCGTGCTCTGCAACAAGAGAAGACACCGCAATGAGAAGCCCACGCACTGCAACCAAGAGTAGCCCCTGCTTGCCGCAACTAGAGAAAAGCCCGGGCCCAGCAACGAAGACCCAAAACAGCCAAAAATAAATAAATAAATAAATAAATAAATAAATAAATAAATTTATTAAAAAAAAAACTCCTTCAATTTCTTGCCATACCTGCACCCTCATTCTCTGCACCCCACAGCTTCTTCACTCCTTCACTGCTCTAAGTGGATCAGACTCAAATCCTGGCTCTGGCCACTTACCTGCCATGAGACTGTGGGCAAGATGGAATGTCCTTATCTGAAATACGTGAGTGAATAGTATCTACCTTAGAGGTGCCAAGAAATTAAGTAAAACAATCCATGTAGTTTCCAGGACCAGGTCATTAGGTGTATTCATTTCCTGTTGTTGTAGACAATGTCCATAAATTTGATGGCTTAAAACAACACACATTTATTGTCTTATGGTTCTGTAGGTTAGAAATCCAACACGGGGCTCACTGAGCTAAGATCAGGGTGTCAGCAGGGCTGTGTTCCTTCCTGGAGGCTGTAGGGGAGAATCTGTGCACTTGCTTTTTCCAGCTGATAGAAGCTGCCCGCATTCCTTGGCTCATGGCCCCTTCCTCCAGTAACCTAATCATGGAAGTGACATTCCTTCATTTTTGCTGTATTCTATTCATAAGAAGTGGGTCTCTAGGTCCACCCCACAACCAAGAGGAGAGTATCACAAAAGGGCATTGATACCAGGAGGAAGGGATCCTGTAGGCCATCTCACAGGTCTGCCTACCACAGGGACAGATGCAAAGTTACCCTGCAGGGGAAATGAGGATGATGTATGTGCACAGTGCCCTGTGGGAGCTCTTGGGACAGGTTCCTGACCAGCAAGGGGACATGGAAACCTTCTTGGAAAAGAGCCATCCACACAGAATTCTAAACAGTGAGAAGACAGTCAGGCAAAAAGATGGAGAAAATTATTTCATCAAGAGAGAAACCTATGCAATGAACTGGAGCCAAGAGAGCTTGGATTATTCAAGGAAAAGAAGTTGTTTGTGTCTGGGCATGAAAGGAAGCAGGTGTCAAAACAGGACAGATGATGGAGTATAGAGCTTTCCCAGGGAAAATGGGAGGCCACTGGAGCTCTTCTGAGTAGGAGGTTGACACCATCAGTCTTGTGCAGCTGAAAGACCATTCTGGCTGCAGAGGGGAGTGTGGCTGATGGGATGTGGTGACAATGATGGGTAAGAGTGGAGTTTGGGGACAGAGTTCGGTTAGCTTATAATACTTGACTTACAGTTGTCCAGCCAAGAGGTGACTGGGGCCTAAACAGTGGGGATGGCGGGGGCAGCGTGGAGGAGGTCGGAGATTTAATTAAGGAGATAGAACGTACTGATGTGGAAGGTGAGTGAATTTGAGGGAGGAGTGGAGAACAACCCCATTTCCTAACTTGGGTGATCCAGTGAGGGTGTCACCCACTGGGAAGGGGGACAGGAGAAGGCAAAGTCCATCTGGTATCAAAGACCAAGACTTAGTCCGGATTGGTTCATCTTGGGCAAGTGTGACATGGACACACAGAGGAGTGTCCAGACTCCCGGGGAGTCTCTTAGCCACACTGGATAAAGGTTCTCATGAGTTCCTTAGTGAGGAGAACAGAAGACCCCACTACCCAAATAACCTTCATTATTCATTGTATTGAGTTCTCATTACGGAGCTTGGGTCAAATCATTCTCAACAAACCTGAGTTAAAATTCCCCTTTAGAGACTATGATTGGTTTTTATCGCTATTGGTTGGAACACTGATCCAAACATTGCAGGTCAGATTATGATGCCACAGAGAGGGCAAAATCAGGTGAGAATGCCCCTTAGAGGACTCTGTGCTAATAGGGCAAGCTGACAGGGGGTGACTGAGACCGTGTTGTAATGAATTACCATCACTACTTCTTACAGATCCATCTCATGCTGGCCTGTGAGCCCCGTGCAGCAGCACCCGTGGCTTATTCACTTTTGTCCCCTTGGTCTCCACCTCACCTGAGCTCCGCCAATGTTTGCTGAGTGGATTGATTGCAGAAAAAGGCCCTCGAGACTTCCCTGGCGGTCCAGTGGTTAAGACTCCATGCTTCCATTGCAGGGGGCTCGGGCTCGATCCCTGGTCAGGGAACTAAGATCCCACGTGCCACATGGAGTGGGAAAAAAAAAGAAAAAGGCCCTCAAGTGAGAACCTTAGCAAGGAAGAACAGGGCCTCCAAGATTCTCGTGTGAAGTATGATTATCCAATAAAAACTCATATCTGATCTGGGCTCTTGCCCTGAAATACAAATGATGTCAAAAGTAAACGCATCTAGGGCAGCGGAAATATTTTGCCACATGTTGATGGGAAGCAATGCCTGAAAAAAGGCATAAAACCTTTATTCACATGAGATAAAGAATAGAGTTGACTCTAAGATCATAATCTGGTCCTATTACATGAATCTGCTAATGATTTTCCTTGCTATAGGCTTGCCCGAAAAATTAGGTGTGCCGTAAACTTTTTTCCCTACCACGTGACACTTTGCTACTATCTTCATGTCTCTTTCAGCTTCAGGAAGTAGGTTAAAAGTAGAGGAATCAGGTCAGAAGGAAAGAATGTGAGGTGTTAGCTAGAAAGTGAAGGGTGTGTTTCCGGCAGGAGAATTTCACTAGCAGGAATTTCTACCTGAGGCCCCTCCTCTTCCCCCACAGGTGTGGGCCACGCTCCAGGGGAGCCTGAGAGACGGCACCTTAATGGGGAGAGCTGTGTCCTGAGAAGCAGGAGGGAGGGTGCCTGGGTGTGCGGTTTCCTGGAGCCCAGGTGCACAGACACTTTCACTTGGATGACTCATTAGCCCAGGTGGGGCTGGGGCAGCCCGCAGCCAAGGTTCACTTCCTTCCGGATAAATGTGCTTGCCCGGGGCTGACAGGCCTCCCTGAGACTGACGCGCAAAGAGTCGATTACATGGGGCTCTTTAAGAAGGCAAACAATCTCCCCTTTACACAAACACTCAGGCAAACCAAACCTGGGGCTGCTTTTTTTTTTTTTTTTAAACAAAAACATTCCGTTTGTTTTTTTTTTTAATTTTATTTATTGATTGATTGATTTTTGGCTGCATTGGGTCTTCGTTGCTGCATGCGAGCGGGGGCTACACTTTGTTGTGATGCACGGGCTTCTTATTGCTGTGGCTTCTCTTGTTGCAGAGCACAGGCTCTAGGCGTGCGGGCTTCAGTAGTTGCAGCACGTGGGCTCAGTAGTTGTGGCTCGCGGACTGTAGAGCGCAGGCTCAGTAGTTGTGGCGCACGGGCTTAGTTGCTCCGCAGCATGTGGGATCTTCCCAGACCAGGGCTTGAACTCGTGTCCCCTGCATTGGCAGGCAGATTCTTAACCACTGCGCCACCAGGGAAGTCCCAACCTGGGGCTTCTAATTGTCCCCCTGGCCTGGATCCAAGGCAGCAGTTTGGGCTTATCTTTTTCTTGGATTAATCTGGAATAACTCCCCCTATATCTCCTCTTACCCTCAATCCCCCAACATACTCTAGAAGCTAGAGCCCCGCCACTGCTCATGTTATGGCTTGGATGGTTCTTTGCTGTGGGGCTGTCTGTGCCTTGTAAGATGTTGAGCAGCACCCCTGACCACTACTCACTAGATGCCCACGCCAGTAGCACCTCCCGAGTTGTGATAACTAAAAACATCTGTCGACATTGCCAAATGTCCCCTGGGAAATAAAACCACCCCAACCGAGAACCACTGATCTCCTTAAAGCCTTTAATGCCATGTGTCAATGTCTCAGAGTTCAAACTAGTGGCCTGATTTTGATTAAAGATCAATTAAGAATGAGGAAACAGCAACAGGGTCTAGCAAACTGAGTGTTGAGCAGAGCACAATGAGACCAGTTCTACAGTAAACTAGTCCTACAGGCTAGGGCAGGCTAGTTGTCCTTCTGGAGCCTTCAACTTGCTAACCCCCAATACAGCAAAATAGTAGTCTTTTCCTAACCGTGCAGGTGAAGATAAGGGCCATAAAATACCAGCCAGAGCTGGGAGCTCTTTGGAGAAATTTGCATGGTGGTAAGACCAGTGTTACGCATTTTTACTATCCTTTTACTGGAACCATCATTGGATCAAGCTGCTGGCCTAGAGACTTATGGAGACTATATAGACAGATCTCCATGAGAAACCTGATTTCAAATATTCTGTCCCACAGTCCCCACGTACCTTTGAAATATGCCAGGAATCCCACAGTTGTGTTTCTCAGCCTGCCTCTCACCCCCTGGGGAGTGGGGAGCAAGGGGACCGCTTTGGTTGGACCTCGTGAGCTGCTTTTGGTAACTTTCCTCGTGAGGTATGGCCCAGCAGTGAGGCTGGCGGGGGCCCTGCTGCCCTCCTGAGTTGAGGGACTATGTGACGTGGATTGAAAATGGGCAAGAGGCGTATCCTGTGTCCTCCAAAGACACAGACAGGCCTTGCTCGCGTAGACATTCCTTTCATTGTAGACATTCTTGCCTTAAATGGATCAAGAGTGAAGGGAAAAGTGCTTTACTGTGAGTCAAGAACCTGGAATTCTGGTCCCAACTTTGCTACTTCCCCTTTCTGGGTCTTGCTTTTATTATGTGTAACGTGAGACAGCTGGACTAGATACCTCTAAGTTTACTTCGAGCTATGACATTCTCTAGTTCCTGATAACATCTGCCTGCAGAAAGCAGTATAGGCAGATGGTGTCCTCCAAGAGTTCAGATTCTGATTCTGGGTGCTTAAACCAATTAATCCTTAAACCATTAAGGATTTGGGGCCAGGCGCCAAGGATCTGAATCCTTACAGGTTGTGTGATCTTTCTGAAGTTATTTAAACACTTAGTTTCTTCATCTATAAAATGGGCCTAATCACAGTACCTAGTCATAGGATGGGTAATGTTCTTAGAACAATGCCTGCCATATAATAAATTCTCAATATGTGTTAGCTATTAATCTTATCACAATACAGTGTGATCAAACCATAGTAAAGATGTCAACAAAATGCTGGAAATGCCTAAGTGAGGAATGTTATCCAAGGCAATCCAGGGAGGCTTGTCTGTGTGCATCTCTGCGGCTTTAACAAAGAAAAAGTCTCAGAAACCAGGAATATCCGAGTAAATCCAGTTACCCAGCATCCTATGTGGCTTTTCCCAAGCCTGTGGGCTGTCTCCCAGAAGTGGGGAACTTGGCTCCTCAAATATGGCCTGGGCCCAAGTTCTCTTGAGGTCACTCCAGACTCATGGAGCTGGGAACAGCTGCTTTCAGGGCAAAGTCAGCTGTATGTTGAACTGATAGAATTTTCTATCATTTTAATTGTTTATGGGGAACAAATGGCCAGTGATTCAGAGAAGTAATATTTGGTACTGGTGCTGAAAAAACCCTGAAATTTCTGAACAACCTTGGTGAATACAAAGCCATAATTGTCTTTTACACCCAGGTACAGCTCAAAAACATCAAGTCTGGAGAACAGACAGAAATGACCCTGATGATAGGACACCACTGGATATGTAAGTCCCTGAGAAGAGGTATTGGTACCATGGGCATGGTTATTAATGAATCCTACATTTCACTTGGCTCTTGGCTTTTTTTTTGGGTCTTTCTGGCAGTTACATTGAATGTAACTATCAAGTGCCAAGACAATTCAATGGGGGAAATGGATAGTCTTTTCAACAAATAGTACTGGGACAACTGAATATCACATATGACAGAATGAAGTTGGACCCTACCTCACACCATATATAAAAATTAACTCAAAATGGATCAAAGATCTAAATGTATGAGCTAAAACTGTAAAACTCTTAGAAGAAAACATGGGAGTAAATCTTGTGTGGCCTTGGAATAGACAGTGGTTTCTTTGATAGACACCAAAAGCACAAGTGAAAAAAGAAGAAATAGATAAATTGGACATCATCAAAATTAAAAAAGTTTTGTGCTTCAAAGGATACTATCAAGAAAATAAAATGACAAATCATTGAAAAGGAGAAAATATTTTCACACAAGAACTTGTTCACAAATATTCATAGTGGGATTATTCATAATAGCCAAAAAGTAGAAATAAACCATATGCCCATCAGCTGAAGAATGGATGGATAAACAAAACATGGACTATCCAAACAATGGGATGCTTTTCACCCACAAAAAATGGAATGACATATTGTTCCATGCTACAATGTGGATGAACCTTGAAAACATTATGCTAAGTGTAAGAAGCCAGACTCAAAAGGCCACATATTGTGTGATTTCATTTATATGTAATGTCCAGAATAGGCCAATCCATAGAGACAGAAAGTAGATTAGTGGTTGCAGAAGCTGGGAAGATGAGGGAATGTGGAGTGACTGCAAATGCATATAGGACTTCTTTTCTGGACTGATGAAAATGTTCTGGTACTAGACAGTGGTGATGGTTGCACAATGTGGTGAATAAGCTAAAAATTGCTGAATTGTACACTTTAGAAGGGTGAATTTTGTGGTTTGTGAATTATACCTAAAAAAAAAAAAAAATGTAGCTATCAAGTGACACCTCTCTCTCCCTGCCTGTCACACCTCTCCACTCATTTCTTAATCTTTTTTCACCTGTATTACTTCAGTCCAAGTATTTCTGTTCTGTATTTTGCAGTTGATAATTTTTAATATGGCAGAAATTTATTTTATTTTTTCCCTGTTACATTTCATCTTGTTGTTTTAGCCCATCTTTTTATCTTTCCAAAATATTACTGAACATGTAATTCTGGCATATGAAAGATCTGTGATATCTTCAAGTTATGTATTATCTATACATTTGACACATGTGTATCTTTCACTAAGACTTTGATTAAAAAGCATTGAATAGGAATTGGTCTTTGACAGATGAGGTATTTTACCTTAACAAAATGTTTCTTGGAAATTAAAACAACCCTATGGTATATATGTGACAATTCTATTATCTGAAGTGATTGGGAATTCGTCTGCTGATTTTCACTCATGGTCGCTTATTTCCTTGCATATTTTGAATTTTGGATTGTGAATTCATGTTTTGCAGGGTTTCATCTGTGAAATTCCTCTGTGATCTCTGGGGAGCAGTACTGTATTTGAATCTCACAGTGCTTTCAGCCTGAGATGTTAATCTCTGACCTGGGGCGAGGTGAGGGCTTACTGAATCATACAGATAGTATAAATTTGAATCCCTAATCTAGATAAAGGTGGAGCCCTCATTGTAAATTATTAGGGGAGATATATTTTCTATCAGAGCTCTGGACAAGATAGATAAGCCACCTTATTATCTCTCTTTGCAAGTGAGCAGACTCTCCCCCCACCCCCACCCCCAGGCATTGTTTTACAGAGGGTAAAAACTTTCAAAGGGCTCCGCTCTATGTGGGAATTATAGTTCCAGTACATGGTGGCCTCAGGCCCTGTTCCTCTCTCTGTTAATGGCCATTACATCTGAAGCTCTTCGGGTCTCAAGACTGACAGTCTCCACTGCCCCCACCACTATCCCACCTCCACCCCACCCAGAACAGCCACAGTATCACTCTTACCTCCTTCTTTGGTTTCATTTTTCTTCTCTTTCTTTTTGGCTGCAGGATTTTCTTTTATTTATTTATTAAAAATATTTTTTTAACATCTTTACTGGAGTATAATTGCTTTACAATGGTGTGTTAGTTTCTGCTTTATAACAGAGTGAATCAGCTATACATATACATATATCTCCATATCCCCTCCCTCTTGCTTCTCCCTCCCACCCTCCCTATCCCACCCTTCTAGGTGGTCGCAAAGCACCGAGCTGATCTCTCTGTGTTATGCGGCTGCTTCCCACTAGCTATCTAGTTTACATTTGGTAGTGTATATATGTCCATGCCACTCTCTCACTTTGTCCCAGCTTACCCTACCCCCTCCCTGAGTCCTCAAGTCCATTCTCTGCATCTGTGTCTTTATTCCTCTCCTGCCCCTAGGTTCAGAACCTTTTTTTTTTTTTTTTTTAGATTCCATATATATGTGTTAGCATACGGTATTTGTTCTTCTCTTTCTGACTCACTTCACTCTGTATGACAGTCTCTAGGTCCATCCACCTCACTACAAATAACTCAATTTCATTTCTTTTTATGGCTGAGTAATATTCCATTGTATATATGTGCCGCATCTTCTTTATCCATTCATCTGTCAATGGACACTTAGGTTGCTTCCATGCCTGGCTATTGTAAGTAGAGCTGCAATGAACATTTTGGTACATGACTCTTTTTGAATTATGGTTTTCTCAGTGTATATACCCAGTAGTGGGATTGCTGGGTCATATGGTAGTTCTATTTTTAGCTTTTTAAGGAACCTCCATACTGTTCTCCGTAGTGGCTGTACCAATTTACATTCCCACCAACAGTGCAAGAGGGTTCCCTTTTCTCCACACCCTCTCCAACATTTATTGTTTGTAGATCTTTTTGATGATGGCCATTCTGACTGGTGTGAGGTGATACCTCATTGTAGTTTTGATTTGTATTTCTCTAATGATTAGTGATGTTGAACATCCTTTCATGTGTTTGTTGGCAATCTGTATATCTTCTTTGGAGAAATGTCTATTTAGGCCTTCTGCCCATTTTTGGATTGGGTTGTTTGTTTTTTTGATATTGAGCTGCATGAGCTGCTTATAAATTTTGGAGATTAATCCTTTGTCAGTTGCTTCATTTGCAAATATTTTCTCCTATTCTGAGGGCTGTCTTTTCATCTTGTTTATGTTTTCCTTTGCTGTGCAAAAGCTTTTAAGTTTCATTAGGTCCCATTTGTTTATTTTTATTTCCATTTCTCTAGGAGGTGGGTCAAAAAGATCTTGCTGTGATTTATGTCACTGAGTGTTCTGCCTATGTTTTCCTCTAAGAATTTTGTAGTGTCTGGCCTTACATTTAGGTCTTAAACTCATTTTGAGTTTATTTTTGTGTATGGAGATAGGGAGTGTTCTAATTTCATTCTTTTACATGTAGCTGCCCAGTTTTCCCAGCACCAGTTATTGAAGGGACTGTCTTTTCTCCATTGTATATTCTTGCCTCCTTTATCGAAAATAAGGTGACCATATGTGTGTGGGTTTATCTCTGGGCTTTCTATCCTGTTCCACTGATCTGTATTTCTGTTTTTGTGCCAGTACCTTACTGTCTTGATTACTGTAGCTTTGGATTTTCTTTTTTTTTTTAAAGTAAAAGTTCAGTTAATATGTTTGAAAGGATGTTCATTATCTTTTATCTGGCATTTCTAGGTGTTTTTATAGCAGGAAGACGTCTAAGTTTCTGAATCTGCTGCACTACCAGAAATGTAGGTCCTGATGATGAAATTCCTCCCTGTTAAACTGGCAAAGATTTAAGAAGGGCATGTGTGAAAGTGAGGGAAGGACTCATATGCAATTGATGGGAGTATAAATTGGTACAGCAATTCCTGAGGGAATTTGGCAATAGTTATCAAAAGTGTGAACACTTTGCATGACTTTTATCTAGGTAGTTCCACTTCTAGAAATTTGTCCTATTGAAATCATCATGGATGTGTGCAAAGTTTCAGCTACAAGGATGTTTGTCATAGCCCAGCATTTCCTAAAATTATAAACTGTCTAAATATCCCAGGAAAGAAAGAAAAAAAGAAAAGAAAAGAAAAAAACAAGGAGGAAGAGGAAGCACTTAGGAAAGAAACTTTCTGAGAAATCTACAGCAAACAAATGTTTAGAGCTCCTAGGTCAGACCACATCTCCTGGCCACCTTTAGTTATAAGGGAAACTGGGAAATGTAGAATTTTATTTGGGTACAAAACCAAGGTTTTCTTAATAAGAAAGAAGGGAGGGATGGACACCATAGCACCTGTTTATATCTATCTATCTATCTATCTATCCATCTTTCTGTCATCTATCTATCTACATCTAGAAAGATAGACACCAAGATCATTTGATGGTCATTCCTTGTTGGTAGAACTTTAAAGATGATTTTTACTTTTTTTTTTTTAAAATGATTAATTCTTAAAGCCTTCACTTATACTCTTTTAATTATTTATTTATTTATTTATTTATTTATTTTTGGCTGTGTTGGGTCTTCGTTTCTGTGGGAGGGCTTTCTCTAGTTGTGGCAAGTGGGGGCCACTCTTCATCGCGGTGCGTGGGCCTCTCACTATCGCGGCCTCTCTTGTTGCGGAGCACGGGCTCCAGACGCGCAGGCTCAGTAGTTGTGGCTCATGGGCCTAGTTGCTCCGCAGCATGTGGGATCTTCCCAGACCAGGGCTCGAACCCGTGTCCCCTGCATTAGCAGGCAGATTCTAGACCACTGCGCCACCAGGGAAGCCCCGATTTTTACTTTTTTATTTTTGCATATTTGATATTCCAAATTTACTTTCAATAAAGCTGTATTATATTTATAAAAAGGAAAAATCATTTAAAAGATGTTATAGCTTTTAAGGACGGGATGGCACATGATGGGGTAAGACCAAAACCAGATGTGGTGTCAGAGAAGCTGTGAGGAGCAGAGAACCAAAAGATCTCAGGAGTAGGGGGTGAAGAAATTTCTGGAGATAGAGCTACTGTAGTTTGTAGGGAATTCTGGCTGTTCTTGCTGGATTTGTTGCTTCCTTGGCTTTTAATTTAGGGAGATTCAAAAATGCTGCCTGATGTCTTAAAGTTGCTGCTTACAACCTAGTTGGAATTTTTAGGGCAGGAGGTAGGACTCTGCAACCCTTACAAGCAGCCCTGCCTATGGAGAGAGAATATCTCAAATATGTGTGTATTTTGCTAAAACCCAGGTAGCTGTTTGACACTGTGTCTGACTTCTTGTGTCAGCTCTTTATTTTACTGATAATGTTCTAAGACCTTCGTGTTGGAGTCCAGCCTCAGAAGGCAGACAAACGTGTCTTCTCCAAGAGGAGTAGGCCATATGGCTATTAGCATCATAGCAGCTGCTTGGTCTTGAGTTTTCTGGCTATAGAAGGATAAACACAATGTGCTGGGAATTTATCTCCTTCACTTGGGTTTATGCAGCTGCTGGCTACCATTTATTGAGTATCTAGTGTATTTTCTCATTCAGTCCTTAAAACCACTTCACAAGGTGAGTATTCATTTTATAAGTAGGAAAACCAAGGCTCAGATGGGTTAAGTAACTTGTCTAAGAACACACAGCTATGACAGTAGGAGAGATGTGACTACAGGTTGTCTGGTTCCAGAGTCTATACAAATAATCATTAGCTATTCTACTATTAGTGTGACTAACCATATGGCTTGCTCCAGACTGTCCTGGTTTTAGCATTTTAAGTCTCACATCCTGAGAAACCCTTCAGTCCCAGGCAAATCCAGATGCTTGGTCACCCCAGCTGCTCACCTTTCTCTCCTCCAATCCAAATCCTGTCATAGTTGAAAGCTTACTTCCGGTCTTGCCTTTTTTCTGAAGGCTTTCCGGACCTCCCCAGCCCCCTTGGAGAGCTCCTTTGGCAATCAGTTCTCTTCCACTGAGCCATTGGTGCTGGCTGTGTTCTTCACACGTGGATGCCTTCAAAGCTCACCTGGCTGCCATTATGGCTGAGTATTTTCCATAATGCCCAGGGCAACAATGGGCACATAATTAGTACCAAAGGAAAAAATCCTAGTGGAATTAATGAGTGAAAAAATGATTAACATCACCTAGAGCAAATGCTTATAGAGTATTGACTGTGAGCAGGCACTGCTAGCTGCTTCAGGAAGTAAATAAGTGAATGTTAAGTAAATGAATAACCGAGTAATGAGAATTAGTGAATCGCAGTCTGGGGTAGAGGCCCGTGCTGTCAGTGATGTCAACAAAGATTAATCAAGGGATGCTGCATCCCAGGCCGAATGGCTGTGGTAACAGCAGTGGTACCCACAGCAGCAACGCCGCTCTGCTTCAGCAGGTCCTATAGTTTACAAACCGTCTCACTCACATGATCTCACGCCTCTGCCTCCCAGCAGACATCAAAGACAAGCAGAGGAGACACGTACATCCCCATTTTATAGGCAAAGAAAGTGAGTCAGAAAGATTCCTCAAGCGAATGATCTAAACCCACGATGGCATAGTGGGGATCCAGAGCCACATCCAGGCCACTGTTGTATTTTGTGGTCTGCATAACTTTCTAAACAGTTGAATTGTGTGGCAACATTTAAAGACTGGGAGATTTCACATAAAAATCTGCATTTCTGGTTCCTCTTGACAAAAAGGAAGATGTGATATCCCTGTTGTCACTTTAGATGAGGCATTGGCTCTCCAGTTCTTATATTTCCAGGACCTTCCTGGCCTATGTTACCTGAGGCAGCACAAGGAAGAGACCAGACAGTAAGCAAAGTACCTCCAGTGCCAGAAGGGCGTGTGGTTATAAGTGACCTTAGGATCCCAAGTGTTGTCCTGTGTTTCAAAGGACCACGATCACATATGGGCAGAATGACTGCATCTACCAAGGCTTTTGCCCACCCCATCCCCATTCAGGAATCTAGATCTTGGCCTTGACTCCTCCTTTTCTGTCATCATTGTCTCCATCCCCCATCTAATTGGCCAAGTCACAAAGCAAACTTTTGATTTTTCCCCAATTAACCTTAGCCTTCAGTAAATGGCAACTCCATCCTTACAGTTACAAAACCTTAGAGCCATTCCTGACACCGTCATACCTACTTGAGCAGAGCTTGGCTCTGCCTCCGAAATATATCCTGAAGCTGCCTACTTCTACTGTCCACCGAGTATCCTCCTAATTGTTCTCCCTGTTTCCACCACTGTCCTGCTGCTGTCTACTACCAAAAGCTGCACAGAAGGATTCTGTTAAAATATAAATGAGATCATGGTCCTCTGCTAAAACCCTCTACAGTTTGCCAATGGAGTAAATCCATTGTCCCTAATGTGGCCCCTGGCTAGTGCACCCTCACCTCCACCTCTCTCCTCCACATTCATTCTGTTCCAGCCCCACTTCCCCCTACCCCACCTCCTGATCCTTGAACACGATAAGCATATTACAGCCTGGGGTCTTCAAAATTGCTGGTGATTTCCGTTTTCTAAGGCTGCATAACAGCTCACCCCAAAACCTAGTGGCTTAAAACAATAATAATCATCTATTATCTCTTATGGTTTCTACGGGATAGGAAACCAGGAACAGCTTAGCTGGGTAGTTCCGGCTCATGGTACTCCACAAGATTACAGTCAGATGTTGGCAGGGGCCGAGTCATCTGAGGCTTGCCTGGGATGGGCAATCTGCTTCCAAGAGGGCTGGCTCACCTGGCTGGCCAGTTAGTGCTGGCTGTTGGCAGGAGGCCTCAGTTCTGCTCCACACGGACCTCACCTTGGGTTTGCAGCAGGATATCTTGAGAACATGAAGGTTGGATTCCCTCAGAGTAAAAACCAAGAGAGCAAGCTGGAAGCTGCAATGCCTTTTATGCCTTAGGCTCAGAAGTCACATACCATCACTTCAAATGGATTCAGTTGGACCCACAGAGCTGCACAAGGGTTTGAAACCAGGAGACAAGGGATTGCGGGCTGCCTTGAAGGAGTCTCTGCCTGGGGTGCTCTTCCTTCAGCAACCGCAGGGCTAACTTTATGTGTCCTTAAGATCCTTGTTCATACGTTCCTTATCAGAGAGGTCTTCATAGACTGCCCCTTATAAAATAACACCCCTACCCTTATAACATTCTTATCGCGCTTTACTTCTCTTCATAGCACTTATCATACCTGAAATTTTCTATTTCTTTGTTTATTGTCCGTCTCTCTCCAGCAGAATGAATCCCAGCATTTAGACCAGTGCCTGGTGCATAGAAGGTACTCAATATTTTTCATATTAATGAATAGTCTATATGCATTAAATATTTGTTGAGAGAATGAAACCTTACCTCTTTAAATACACTTCATCATATCATATCAAGGGCACATACTGTCAGAATGATTTAGTCCCGCTGATGCTGACCTTGATCACCTGGTTGAGGTGGGTTTGTCAGGTTTCTCGTCTGCAGTTACTGAGTTTTTCCCCTTTTCCATCCTGTACTCATTGGAAGGAAGTCACTATGTGCAGCTCACAGTGGAGGGGTGGGGAGTTAACGCTCCACCTCCCTGAGGATGGAGTATCTGCATAATTTATTTGGAATTCTTCTGCACAGGAGATTGTCTTTTCTCCCTCATTTATTAACTTAGTCAATCATTTATATCAGCATGGACTCTTGGGTATTTATTTTATACTTTGGGTTATAATGCAGTCCTACTTTATTTTCTTGCTCAGGTTGCTCCAGCTCTGGCCACTGGGAGCTCCTTCAGCTGGCCCACAGCAAGCTAGATTAGCAGAAGAGGGGGAACTGTTTTTACTCTCAACGTTTCCCCATCAAGGCATGTGGGTTTTTAAAATTTTTTTGAGCACGTCCTTATTTCCTGGTGCTACAAGATGCTCCAGGCTCATCTTGTATATTTTTTACCCCAGTCCTAATGTCTCTAAAGAGCCCTAGTTCCCTTTTCTGGAGAATGATATTGGAAACCACGATCTGTAAGTACACTTCAAAAATGTCCACTTCTCCCCATTTCCTCAGGCACTATCCTAGTCTAGGCCACCACCTCCCTTTGTGGCGACTTGACAACCAGCCAGGGTGTACTGCCTCTACATTTTCTGCTCCTCCCTCCCCATCTGTTCTTCCTACTGCAGGCAGAGGCGTCGTTCTAGGTCCTATATCTGATCATGCCAACCTTTTAATGGACTCCATTGTTCTCAGGTTCAAGTTCAAACTCCTTTGCATCTTTCTTAACCTGGCCCCTGCTCAACCCTCCAGCCTTATATTCTCCCATTGCCCCAACTGGGAGGCTGTATTTTAGATACACTGAACTTTCCTTCATTTCTGTGTCTTTACACATACATCCATACAGCACTTTCACATGGTGGAGAGACAAATTCCTAGCCTAATGATTGTCTGTTACTATGTTAAAGTGTCTCTTTCTCTCTTCTCTTGTTTGGAGTAGAAATATAAAAGGGCCTCTGTGGTATGAAAAGTATATATTTGGTCTTTTCTCCTGGTTCCTGGCACACAGCTCCTAAATCCCGCAGAATTCCCTGGGTAATAGGATTGTCTTTTGTTCTAATGAGGGCACTTCTGGTGGGCCCCTGGCTAGCTTCAGGATGGGGACTGGTTACCAGAAAGACCAAGGCATGATAAGAGGGTTCAAACTTTAAGCCTGTCTCCCAATCTCCAGGGAGAGAAGAGGGGCTGGAGACTGAATTAATTACCAATGACCAATATCAATCAAGCCTGTGAAATGAAGCTTTCATAAAAACCCCTTAACAGTGGGATTTGAAGGGCTTCTGGGGTGGTAAACACATCAAGGTGCTGGGAGGGAGGTGAGGTGCCTGGAGAGGGCAGGGAAGCTCTGTGTGTCGCCCCCATACTTTGCCCTATGCGTCTTTTCCACTTGGCTGTTCCTGAGTTGTATCCTTTGTAATATATAAAGGATATATATACCCATTTATATAATGGGTAAATGTAAGTAAAGTGTTTTCCTGAGCACTGAGCTGTTCTAGTGAATTACTGAAACTGAGGAGGGGTCACGGGAACTCCCGAGTTACAGTTGGTCAGTCAGGAGTAGGGGTGCACCCTGGGACTCGCAACTGGCATCTGAAGTGGAGGTGTCTTGTGAGACTGAGCCCTTCACCTGTGGGGTCTGCACTGACTCCAGCACTTATTGTCAGAACTGAATTGGATTTTAGGCGCCCAGCTGCTATCTGGAGAATTGGAGAGTTGGTTGGTGTGGGGAAAACTCCCGTATATTTGGTGTCAGAAATGTTGAGAGTAAAAACGGTTCCCCATCCTCTGCTAATCTAGCTTGCTATGGGCCAAGCTCCATGCTATGCTCTAGAAATGTGTGTGTGCATATGCGTGTGCTTATGCATGTGTGTGAGATGTGTGTCTCATACACGTGTGAGTTGCATACTCATAAGCAGCTTTTGGCAGGAAAGAGCTCTTTGCAGGAATGAGTTCTCCTCAGGAGGCCCCTTTTGCCTTGTCAGTAACTTTAAACCAGGCGCCCCCATGCTCTACTCATCTCCGGCCCTAGCACACCTTTCAAGTCTTCTGATTACACAATACATTGCCTAACCTGTTGGTTCTTTCCATAGATCAAAGAAGTAGAAATGAAGAATAAGTAATTAACAGATGACCAGATCTTTTCCCTAGCTTTCCCTTCAGTAACCTCACGAACAAACTGTGTCAACAAACTGTATGAACAGATAGCATCAAAAGAGAGGTCACAAGAAGTCAAGCCTGCACGACAAGCCTGCACACAGGTAAGGATGGCGATGACTCAGACCCTCTATCTCAATGATTAACTGAGATTGCTTCCCTTTTTCCCTTAACAAACTTTCATGGCCAAGAAGAATCTTCAGAGGTGGTTTCTGGGGGACACTGAGTTCACCATCTCCCTAGATCGCTGGCATTCTGATTAAAAGCAACTTTCCTTTCTACCAACATTTGCCTCTTTCGAATATTGATTTTTTGAGTGGCGAGCAGCTGGGCCTGATTTGGTAACATGCTTGTTCATGCACATGTGTGTGTGTGCATTCCTGTGTGTATGTGTGTGTGTGTGTGTGTGTGGTCTTGCCTTTTACTGCCCTGTACTTGTGTTTCCCTGCCTTCCCAAGGGGACCCTGTGTCCCATGAGGGCAGACATTCGTACAGCCTTCTGGTCCCAGTGCCTGGGCACACACGTGCAACCTAGAAGATGCACTTTTGTTGCTTAAATTATTAACAGGATGAATGACTAAACCAAAAAACGAATAAATGTCAGGCTGAGTAAATGAATGGATGGATGAATTGATTGTATCTTTCTTATTTGCCCTCAGGGTCAGAAGTGGTTTCCAAATGTTGAAAATTTCAACAGTGAATTGAACTGAACTGAATTTTGAATAGTGGTCAGCAGTCCGCTGGGGACAGGAGTGGTCTTCACGCATTGGTGAGTGTCAACAATCCTGTCTCCCCAGCACACCAGTGGGGAGGAAAGGCCACGTGCAGCAGGTGTGCGAAGGCTGCCTTCAGCTCATGCTGGGGGACTTCTTGGGAAAGTGAGGTTTTCTTTGTGCCTCAAGTATCCAGAGTGCCTGAAAAAGCCACACAGCCAGTCAAGCCTCAGGTGCTTATTTCTGGCTCACCTGGCACATGGATGGCCGGGGAGGCGCTTTGAGAAGGTGAGACTGTAAAGACCATTGGGATCTGAGCAAGTGGAGACGGGGTGAAGGAGGCCGTGGGAGATGGTGGAGCACAGCCCCTGTGGGAGCCAGGAGGGGGCGTGGCCTGAGGGATGGAGTGGGCAGCAAGGTGGCGACGTGCCTTGGACCCTAATTCTGAAGGGCCTTGAATGCCGGGATGAGGAGCCTACAGAGAGCTCTTTTAAAACAGATAATCAAAGAAATGTACCTTTATTTTTTATTACCAAGCAATAAATGTTAATTATAGGAATATTGGAAAATATAGAAAAGAATAAAGATTAAAAAAAACACGTCAGCACGTCACCTAGGGAAAGCGGTTGCTAACATTTTTTTTTCTTTTTTTTTTCTTTATTGGAGTATAATTGCTTTACAATGGTGTGTTAGTTTCTGCTTTATAACAAAATGAATCAGCTATACATATACATATATCCCCATATCCCCTCCCTCTTGCACCTCCCTCCCACCCTCCCTATCCCACCCCTCTAGGTGGTCACAAAGCATGGAGCTGATCTCCCTGTGCTATGCGGCTGCTTCCCACTAGCTAGCTAGTTTACATTTGGTACTGTATATATGTCCATGCCACTCTCTCACTTTGTCCCAGCTTACCCTTCCCCCTGCCTGTGTCCTCAAGTCCATGCTCTGCATCTGTGTCTTTATTCCTGTCCTGCCCCTAGGTTCAGAACCTTTTTTTTTTTTCTTTTTAGATTCCATATATATGTGTTGGCATACAGTATTTGTTTTTCTCTGACTTACTTCACTCTGTACAACAGCCTCTGGGTCCATCCACCTCACTACAAATAACTCAATTTCGTTTCTTTTTATGGCTGAGTAATATTCCATTGTATATATGTGCCACGTCTTCTTTATCCATTCATCTGTCAATGGACACTTAGGTTGCTTCCATGTCCTGGCTATTGTAAGTAGAGCTGCAATGAACATTGTGGTACATGACTCTATTTGAATTATGGTTTTCTCAGGGTATATGCCCAGTAGTGGGATTGCTGGGTCATATGGTAATTCTATTTTTAGCTTTTTAAGGAACCTCCATACTGTTCTCCATAGTGGTGGTATCAATTTACATTCCCACCAACAGTGCAAGAGGGTTCCCTTTTCTCCACACCCTCTTCAGCATTTATTGTTTGTAGATTTTTTGAAGATGGCCATTCTGACTGGTGTGAGGTGATACCTCATTGTAGTTTTGATTTGTATTTCTCTAATGATTAGTGATGTTGAGCATCCTTTCATGTGTTTGTTGGCAATCTGTATATCTTCTTTGGAGAAATGTCTATTTAGGTCTTCTGCCTAATTTTTGATTGGATTGTTTGTTTTTTTAATATTGAGCTGCATGAGCTGTTTATATATTTTGGAGATTAATCCTTTGTCCGTTGATTCAGCAAACAATCTTTTAAAACATGATTTTTAATGGCTACAGAGTATTCCATTGATAATTTATTTAATCAATTCCATATTAATGGTTACTTGATTGTTGTCAGTTTTTCGAAATATAAATAATGTGTTGATGGCATTCTGGTATATACATATCTATGCATGCCTCTGATTATTTCTTAGAGATAAATTTCTAGAAGCAGAATTACTTGGTCAAAGATTCTGCTGATTTCAAAAGCCTTTGGTGCCCTGGGTCCTAGGGAAGTTTTTGAGTAGAAGAGTGATCGGGGAAAAGTCTTTCTTTCCACTTTTGCTGATCACTTTTAACTTTTTTGTGGAAGACGATCCCTGGGGACCCTGCCCAGCCTACACTCCTTTCCTGAGAATGATCCAGGGTCCACTGTCTCTGATGAAGAGGGACTCTCTCCTTCATGATCCTGCCACACACGTCCCTCTCTCCCTCCTCCCTATCCCTGGCCAAGACCTATGGGTCCTGGGGGTTGGTCAGTGCTTGGCAGGGGCTGAGGATGGGACAGGGGGGAGTGGGGCATGTGCTTGTTGAACAGAACTCCCCAGCCCCTTGATAAAATAAGTAAGTTATAAGGATGTAACGTACAGCACAGGGAATATAGCCAATATTTTAAAATAATTTTATAGTGTAATCTATAAAAATATCAAGTCACTATCTTGTACACCTGAAACTAATATAACATTGAAGGCAACAATACCTCAAAAAAAGGGTCCACTCAACACTCACTCCACATCCTGAGGATGGCTGATGCCCTCCCCATGATTTCTGCCAATTCCAGGGCTTATGCATCCTTGAGTCACCTCTGACTCCAATTTCCTGCTTCTTCTGAGCTCTTCAAATCTTCCTTTGCCTCTGCCCCTTCCCTTTGACCCCTCACGATCTACTCTACCACCTCAGGGAAGCTAAATGTCTTGCTCTAGAAAATGTAACTGGCCATCCAGGGATTTATATACGGGGAGTTTTATTGCAGCATCACACAGTGGATAAATTAAGACAGAACATTCCTGTCTTCACAGCCCGCACCCCGACCCTCCTCCCCGCCCCCATAGGCCCAGCCACCCACACTGCTGCTCAGCTCAGCACTCCCCACCCCCTTCCTCCTTCCACCTTAGAGTCTCGGGCTATTTTCCTGAGAGGAAGTTGGGTGCCAGCAAGGTAACATTTACACTCACCCCTCTAGCTTCTGTTCCATGAAGAGTTTTCACACAATGCTGCCCACAGCCTTGGGGCTCCACCCATATTAGGTGGCCTCTGAGGGGCCCAGGACGAAGTTGAGGGAGAAGGGAGAGGAAATATTCAGACCAGGAAGGAGCAGTCATCTTAGTGTGACACCCTGCCCCGTCATGGAAATCCTTCCCGGAATCTGAGTGTTCATGGGAACTGGCACAGAGGCCCCGTCCCAGTAAAGGATGTTTCAGGGCTGGCTTGAGACTGAAGGTGATGTGGTACCTCTCCTCTTTACCTTACAGGGCTATTGAGGGGTCGAATGACATCATGGATAAGAAAATGCCTTATAAAACACCACTTAAATACAAGAGCTTGTCATAGGATGGTTTTTATAGGGAAATACAATTTGAGTTCCAAACAACCACTTTCAAATGAATTCTTGGAACGTAATTGTAGGGGACATCTGTTGTTTTTGGTCTGCCCAATGACCTTTTCCTCTTCTTCTGATAACAATACCACCCACCCCTCTTCCTCTGAGGAAGTGCTCCTCCTCAACTCCAAACTTGTGATACTGCTGGGGCTGCCATTGCATTATCCCACTGCCAGGGCACAGGGATGGACATGTGATGCAGGTTTGGCCAATCATAGTGGTCACCACACTCCACTCACACAATGATTGGTCCATGGGATCCATGACCCTTAAAGTCTGGCCAATCACTGTCCTTCCTGCACATTTTGACATACTTAAGCATGGAGAAAGGCCCTTTCCTTCTGCTGGGGTTTCCTGAGCAGGGAGCTGTTGACAGGCTTGTCTTACCCCTGTCCTGCTTCCCATGGCCACTTAGAAAAAGCTTTCCACAGTAGGAGAGAATCAGGCTGACCTGGGGGTTGATGCTGGGAAGCTGAGTCAAGAGTAGGAGGGAGACTCCTGGTGCATCATTGGAGCCCCTGGTCTCCATCCCCAAGACTGTTACTTTCCTGTCTCCCGACCAACACATCCTCTTCTTTCCTTCTGCTACAGCGAACTTTGTGTCTCTTGTATCTGAAAAAATCCTGATCAACACAAGTTAGCCTATTGTGAGTGGGAGGGGACTGTTCATGAGCCTCAGGCTACTTCGTGTGTGAATATCTTCCTTGTCCAAAGAAATTTGAAAGGTCTCACAGGCAGGAGACTTGGGTTTGACGCAGGGTAGTCAGCCAACAATAAAGACATAACTATTGAATTAAACTGAAATGAACTAGTGATCTTTACAAAGAAAGCCTGTATCTGCCTTACTTTCGTTTCAGAGCACAGTGGGGTATAAAAAGCAACATAAAATAGTTGGGTGAGTCAATGAATAGATCCATAATTAAATTAAGGAAAGCTCCTTGTTCATTCACTTTATCTCTAACTAGAGGCAATTCTGTTCACTACACAGGCTCAAGAGGCAAGGCCTGTGTGCTGTGGGGAAGAGGCAAGGGAAATTGGAACTTTTTTTTCTGTTCTGGGATCTTGTTTTGAACATTGCTTAAAAGACTGGTTCTTATCCAGGTACTGGTAATCATTTCTTGAGATTTCTGCCAAGAGAAGATGTGAACTGTAGATTGGACCCGTTGAATGGAATGTGGAGTTTGAGGACACACAGCGATAGGTAAAGGGGTGCAGTTTCTGGGTAGAGGTGGGAGCACCAGCTGGCAGGCAGCCCAGCACAGCTCATTTTTTTGGAAAAATCAAAACAGAACAGCGTCGCCCACAGTGTAACATAACTTCAGCAAGGAAGTGCGGCAAGGAGCCAGAAGGAGACAGATGAAGCATTTCAGGAGCTAGGACGATGCTTGGGAATTTTAGATTGCTTCGCCCTAGTAGCAAAAGTTAAATGAATACGTTTCAATTAAAGTCTGGCCTTATGAACCTAGATTTATCCTTCCGTTGAAGGTTAATAAAATGTTTCATATAATGGGCTTGTGAATAAGTATTCCCTCATCACAGAAGCTGCAGAGTCCCTGAGGTCTGAGCAAGAGCTAAGTGGTGGTCAGAGGGAGCAGGCAGAGCTGGTATGCACAGCGCTCTGAAGCTGCCAGTTCTGGCTCTAACCACTTGCCTGTCCGGGGACCTCGTTCTCTATTTTTCTCATCTGCAAAGTGCCCTTCTTGCATCACAGAGTTGTTTTAAAGATCAGATGCAATAGTGGATGAAAATATATTTTGAAAACTGTAAATAACTACAGAAATATAAGATCTACCTAGGGAGAGGGGAAATCGACTCCAAGAAGAAAAACTATAGAGTCTAATAGGAAACTAAAACCAGGGTCTGAACAATAGAGAAAAGAGAGAAGGACTTTAGAGGACCAGTATTGCCCACCCAGGAGGATGCTACTTTTTGCTGACCTGTTGGAATACAGGTTGTTATTAGGATCCAGGCAGAGTGTTGCAAGGGTTAACGGCCTGGACAGACCCTAGAGCCAGACTGTCTGGGTTCAAACCCCAGCTTCACTCTTTATCAGCCACATGACTTTGGTTGGGACACAGCTTCTCTGTCTCAATTTCTTTATCTTTAAAATGGGTATAACTACACCCAACTCAGAGGATGGTTGTGAGACGTAAGTGAATTCATTCATGTAAAGTACTAGGAACAGTGTCTGGTACATAATAAGTGCTCAGTAAATGGGCTATCATTATTTATTATCCGGTAGTAGTCCTGGCCTTGCTAATAATTACTTGTGTGATCTTAGGTGGATTACTGGACATGTCTATGATAAGATGATGCAGCAGGATTCTCAACACTGGCACTATTGACATTTGGGGCCAGATAACACTTTGTTGTGGGTTGTGGTCCTGTGCACTTAGGATGTTTGACAGCACCCCTGGCCTCTGCCCACTAGACGCGGGGGCAAAATTACCCTCAGCTGAGGACACAGGACCACAGGACTAGAGGCAGAGTTCCTCAGCTAGGAATCTATAGACCTTGGGGGTCCCAAAGATGAGTTGAGAGGTTTGTGAACCTCCTGAAATGGTATGTGAACTTTTTGTGTGTATGTGCACACGTGCACGTGTGAGATGTACAGGTGAGTGAGCTCAGATGCATTTTTCTCAGGGGAGAGCTCCAGTTTTATCAGGATCCCAAGGCAGTTTGTGACCCTAAAAAGTCTTCAACCACTGGCCCTGAGTCCCTTCTAGCTCTGATGTAAAGCTAGTCTACCCTTCAGTCACTGTGGGAAGTCCCCTGGTCTTTCTCTCTGAGCCTTTCTGATAACTCTCCTGCCTCCAACCCCCCTTTCTCCTCCAACCAGCCCCTCCCTTCTCTCCCATGTCCATGACTTCAGGGGATTTTCTTGGGAAGTCTGAGTACACTCTCCAAACAGCTAGCTGCTCCGTGCCTGCCCCCACTGCGCGCCCTCTCAGCTGTGAGCAGATGACAGTGGAAGGTGGCAGGCTGGAGAAGTGTGGCTGGGGAGACGCAGGATGGGGGGGTCATAGGACCCCTCTTTCCGGGTAGCTTCAGTCCTGTGCTGGCTTTGTTCATGCCCCTTCCTTGCAGGTGTTCTGGTCCTTGTCACCAGAGCCAGCAGCTTCTTGCCCAATGTCACTCTGCTGGAGAGCTAATATATATTTTAAAAATTTTATTGAAGTATAGTTGATTTACAATGTTGTGTTTAATTGCTGCTGTACGGCCCAGTGATTCAATTATACATGTATATATTCTTTTTCATATTCTTTTCCATTATGGTTTATCACAGGATATTGAATATAGCTCCCTGTGCTATACAGTAGGACCTTGTTGTTTATCCATTCCCTATATAATAGTTTGCATCTGCTAATTCCAAACTCCCAATCCTCCCCCACCTCTGCAGCCACAAGTCTGTTCTCTATGTCTGTGAGTCTGTTTTTGTTTCGTAGATATGTTCATTTGTGTCATATTTTAGATTCCACATATAAGGGATAGCATATGGTATTTGTCTTTCTCTTTCTGACTTACATTACTTAGTATGATAATCTCTAGGTCCATCCATGTTGCTGCAAATGGCATTATTTCATTCTTTTTAGTGGCTGAGTAATATTCCATTGCGTGTGTGTGTGTGTGTGTGTGTATACACACACACACCACATCTTCTTTATCCATTCATGTTGATGGACATTTAGGTTGTTTCCATGTCTTGGCTACTGTAAACAGTGCTGCTATGAACACAGGGGTGCATGTATCTTTTCAAATTACAGCTTTGTCTGGTATATGCCCAGGAGTGGGATTGCTGGATCATATGGCAACTCTACTTTTAGTTTTTTGAGGACACTCTATACTGTTTTCCATAGTGGCTGCACCACCAACAGTGTAGGGGTGGAGAACTAGTCTTTCTGCTGCTGCTGGGGTGGGACAGGAGCCTATCGTGTCTGTGGCGGCAGTGAGGCCCACCCCAGGAGCTCTTCATGCCACGCAATCGGACTGACTCCTCAGTCTCCCATTAAGAACTTGGCTCTTGACCAAAGAAGTCTATTCTCCTGCCAAATTGAATCTGAACCTTCAGTTAGACTGGATCAGGAGTGGAGAGAAGGGAAAGGAGGCCAAGGCACTCGAAGGGTTCTGATCGTGTCATGGTTTAAATAAACGAATGAGGAGCTGGATGAGAAAAGCAACTATTCAAACACTATCAGCCCATGCAGGTTGCCCTCTAAGGAGTTAGGCATCCATATGGGGGTGTTTCTGCTCTCTGCTCCTAAAGCTAGAGTTCGGAAGGAAAGCACCCACCGAAGACAAATCCCTTCCCCTTCCCTCAGCATCACCATGGCTCTTGGAAGTTGGGTACTGGGTCTCCAACCTACAGCAAACCAGATGGTGGGTGATGCTGAGAGGGCAGGTTTTATGGTAAGGAGAGAAGATGGTAGACAGCCCAACAGTGGGGCAGTGGCAGCAAGTCTAAGAAAACAGGCCTAATAACCAAAAAAGCAGAGTGAGCTGGGCTAGTCAGCATAGGGAAAGGTAACACCTTGTTCGTGTCATCAACTCTGAGGGCAGCCATCTGTCACAGGCCAGGATGCAAACACATGTTCAACAGAATGGTCCTTACCCAAGAACATATTTCATTTAAAAAAAATGGAAAAGTGTGTACGTTCATTGAGGAGAGTTTCCGGAAAACTGGTTTGAACACAGAGGATTCGGAAAGAACGAGGGCTTGGGAGCCTGGGATGGATAAGGGGTACCAGCAGGAAAAAAGGTGCAGCCGTGAGAGTGGGGAGGCACCCAACTGAGCCTCCATGTTTTGCCAAGTGTTCTCCCTGACTATTCATCCCCCGATTCACCTAACCCTCTGCCTCTGCTCCCAGATGACTTTGAGCTATGGGACCTTGGGCCGTGACGTCCTCAGGGAAAGGGTAGTCAATTAACCAACACTTTGGGCTTCTGTGGTTCAGACACAGACCCTATGTCGTGCTCCCTACTCTTCTCTGACAGCACTGCCCCAGCAAGTTCATGTCCAGGACCAGGCCAGCCCTACTGTTTGTGAACTGAGTGACTCACGGGGCTAATAACAGGATTCTTGTGAGAACTTATTATATCCCTTGGGGCTGAAGACTGTAACACTTGAGACTACACTGAACAGACAGAGCTAATATGGTTGTGCCGATTTCAGAGGTAAAGAAATTGGATAAGCAGGAGAGAGGGCGGTAATAAGATGAATATATTCTGAAATCAGACTTAGGGAAGCTGGGGGCGGCATCATTTGATGTCCATGACCAGAAACCAAAGCTTATGTTCTCATGCTTATGCTACTCCAGAGATTCATGCCGTCTCCTGGAATGAATCAGCTGTATCTTCCTAATCTGGAATCAGAATGAAACCATCTACCTCCTTGGGTGGTGGGAACATGGAGTGGCTGGGAACCAAGGGCTTGAAGATCCAAGGGGAGATTTGTAGACTATGTGTCTCCTCGTCTTGTCCACGACTAGCCTACACTTGACCTAAGATCCGTGAACGAAGGAGAGCCTATGTTCTGTAACCAGCAGAGGTCTGAAGACTAACTGAAAAAGTACATGGGATGCCAGGATTTGGGGTGAAAGAGACTTCATATCAGACCAGAGCAGTGCTTTTGAATTAAATGGTGAACCAGAGGCTTTGGGGACTTAGGAGCTCAGATAACATTTTAGGAAAACCACCACCACAAGATACCTGGGAGCCTTCCATGAAAACAGGAGTTAAATAAATTAGTCAGAGTATTCCAGAGAAACGGGACCAGTAGGATGTCTATATCTGTATCTATTTCTATCTATCTATCTTTATTGAGAGAGATTTATTTTAAGGAATTGGCTCATGCAATTGTGGAGGCTGGTGAGTCCAAAATCTGCAGGGCAGGCCAGCAGGCTGGAGACCCAAGGAAGAGCTGCAGCCCAAAGGCCATCTGTTGGGAGAATTCCTTCTTGCTTAGGGAGGTGAGTCCTCTTTCTATTAAGTAAGGTCTTCAACTGATTGGGTGAGGCCCACCCACATTATGGAGTGTCATCTACTTTACTCAAAGTCCACCAGTTTAAATGTTAATCTCATTTAAAAAAACATACTTTCACAGAAACATCCAGAGTAATGTTTGACAAACTATCTGGACTTTGTGCCCCAGCCAAGTTGCCACATAAAATTAATCATCACAAAGTGAAAATGCACAGCTGAGACTACTGGTCTGTGGAAAGACCCTATTGGCTGTGTAAGGCTTGGGAACATGAGAGTAGCCTCTGATGGACTCCAGGTGACCTCATGTTCAGCCTCTCACTGGGTGGGAGATAGGAGAAATTTCCTTCGTCTGCCTCTTGCATGTCCAAGTTCATATTCTTTCCTCTTGATTTAGGATGGTAAAAGAAGCCTGAATTTGCTCAGTAAGTTGTCTGTAAAGTTCCCATCTCTAGCCTGAGCTTGAACGTAGAGTCCTAATGAGGTAACTTGGCCACTTGACATCAAGGTATTTGGAACTGATTTTCTTTGCCAATGTAACACATGGCAACCATTGGACAATAATTTTATGCTTATGTGCAGCCCAACTGTGAACAATGTGGGCAGTGTTATGAATTCATGAATAGAAGCCCTGGCGCTGTAACTGCCCAGTGCCTATCTCCCAGGCATGGAAAAAGGAGCCCTTCTTTGGGGCAGAAGTGGCGGAACAGTCTTAGCAATTCTACTCACAAAGCTGAGGGTGGAAACGTCAATAGATGGCAACACCATATGAACTGTTCAGGAGGTTCTCATGACCTTGTAACTCCTGAAATCAGGCTTGGAATGACTCCCCAGTGTCGCCTGAGAGCTCTGGGGAGCAGGGCAGACAATTTCATAGCGGGCAGGTTCCTGGCTAATCAAAAAGTCCCCCAAGAAGGGTAAAAGCTGCGTGTGAGAGACATTGACATAATAAACATCCGATCACTCCAAGAGCCAGTCATGTGGCTGAGAGAACAGCGTCAAGCTGATGGTTTCACCAAATGGTCATTTTAATGACCACAGAGTCCCAGCTCTGAGCTGGGTCCTTCAGCCTGAAATTCACCGGGCAGTGAAAGGAACAACCCCTCTCCCACCAACCCTTCCACCGAAGTCCACCAAACAGGCTTGGTCTGGCCACTGGGAAGCCCTTCTTTAAGGCTGGTATGGAGGGCAGACCTGCCCCCTGCATTGATGGACAGTTCCATTTGATCAGGCATTTATGGGGCAGGGTTATATTTCAAGAGTGACAGGGTGACCTGAAGACCAGGGGGTTGTTGTAACAACATGATGTGTGGAAACAGAGGATGTACTGTACACCCCTCATGCCCACCTGCCGTTGTTTTCCTCTTTAAACCAGCATTTACAGTCCTGCAGTGTTACCTTCAGGGCTGCTTTTTCACTTGGAGCACCAGGGAAATGCTTCTGCCCCCTACACACAGCCCACCAGGACAAAGTTCCCGTGCCCGCTTTGTAAATATTAACACAATTTACAATTAGCCAGCTAATTCCTTGATTATGAACATTGATCAGACAAATTGGCTAGTGAGATCTGCCAAAGAAGAGAAAGGGATTAGATATTTTCGGTCATGAAAAGAACAGACTTAGCATTTGGTCCAGAGAGGGACACAGGCCTTCAGTTTGGTGCATTGATTACAGTAAAATTATATATTGGTCATGAAACAAAATTGCTCATTTGCTCTTGGGAAATAGCATGGTTTAAAGAATTGATCCAGATCTATCTGGATTTTTTTTCTGTTCTGTTTGAATTTGATCTTCTGATTCTGTTCAGTTCAATGAATTGAATTGTTGGATATGTGTTATTTGGAAAGGGCAAAAAAGGAGAAAAGACAGTATGCTCTCCTTCCTTAAGGAGCAGATAGAATTATAAGAGCTACCCTAGTGAAACAATCAACAGCAACATAAGCGTCAGTTTGGATAATGCAGTCACTTGGTGTTATAGAAGTTATAAAAAAAGAGAGAGCGAGAAAGAGAAACATGGAGCGGGGGATGCTTCATTGAAGAGATGAGTCTTGAGCTGGTCGTTGGAAAACAGGCAGGGCTTGGCTGGAGGAAAGACATCTGTAAGACACTGTGGGCTTAGCAAATAATGCAAAAGCCAGAATATGGAGGGGGATGAACCAGGCCTGTGTGGGCGAGGGGAGGCTCAGACCCAGGCCAGTGTGTCCAGAGTTGCACATGGACTTTCTGGAGAAGAAGCAAAACTGAATGTTAAAAGTGGCATTGACACAAGAGTCCATAGTGATGTAAATAAGTGATCAAATAAGTGAATAAATGCAGGGGAACTTCTTCCTTACAGAAGTTCAAACAATATATGTCAGTATTCCCACCTCCAGGAGAGGGGATCTTAATCTACTCGTGTCCCTACCCCATGTGTAGGCCAGACTTAGAGACTTCCCTCCAGAGGACAGACATAGAAAGGGGAAAATGGTAGCCTCACACAGTGGGGAAATCTGGCAAACACCATCTTAATCAGGTTATTAAGGTTGCTATCACTGGTGATATGCATGTCATGTAACACCTTATATGAATCAGGGTTCTCCAGAGAAACAGAACCAGTAGGATACTTAGAGAGCGATAAGAGGAGATTTATTACAGGAATTGGCTCACATGGTCATGGAGGCCGAGCAATCCCACAGTCTGTCGTCCACAAGTTGGAGAACGGGGAAGCCGATGGTGTAATTCAGTCCGAGTCTGAAGGACTGAGAATCGGGGGCAGATGTTGTAAGTCTCAGTCTGATCCCAAAAGCTCTAGAACCACGTGCACTGATGTCTGAGAGCAGGGGAAGGTGGATGTCACAGCTCAAACAAAATGCAAATGCACCCTTCCTCCACCTTTTTGTTCTATTTGAGCCCTCACAGATTGGGTGATGCCCACCCGCGTTGGTGAGGGCGAACTGCTTTACTCACAGATTCAAATACTTATTTCTTCTGGAAACACGCAGAAGTAATGTCTTACCAGCTATCTGAGCATCGCTGAGCCAAGTCAAGTTGACGCAAAAAGATTAACCATCACACCCGATATATGATGAGAAGGACACTTCATTTCCGTAATATTCTTTTCAGAAAGTCTGTAACCTCATGTCTAATCATGAAAAAACATCAGACAATCCCAAACTGAGGGACATTCTGCCAAAAGCCTGAACAGCACTCTTTAAGACGGTCAAGGTCACAAAAAACAAGGAAAATCTGAGAAACCGTCTCAGCTCAGAGGAGGCTAAGGAGACATGAGGACTAAATGGAATGTGAGGTCTTGGATAGGGTCCTGGAACACAAAAGAAGAACACTGATTGGAAAACTGGAAGATTCCAAGCAAAATTTGGAGTTTAGTTAATAATAATGTACGAATGTTTGTTTCTTAGTTTTGACAAATGTATCCGTGAAAGATGATAACACCAGGGAAAACTAAAATTGTGAGGAGTGTGCAGGAACTCTTTGTACTATCTTTGCAACCCTTCTGTAAATCTAATACAATTCCCAAACAGAAAAGTTTTGTTAAGAAAAATAGGACATTTACCATAGAGCTAAGGTTTTGGAACTTTTTAGGTTTGGGGGCTTTTTCCCATCCATGTGATGACGGGATGAATGTTTGTAGTATCCATTGGTTGAGCAAACACAGACCAGCATGGTGCAGTGGTTCAGAGCCCATACACTGTGATCAAATCCTGAATGTGCCACTCATTAGCTATGTGGCCTTGGGCAAGTTACTTAGCCTCTCTGTGTCTCAGTTTCCTCATAAATAAAATAGGGATAATTATAATAATTGTACTTTTCTCCTAGGTTATTGTGAGGATTAAATGAGTTGATACATGTAAAGTGCTTAGGATAGAGCCTGGTAAAGAGTAAATGCTCTAGAGGGGTGGGATAGGGAGGGTGGGAGGGAGGGAGATGCAAGAGGGAAGAGTTATGGGAACATATGTATATGTATAACTGATTCACTTTGTTATAAAGCAGAAACTAACACACCATTGTAAAGCAATTATACTCCAATAAAGATGTTAAAAAAAAAAGGAAATTATGATACTTGCTGCCAATAAAATTACAAACATTTCTGAAAAAAAAAAGAGTAAATGCTATGAAAGTATTACTTATTATCACCAAAAATCACTCAGGTTTTTAAATGAATTTGCCTTTTGATGACAGCAATATCTCTATACATTTAAAATATATGTGTGAGACATACTATTTATTTAGTTTGTAAGGATTATGGTTCAAGGATTTATACATTGAATAGTAGAACCAGGTTTGCATATGGATTTTCAAGTCCTTTGCAGTAAAGTTTCGCCTCACCTGACCCCTGCCCCAGGGGTTGTCTGCACAGCAACATGGTGACATCAGGCAGGGGACACTGACACCCTGGTTCAGGTGTTAGGGAAGCGAGGGCTTCAGAGAGCATGGGTCTCAGTGGAGAAGAGAATAACAGTAGCATTTGCCCATAGTGGCCTCCAAAGCCATACTTGGCAAATAGAGTCCTAAGGACTCTCAGTGAACTGAGAAAGGGAAAGGAAGACCAGGACTCCAGGATGAAGATTTTTTTTACTAGAAGGAAGGACATGGCCACATGAGTCATATATTTCATCCCACCATGAAATGAACCAAGATCCACCAAGAAACTCTTTAAAAAAATATCAGCCTTGCACATGTGGACACACATTATGCCACCCTCACCCCCCCAAAACTTACCTTTCTTATTTTTTTTTTGAATTTTAGAATTTTATTTATTTTTTTATACAGCAGGTTCTTATTAGTTATCCATTTTATACATATTAGTGTATATATGTCAATCCCAACAAAACTTGCCTTTCAAAGTCTGCATCAAAGAACTAAACACATTTCCCTCTTTCTAGGAAGGTCAAGGAGAACATGATCTCTGGAGGTGAATGCCCAAGTCTAATTTCTAGCTCCACCACATCCTGTGTGCCCTTGGGCAAGTTTCTCAGCCTCTCTGTGCCTCCATTTCCTCCTTTGTAAGTTTGGGCAAATAACAGCACCTTCCTTTTAGGGTTCTTTTGATGATACATTGAGATAAAAAGTGAAAAGACCTTGGAAGGCTGCCTAGTGTAATAAACTTAGGATAAATGTTAGCTACTATGAGTGTAACCAAGAGCGTTCAGTCCTGCAAAGAATTTAAGGGAAAGTACAACGGAGATGTGGTCATGAGATTTGTCCTATCCAGGTCCAACCTAGGCAGCAGTTTTTAAAAAATATTTATTATTTATTAATTTATTTTTTGGCTGCGTCAGGTCTTAGCTGTGGCACGTGGGATCATTGTTGAGGCATGCGGGATCTTTTGTTGCAACACGCGGAGTCTTCGTTGCAGCACACGGGCTTCTCTCTAGTGGTGTACGGGTTTTTCTTCTCTTCTCTAGTGTGGCGCACTGGCTCCAGGGCGTGTGGGCTCTGTAGTTTGCGGCACACAGGCTCTAGTTGAGGAGCGTGAGCTCAGTAGTTGTGGTAAGCGGGCTTAGCTGCCACGCAGCATGTGCAATCTTAGTTCCCCGACCAGGGATTGAACGCGCATCCACTGCATTGGAAGGCGGATTCTTTACCACTGGACCACCAGGGAAGTCCCTAGGTAAGTTTTGCGGGCTGGTGGTGGATGGGGCTAGAGAGCCAGATTGTGGGAGATGAGCAGTGAGTGGACACACGTGTTCCCTCCTGCCTCTGTGGTTTCATTCCTGCCTCTTGGATGCCTTGATTAATCCCCCTTTGAAGTCTGATGGAGTGCTGCATTTGTGCCCCAGGCCACGTGCACACATGATATTTTGATTTTCTGGTTGATACTGTAAATCCTTGGTTCAACAAACATTAGGTTTTTTGCAGTTACTGCCCCAGTTAGCGATACCAGGGGCCATAGCAGACATGAATGAGGGGCCCTGAGGATCAGAAACTTCATCTCTGCCTCTCTTCCTGCCTTTCTGGCTGTCCCCCTTCCCTGGCAACCAATAGTGGCCACATGAGCTCTGCCACATGGGCAATAGGGAAGGTAAAATGAACCAGAGGGGGCAGCAGGTAGCAAAAGTGGTTCAATGTTGAAAGAAGAAGGGAAAGAGAAGGGCCGAGCTGCTTTAGTGCCCCCCAAAGAAAGCACAGGCCATTTCCAGCTCTTGGTAAGTTTTCTCTCAGAATTCCTCCAGGTTTTGGGGAGAGTACTAGCTCTTTCCTGGAGTATTGTAACCTCCAGGGACTGATATATCCTCCCCTTGAATGTGACTGAGTGGTGAACTAACCATAGCTCCTGACCTGATTATAAAGATTTTCAATGTTATTTAAAAATAAAAGAACACATTTTTGAAAAACAAGTTCAGGTGGAGAAGGGGATGGGCAAGTGGTCCTGTAGGTCTGGGTCCCTGGATAGATCATCTGGGTCAAGTACCAAAGGGAGCTGCAGCAGGACCTTAGAGCATCTGTAGCTCCAGGAAGAAACGGTGGAGAGGACGAGAGTAGGGTGTACCCCCTGGACCCTGAGAGCTAAGGAGACGGACACTGAGCTCTACCAGCTGCTGCCCGAAGCCTCAGATGCCAGCTAGACAAGCAGCAGCCAGGAAGAGGGGGGACAGTGCCTTGAAGGGAAAGTAACTTAGGCCATCGTGCCAGAAGATGCGACTCTTCCTGCAGCCATAAGGTGGCTTAAGCAGCTTCCTCTGCCACAAACCCATCTGTCGTCTTAGGATGGGGCAGGGAGGAGTGACATCAGAGACACAGTCATTTTCTTTTTTCTAGAGAGGTACACATTTCTGGAGAGGTTGTTTGAATTCTTTTACTGGATTGCACTATATATATGCCTCTAATATCCCTCTGCCCCTCCACACCACACACTATGCAGAAAATTTGAGTTCACGAAGAGGACCAGGTCAACTATACTATAGTGTTCCAGGTTGAATTGTGTCCCCCCTCAATTCATACATTGAAGTCCTAACCCCCAATACCTCAAAATGTGACCTGATTTGGAAGTATGATCATTAGAGATATAAGTAGTTCAATTAAGATGAGGTCATACTGCAGTAAGTGGGCCCCTAACCTAATACGACTGGTGTTCTTACAAAAAAAAGGGAAATTTGGACACAGACACACACGTACACAGGGAGAACGCCATGTGAAGATGAAGGCAGACATCGGGTGATGCTTCCATAAGCCAAGGATCAGCAAAGAGTGCCAGCAAACCACCAGAAGCTAGAGGAGAGGCATGGGACAGAATTTCGCTCACAGCCCTCAGAAGTAACTGGCCCTGCTGGCAATCTCAGACTTGTAGCTTCCAGAACCATGAGAGACTACATTTCTGTGTTTGAGCCACCCAGTTTGTGGTGCTTTGAAATGGCAGCTCTGGCAAACTAATACATTTAGAAGGCAAAGAGACTGCATTTTCCACGTGTTCTGTGAAGCAGTGACTGACCTGATCTGCAAGTCCAAAGTATCCCAAGACAGTCCTGCTGCAAGAAAGTACCCCTTCAGTGAAGCCACCAGTGACTTGGGCGGCAGCACTGAGAGGGCACAGTGCCCCACCCCCAGCAGGAGCCCCACAGAGAAACCAAGAGTGGACACCAGGGCAGGTGCATCCGAGGAAGCCTTCTTTCTGTCCTGTCTCTGGGTGCTTCTCACCTTTGCTCTCTGGGACCTGCTCTGCCTTTAACAACAGCGTCGTCTGCTTTGGGCTGTTCATCTTTCTGGCAAAAACTGGGAAGGAAGAAGATAGCTAAATTATGAAAGAAGGAAAGTTTGGATCTGTAAATGTGACTCTTCTATTCTTATCATGAATTAGTGGAGGGTTATCGACATCAACTGGGAGTCCTTTTGCATTTTTCCTAGAGGAAGTGGGGCGACATTTGTCAGGCCAACCATTCAAGCTCCATCTGTGAAAGCCCTATCCTGCTTCTCTCTCAATAAACACCTACAAACATCAGTCAGTTCTTTCCTCTGGGTCTCTCAGGCATTCATTCGCATGTACTGTTTGTTTCAAAGCCTTCCAGAAAAAACCAACCTGTCAAATAGTCTTGGTCAGTTCGGGCTGCTGTGACAGAACATCACCGACCAGGTAGCTTATCAAGAGCGGAGGCTGGGAGTCTGAGGTCGGTGTGCCAGACTGGTTGAGCTCTGGTGAGAACCGGCTTCCAGGTGGCAGGCTGCTGACTTCTCAGTGTGTCCTCTTATGGTAGGAGGGCTGAGATTCCCTTTTATAAGGGCACTAACCCCATTCATGAAGGCTCCACCTTCATGACCTTATCACCTCCCAAAGCCCCACCTTCTGATACTTTTACACTGGGGGTTAGGATTTCAACACATGAATTTTCAGGGGACACAGACATTCAGGCCATAACACAAGCAAACAACCCCTCATCCCCCAGGTACTGGAAGGAGATCCATTGAGCCAGACTGGCTCAGGCTAAGATGGGGTTGCTCAGCAGACAGAAGCAGAAGGGCATTGGGATAGGTTGGTGAGATCTACCAAAGGCCAATCTTCACTTACAAAAGTCATGGAGTGAAGGAAACGCCACAGGACCTAGAGAAAAAGAGGGTGGGGCAAAGGTGTGAGCACGGAGGGGTGAGAACAATTGCGGTTATCAGCAGAAGCAGCAAGGAGACTGGTGCTCGGGTGGTGAGCAGCAAACAGTCCCAAGGTGAAGTTGATGATACACGGTGATCATGAAACAGAAAACATCCTGACTCCACTGATTTGGAGAGAAGAGGGATGAACAGCTGCCCATGCTGCCCCTCACCAGGGCAAGGGGAGAAATATGTTTGATTTCGATGCCTAAGTATAGCTTCTTGACACATCAGAATCACCCAGGGTGTTTTAGTCAGATGATGCCTGGGCTGTGCCCCAACCCACTGACCCACTGAATCTCTGTGGCGTGGTCGTTTGGGGTTAGGGCATTTCTGCTACACAGGACAGTGTCCACGTGTCCACCTGCAGCTGTAGCTAAAGAACATTGTGATGGCTGATGCTTGCAGTAATGGTCTTAAATGATCAGGAACAGATCGTTTTCTGTGTTGATCCTGCACAGAGGAGGATAGGATGGGAACTGTACATAGTACTTTTCAGTTTGCAAAGAGCTTCTGCATAATTGCCTCATTTCCTTCTCATCACAACCCTGTGAGAGACAGATTATTACACCATTGGTCTGCAGAGGAAGTCACGCACCTTGCACAAGGTCGTAGACTAACGGCTACCGCGTTCCCTGGAGCCAGATCTTTCTACAAAACACTATCTGCAGAGAAGTATCACTATAGGAAAGTCCACATTAAAATGTGTTAAATTAAAACCATATTTCCTAAAGGGCTTATTCATTCATTCACTCCACAGATAACACTGAGGGCCCACTGTGAATCAGGCACTGTACCAGGCGCTGGGCTGCCCCTCAGCTATCTGGTAGACCCAGTTATCCCGAATGTCACTCCCCGTATGCAACAGCTTCTCAACAGCTACAGCTGCTGCAGATTTATTGATAAAGTCTCACTGGGAAGTGGGTGGAGGTCATTTCCCTCTCTCTAATCAAGCAGTAGCCTCCATTAGAACAGAGACGTGTCTTTGAGCTCTGGTCTGTTCTCTCCAGCCCTGAACACAGCTCCTGACTGATCTGAAGATTCATGGGGATGTGTTAACCCTCAGATGCTCTCTTCACAGGGAAACTTACCAGGGAATTTCCTCAACTCTGGTATTTACTTAGTCCGGAGAAGGCCTGTTTATTTTCTACTTCTCAGAGCTCTTAGGGAATCCCAGGGAGTCTTTGAGATGAGGTTTACCCTATGATGGTGTTTGTATTTGGGTCAGAGGGTGACATTACCAGGGGGAAGGGGACATGCCTAAGGCATCAGCAAGTCAGTGGGTGAACTCACGACTCCTCTCAACTGGAGTCCAGGGCATGTTCCTGTGTTTGGGGTACATCCCAGCGTGCCGGGTTGCAGTGTACCTCCTTTTCAGATCTCAGAACCACAAAATATCTGAGCCAGAAGGAAATTCAGGGGTTATCAACTCCAGTTTTATTACTTCATTCTTCTGGAGATTGAACCCTGGAGAAAGGAAGGACTTTCCCAAGGTCTTACTGGTGGTTTCAAGGCAGAACTAGGGCTAGAATTCAGATCTTCCCAAGGGCAGCTTCCATGTAGCTTACCTACACTGGTTTCCACCATCTCTACCCCGCTGCTTGTTTGCTTAAACTTTGATGAGGTAAAAACATTGTCATCAGGAGCCTTTGGATGGGAAAAGAGAGAAGAGCCAGTCTGGGCATGCCCTCCTGAATTAACCTTTAGCTGAGCTGTCCGAGAATCATCCTCAGACCTTATCTAATTAACAATGTTGATTTATATGGGACCAAAGAACAATAACCACTTGAAATTCAAAACCACACATAAGGCAGTGCCATGTGCTAGTTTGTGCCTGGATTACCCTGGTCAACAGTCTACTTCTGAGATGTGTATATGTGTGTAGATATTCACCATGTTCCAGGCTGGGGCAACCTTTACAAACCAGCTGGGCAAATTCTTGGGCTGTTGACCTGCTTAGAATTTTCCAGGTATAGGCGCCTCTCTCATTTGGAACCATCCAACAGAGCAGGCAGGCTGCCAGGCAGATAGTCTGAGGCTGCCCCAGAATCCCTCCCAGAGTCTACAATGCCTGGGCTTCGTGGTCTAAGGCTAGTCACACGACCTCTCTGGGCCAGTGTTCTTCTTCTCTGAACACTGGGGCTTATGATACTTATGGCTGTTGGGAGGACCAAGTGAGGAAATGATGGAGAAATGTTGGAAAAGAGTAAGTGCCAGCAAGCTGGATGGGCGGACGGCCCTCCTGTTCATTCTGATGTTCTACCCACTGTTAGATGATTAGCTGTGGGCAGAGATAAGTCCTGCTAGCTCTTACCAAGAGTCATTTCTCAAGTCAAAGTTTTGTTGTCCTTCCTGAAAACTTTACAACGTGGAGGAGGGAGGTCCCATTGGAATCTGGATCCCTGGGCACTGGGGGTAGTAGGTGAAAGGTCAGAAACCAGGGCCTGCCAGTCTCCAGGGCAGGACACTGGGGCAGCTTGGTCTCAGGTCCTGGCTGGTGCTGCTCCTCCTGAGAGGCTGGGGACCCTGAAAAGAATGTGAGTTGGGTAGGAGCGATTTCAGGGACACAGGGGAAAATATACCCACAATACGGGTCTCCTACCTGACTTGATATACTTTGAAAATGCTCACTTACAAATGTGGTTCTTAGCAACAAGGATATATTGTACAGCACAAGGAAATAGAGTCACTAATTTTTTTTTAATTTTTAAAAATTGAAGTATAGTTGATTTACAATGTTGTATTAATTTCTGCTGTACAGCAAAGTAATACAGTTATACATATATATACATTATTTTTAAATATTCTTTTCCATTATGGTTTACCATAGGATATTGAATATAATTCTCTGTGCTATACAGTAGGATCTTGTTGTCTATCCATTCTATATATAAAAGCTTACATCTACTAACCCTAACCTCCCACTCCATCCCTCCCCCAACCCCCTCCCCCCGGCACCCACCAGTCTGTTCTCTATGTCTGCGATTCTGTTTCTGTTTCCTAGTTAGGTTCATTTGTGTCATATTTTAGATTCCACATGTAAGTGATATCATATGGTATTTGTCTTTCTCTTTCTGACTTACTTCACTTAGTATGATAATTTCTAGTTGCATCCATGTTGCTGCAAATGGCATTATTTCATTCTTTTTTATGTAGAGCCATTATTCTATAATAACTTTAAGTGGAGTGTGATCTATTAAAATATTGAATCACTATGTCATACACCTGAAACTAATATAATATTGTAAATCAACTATACTTCAATATATAAAAAAAGCACCATGCTATGTTAAAAACAGTGTGGTTCTTGGCTCCCATTAAAGCTTAAATCCCCTTGGAAGCAGTAATCCCAGATACTAGTATGAGTTGCATACATTTCAAATTTAATGAGTTTGTCAGCTTCCTTTTGGAGTAAGAGCTTAATAGTTGGGGAGGAGAGAGGGAAGGTAGGAAGAGCGAGTAAGGGAGAGGGGAGAGAGGAGAGAGTTGGGGTATGAAACTTAGACCAAGGACAGAATTGTGCACTTACAAAAGGTTAGTAAGTTTCTGGCCTAAAATAAGACTTGGGGATTATTTATGACTTGAAAATGGCCAAGCTCTCCTTTCTCCTTTGGATCTAACAATTTAGAGTTGATTGAATTTATCCTGATATTTTGCTGTGTCCATTAATTTAATTTCCAAGACATACTTTTTTCCATTTTGAGGAAACATCAAATTCATTTCTTCCTACTAAGTGATCTGTGCATTCAGTGCATGCATGGTATTTTAGACACTTTGTTAGCATATTGATTCATGTTATCACACATTCTGAAAAAATTCCCAAATGATTTTTCTCCTTGAGATTCTTGCTTCATTACATAATACATATTCTATAATTTTTAAGGTGATACTCATGATGATGATGATGATGACGACTATGATGATGTTTTACTTAGCCAACTTCCTAATTCATTTATTTAAATTGATCTTTATTGGAGTATAATTGCTTCACAATACTGTGTTAGTTTCTGTTGCACAACAAAGAGAATCAGTAATATGCATACACATGTCCCCATATCCCCTCCCTCTTGAGCCTCCCTCCCATCCTCCCTATCCCACCCCTCCAAGTCATCGCAAAGCACTGAGTCGATCTCCCTGTTCTATGCTGCTGCTTCCCACCAGCCAACTATTTTACAGTCAGTAGTGTATATATGTCAAAGCTATTCTCACTTTGCCCCAGCTTCGCCCTCACACCCCACGTCCTCAAGTCCATTCTCTATGTCTACCTCTTTATTCCTGCTCTGCAACTAGGTTCATCAGTACTTTTTTTTTTTTTTTAGATTCCACATATATGTGTTAGCATACAGTATTTATTTTTCTCTTTCTGACTTACTTCACACCGTATGACAGACTCTAGGTCCATCCACCTCACTACAAATAACGCATTTTCGTTTCTTTTCATGGCTGAGTAATATTCCATTGTATATATGTGCCACATCTTCTTTATGCATTCATCTGTTGATGGACACTTAGGTTGCTTCCATGTCCTGGCTCTTGTAAATAGTGCTGCAATGAACATTGTGGTACATGACTTTTTGAATTATGGTTTTCTTAGGGTATACGCCCAGCAGTGGGATTGCTGGGTCATATGGTAGTTCTATTTTTAGTTTTTTAAGGAACCTCCATACTGTTCTCCATAGTGGTTGTATCAATTTACATTCCCATCAACAGTGCAAGAGGGTTCCCTTTTCACCACACCCTCTCCAGCATTTATTGCTTCTAGATTTTTTGATAATGGCCATTCTGACCAGTGTGAAGTGATACCTCATTGTAGTTTTGATTTGCATTTCTTTAATATTGAGCATCTTTTCATGTGCCTCTTGGCCATCTGTATGTCTTCCTTGGTGAAATGTCTATTTAGGTCTTCTGCCCATTTTTTAACTGGATTGTTTGTTTTTTTGATATTGAGCTCCATGAGCTGTTTGTATATTTTGGAGATTAATCCTTTGTCTGTTGTTCATTTGCAAATATTTTCTCCCATTTTGAGGGTTGTCTTTTTGTCTTGTATATGGTTTCCTTTGCTGTGTGTGCAAAAGCTTTTAAGTTTAATTAAGTCCCATTTGTTTATTTTTGTTTTTATTTCTGTTACTCTAGGAGGTGGGTCAAAAAAGAACTTGCTGTGGTTTATGTCAAAGAGTTTTTCCTATGTTTTCCTCTAAGGGTTTTATAGTATCTGGTCTTACATTTAAGTCTTTAATCCATTTGGAGTTTATTTTTGTGCATGGTGTTAGGGAGTGTTCTAATTTCATTCTTTTACAGGTAGCTGTCCAGTTTTCCCAGCACCACTTATTGAAGAGGCTGTCTCTTCTCCATTGTATGTTCTTGCCTCCTTTGTCATAAATTAGGTGCCCATATGTGCATGGGTATATCTCTGGGCATTCTATCCTGTACCATTGATCTATATTTCTGTTTTTGTGCCAGTACCATACTATCTTGATTACTGTAGCTTTGTGGTATAGTTTGAAGTTGGGGAGCCTGATTCCTCCAGCTCTGTTTTTCTTTCTCAAGATTGCTTTGGCCATTCAGGGTCTTTTGTGTTTCCATACGAATAGTAAAATTTTTTGTTCTAATTCTGTGAAGAATGCCATTGGTAGTTTGATAGGGATTGCATTGAATTTGTAGATTGCTTTGGGTAGTAGAGTCATTTTCACAATATTGATTCTTCCAATCCAAGAACATGGTATATTTCTCCATCTGTTTATGTCATCTTTGATTTCTTTTATCAGTGTTTTATAGTTTTCTGAGTACAAGTCTTTCACCTCCTTAGGCAGGTTTATTCCTAGGTATTTTATTCTTTTAGTTGCAGTGGTAAATGGGAGTGTTTCCTTAATTTCTCTTTCTGATTTTTTGTTCTTGGTGTATAAGAATGCCAGAGATTTTGGTGGGTTAATTTTGTAAACTGCAACCTTACCAAATTCATTGATTAGTTCTAGCAGTTTTCTTGTGGCATCTTTAGGATTTTCTATGTATAGTATCATGTCATCGGCAAACAGTGGCAATTTTACTTCTTCTTTTCCAATTTGTATTCCTTTTATTTCTTTTTCTTCTCTGATTGCTGTGGCTAGGACTTCCACAACTACGTTGAATAATAGTGGTGAGAGTGGATATCCTTTTCTTGTTCCTGATCTTAGTGGAGATGCTTTCAGTTTTTCACCATAGAGTATGATGCTTGCTGTGGGTTGGTCATATATGGCCTTTATTATGTTGAGGTAGGTTCCCTCTATGCCCATTTTCTGGGGAGTTTTTTTTATCATAAATGGGTGTTGAATTTTGTCAGAAGCTTTTTCTGCATCTATTGAGATGATCATGTGGTTTTTATTCCTTAATTTGTTAATGTGGTGTATCACATTGATTGATTTTTGTATATTGAAGAATCCTTGCATCCCTGGGATAAATCCCACTTGATCATGGTGTATGATCCTTTTAATGTGCTGTTGGATTCTGTTTGCTAGTATTTTGTTCAGGATTTTTGCATCTTTGTTCATCAGTGATATTGGCCTATAATTTTCTTTTTTTGTGATATCTTTTTCTGGTTTTGGTATCAGAGTGATGGTGGCTTCGTAGAATGAATTTGGGGGTGTTTCTCCCTCTGCAATTTTTTGGAAGAGTTTGAGAAGGATAGGTGCTAGCTTGTTTCTAAATGTTTGATAGAATTTGCCTGTGAAGCCATCTGGTGCTGGACTTTTGTTTGTTGGAAGATTTTTAATTATGGTTTCAATTTCATTACTTGTGATAGGTCTGTTTATATTTCTAATTCTTCCTGGTTCAGTCTTGGAAAATTGCACCTTTCCAAGAATTCGTCCATTTCTTCATGGTTGTCCATTTTATTGGCATATAGTTGTTTGTAGTAGTCTCTTATAATCCTTTGTTTTTCTGCTGTGTCAGTTGTGAGTTTTCCTTTTTCATTTCTAATTTTATTGACTTGCGTCCTCTCCCTTTTTTTCTTTTTGAGTCTGGCTAAGGGTTTATCAATTTTGTTTATCTTCTCAAAGAACTAGCTTTTAGTTTTATTGATCTTTGCTATTGTTTTCTTCATTTCTATTTCATTTATTTATGCTCTGATCTTTATGATTTCTTTCCTTCTACTAACTTTGGGTTTCCTTCGTTCTTCTTTCTCTAGTTGTTTTAAGTGTAGGGTTAGATTGTTTATTTGAGATTTTTCTTGTTTCTTGAGGTGAGATTGAGTTGCTATAAACTTCCCTCTTAGAATTGCTTTTGCTGCACCTCATAGGTTTTGGGTCGTCATGTTTTCTTTGTCATTGTTTCTATGTATTTTTTGATTTCTTCAGTGATCTCTTGGTTATTTAGTAGCACACTGTTTAGCCTCCATGTATTTGTGTTTTTTACAGTTTTTTTCCTGTAAGTGATTTCCAATCTGATAGCTTGTGGTCAGAAAAGATGCTTGATATGATTTCAATTTTCTTAAATTTTCTGAGGCTTGATTTGTGAACCAAGATGTGATCTATACTGGAGAATGTTCCATGTGCACTTGAGAAGAAAGTGTATTCTGTCACTTTTGGATGGAATGTTCTATAAATATCAATTAAATCTATCTGGTCTATTGTGTCATTTAAAGCTTGTGTTTCCTTATTTATTTTCTGTTTGGATAATTTGTCCATGGATGTAACTGGGGTGTTAAAGTCCCCTACTATAATTGTGTTACTGTTGATTTCTCCTTCCATGGTTGTTAGCATTTGCCTTATGTATTGAGGTGCTCCTATGTTGGGTGCATAAATATTTACAATTGTTATATCTTCTTCTTGGATTGATCCTTGGATCATTATGTAGTGTCCCTCCTTATCTCTTGTAGCAGTCTTTATTTTAAAGTCTATTTTATCTGATATGAGTATTGCTACTCCAGCTTTCTTTTGATTTCCATTCGCATGGAATATCTTTTTCAATCCCCTCGCTTTCAGTCTGTATGTGTCACTAGGTCTGAAGTGGGTCTCTTGTAGACAGCATATATATGGGTCTTGTTTTTGTATCCATTCTGCCAGTCAGTGTCTTTTGGTTGGGGAATTTAATCCATTTACATTCAAGGTTATTATCGATATATATGTTCCTATTACCATTTTCTTATTTGTTTTGGGTTTGTTTTTGTGGGTCTTTTTCTTCACCTTTTTTCCCGCTTACAGAAGTTTCTTTAGCATTTGTTCTAAAGCTGGTTTGGTGGTGCTGAATTCTTTTAGCTTTTGCTTGTCTGAAAAGCTTTTCACTTCTCCATCGAATCTGAATGAGATCCTTGCTGGGTAGAGTAATCTTGGTTGTAGGTTTTGCTCTTTCATCACTTTAAGTATATCCTGCCACTCTGTTCTGGCCTGCAGAGTTTCTGCTGATAAATCAGCTGATAACCTTATGGGGATTCCTTTATATGTTATTTTTTGTTTTTCCCTTGTTGCTTTTAATATTTTTTCTTTGAATTTAATTTTTGTTAGTTTGATTAATATGTGTCTTGGTGTGTTTTTCCTAGGGTTTATCCTGTATGGGACTCTCTGTGCTTCCTGGACTTGGGTGACTATTTCCTTTCCCATGTTAGGGAAGTTTTCAACTATAATCTCTTCAAATATTTTCTCAGACTGTTTCTTTTTCTCTTGTTCTTCTGGCACCCCTATAATTCAAATGTTGATGCCTTTAGTGTTGTCCCAGAGGTCTCTGAGATTGTTCAATTCTTTTCATTCTTTTTTCTTTATTCTGCTCCTCAGCAGTTATTTCCACCATTTTGTCTTCCAGCTCACTTATTCATTCTTCTGCCTTAGTTATTCTGTTATTGATTCCTTCTAATAAATTTTTCATTTCGGTTATTGTGTTGTTCATCTCTGTTTGTTCTTTAGTTCTTCTAGATCTTTGTTAAACATTTCTTTTATTTTCTCAATCTGTGCCTCCATTCTATTTCTGAGATTCTGGATCATCTTTACTATCATTACTCTGAATTCTTTTTCAGGTAGATTGCCTATTTCCTCTTCATTTATTTGGTCTTGTAGGTTTTTACCTTGCTCCTTCACCTGTGACATATTTTTTTGCCGTCTCATTTTTTTTCATTTTTTTAATGAATGAGATTGTGTTCCTGTCTTACTGGTTGTTTGACCTGAGGCTTCCAACACTGGAGTTTGTAGGCTATTGGGTAGAGCTGGGTCTTGGTGTTGAGATGAGGAACTCCATGAGACCTCATTCTGATGAATTTTCCCTGGGGTCTGAGGTTCTCTGTTAGTCCAGTGGTTCAGACTCGGAGCTCCCACTGCAGGAGCTTCGACCCAACCCAGGGCTCGTGAACCAAGATCCCTCAAACCATGTGGGGTGGCAAAAAAAAAAAAAAAAGAACAATAACAAAGTAAAAAATAAAATTAGACTAGGAAGCTAACAGATATGTTAGAAAGAATATAAAAATAAAAATATAGATGAATCAACAACTGGAAGATACATCAGTACCACAATAGTGAAAAAGAGGAGGAGGGAAAAGAAAAAAAAAAAAGAAAGGGGGAAAAGGCCTTGGCTGTGGAGGGAGGGGTCTAAGCAAGGGTGAGGTTTGGTGGTGGGCGGGGCCTATGCTCAGGACCCACAGGGCTGGAAAAGGCCTTGGGGGCTGTGGGGGGTGCGGCTTAGGCTCAAGGAGCAGAAGGGGCCCAGGCATGCCTCCCACCGCTGGTCTCAGAGGGCAGGGGACCTCACCTGGGAGCTCAGCAGGCTTCCTGGACTCGAGTGGGCAGGGCAATCACCCTCTGCTCCTCTTCCGCTCTTCCCAGAGGGTCCCTCCCATCTGCCTCTCCTATTCTCCCCTCAGCCTCCCTCCTATGTTCCCAGGACCCATGTGGCCTGGAGGGGGCTTTGGAGTACAAGGGGAACTGGCCTGGGAGCTCACAAGGCTCCCTGGCCCAAGTGGGCCAGGCTATCGCCCTCTGCTCCTCTCCCTTTCCTCCAGAAGGCCCCTCCCAAGTACGTCTCCTGATCTCCCTGGCCTCAGGGGCTCCAACCCTGTCTGGCCTCCACTTCTCCTCCCCCTTCAGCCCCTTACATCCTACCAGTTCACATTGGGGTTCCTCCTGTCTCCTTGGGCATCAGCGTTCCCCACCAGAGGCCGGCAGACGCCCTAGTTGTGGGAAGACGCTAACTCCACATCTACCCACACCGCCATCTTGACTCTGCCTCTCGCTAATTCATTTTTAAACAAGCTTTTTTAAAAAAATATTTTAGTTATTTATTTATTTTGGCCATGCTGTGCGGCTGGCAGTGAAAGTGCCAAGTCCTAGCCACTGGACCGCCAGGGAATTCCCGAAAGGCTTTTTTTTTTTTTTTTTGGCCGCATTGCGTGGCTTGTGGGACCTCAGTTCCCCAAGCACGGATCAAATCCGGGCCACTCAGTGAAAGCCCAGAATCCTAATCACTAAGCCACCAGGGAACTCCAAAGTTTTTGATCTCAGTCTCCTTGTCCTACTTTGATGGTTAACATGGAGCAGGGAAACTGTGGGTGTACCTGGCCCTGCCCTTCACTAACGGCCTGAATCCATCCAAATGACTTCCTTTCTCTGGGTCTCTGTTCCCTTATGTTAAAATGATGGGATGGGTTGTGATGCAATGGACACCATCTCAGATGGCTACAAGGGCCAAGAGGCAAAGTGAACGAGTGAAACAGGACCAGTGGGGACTGTGGCCAACTGGAGAGGGGTGGTGGCTACTGGGTTCCAGATGTCAGTTCCTTGTAAGAATAAGGGCCCAGGAACTTCCCTGGTGGTCCAGTGGTTAAGACACTATGCTTCCAATGCAGAGGATATGGGTGCAATCCCTGGTCAGGGAACTAAGATCCCACATGCTGCATGGCCAAAAAAAAAAAAAGAATAAATCAGAACTCTCTTTCTTTCTCTTTTTTTTTCCCAACAAAATTCAGAAATTCATATTTTTAAAAATCATCTGATTTTTAAATGTTGGTGACTAATTCAGATTTTTAAAAAGTACTGCGAGCCAAACAAAGCTCAAACTGAGAGTTGACAGCTTATCATGTCTGAATGGGTGAACCCAGAAGGCCCCTCTCAGTAGGCAGGCTATGGGTCTTTGGATAATATTAACTGAAGGTAAGAAAGGAGATTCTGATCCTCTTCTTAGTCTTAAAGCTAAAGGCTCAGCACCTGCAAGGCCAGGAGAAAGGGCTGAAGGCTCCATCCTTGCTGATCATCAGTTACCCAAGGAGTCTGACAAATTATAGATTATGAAGTCCTACTGCAGACGCACTGAGCAGGAATCTCCAGGAGTGGCACTGAGTCATCTCTTCTTAAAAAGGTTTTCCAGAGGATTGCGATACAAGAGGTTCATGGTCTACACCTTGAGAAAGACTGCTTGTGGACACTCATACTCTAAACACTCACTACTAACCTATGGGACTATTGATGACATTTAAAGATCATCCATATATCCACCCATCCATCCCTTCATCCATCCATTTGTCAGTCCATTGTCAATGTATACATCCAACCACCTGCTATCCAAAAAAATCTTTGTTAAGCACCCACTGTGTGTGCCGGGCACTGCTGTAGCCACAGTGGTAGAAGCCTCGAGGGGCAAGTTCAGGATTGGTTATTCCCATGTGACCCAGAGGCACTCCTAGTTGGCCATTTACCAACAGGCTGTGGACTCTGGTTCTTGTAAACTTTGATACCCACTAGGCAGGCCCTGGATAAAATTGTGAAACAAGAAAGGTTCAGAATATTTAGATTCTGGCCACTGGCTCAACTCCAGGAAGAGATGTATGTGCAGAGAGCAAGATACAACCAATTACCAGTTCTCTCTAGGAAGACTTTGGCATGTTAGGCAGGAAGAAAGCTGTCTCCACACCAAGACTGGCTGCCTGGAGTTGAAGCAACAGGGGCATGATTTTGGAAAGGCAAACAGGAAATACCCTTTTGTTTCTAAGACATGCTTGTGGAGTAACATTCGGGGTCAGACACAGAGGCTTCATATCATTTCGCCAATTAGTCATAGCGACAATCTCAACCAAGTGAAGTAGGGGACACAAGAGGAGGAAAATATAAATTTAGGTCCCTGCTCATGAGACAACTAAGGTCTTACTGAGGCACCATGTTTTTATGGAGAGAATGATGCAAGGCAGGATACAGTCAAGTATGCAGTGTATGTGCAGACAGCAATGCTAGAAACTTGGGAAACTTCATTTCTAACTGCATGGCGAAAATGAAATACTTTAGGATAAACTTTGTTAAGTTTATTCTTGTTAGAAACATGCAAAATCTAAAAGAGGAAAATCTAAAAATACTTCTGAAAAACACAAACATAGACTTTAACAAATGGAAAAGACATTTGTTGTTGTTGATAGGATGACTTAACATTATAAAGATGTTAGTTCTCCCTATGTTAATTTATAAGTTTAATGAAATCACAACAAAAACACCAAATTTTTTATGGAATTAGACAGGTTGATAAAGTAAAATTCATGTAGAAAAACAAGCATACAAGAGCAAACAGGAAAACATTAAAAAAGAAAAGAAACACTCCTGAGGGGAGTAGCTCCACTGGGCATTAAAACATATCACGAAGTGGCCATAATTGAAACATCATGGTATTGGTGCTGGAATAGACAAATAGACTAGTGGAAGATAATAGAATAGATCCAAGTACACATGGAAACTTAGTATATGAGAGAGGTAGCATCTCAAATTACTAGAACTAAGATGATCTTTTTAATAAATGGTGCTGAAACAACTGGAAAAAGATAAAATTAGATCCATACCTCACTCCATACACAGGAATAAATTCCAAATGGATTAGCAATAAATGGAAAACAGGAAACCAAAAAAGTATTGGAAAAAAACCACAGCTGAATCCCTCTTAACCTCAGTTAAAAGGTTAACTCAGTTAACTCTGACTCAAAACCCAGAGACAACAAAAGAAAACACTGATCAATTTGACTAAATTAAAACAAAACAAATGACTAAAAACCCCAACCAACCACATGGCAAAAAATCACCATAAACAACTCTAAAGACAGCTAACAGGGGGAGAAAATATTTGCAGAATATACTACAGACAACAAGTCAATATTCCTAATACACAAAGAACTCCTAAAGGAACAAAGAACCAAAAACCTTAAAAAAAAATTGGGGAAAAGTGGCAAACACACACACACATATATATCTGTATGCAAATGCTGTACTCTAGTTAGTAAATTTGTTTTTCATGGGGTATAGGTTAGCAATTCTGAAACTACTTTATGTCTATACTAAGGCTGAACAAATAGGCAAAAATATTGTGGATAATGAAAGCCAGGTTTTTTACTGTTCAAGAAAAGTAACAAATAAGGAAAGGTGGAAGGTTAGAATGAAACACCCACACACAGATTGATGGATACGGAAATATAGATGTGTGTGTGTGTGTAGTTTCCTAGATGTATGTGTGTGTGTCTGCTGAGGGGCCCTAGAAGAACCGACACCTCATTAGCAGTGGGTACATCAAGTGTCCAGATCTTGGTTTCTAAACACCATTCTCAAATAAAAGGAACCAGAGCTCATTGGATCAATGGTTGATTCCAGGGCTGGGGATGAAAAAATACATTAGCCTGAAATATCTTATGGTGCCAGAAAGTAAAGAAGTGCTTAAAAAAAAATAGGGTGTCAAAGGACACAGGAGCCAGCCTGAAGGAGTTTCTAATGCCAAAGGTAGAATAAGTTTAGTAACGATATAAATAATGATAGTAATATATTATAACTGATGGAATAAAATAAATATCCATTAGTTCATACTGTTATAAATAAATAACTAAATACAGAAATATTGGAGAAGGGATAGCTCTGTCTTACAGAATTCCAGTCAGTAAATGTAGAGGGAACGAAGAAAATAGAAACTGAACATGGGGCAAAATCACACTAAGAATGGTTACAAGCAACAAAAGAACCACTGATGGGTACTAAAATCAGTGGACAAAAGTATGATGAGAAACAGAATGTTTGCAGAGTCTCAGAATATCTTCCCATATGATATTAATTACAGAGGGAAAAAATGGTAAGTTTAGAGTGGAGCAACTTTACCACCTTAACTAAGTGGTCAGGGTTAACATCACCAGTGACAATACATGTTGACATCATACACTCCTGATATGATGCATGGAAAAAGGCACGGTATCACTTCTGTGGCATTCTTGCCAAAATGCATAATCGCAATCTAATCACGAGACAACACCAGACAAACTTCTAAACTGAGAAACTCTGCAGACCAGAGGAGACTAACCAGACATGATGACTAAACGCAGTGTGGAATTCAGGATTGGATCCTGAACAGGAAAAAGGACTTTAGTGGGAAAACTGTTGAAATTCAACTAAGATCTGTGGTTCAGTTAATACTGTTGTATCAATGTCAATTTCCTGATTTTGATAATAAGAATGCTTGTGTTATGTAAAATTTAACATCAGGGGAAGCTGGGTGATGGGTTTATGGACACATATTATTTTTACAATTTTTCCATAATCTAAAATTACTTTTTAAAAAAAGTTTTGAAAAATACCACCTACATATTTGCTGCATCAAAGATCCAAAGTCAAATATAGATAAATCCCCCATGGCTTCCCAACCTCCTCCTAGCCCACCCTTGCTGAGCTACTACACAGAATTCATTTTTTCATTATATGTCCAGTTTGTACCCTCTATGTACTCAATCCTAGAAGACAGAAGTTAAAATACAATCATGCATTAAACGTTTTCATTCCCCAGCAGTGAAAAGACTCTAAAGAAAAGCAGAATAAAAAATGTGGAGGCAAAACTTAAAGTGGCTATTGGTTTAACTTCTTCAGAGATAGCGTAAAAAGAGAAATTGCTTCTGCATTCCAAGGCCACAGTGCCTCAGAAAACTATAAGCACTGGATTGAGAAGAAATGAATCCCATCTGAGTCATCTGAATCAGCTTGGTTTCCCAAAACGTTTTGTGTAACTGACCCCTGTTTCCTGATGTTCTAGCTAAATAATTACTCCACTCCGACCCCGACCCCGACCCCCCAGTGAATTTGCTTTCCACATCAAACAGGATGCAGCTTTACCAGAATTGGTCGTAGCTAGGGTGAGGGATAAAGTGGGGGAAAAGCCTGCAAAGGGGAGGAATGTGTGGGGATAGAAGACCAGAAGGACCTTGGCTGAGAGCTAATAGTGTCTGCAGACCTACTCGTAGGAGACTGGCAGGGTTCCTTCTGCCTTCTGCAGAAGTTCTGTGTAAAAGAGGCATGGTAGGGGTGGGGATGGGGTGGGGGATGGGACGGAGGGCCGCTACAAGCTGGCCAAGGGTCTTTTTGAGGGAAACAGAAGTTAGGGAATGCATGAGCCTGTTTTTCTGGAGCATGGTCAGAATTACATATACCTTTGCTAGTGGCCCTATAGCCAGACAAACAGAGGGTGTCAGTGTCCTGTCTGGGGTGGGGCCTGCTAGGAAATGGACCAGGAGCCCCACTGGGAAAAGATGCCAGTGGCTGGACCATTAAATGAGCTCCAACCTGAGGGGCACCTCTGTTCTGCTCCTGCAGGCAGGTCATGGCAGCCCAGCCTCAAGTCCATCACCATCACTTAAGACAAGTCAGGTCCACCAGCCTTATGCCCAGGTGCTCAGAAGGTCACAAGCTTCAGAGCTTGCCCATGAAGGTCACAAGCTTCATGGTATTTTGTTCATCAGAAGGCATGAAATACCGCCTTATGGCTTTGTTCCATTGGATTAGTGCTGAATGGATGTATGATGGGTGATCAATACTTTTAGGCTTATGAGGTGGCTTGAGTTACCGCTCCTAATAGGTCAGTTTCAATGGGAAAAGAGGTCAAGGAGGTCAGAGGAGCACAGGCACTTTCCAGGATGGGCATCCTGGGTGCACACTGAAGGGGGTACCTGGGCAGCCTGCGGGCAAGAGGGCTTCAAGAAGGAGCCGGGCACCCCTGGACAGGGAGGGAGGATGCTGGCAAGGACAAACTTGGCGCAGGGCTGTGACCGTTCAGGTCAGGCTCTGGCAGCATCTTCCAGCAGGAGGCCTCTGCGGGGGCTGTGGAGAGGCCCGACAGAGCCAGAGCACCAGTCTGGGCAAAGGCAGGAGAAAAGTCTATCCACTACAGGGGAGACCTCAAGCTTCTGGAATTGGCCCAGGGCAGGGGTTGGCAAACTAAGGCCCGCAGACTTCTTCCGGCTCACTGCCTGGGTTGTAAATAAAGTTTTAGTGGAATACAGCCACGCTGTGTTCAACTTTTGGTGTATTGTCCATGGTTACTTTCATGCGTAAATGGCAGAGTGATTAGTTGTGACAGAAGCCATATGGCCTGCAGAAGATAAGATGTTTATTGTACGCCCTGGTCTAGGGCATATTGGGTTCTGTCTGTGCTTTCTAAAAAGATAAACCCCCCTCTCAAAAAATAAACTCCTTTACAAGGTTCCCCAAATTCTGCTTTGACTGTTCTACCAAACATTTTAGTGGCCAAGCCTCCTCATTTCCCTCCAGCACCTAAGGAATTACATCATTTCTGTGAGCACTGACCCCTTCATGTAGGGGCCAGACAGAGACCCGTCTCTTAGGGCACTTTGGTGAATGAGGGTCAACAAAGGAGGGAGGGGCCAGGAATAAGAGGAATTGTGTTCCATGGTGTGAATTCTGTGAAACTGCCAGTAGATATGCACCATTTTAATCTTGAACTAAGTGTGCTTTCCTCCCAAAGTGACAGCCTTTGCTAACAACAATAGCTCACTGCAGACAGATCCTCAGTGCAAGTTAACTTGTTTGTTTCTGGGGATGCCCAGGGTCCCAGACAAGAGGCAGAGGGTTTGGAAGGGAAGGTGTGAGTTAGGGTGGAGAACAGCTGACTTGTGAAAAGAGTTTCTGACAGCGCCGAGCTGTGTAATAGTCTCCAAAAGAAATTAGGCTTCCAGACAGTGCGAGCTCTTTCTAAATTTAGACCCGCAGTCTTTGATTGACACAGGTGAGTGATTCCAGTCCTATGGTAACCATTGGAGACTAATACAAATACTTAGTCTCTCGAATTTTTACAAAGCCAACACATGAGACATACTCACCAGGCCTTGGTCCTAGACTGGGCCATTGTGAAAGCCAGTCACAAAGCTAGATATTAAGTGGGATACCAAGAAGTTCTTAGTCACCACTTTCCTCCTCAAGGGACATATAATCCCACTAAGAAAGAGATACGTGAGCATAGAAAGATAACATAGCATCAGTGTATATAACTGAGATTAGTTTAGCTGTAACTAAATACCTCAAGAAAAGATAGAAAGTCCACAGATGTACATTGTCAGGCTGGTGGGGGAGCTCTGTCCCCTGGAGCCCTCAGGGACTCAGACTCTTTCCCCTTAGCCCTCCACCATCTCTAGGTCCAAAGCATAGATGCATTCTAAGCAGCAAAAAGGAGGAAGAAACTAGGAAGGACTATTACCAGAAAGACAAGAAATAACAAGTGCTGGCGAGGATGTGGAACAAAGGGAACCCTTGTGCACTATGGGTGGGTACGTATCAGTGCAGTCACTGTGGAAAACAGTATGGAGGTTCTTCAAAAATTAAAAATAGAGCTACCAAATGATCTAGAAATTCTACTTCTGGGTATTTATATGAAGGAAACAAAACACTAACTCAAAAAGATATCTGCACCACCATGTTCACTGCAGCTTTATTTACAGAGCCCAAGAAATGGAAACAATCTGTGTCCATTGATGGATAATGGATACAGAAAACTTGGAGAGGTATATATATATAAATCCTGCTGTTTGTGACACATGAATCGACCTTGAGGGCATTATGTTAAGTGAAATTAAGTCAAGCAGAGAAAGACAAATACTGTATGATCTCACTTATATGTGGAATCTAAAATAAATAAGTAAGTAAGTAAGCAAAAACCAAACTCATAGGTACAGAGAACAGATGGGTGGCTGCCAGAGATGGAGGTTGGGGGTGGTCCAAAGGTACAACCTTCCAGTTATAAGTCCTAGGGATACAATGTACAGCATGGCAACTACAGTTGATAACACTGTTTTCTATATCTAAAAGTTGCTAAGAGAGTAGATCTTAAAAGTTCTCATCACAAGAAAAAAAGGTGTTAACTCTGTGTGGTGACGGATGTTAACTAGACTTATTGTGGTGATCATTTTGCAATACATACACTGTCATGTACCTGAAACTAATATAACATTATATGTCAATTATATCTCAATGAAAAAATCAGGTACAATATTGAATCGCATTGAAGTATGCTCACAGTGTTCATGAAAAAGTGAAACAGATATAAGATCCTTAAAAAGAGTCTGAAATAATTTTCATTGAATATTTTGAAAAAAACTTGTATTTAGTCTACAATTATAGCAGGTATAGCCTACTTCGCTGGTCCTCAATCAAAATATTATGAGATGTATTATAAGTTAGTTATAACTAATAATAAGGAACTGATTATGTTGAATACTTTCCTTTACAAAATTAGAGAGGATTCATGTTATTCCTCTATTGATGTCACTCTTGCTCATTTTATTCAACATCCTTTTTTATTTTTTTATTTACTGGGGTATAATTGTTTTGTAATGTTGTGTTAATTTCTACTGTAGGGTGAAGTGTACCAGCTATATGTTTACACTTATCCCCTCTTTTTTGGATTTCCTTCCCATTTAGGTCACCACAGAGCATTGAGTAGAGTTCCCTGTGCTATACAGCAGGTTCTCATTAGTTATCCATTTTATACATATCGGTGTATATATGTCAGTCCCAATCTCCCAATTCATCCCCCTCCCCCTTTCCCCCCTTGGTGTCCATACGTCTGTTCTCTGCATCTGTGTCTCTATTTCTGCCTTGCAAACAGGTTCATCTGTACCATCTTTCTAGATTCCACATATATGAGTTAATATACAATATTTGTTTTTCTCTTTCTGACTTATTTCACTCTGTATGACAGACTCTAGGTCTATCCATGTCTCTACAGATGATCAATTTCGTTCCTTTTTATGGTTGAGTAATATTCCATTGTATATATGTACCATATCTTCTTTATCCATTCATCTGTTGATGGGCATTTAGGTTGTTTCCATCACCTGGCTATTGTAAATAATGCTGCAATGGACATTGGGGTGCATGTGTCTTTCTGAATTATGGTTTTCTCAGGGTATATGTCCAGTAGTGGGATTGCTGGGTCATATGGTAATTCTATTTTTGGTTTTTTAAGGAACCTCCATACTGTTCCCCATAGTGGCTGCATCAATTTACATTCCCACCAACAGTGCAAGAGTGTTCCCTTTTCTCCTCTCCAGCATTTATTGTTTGTAGATTTTTTTGATGATGGCCATTCTGACCCTTGTGAGGTGATACCTCAATACCTAGGAATAAACCTACCTAAGGAGGTAAAAGACCTGTACTCAGAAAAGTATAAGAAATCAAAGATGACACAAACAGATGGAGAGATATACCGCGTTCTTGGATTGGAAGAATCAATATTTTGAAAATGACTATACTACCCAAAGCAATCTACAGATTCAATGCAATCCCTACCAAATCACCAATGGCATTTTTCACAGAACTAGAACAAAAAATCTTACAATTTGCATTGAGACACAAAAGACCCTGAATAGCCAAAGCAATCTTGAGGGAAAAAAACGGAGCTGGAAGAATCAGACTCCTGGCTTCAGACTATACTACAAAGCTACAGTAATCAAGACAATATGGTACTGGCACAAAACAGAAATACAGATCAATGGAACAGGATAGAAAGCCCAGAGATAAACCCACGCAACTATGGTCAACTAGTTTTTGACAAAGGAGGCAAGAATATACAATGGAGAAAAGAGAGTCTCTTCAATAAGTGGTGCTGGGAAAACTGGACAGCTACATGTAAAAGAATGAAACTTGAACACTCCCTAATACCATACACAAAAGTAAACTCCAAATGGATTAAAGACCTAAGTGTAAGACTGGACACTATAAAACTCTTAGAGGAAAATATAGGAAGAACACACTTTGACATAAATCACAGTAAGATCTTTTTTGACCCACCTCCTAGAGTAATGAAAATAAAAACAAAAATAAACAGATGGGACCTAATGAAACTAAAAGCTTTTGCAGAGCAAAGGAAACTGTAAACAAAACAAAGAGCCAACCCTCAGAATGGGAGAAAATATTTGCAAACGAAGAAACTGACAAAGGATTAATCTCCAAAATATACAAGCAGCTCATGCAGCTCAATATCAAAAAACAAAACAAAACAAACAACCCAATCAAAAAAATGGGCAGAAGACCTAAATAGACATTTCTCCAAAGAAGACATACAGATGGTCAAGAGGCACATGAAAACATGCTCAACATCACTAATTATTAGAGAAATGCAAATCAACATCCTTTTTTAGATGCCAGTGAATGTATAAGGCAAATAGCTTGAGCACTAGACATTGTACATAATGGACTGCCTAACTTCTTTATGACAGAGCTCTTTCAGTACATTATAATGATAATTACCAGTTAGTTTAGTGTCTTCTGTCATTGCTACATGGCTGTAGGTTGGATTTACCAACAGTATTAATTTGTATATTCAAGAAATATTTACTACGCTTCTACTATGCAGGGTGATGATTGTCCAATGATGAATAAAAGACACATAGACCTGGCCTCATAAAAACTAACTTATAGCAAGGATAATGGACATTTTAAAAAGGTTAATATCTATGGCACATTGACTGCACCTGCTTCTGTAGCAGTCATCACAGAAGCTGGACCCTTTTGTGGGCTAATGCTCTGAGGGCAACAGAGGAACAAAATCTAACTTAAATATGCTGCAGGTTATTTTTTCCAGAAGAAACCAACTGCACAACATTTGATGGACAAGTAGCTGCTACTTGTGTGTTCTTTGCTTTGGACATGAAGCAGAGAATTTCACAAGAGGAGAAAAATTCAGACCAGAGGATTCTTCCTCTTGGGTGTAACTTTTTTTGGAGTGGCCCTGACTAGTACCGTGACTCTCCTAATTTTGGTGAATTTCCTGGTTCAGTTCAGAGCTACTGATTAGCAGATATTTGCTGTCACGTCAGACCTTAGAGGAAACCAACATGTGAGGTCTGGTGCCGGGCAATTTCCTACACTCAACAAGGATTTGTACGAGAGATGAATGCATGAATATTCACACTAAACAATTCTTTTTCTGTCCTTACCTCCTCCTTCCTTCTTTCCTTCCTTCCTTCCTTCCTTCCTTCCTTCCTTCTTTCTTTCTTTCTTTCTTTCTTCCTTTCTTTCCTTCTTTCTTTCTCTCTTCTCTCTTCTTTCTCTCTGTCTCTCTTTCTTTCTTTCTCTCTTTCTTTCTTTCTTCCCCTATTCCCTTTCTCACTCTTTTAATTTCTTCCCCACTCATGCCCCAGTACTTCTCTCAAGCACATGGGAATTTTATGGTCCTTCTGGGCTTGAAAGATTACTGACCCCCCAAAGTCCAATGACATGGTATCAGAAGATCTACGGTTTTTTCCCTTTTCTCTACCTTTTAAAGAAGTGTGTCGTAATTTCTGGAGCAGAAGTGAAAGCAGTTAGCAGCTACTCAAATGTTTGCACAGGCACAAGAATGAGAATGAGGGGGGAAAGGGAGCAAGAGAAAAGGAAGAGGGAATTTTTGAAGGTGGCAGAACAAACCTTCATATTAGTTCTGACCACTCAGTAGAAGGAAATGAAAGCTTGTGTTCAAGGACATTTTGCCACTGATTAGAATTCTCTCATCAAGTAGGGTGCCAGGAAAAAAAACCTTCATTCTGACTTGTATACAGGCATATCTCAGTTTATTGTGTTTCACCTTTATCGTGTTTTGCAGATATTATGTTTCTTACAAATTGAAGGTTTGCGGCAACTTTGTGTCGAGCAGGTCTATTGGTGCCATTTTCCAACAGCATTTATTCACTTTGTGTCTCTGTGTCACATTTGGTAATTCTCACAATATTTCCAGCTTTTTCATGATTATTATATTTGTTAAGGTGATTGTGACCCGTGATCTTTGATGTTACTATTGTAACTGTTTTGGGGGGCCACGAACCACACCCATATAAGATGGCGAACTTAATCAATAAATGTGTGTGCTCCAACTGCTCCATTGATGGCTGTGCCCCCATCTCTCTCCCTCCCTTTGGGCTTCCCTATTCCCTGAGACACAACAGTATTGAAATTAGGCCAGGGACTTCCCCGGTGACACAGTGGTTAAGAATCCACCTGCCAATGCAGGGGACACGGGTCTGTTATCTGGTCCGGGAAGATCCCACATGCTGTGGAGCAACTAAGCCCGTGCGCCACAACTACTGAGCCTATGTTCTAGAGCCCACAAGCCACAACTACTGAGCCTGCGTGCCACAACTACTGAAGCCCGTGCACCTAAAGCCCATACTCCACAACAAGAGAAGCCACTGCAATGAGAAGCCTGTGCACTGCAACAAAGAGTAGCCCCTGCTCACCGCAACTAGAGAAAGCCTGTGCACAGTAACAGAGACCCAACACAGCCAAAAATAAATAATTAATTAATTTTTAAAAAAGAAGTTAAGCTGATTAAAAAAAGTACGCTGGCCTCTAAGTGTTCAAGTGAAAGGACTTCACACATCTCTCACTTTAAATCAAAAGCCAGAAATGACTAGGCTTAGTGAGGAAGGATGTCAAGAGCAAAGACAGGCCAAAAGCTAGGCCTCCTGGCCAAACAGTTAGCCAAGCTGTGAATGCGAAGGGAACGCTCTTGAAGAAAATGAAAAGTGTTACTCAGTGAACACACGATAAGAAAGCGAAACAGCCTTATTGCTGAAATGGAGGAAGTTTTCATGGTCTGGATAGAAGATCAAACCAGCCACAACATTCCCTTAAGCCAAAGCCTAATCCGGAACAAGACCCTAACTCTCTTCAATTCTATGAAGGCTGAGAGAGGTGAGGAAGCTGCAGAACAGAAGTTTGAAGCTAGCAGAGGTTGGCTCATGAGGTTTAAGGGAAGAAACCATTTCCATAACATCAAAGTGCAAGGTGAAGCAGCAAGTGCTGATATACAGGCTGCAGCAAGTTATCCAGAAGATCTAGCTAAGATACATAATGCAGGAAGCTACACTGAAGGACAGATTTTCAATGTAGACAGAACTGCCTTCTGTTGGAAGAAGATGCCGTCCAGGACTTTCATAGCTAAAGAGAAGTTAAAGCTTGGCTTCAAAGCTTCAAAGACAGGCTGACTCCCTTGTTAGAGGCTAATGCAGCTGGTGACTCTCAGTTGAAACCAATGCTCATTTACTGTTCCGAAAATCCAAGAGCCCTTAAGAATTATGCTAAATCTACTCTGCCTGTGCTCTATAAATGGAAAAATGAAGCCTAGATGACAGTTTATAACATGGTACACTGAATATTATAAGCCCACTGTTGAGACCTCCTGCTCAGAAAAAAAAATTCCTTTCAAAATATGACTGCTCATTGACAATGCACCTGGTCACCCAAGAGCTCTGATGGAGATGTACAACAAGATTTATGTTGTTTCCATGCCTGCTAACACAACATCCATTCTGCACCCCCTGGATCAAGGAGTAATTTTGACTTTCAAGTCTTATTATTTAAGAAATATAGAAATTAAGAAACATTCTTTCTTTAGGAAAAATCACCTTTAGTATCTAAGGACCTTCATAGTAAGAGACAAGTGAAACAGTCTTATGTTTTACTGTCACTACCATCAACCTTTAATTTTCTACACTTCCTAATTCTCTAATTATGGTACCAGTGTGTCCAAAAAGTGAATTATGGCTATTTGGCTCATGCAGCAAAATAGAAACTGACTACAGAGAAATATTCTATGAGGAAACACTACACGGTCCTGCTTTGGGTCTGATCTGCTTGCCGGGTACCATAAATCTAACTGCAGCTATGATGGCACAGGGAGAATGCATGTAGGTGACATGTTTGTCAGCTTCAGCAACAATTATGTACATAACACACATTACTCTAGGTAAACAGATAGGTCCCATAAAATATTAAAAACACAAGTTGTTTAATCTATAAAAATCTGATTCTCAAGTAATCTTTAAAATGCTACTAATGTTTCAAAAGACAGATCAAAACTCCACCATGATGTTATGTCAAACATGAAAATTCTTCCTGAAATAACAGGAACACTTATTTCAGAGAATTTATAACTTAGTAACTACACATAGTGAGGATATGGGTATACATGTATATGTATAGCTGATTCACTTGGCTATAAAGCAGAAACTAACACACCATTGTGAAGCAATTATACTCCAATAAAGATGTTAAAAAAATAATAATAAAATAAAATAAAGAGGGACTTCCCTGGTGGCGCAGTGGTTAAGAATCTGCCTACCAGTGCAGGGGACACGGGTTCGAGCCCTCGTCCGGGAAGATCCCACATGCCACAGAACAACTAAGCCCATGCACCACAACTACTGAGCCTGTGCTCTAGAGCCTGCAAGCCACAACTACTGAAGCCCGTGCACCTAGAGCCCATGCTCCCCAACATGAGAAGCCACTGCAATGAGAAGCCTGAGCACCGCAACAAAGAGTAGCCCCTGCTCACTGCAACTAGAGAAAGCCCGCGCACAGCAATGAAGACCCAACACAGCCAGAAAGAAAGAAAGAAAGAAAGAAAGAAAGAAAGAAAGAAAGAAAGAAAGAAAGAAAGAAAGAAAGAAAGAAAGATATCTGGCCCAAAATTCAAACCTTTATGCTGAATTGTTATTTAAGTTTAAAGTCATTGATTTCATGAAGTTGTAAAATGAATTGCACTGACTTTTAAAAAAAATGCAAAGAAGAAAAATGCTAACAAAAGATTGATTATTAAAGATGCTTCTTCCAGTCTCCAAGTGTTACATTAAATAGGGCAGATCTAAACATTAAGTAACTGATTACTGCATTCCTTTATTCCTGGTGTCTATAAAAGAGTACTTGTTTTTTAAGTATATATAGATTAAGCACAGCTCCAGTGAAATACCTTTACCTTTGGAAGAGGAGAACTAAACCTGCATTTCTTAGGCTAAATAGAGGACTATTCACAAGGTTCCCCCACCCCATTTATTCTACTTGCCAAGCTTTTATTCAGTGAGTCCTTGGCACCCAGTGATTAACCAGTGACAGCAAAGGGAGTAACCCAGAGGGATGGAGAGAATGAGGGTGTAAGACAGCACGTAGGGGCAGGAAGCCGTCGCGTTTATGGAATCACTGCTTTTTACACCCCTTAGCACGCTAACAAGGCATTTTTGGCTCTCGAAGATTAAGAACAGGCCTTACATGAAGCCAAGTTTTAAACTAAAGTGCAGTAAAAAGCAAGTTACACATAATAAACAACTTTAAAAAGAGGCAGCCACAGACTCAACTGGTTTAGACTGGCCTTCCAAAGCTAGTCAGCATGTGGGTTGTTGAAGGGTGTAGTCAGGGATGTCATATCATGTAACTCTAGCTGGGGAGGAAGGGAAAGGCGCAGCTCTGCGCGGACGCCCGAGAGAAGCCGGGACGTGCAACGTGGAGGTCGAGGGGATCATGCCGACAACTCGGGTTGGGACGTGCTGGGCAGCGGCCTTCGCCCAGGGCTGTGCCTCATCCTGCCCAGAGGGCGAGGAGAGCTCCGCACACAGGATTGTTTAGGGCTCGGGGTGTGTTGTGTTTCCAAGAGCCTTTTAAGCTGAGAGGCTGAGCAAGAGAAGGTGGCGGGGTACGGGGGGTGGGTGCTCTACTTGTACTCTGCGGAGAAATGTTTTCTTCTTGATGCAACATAGAGGCTCTTCTATGATTTGCAAACACCGTCTGTTTCCTGTCATGGGAGCAGCATATTGTTACCATCTACCACTGGGCCATGATGATAATCCAGTTTCACTCTTTGTTCTATCTCCATCCCCATCCCCTCCACTTCCCAACAGATTTTACATAGGTTCTGGGGTCTTAGGTTGCACCAAGACATCAGGGAAGGCCCTGCCCTCATTAGTAGCCTATCCCCACTGAAGACTGCCTAGACCCTCCCTGTCATAGCTTACATCTTGCTTTAGGTCCAGCAGCTCTCATTCAACTGGGTGCAAAAAATTCTGGAAAGGCTGGAGCTCTCCATGCCTGCACATCCACCTCCCTAGAGCTCCACATTGCCACACAGGTGAGGCCTTACCCCCTCCCTCCCTGAACTCTGCCACTGAGCGGGGTGTGGCTCTGCTCTTAGACTCACTTCCACTCCCATCGTTGGCCTCTCTTACTCTGCGTGAAATCCCTCCCTCCGTTGCTCAATCTCAAAGGCACCTTCTCCTTCCTCTTTTTCTTTTGCCACCATTTCTATGGCCCATTAAATTCTAAATCAGAATAATGAACAATGGAAAAAATTAATTTCCCTCCCTTGAGGGCAAGGAGCTATTAATCTTCCAATTTTTCAAGGATGTGAGAGAAAATTAATTATATTCCAGCTTTCCAATGCTGCGGAGAAAAAGAAAACAAAGCAGTGGACTTTCCAGCTAACTGGATTTGTCTATCTCTCCTGTTCTACCAATTCTATCATGCATTTTGAAGCTCTGTTGTTAGGTGCATACACATTTATGATGGACCCTCCTGGGTAGGCACCTAATTCCCCTTCTTTCGGCAATAACACCCCTTTCCCGTGCCTCGTCTCTGTTGTGTGGGTGAGTCTAATCCCTCTCCCTGAATACCAGGTTGGTCCATGACACAGGCATGACCAAGGAGAGTACTGCCACCTCCACCACTCCCATCCCTGTGGCAATGGCTGACTTAGGCATATATACATGACACCAGAAGGGCTGATCAGAACCAGTAAGCACATCCCAGGAAGTTTCATCAGGCTCCTGACCAAGCCTGAATATCTCTGAGCATGAGACATTTTACCTGCCTCGGGTGGTTGTTATGACATTAAAAGTTAAATGGAAACTACTACGTGAATAGTAGTAGAACAAATAGCTTCCCCACAGTAGAGTGATAAAAGGGGGTGGAAAGATCTATACAACTCTCTCCAGCTCAACATACAGCATAGACAGAGGGGAAAAGAAAGAAAAAAAAAAAAGGAAAAATGCATGACGAACAGAAGATAAAAATAAGATGGTTCACAATAAATATAATGGATATGTCACCTATTTAAAGATGGGTTTATCATATTGAATAAAAAAGAAAACAAAATCCAGCTACGAGCTATAGCCAAGACACTTTGCTGAAACAAATTCATTCAGAAGAGTTGAAAAGAAAGAAATGGAAAAAAATAGTATAACAGTATTAGTATGGAATTGATATTGGAAAATCAAAGTGGAATTACAGCAAAAATAGTGATAAAAAACGAGGCCTTTTTTTAAACAAAGAAGATGCATGCTATTCTTTGCCATAGTAATTGATATTTTTGGCAGGACGTGTGGGCACCCAGAATAAAGACTATTCCCCAGTCTCTCAGACATGATCTAAGTTTGGACCAATGGGATATAGGCAAAACTATTGTGTAGTAACTTCTTGTGTCTGTGTGTGTTCTTGGGAAGGGGCAATTCTGGAGGTCACCATCATTAATATCAATATGGCCACGTAATGCATCTCTCACTTGCTGTTACAAAAGTGCTTAAAACTGAGCTCATTTGCAATCTAAATGCATGTGTATTATGGTAATCAGAGCACTGCATTAATTTACGTATAATGTTTTAGGGGAAACAAAATGTACGTTAATATTTTATTCATCTTCAAATTGGTTATAAATGGTGCATCCTATGGCTATGGTGTTGCTGCCCTTTCCCCTACAGATTAAGGCTTTTGTCCCATCGCGGGGATGGGGGAGAAACATCTGGGTGGGGTTTCATGTCCCTTCCATGGTGGCGAATGTTCACTTCCCCCAGGCCTGGATCACAAGAGATGCTTTCTCAAGGACTCTCCCTAACCTTGGGGTCTGGAGAGAAAAGCAAATTTCCCCCTTGGGCTTCACATATTCTTGGCAGCCCACACTCTGTCTCTGCTAGTCTGTTACGCATTCCAGCTGAATTCTTACTGCTGTCCAGCTGTGTCTACCCCAGGTAAACCAGTACTCATTCCCTGTCTCTCCCTGAGGGCACCTGTTTCTTCTTGGATTTCATTCTAGTTGGTTGTCCTCAGCTCTCTTGTGGGTTCAATAAAAGTTGTCAACTTGCCATTTTTCCAGCTTTAAAAAAAAAAATCTTTGCAGTGTTGGAAATAATATGCTTTCCAGGTTGCTGCATCTAGGACAGAAACTGGGAGACAGAGTTGAGTTACTTTTTAAAGGGAAAGAAAAATAAATCATTTTGCTCACTCATGTTTGTGGACTGAATGGTAATCACTTCTCATATAGTAAACTGCCATTTTGTTCTTTTTTTTTAAGTTTTTTTTTTCTCCATTTTAAAAAATTGAGGTATGGTTGATTTACAATGTTTCAGGCATATAGCAAAGTGATTCAGTTATATATTATATATATATATATATATATATATATATATATATATATATATATATATATATATATATTCTTTTTCAGATTCTTTTCCAGTATACGTTATTACAAGATATTGAATATAGTTCCCTGTGCTATACAGTAGGACCTTGTTGTTTATCTATTTTATATATAGTAGTGTGTATCTATTAATCCCAAATTCCTAATTTATCCGTCCCACCCCCTTTCCCCTTTGGTAACCATAAGTTTCTTTTCTATGTCTATGACTCTGCTTCTTTTTTGTAAATAAGTTCATTCCTATCATTTTTTTTAGATTCAATGTATAAGCGATATCATATGATATTTGTCTTTCTTTGTCTGACTTACTTCACTTAGCATATCATCTCTAGCTCCATCCATGTTGCTGCAAATGGCACTATTTTATTCTTTTTTATGGCTGAGTAAGAGTCCACTGTATATATATATACCATATCATCTTTACCCATTCATCTGTTGATGGACATTTAGGTTGCTTCCATGTCTTGGCTATTGTACATAGTGCTGCTATGAATATTGGGGTGCATGTATCTTTTTGAATGAGAGTTTTCTCTGAATATATGCCCAGGGTGGGATCACTAGATCATATGGTAGCTCTATTTTTGGTTTTCTAAGGAACCTCCATCCTGTTCTCTGTAGTGGCTGTACCAATTTACATTTCCACCAACAGTGCAGGAGGATTCCCTTTTCTTCACCCCCTTCCTGGCATTTATTATTTGGCCATTTGGTTCTTATAACCCTGTGAGGTAAGTAATTACTATTCCCATTTACAGATGAGGTTTGGAGAAGCCATGAGAAGGAGCTGGGATTCTATTTGGTACTGCGCGATTGCCCGGGCACCACTGCTCTGTGCTGCCACCTGAGATCACGAGGTGCAAGGGTGATATTAAGGAGGAAGCTGGTGTACTCAGGTGAGGTTTAAGGACTGAGCTGGGGAATGACAAAGGTGTTTAGGGTAAGGAGAAAGCATGGCATGGCTTGGGGTGGGTTGAGGCTTTAGCTGGTGGGCTTCACACGTGGACTCAGTAGGAAGAAGATGCTGGCGGAAAGAGTACTATTGGTTGGAGAAATGTGGAAGTCTTTCTCCTGAGTTTTTGCTGCCTGCAAGAGAGAGCGTGGAGTCCTCACAATCTTGGAGACTGGGGGTGGAGGAGTGTGTATGGGAAATCCACGATGGGGATGGAGCTGCAGGATAACAACCTTGAAGCTTCTGCTCAGAAGCATTCCCACCCCCACGACCCCAAGACAAAGTGTGTGTTTGGAGCGCCTTCCTTTAACACAGAGACACACACAGACACACACACACCATCTTTTTGTGAGTTCCCCTAGAAAGTTTCGATTACATACTTATCTGCTTATTCACTCATTTGTTCATTCATTTATTCATCAGTAAATATTCATTATTTCCAGGTCCTATACCCTGTAACCTGATCTCCCTGAATAAAGGGATAGGGGTGGGGAAAACATGCAGCTGAGTGGCCCTTGCTTCTCTGCTCAGAGATGAACCGAAGTCAGGACCTGCCTATGAGACATTAGTGAGGCTCAGTTTTCCAGAACCCCCCACAGATGAGTGACACCCTGGTGTTACCTGGGCAGCTAGCCTGGCCCCAGATCCCTGCTCGAAAGCCCCCTCTCCCTACACAAAAAGCCACAGATCCTCTGCGTCCTATTTAGTACACTGTGCTGTTCTGTCCTAACCTGCTTCTCAGCAGGCCACTCTGATGGACCACCTGGTCCTGAGGCAAGCTTTCCACTTCCAGACCTCGAAGCCTTCCTTTCACCCCTCTGCCCAGCCAAACCACCACACCCTTCAAGGCCCTGCTTAAATGCCACCTCTTCCAGGGAGCCTGCTGTGAATCCTCCAGTTGGGACTGATCATGCTAACCTCTTGGCTTTCACATCAGATTGCTGGTACCTCTGTTCCATACTTGGCCTCCTTTGGTCTTGTTTCACCAGAGGCTGCTCCTGGAGAGCTGGATTATCACTGTCCTCCCTAACTCCCAGGTGTGCTCAGCAATGTTGAAATATGACCAGGCCTTTCCTGTGGAAACCCCTCTGGCCTCCCTTGGCACTGGAGACCAAGTCTGAGCCTGCCTTCAAGACTCTGCATGATCCGGCCTCTCTCTCCCACCTCAACTGTAAACTGCTTGAGAGTAGGGACCAGAGGAAGACACACTGTATGCAAATCATCTCAAACAGCTGGGCAAACGGAGGTGAAAGGGCTCAACTCTTGTCCTCAGGCTTAGTGCTTATGGGATCTGCCAGGCTGGAGTGGCCTAGAGGAAAGGACTTTCATTTTCCTTGCAAGAGGAGTGAAGTAAAGAAATCAACAAGGACCTACTGTATAGCACAGGGAACTCTACTCAGTATTCTGTAATAACCTATATGGGAAAAGAATCTGAAAAAGAATGGATATATGTATATGTATAACAGAATCACTTTGCTGTACACCAGAAACTAACACAACATTGTAAATCAACTATACTCCAATATAAAATAAAAATTAAAAAAAAAAAATGAGCCCCCAGAGAAGCCTTCCCTCTCTCTTATGGGAGGGTGAAAGACACACAGGAACAATAAGCCCTTCCCCTCTGACATTGTCTGGCTCAGACTGACTCAAGGGCCTCTAAGTATAATTTTCTGGAAGAGTGCTCTGCAGTTGTGGAAAGTCTCCGCAGTAATGTCTTCCTGACCCCTTGGCCTAAATTGTCTGCTATATCCGGCTTCACAGACTTTTCAAGGAAATGTCCACGTATTTGAGATATGATTCTATCTGATGCCAACCTGATACTACTAGCAGCTTCCACACTCCCCAGGGAGGTGGAAGTCATGAATGGGAAGAAGCCAAGGTCACTGACCTAGAGTCCCAGGCCTAGGAAGGTGCAGAGACATCCAGTCTACCAACCTTGGCCATGGGCTTTTTGCAAACTCAGTTTTCCTTATCTATAAAATAATGGGGTGGGGTAGTTAGAAAAAGAGTTGGCTTCTCAAACTTTTCTCTTCTTGGCTATGGAACCATTTCTTCAACGAAAAGCTGACAGAGGAAGCCAATCATGTGAGGATACCCTTGGAACTTCTGCTGTGTTTGAAATGGAAACTGGGACCCTGGGACCCTGCTCCTCATACACCTCTCTCAGCTTAAGCAGAAACCCCAGGGCTCCTTTGGGCTGTGTTTAAAAACCCATGAATATAATAGCCAGGCCATGGAAGCAACCCAAATGCCCATCGACAGATGAATGGATAAAGAAGATGTGGCACATATATACAATGGAATATTACTCAGCCATAAAAAGGAACAAAACCAATCATTTGTAGAGATGTGGATGGACCTAGAGTCTGTCATACAGAGTGAAGTAAGTCAAAAAGAGAAAAACAAATATCGTATATTAACGCATATATGTGGAATCTAGAAAAATGGTACAGATGAACCTGTTTGTAAGGCAGAAATAGAGACACAGATGTACAGAACAAATGTATGGACACCAAGGGGGGAAAAGGGGGGGTGGGATGAACTGGGAGATTGGGATTGACATATATACACTAATGTGTATAAAATAGATAACTAATGAGAACCTGCTATGTGGTGACCTAAATGGGAAGGAAATCCAAAAAAGAGGGGATATATGTATACATATGGCTAATTCACTTTCCTGTATGGTAGAAACTAACACAACATTGTAAAACAACTATACACCAATAAAATTTTTTTAAATAATAAAAATTAAAAAGAAAAAAAAACATGAATATGACCCAGCCATTGTACTCCTGGGTATTTACCAAAGAGAAATGCAAACAGGTTCATACAAAAACTTGTACACAAATGTTCATTGCAGCCTTTTTGGTAATAACCTCAAACTGGAAGCAACCACAATGTCCATCAACTGAAGAATGGAAAAACAAATTATGTGTTTGTACAATGGAATACTGCCAGGCGATGAAAAGAGTGAATGAATTATTGATATGTGCAACAAAATGAATGGATCTCAAATCATGTTGCTGAGCTGAAGGAAGCCAAACCAACAAAAGTGTATGCTATACAACTCCATTTGTGTGAAACTCGAGGAAATGCAAACTAACCTATAGTGACTAAAAGCAGATCAGTGGTTGCCTGGGAAGGAAGGCAATGATTCCAAAGGGCACTAGTAAACTTTTAGGGTGTTGGAAATGTTCCACATCTTGATTAAGGTGACGGTTTATAAGTGTATACATATACCAAAACATATCAAACTGTAAACTTTAAATTTATTGTATGTTAATTATACCTCAATAAAGTTGTAAAAGAAAAAAAAAAAGGTCACCAGATTGTTCTATCTTGGAGAGCTAACTTACAAAAGCACAAAAATTCTCACCAAAGCTAGTCCTGGGACCTTGTTCTCTCCAGAGCCTTGTAACCAATGTTGGACCCAACCCCTGTCCTGCTGGCATTCAATGACCCAGCTGGCGAGAGTCTGCAGAGTTTCCAGGAGGCCACCGGAGAAAACCTCTTTGCCTTTGCTGGCAAATAACCTCAGAACCCACACTTTTCTATTTTCAAGTGACTGCCAGCAAGAGTCCCACAGTCTAACTTGCTGGGTCCTCACCAGCAGCCCTGGTCATGCTCCCATTAATGAGCCTTTCAAAAAATACTCGATTCTCACCTCCACCCTCGTAGAGTTTTATTTCTGATTAATGTTTAAATCGTCTTCTTGGAAGGACTTGTTCCCACCTGGGGCTCGCTGAAGACAGTATCAGAGGACCTGTGACCTGGAGCCGCTTCTCCAGAGAAGGGGTCATCGTGCGGTCAGCAGACGGAGCTGGGTGCTGGCTCATGGATTTTCCAAACCGTGGAATGAAATGGAAAAAGCACACTTGTGCTGCCAGGTGGAAAACAGAAGCAAGGCAGACATTACTTCCTTCTCTGCCACGAGCCTCCAAGTCCCCGGCAGGACTCAGATTCACCAGGAAAGTACTCAACAAGCAACAAGGTGTTGGTTTGATTGCTTTAATTTTTGCTTTTGTATTCTTTCTCAGGAACTTTAGTGCCTGGTGCTGTGCTGGGCGCTGGGAAACACACAGGAAGCTCATGATTGAGTGAGATGATGATCCAGTCAGAGGCAAGACGAGGGTAATGAAGTGCAGTGCTGAGGCAGGGCAGTCAGTGCTACTTCAAGCCCACACCAAAGACATTCTAAGTGTACTTATGCCTCTAAAATGTTAGGAATTAAAGAAAGGAGAGAGGGACTTCCCTGGTGGTCCAGTGGCTAAGACTCCGTGCTCCCAATGCAGGGGTCCCGGGTTCGATCCCTGGTCAGGGAACTATATCCCACATGCCGCAACGAAGACCCCACACATGCCACAACTAAGACATGGTGCAGCCAAATAAATAAATAAATAAATATTTTTAAAAATAACGAAAGAAAGGGGAGACCCTCTGGCCTAGAATCATCAGGCAAGGAGGAAAAGGCTAAGCCTTAGAAAACATGAAGGAGAGGAAGAAATGATAAGAAAGTCCAATGATAAAGGCAGAAATAAGTGTAGTAAGACAAATAGAGTGGAATTTAATTTGATTGGACACAATGCTGAGTGTGACAATAATTATGTGAAAATTGAAAAAAAAAACCAACCAGAAATACGTTAATACTGTAAGTAAATGTACCCTACTGGAAATATACATAAACTATCTGCAGGGAAATTCCTCAAACTGAAAACAAGGGTAGTATCTGATGAGGGCATAGTATAATCAAGCAGAGCTTTGGCTTTATCTATATTGTTTAAATATTTTATAATTAACTCATTCTAAGATATCTGTGAAATTTTCCTTTATTATTTATTTTTCAATTTTTTTTATCGTGGTAAAATATATGTGACATAAAATTTACCGTCGTAGCCATTTGTAAGTGTACAGTTCAGTAGCATTAAGTACGTTCACATTGTTATATTACCATGGCCACCATCTACCTCCCAAAGTTTTTCATCATCCCAAACAGAAATTCTGTACAAAATTAAACAGTTACATCTCCCAGTCCTGGTAACCACCATTCCATTTTCTGTCTCTTTGGACTTGACTACTCCAGGTACCTCATATAAATGGAATTATACTATATCTCTCCTTTTTTGCCTGGCTTATTTCACTTAGCATAATATTGTCAAGGCTCATCCATGTTGTGCCATGGGCCAGAATTTCATTCCCTTTTAAGATGGAATAATATTCTATTGTATAAACAACACATTTTGTTTATCCATTCATCCATCCACGGACTTTTGGGTTGTTGTTACCTTTTGGCTATTGTGAATAATACTGCTATGCACACTGGTGTACAAATATCTTTTCAAGACCTTGCTTTCAATTCTTGTGGGTATGTACCCAGAAGTGGAACTGCTGGATCATATGGTAATCTATGTTTAATTTTTTAAGGAACCACCCTATTATTTCCACCACAGCTGCAGCACTTTACCCACCAGCAATGCACAAGTATTCAATTTCCAATTTCTCCACTTCCTCGCCAGCATTTGTTATTTTCTCTTTATTTTGGGGATTACAGCCATCCTAATGGATGTGAAGTGCTATCTCATTATAGTTTTGATTTGCATTTCACTAATGATCAGTAATGATGAGCATCATTTTATGTGGCTCTGCGAATTTTTAAGTAATAAAATATTTAGAAGATTTCAGCAGTGAAAAGGCAAAAATATAATGGAATATCAGGAGAATCTCATACATATATCTTATCTCTTCAAATATTTCCAATGTTCAACAGACATGATGTTTGCATTTTTGTCTTTCGCCACATGGAGTGGTTCTGGATGGTGGTGAAACCAACACTGCCGCCTCCATCTCTGAAATGTGATCTTTCTGCGCAGGCGTCAGTCTCCAGAGCAACTTTGAGGCTGTACTGCTTCTCTGTGTTGGTGGTCAGACAGAGGTGTAGGGGTCAGGGATTTGAGGGTAGAGGAGAGGTGAGAGAAAAGGAACGTCCTATCAATGAACATATTAGATAAGGAAGTTATAACCCCCCTGAGCAATTCACAGCTGTTTTGCTTCTAGGTGGGTCTAAATAGACCTAGATAGGGCTGGTCAGCTGCCTCATGCCTGGAAAGCAGCCTCTGCACAGGTTAAGGGCAGTTTGCAGGTGCTTGTTTTCAAGTAGTGATGAAGACACAGTCCTGGCTGAGTTCAGACTTGCTTGGCTTCCGGAGGATTTCTAGAAATGCCCCTAAACAGCTGTTAATTAATCCACAGAGTTTAAAGAGACTTTCTAACAGGGTGTGGGCAGTCTGGCTGTCTTCACTTTATTGCACTTCCCATTTGCAGATTGGGTTCAATAGCTTTTTCTCCATGCCCACTCACCCCCATCTCCGGTCAGCCCTGTTACCAGGTTTCGGATTCAGGGAGGAGCTATATGTAAGATGCAACCAAAGTCAAAGTCAGCACTAAGACTTCTTGGCTGAGATTTGCTATCTCTGTGAGCAAAAGTTCAAGGTGTTTCAGTAAAACGACTCTCTCTTGATATAACACATTCTTTACTAATTTTGTTCCAACTGGAAGTTGAGCTGGAAAACTCAGCTTCGCTGACTTCAAAACCTAATTCAGCCTCCCGGGGTAGTGTAGTGTTTATTAGTTTAAAAATAAACGAAATCCCCTTTAAGTTCCCAGAAAGAGCATGTTACTGTACTGGGAGATTTCCAGTTGAGGAAAGTGACCCCAGAGTCATTTACTCAAAATCTTGATATGATTGCAATTCAGTTAAAGAAGTTTGAAGAGCCCACCTTTGAGGGCCTTCACCCCACCATTCCTTCTGAGGGGACCGTCATCTTCTATCTGGTAAATCTGCCCTTCAAGATCTGGCTCAGGCATCATCTCTTTGTAAAGCCTTTCTTGGCTCCCCTGCACATTTAGAAACTCCCTCCTCTCCGCTCATACAATCGCCTTGAGAGCACTTAGAATATCCAAGTCGGTTCCGGTGGAGACCTTTCCTCTCTCCCACTAGCCTAGAACCTTGCAAAGTGTCTGGCACATAATAGACCTTCAGAAATCTGTTTGTGAAGAGTTTTCACTTCATGCCATGGTTTCTGATTGGATAGGAACCAGGCTGGACCAGGCTTCACATTTTTCGATCCTGGTTTCTTTTGAGGACAGGAGACTGGGAAGAGGCCACCAGCAACACCATTGCTGGGATCCACCGTGTCCCTGTGCCCTGTCCTCATAGGATGCTGCTTCCACAGTCAGCTCCTTTCACTCCCCATAGTCAGAAGAGGGAGGGGGTGGGGTTATATACTGAGAAAAACCACAGCCTATAGTTCTAGGCACTTTCCCAGAAACTTGATCCCAGGACAGCAACCTGCCAAGATCCTCTGGACCAGGGCCACTCCCGGCACTTCCTGGGGGCTTCCTGACTCCGGGAAAACATGAGCTCCCTGGTGCCAGGGCCAGAAAAGGGCTGGAGACTGCCAAGGGGTTGCCGGGAAGCTGATGTGCAAGCTCCTTCTCTGCTCAGATTGTGGAGGGGAAGGCAAGTCAAGGAAACGGCTATTTATGGGAAGCCTGCTGGCTGCCTGCCCCCTGCTCTGCCCGTTTAGAACCATCAGCCTGTTGCCTGACTCACTGTAGTCAGCTGATCCTACCACCAGAATATTAGGTTACCCACCTCCAAATGAACATCTCCTGCAAGGTGCTAGATGTGTGCCTGTAAGTGGAAACACCCTGATTTTACGAGAACAGGTTGTATAGATTGCTTTTATGCAGGCTGCTCTTGGCAGAATCTGGCCTAAGACTTGCTTGTGTTGTAACATGCCACCATGGGGAGAAATTGGGGGAAGGGACCAATGACCTCTATCTACTTCCCATTCTTAGAGGTTACTGAGAGAACATCCTGGAAGACCAACCAAATTAGCTTAGGTCATTCCAGCAATCGTGGAGTCATAGTTTATCCTAACGTCAGAATGAAAGTAGAAATTAAAAATCACCTTTGAAAATCCCTTAAATTTCCCCACAATTACACCACACGTAGTTTTGTGTATATAGCCTGTCATCAGTTCCTGTCATTGTTAGTCAAGGCATCTCTAGGACCTGTAATTTATTTCATTTCTTCTTCAAGGACCTTGGCAAAACCATCACCCATCTGCTTGGCCACTTGCAGACGGGCTCCACTTTCTTGGCCACTGGTCAGCAACCATTGTAAATGACCCACACTTTCATTTCCCAGGCCTTGCCACACTGTTCCAGACCCGATGGCATCCATTGCTGTCGACCATAAGCGATGCAAGAGGAGTGATGTCTAGAGGTCAGGTTTAAATTCCCATAAATTAAATATGCTCAGGAACAACTTCTGTGCCTTCCCTGTGGAGTAGCTACAGGGAGGAGCCCTGAAGAAGCAGGGACTCTCCAGAGACCTAGATACCAAAAGCCAAGATGAAGACAGCTAAACGGGACATTCAAAACTGGGCACAGGGAGGGCTTCCCTGGTGGCGCAGTAGTTGAGAGTCTGCCTGCCAATGCGGGGGACACGGGTTCGAGCCCTGGTCTGGGAGGATCCCACATGCCGCGGAGCAACTGGGCCCGTGAGCCACAACTACTGAGCCTGCGCGTCTGGAGCCTGTGCTCCGCAACAAGAGGGGCTGCGATGGTGAGAGGCCTGCGCACCGCGATGAAGAGTGGCCCCCGCTTGCCGCGGCTGGAGATAGCCCTCGCACAGAAACGAAGACCCAGCACAGCCATAAATAAATAAATAAAAACAAATATTAAAAAAAAAAAAAAAAAACTGGGCACAGGGAGACAAAACCAACACTTTTTCTTCTTTTTTTAATGAATAGCTCTCCTGAAAGTAAAAGTTTAAAACAAAGTAAGGAACAGTTTTAAAGATATTCATCTTTTAATATTCTACAAACACTAGAATGATTTATGGTGACCACAGAGTTCCAGGGAGAATCTGTTAATGGCACAATGTGAAAGGGAAAAAACCACAACGGAGCACACAGTATTTTACCTTCACTCTGACGTTAGCTAAGTAGAGAAACAAAACTAGGAGAGAATACACCTGAATGGTTGTGCTACAATGATGGGATTATAAGTGAACAACCTTATCTCTTCTCTGTTTTCCAACTGTCTGCAATATGGTTATATTATTTTAATCATTCTTTAACATTATAAACATAGGAAAGGTATACAAAGAAGTTAGAGAAAAGAGGAAAAGAATAATAATGGTTAAATCCAAATTGCTGAAAGCTGCCACTGGATTTTGTTAAAAGTTTTTGATAAATCACTGTTCCAAATACAGAGAGAGAGAGAGAGAGAGAGACAGAGACAGAGAGAGAGGGAGGAACTTGGTCCTTTAAAGCTGGTGTATCTTGCAAAGGTTGCTCTAGACCTAGGCAGTACTCCAGAGGGGTTAGGTCTGGTCTTGCAAGGGTGGTGGGTATTGTAGTATTTTTCTGGCTAACCACATTCATTTCCCCAATAGAAAATTGTTTTCCAAAATTTATATGTTAATTATTGAACCATTTAGATTGCCAAGACATTTGAATCTTGCTTTCACCACCTCTGGAATGTGGGCTGCTTCAAATGTTAACTGGCCACTCCTAGGATGTGCATTAAAGTTAGCTTACAACTGGAAATAACAAAATGTGCACCGATGGGATTCCTTAAATAAAATGTGGTACCATCGTGTAATGAAACACTCTGCTGTTGAAATGAAAGCATTAAGCTGGTCTGGGAACTGGTGCGGAAAGACCTCCAGGATGCAGGATTCGGTGAAATGAGCAAGGTGCAGCTGTGGAGGGAGGAATATGCTTTATTTTGTGTATGTGGAGGTGGAGGGGAATGAGAATTTATATTTGTTTTTGCTTATAATTGCAAAAAGAGTCTCTGGAAGGATACACAAGAAACTAATAAGTTCCTTCTGAGGGTAGAGGTGGGAAAGGGGATTGGAAATAGGGCCAACAGTAGTAGGAGTGGAAGCAAGACTTTTCACTGTAATACGTTTTATACTTTGATTTTTTTTTTTTAACCATGTGAGTGTATTACCTATTCTAAGCATAAAAATATGTAAGCTGATTTTCACATACCTACATCCTACTGTTTATACCAAAGTATCATAAATAAATTCCAACACAGGCACTATGACAGTGGCCCTCAATCCTGGTGTCACTTTTAAGACAGTGCTTCTCAAACCAGGGGGGCCAGGTACACAAACTCACAGGACAAACATCTTGCTGGAAGGTCTGGAAGGACAACAGATGTAGGCGTAATTGCAGAATAGAATGTAGCTTTGCTAAAAGCCCTCCTGGCTCTCTGCATACAACCAACCGTTGGCCTTTGGTCCTGTGGGGTGGAATGAACAATGATCAGGGGGTCTCTCTGTGCCCAGCATGATGTGAGGGGCAGTTCCTTGTGAGTTTCATCTGTGTGGGGTTTATGGACTTTCTAAAGCCAATTCCATTTGGTCTCCACAGCACCTCTGGGAAGTAGTAAACATTATCCCTGTTGACACGAGAAGAAACTAGGGCTCACAGCCCACATGATTGGATTAAAGTTATTTGACTGAGGTAACTCCTGGATCAGTCTTTTTATTTTGACCCACGACAATGCCTATGTTCTGTTGAAAATTTGTGTATTTCTGCATTTAGTCATTTAATACAAGAGCTATCATGGTCTTGCTCTTGACCTTTGTTGGGTTTTTGTTTTTATTTACACGGTGAATTTTCCTGATGGTTTCAAGGAAAGTCTAAATACACAGGAAATCTGGGGGAAATGAAAGAAGGAAAGATAAATCAGAGCCAAGAGTCTTCACTCCCTGCAACCCGGGAGCCCACAAATGTGACTCTGACCTTTCTCACGGCCATTGCTAAGTTCCTCCTGCCTCGAGGAATGCAGGTAGAATGGCAGGAGGGCAGCACTATGCCAGCTGAGGGAGCTAACATCGCCGTCTATAAGGAGAGATTGAAAAAAAGTCCGGAAGTTGAGAGGCTCTTCCTTTCTTATAGTGACTCACAAAGGAGAAACCCTGGACCTTTTCCAGGAGTGAGGCAGGGGTTGATCTGTTGATAGTTGTTCCTTATCAGTATTTCCGCTCTGACTCACCCACCTGCGACACTCGGTCCAGAGCAGTTGGCACCCTGTAAAGGGCGGGAGCACACAAGGCCACTTCCCTGTGCCATTTGCCCCCTGATCTCAGTGGCTCACATTTGCATCACCCTGATGCTCACCCAGGAATTAGGACATGGCTTTTTCTCATTAGACTCTTCTTTTTTTTAATTTTTTTAAAAAATTAATTAATTTATTTATTTTTGGCTGCATTGGGTCTTCGTTGCTGCGTGCAGGCTTTCTCTGGTTGCAACGAGCAGGGGCTACTCTTCATTGCGGTGCGTGGGCTTCTCATTGCGGTGGCTTCTCTTGTTGCGGAGCATGGGCTCTAGGCGTGTGGGCTTCAGTAGCTGTGGCATGCGGGCTCAGTAGTTGCAGCACGCAGGCTCTAGAGCACAGGCTCAGTAGTTGTGGTGCATGGGCTTAGTTGCTCTGCAGCATGTGGGATCTTCCCGGACCAGGGCTCGAACCGTGTCCCCTGCATTGGCAGGCGGATTCTTAACCACTGTGCCACCAGGGAAGTCCCTTTTTTAAAATTTTTTTTAAAAAATTAATTTATTTATTTATTTGGCTGTGCCGGGTCTTAGCTGTGGCACGTGGGATCTTTGTTGCAGAGCGCAGGCTTCTCTCTAGTTGTGGCCCGTGGGCTCAGTAGTTGCGGTTCACGGGCTTCTTTGCCCTGCAGCATGTGGGATCTTAGTTCCCCAACCAGGGATCGAACCTGCATCCCCTGCATTGGAACGTGGATTCTTAACCACTGGACCACCAGGAAAGTCCCTCATTTGACTCTTAAATTAACAGGAAGAAAGGTAAGACAGGTGAAAAGCATTGCTTTCACTGGAGGGAAATCAAGACCTACAGCAGGAGATGGAAAGGACCAATCTTGGTTTAAGGCTCTGTCACCATCTTGAAATCCTTAATAATTTTACCTTTAAAAAAGTTATGGTGGTAAAATATACATAAAATTTACCGTTTTCACCATTTAAGTTTACAGTTCAGTAGCATTAAGTACATTCACAATGTTGTATAATTATTGCCACTATCCATTTCCAGAACTTTTTGATCACCCCAGACAGAAACTCCGCATCCAATGACTCCCCATCCTTCCCCGCCCCCAGCCCCTGGTAACCTATACATCACCTTCTATCTCTATGAAGCTGACTGCGCTAAGAAACTCATCTAAGTGAAATCATATGGCATTTGTCCTTTTGCGTCTGGCTTATTTCATTGGGCACAGTGTCTTCAGGGTTCATCTATGCTGTAGCATGTGTCAGAATGTCGTTCCTTTTTAAGACTGAATGATATTCCATTGCATGGAATATATACTAAAGTGCCTTTAGTTTATCCATTCACCCCTCAGTGGACACTTAGGTTGCTTTCACCTTTTGGCTATTGTGTATAATGCTGCTAATTACTTTGGTGTACAAGTTGCTATTAGTTTTTAACTATTTTTAAAAATGGGGTTATTTAATAATAACTGGAATTTGATAGATAAAAACCTTCAAAACCCAAGGCCAATTGACAGGAAATAGCAAAAAGGATCGTGGGTGATAAAAATGGAAGGAAATTTGCTCAAGGGCAAAGTTGTTTCCTGCTTGATTTTCTTCCTTGTTCATTTGTGTCAACCTGTTCCTCCTTAACCAGTTGTTAGACACCTCGTTACTTTAATAATAGCTTTGGCCGGGGAAGGAAACACTATATTAAATATACCCACTGACTATAAATGTATCCCAATTTCAGAAATGCTCCGTGTGGATAATTGTTAAAGCTGGGTGATGGGTAAATGGAGATTCACTATACTATTCTACTTTTTAATGTTTAATATTTTAATAAGAAAATAAAAAATAATTTGGAAAACTTTAAAAATGTATCTTGAAGTAGAGGAAAGAGGGTTCATTCTATTCCCTGACTTAACTCACCTTTCCTGGCTCAGTCTCCATCCCAGAGGTTGGAGGTTGGAGACTGGTTTGCGACCCCGGGTCCTAACAGAGTGCTGGGTGCCCCCAGGAGGCCTCCCAGGGACCCGGAGGGGTACAAGCAAGTTGTCCCAGACTTACTCCCCTCCTTCTCAACCTCTGGCCCCATTTACTGTAGTGAAAGGAATTCCAGTAAAATTAACATCCTGGATGGAGAAGCAAGGAGAAGAGGAGGTGGGGCACCCCTAGCTCGGCACCCGAGAGGCCCAGCAAGAGCCGAGCTGCCAGGGAGAGGGGGCAGAGCTGTACAACAATGCTTCCTTCAATCCCCAACCTCCACTTCCTTATATTAGGAATTTGAACAAAAGAAGGAACATTAAACCCTATAGTAATACTCTGCCAGCCTTTCATGTGGTCTGGGAACATCTGCTTGAGAAACCACACACTGCGGGGTGAGTCACTGGGGTCTGGCCTCGCATTGGCTGAGAGGATCTCCTGATGCCGGAGGAAAACTGGCCTTTCTCCTATTGGAAGGGAGCAGCCCCAGAGCCTCCAGCAATGCCTTGGCTCGGATGATGCTGAAGCTCATTGCCACCACCGTGGCCTCCCAGCTTCTCCTTGGCCCCTGACAGTGTGCACGGCTTCCCAAAACTGTCTGCGGAGTTTGGAAGAGGTTGGAAAAATGATAAAGACAGCCGCAGGGTGGCCGGCAAAATCTGAGCGTGAGGGTCTGACCCTGAAAAACTGACCACTACACCACACCTCGTTTAAATGAGCTGACTGGTCACTCCCAGGGGTGTCGGTCCTGATGTGATTGAAAATGTGTGATGGCTTCTTGATCCCACAGTAAAAATCTCATTTTCCATAGTAGCAGCTCATTCCTGGTTTGTATGTTAAGATTTGGGCCTGGCAGGCAGGTCCCAAAGCAGCCCAACAAGGGCAGGGTCCTATGTGAAAACCTGTGGCCTCGGTCCTCTGAAATCCTAGAAGGTGGATTCACGGGTTCTCCCATGACAGCTGTCTAGAAGGGGCTGGCCGTGGTTACAACGGGCTCCCATTTTCAGGGCCAGTTCTGAGCCAATTCTTCTCCCCTCCATCTCTACTGGCCACCTCCCTCTGGTTACCATGGACACAACTTTTCCATTTTCTGGAAACATATTTGAGAAAAAGAGTAAAGAAGACGTCTCTAACATCTTTGCATACAATGTGTTTGGGATAATATCGAAGTTCTACAGGCTTCGTGAAAAGGGCTTGGAGAAACCACAGCAGGAATAATAACAGCTGTTTTGTTTTTAGGTCAATATGTAAAAGTCTCTGTGCTGAACTTCCATGGACTATTCCATTTAACACTTTCCACAAACTGCCTAAGACAGTATTACAATTTTACAGGTGGAAGCCGGTCCAGCAACTTGTCCAAGGCCACATGTGTTGTAAGCGGCAGAGCTGACCTTCACACTCAACCCTGACTGAGCCCAGACCCCTGAAAGACCTCGAGAGCACCAGCTTAGAGCTCATTGTTCAGCGAGGCTGAGGTTCTCGGTTCTAAAGCACTTGCTTGAGGTCACACAATTAGTTAACAAAAGAGCTGGGATGAGAATCAGGTGTCCTGCCTCCTAGGCCAGGGTGACATGGTTGAAAGAGCTTGTACTGACAAGTAACCGTGGGCTGATTAACATCTCCGAACTCCAAGTTCCCCTCTGCAGAATCAGCGTGGAAATCCCTACCTCATAGTTTGGAGTGAAGAGTAAATGCCATAGTAAATGCCATACAAAGCCCCAGTGTTGACCCTGGCACTTGTTAGGACTGAATCATACTACTATTACTAATATTATTATTTACCCTGGCAATGGTGCTGTCCTATTTCACTCACAAAGTTCCTCCTCGTCTGCTGAAATAATAAGCAGGCCTTGTTTCCTTAACTGGACAGGGACACGGCCGGGAACAGGGCAGGCCCTTGTAGATCCTTAGTCTTACCTACCCTGTTTTTTGTTGTTGTTGTTTTTTAATCTTGGCTGTGCCACGTGGCTTGTGGGATCTCATTTCCCCCACGGGGGATTGAACCCAGGCCACGGCAGTGAAAGCCTGAATCCTAGCCACTGGACCACGAGGGAACTCCCTCACCTGGCCTACTGATTGGAGTAATCATCCAAACCCAAGGCTGAGTTCTGAGAACTGGGCTGAGATCTGGGCCAGAGCTGACTGACCACTGTGAGTGAGGAGGTGGCAGTCAAGTGACCAATGTCTTGGTTTGCTCAGGACTGAGGGGTTTTCTTGGACATGGAACTTTCAGTCCTAAAACCTAGGACCGTCCTGGAAATGGCTGGCCACACAAGATGGCAGCAAGTCTAGGCCAGAGTGCATATCCTTAGGGAGCTCTGGGCATTTTGGGGGGCGCTGATCTGTTGGCACCCACAAGGGTGCCGAGAGTGAGGTGGCTAGGGATTCGCTCAGCCAATTGGCAGAGGTCCTCTCTCTCTGGCCAAGAGTAAAGAGAATCCACCTTACTCTGTTGAATGAGGCTTGAAATCAGGTAACTTAAGTATGAAACAATCGCAGCAACTATTGGAGGACACGAAGGACTCCTCGCCCCTCACTAGGCCTTTGGGGTGCCCTCAGCTGCTCTGCTCCTTCCGCTGGGAGTACCAATGACCCGCTCCCTAGAGAGAGGCAACTGCAGAGAGAACCCCAGCCTGCTGGGACCAGGGGTACGGGCTCCTCATTGCCAGGCCCCCTCTTAGAGGCTTGGGGGCATTTTGTATGTGTGGTTTTGCATTATTTTTCTTAAAGAAGGTCCTCAAACTGCATAAGCTTCTGGGTCCCTCAAAGCCTGGATCCACCCCTGGCTGAAGGCAGTGTCTATCAGGGCTGAACTTGGACCTCAGCAGGGCAGGAAATTGCTCCCAGAATAGAATTTAGGGCATCTCCAGCCTCAGAGCCTGAAGCCACCCATGGAGAGTCATTGCCCAGTGAAGGTGAAAGAATTTGGAGCAATGAAGACATCCCTGGGGAAAATAGCTATGATCCGAAACTCCCACAGGGCAGGGCCCGTGGGATGGAGGGGTTACAGAGAGTTAAGGGAACAATGCCTTGAAAAGAGGGAGACTGGCCCCTTACTGCCACTGGACTTCTGGTGGGTAGCATCTTCCTGGAAGCTTTGTTCTCAGCACTGGATTCCGGGAAAGGTGAGGCTAGCTGGCGCCCCCTAGGGCTCAAAGGCTGGAGTGTAGCCGCAGAGGAAAAGGCACTGTGGGCCCTGAGCTGTGCGGCCCTGGGCAGGATGCGTCCTCCCCCATCTGCAAAACGCCTGGCTCTTAAGAACCCGCCCAGCTGAGAAATTTGATGAGACAAACTAGAAACCCAGCCTGCTACTCTCTCTCCATCCTCTGCAAGAACTGCCCCATTCCATCAAAAAAAAAAAAAAAAAAAGGAGCAAAATGGTCCAAGGTCATGGGGTGAATCTTTTGTCAGTCTGTGCATCTGTGCAAGGCAGGAACCCCAGGCAGGAAAGAACAGTCTTGACCTCCAGCTGCTCCCCTAGCAGTGTGGCAAATAGAATGGGCAGGAGTTTCGGAGACCGAATCTCAGTCCTGGCTATTACTGTCCTCTGTCCCCACGTCTGTCTATACCTGCAGGGGGAGGAATGCCACTAGCAGTCCTATTCTGATTTTTTCGGAGGGTGTTGTAAGAATCAAATATGAAAGGATAAAGTTCCACTCATACTTAAAGGATTATTGTTTACTTAATTCCTTGAAAGAAAATCACAGTGAGAACTTTCTCCATCCCAGGAGGGCTGAGTTTATTGAGAATAATTTCAACACCTCCCAGTGTGACTTTCACACCTGGCCTAGCCTGCTGGTAAATGCTCATCCCGGAGACCTTTCAGCTGGATCTCACTGTTATGAAAAGGGACCAAATATGGCCTAGTGTATTGGCCTAAAATGTCCCCATGTTTATTGATGGGTTCCCATGTTTATTTAATGTTCCCATATTTATCACAGCAGGCTAGGGCCAGTAGTCCAGAGCCTGTCAGTGCCAAGTTCAAATTGTTACACATCTAACTGCTTTAAATATAATCCAAAGAGACATTTTTAGCTATTTAGAGCCTACCTACTTTGCATACCCTATGAAACTGCACAGAACATCTGCCAACCACAGATGATCTGACCCAGAGACCATGCCCCCCAAACCTTGCTTCTGAGCGACACCACCTAGATATGTAAGCACCCTCTCTGCCCTCCACACCCGCCCTGCCCCGGAGTTCTCTTGCCTCACGCCCCTTCTGAGTGGTGGCCTTTTGCCAGGGTCTCTAGAAGGTCTCTTGCTGGAAGGGCCTTCGCCTCCTATTGTCCAAGTGTCACCCAATAAAGCTTGCGTGTGACTGCCTCTCATGGTCCTGTCTCTTCCTTGATCAACCCTAAAGTCCTCGAACTTACCACACTCACTCAGCCCTGACCTGAATCAGAAAACCTCAGACATTTTCCCAGGGGTCACCTTAGGTGTTTGTACAAACATCAGCAAGCCTCCTAAGTCTGAAAGTTCTCCACACAGAACTTCACTCCTCAGCACTCAGGGCCTTTGGGGTGGCAGAAGCTCCTGGAAACCAGAGGGGCAAACCCCCAAACCCAGCCCTAGCACTCCAGGTGTCAGGCTTGTAAGGAAACCTGTGGTCAGACACGTATGGCTGGAGGCGGGGATGGCTCCAGAGTCCACCAGGTTTGCGCCTGGGACAGGATCAAGGCAGACAGGGCTCCAGGGTGCTGTCGCCGTAGGTCGGAACTTGGCAGGTAATTTACCCAAAAGAGATCACTGAAGAGTGAGCATTGAAGCTGGAGGGATCTCTCGTGGGGACCAAGTGCAGCTTCATTTTACAGAGAAGGAAGTTTAAGTCTGGGAAGTTGTGTGAAGTGACTTGCCTGGTCACATACTAATTACTGACAGGGCTGGGGAGCCTAATCTATTACTTTTCAACGACAATACCCTACTTAAACATGCACAGGGCCAGTTTGTACCAGTGAGCTACTGACATGATGTGCTATGAGAACAGTACCTGCAGATTGGCCGTTCACTTTATCTGACAGCTGTAAAATCAGAACATCTCATTTCCCAGCTACAGTGACTGGTTCAGGGTGAGAATTATGTCAGCCGGGGTATGTCCTCGCTAGCTACACACAAACCTGGGCAGTGTGGGTCTAGACCTGCCGTGGATCCCTTGCCTCACGTAGAGAATGAGGATGAAGACTGGAGATAGAGACTGAATCCTGGCAACATGGTTTGAGCTTCTGGATCAAGCCTCACCTGAAGTTGTCCCGGGGCTTTTCGGTCATGAAAGACCTGGAACATCCCTTTCCTACATAACAAATTTGAGTCAGATTTTCTACCATTTGCCGCATACCCTGGGGTGACAAATCGGCCATCTTCCTGCGGTTATTTTCTACCATCATTCTTTGGTTGTGGTCCTTCTGATCACTCATGTGGATGCAGATCCACCTCCTGCGGTTCCCTCTTGTGACGGTCTCAAAGTTCAGCTCCGTTTGACAAACATTTACTGGACTTCTACTGTATCCCAGTCCCTGTGTTATGCTTTGGGAAAGAAACAAAATTTTTAGGACACAGTTCCTGCTTTCAAGGAATTTATAGACTCAGAATATATTATTAAATGAACTGCAATACATAGTGATATGTGCGCTTTTGCAAGTCCAAAGCAAGACCCAGAAAGAGTACCTAAGAGGAAGAAATTCAGTGTCAGGAGGTGAGGCAGTTATACTGAACGATAAAGTGAGAGTGGCTTGGAAGCAAGAGACTCTTGGATGATGACAGCTTTTTCCTAACATTAGTTGGCCTGGCTTTAAGTGGTTGTGGTTCCTTAGCACCCCTCCTCCAAGACTAGTTCTTTCCAATGTGTGATGCCTTCTGGAGAGAAGTTTAGATTAAGTACCTCAGGGTCTGAGCTAAGGGCTATTTGGCCATATGGGCTACTCTGGGGTTTTCAGTTTGGAGAAGAGATGAATATTTTCAAATGTATATTTTGATGTTTATGTTCATATACTTGAGGATATATGGAGAATAAGAAAGCACTGCATTTATTTTATGAGGTCTTAGAAAACTGAGACAGGACCAATATGGGCAGATGTTATGAGACCCTTTATAAAACCCTGGCTGAGCTGTCTAGACTTTCCTCCTGCCATTCCTGTCCCCCTCCTCCCCTCCCCCACCCCATACCTGCCACATGGGACCCTTGAGCAAAACTGAACTACTTCTTGTTCCCAAGACACACTGGGAACTGTGTGTTCCCAGTATCCCTCTACATCTTCTTCTTCCAGGAAGGCCTCCTTGTTCACCAACACAGGGCCTCCTCATCCTCTGCACTTCACCTACAACCTTCCCAGCCCTTCCTGGGAGACCCATGTTTTCCTTTCCACGTGTGTCCCACATCCTTTATACACACCCTGTGGAGCGAGGGGAAGAGAGCAAGAGACCTAAAGACAGGAAAATGTGAAATTGAGGAAACAGGAGGCTCTGCAGGGCCCAGGCCAGCAAAGCTCAGTCAGACTGGTCATCCTTTTCTCTGCCGCCATTGAGAGCCACTGCTAACAGTTGTCAGCTCTGTCACCCATTGGGACTTCTGTTTAGAATGACATCCTCTGTGCCCCGAGATGCTTTCAAGGCCCTTCTGGAAGGATCTAGCTCAGCTGGACAACCCCCACCCAACCGCTGAAACCATCCATAAGCCACCTGCTACCCCAAAAGCACAGTTGTCCTCAGATTGTGCTGTTATTGGTGGCAGGGATGTCTCCTCTCTGGGTTGGATGTTTTTTGGAACAGCAGCTGTATATTTTCATTTTTCTGTCTTCAATGCCTAGCACACTACCTTGCTTATAGAAGATACTCAATAAATGTATGTTGAATGAGTCAGTGATGAATAAATGCAAGAATGAATGAATGAACACTTCCCATGGCTGGAGACTTGTGATTTAAAAAAAAACCCACTGGGTTCTGATTATGCTAACTATGGGCTTTGGAAGCCTTATCTTTCTCACCTGACAAATGAGGACAGTGGACACCTGTGTTCAGGCTCAAAACTTTGGATTCTACAAAAAATGGGCAGAAGATCTCAGAAGACACTTCTCCAAAGAAGACATACAGATGGCCAAAAAGCACATGAAAATATGCTCAACATCACTAATTATTAGAGAAATGCAAATTAAAGCTACAATGAGGTATTACCTCACACTGGTCAGAATGGCCATCATCAAAAAGTCTACAAACAATAAACACTGGAGAGGGTGTGGAGAAAAGGGAACCCTCTTGCACTGTTGGTGGGAATGTAAATTGATACAGCCACTATGGAGAACAGCATGGAGGTTCCTTAAAAAAACTACAAATAGAACTACCATATGATCCAGCAGTCCCACTCCTGGGCATGTATCCAGAAAAGACGAAAACTCTGATTCAAAAAGATACACACACCCCAATGTTAATAGCAGCACTATTTACAAGACGTGGAAGCAACCTAAATGTCCATCGATAGAGGAATGGATAAAGAAGATGTGGTACACATATGCAATGGACTATTACTCAGCCATAAAAAAGAATGAAATAATGCCATTTGCAGCAACATGGAGAGACTTAGAGATTATCATACTAAGTGAAGTAAGTCAGACAGAGAAAGACAAATATCATATGATATCATGTAAATATGGAATCTAAAAAAATGATACAAATGAACTTATTAATATTTACAAAACAGAAACAGACTCACAGACTTTGAAAACAAACTTATGGTTACCAAAGGGGGAAGGTGGGGAAAGGGATAAATTAGGAGTTTGGAATTAACCTATACACACTACTATATATGAAACAGATAATCAACAGGGACCTACTGTATAGCACAAGGGACTCTACTCAATATTCTGTAATAACCTATATGGGAAAAGAATCTGAGAAAGAATGGATATATGTATATGTATGACTGAGTCACTTTGCTGTATACCTGATACTAATGCAACACTGTAAATCAACTATGCTCCAATATAAAGTGAAAATTAAATGGAAAAAAATGTGGATTCTAAGAGTACTGAACTTTCTTACAATGACAAGCTTCCCCGAGTGAAACCTGCTGCAAGAGCTCTTAAAATGCTCTTTCAGTCTGATGATTCCCGTTGGAATCCTGCACAGGCTGGAGGACCAGGTGCCACCACCGCAGCCCCTTCTTAATGCAAAGGCTTTTTGTGCTAACTTGCCCAGGGTGCCATGCTAGTTAGGGTAGAGCTGGATACCCCGTCCAGTTCTCTTTCTACAAGACCATGCTGCCCCATCACACTGATGATAGCTAGAGGGCTGCAGACATTTAAATACGCCAAGTGCACGCCAGAGAAACCAGTGCAGTTGCTAACTGAAACCTGGGGCCATAACTGGAGGGGATAAAGGGACGTTGGTCTCATTTGAAATGTAAAACCAAGAAAGAGACTGGCAAGACTTCTTGGCACCCAATTTGGGTTAGAAGAAGTGAAAGAGAAACTGGGAAATGGAAATGAAGGAAAGAAGGAGTTTGAAAGGAGGTTATTATAAGACACTGGCCGGTTGGACTCGGGGCCAGTTTCCTTCTAGTAGCTCTGTGCCATTCCCAGCAACAAGGGGTGGCTCTTGGCAGGGGGGCCTTGCTTGGCTGTGGTACAGGAGGAAGAGATACTGGGCTATGGGTTTGGGGTCATTGTGCTTCAAAGTTAAGAGGGCGGAAGGTTATAAACTCCTAATTCCACCTGACTCTCTTGAAGAACTGGTGGAAAAGGACGGTTCACTTCCCTGGAAAGAAGATTTTAGAATATGGCAGTGGCGGCTGATGCATGATAAGTTTCAGCATCCAGGAAGCCTGCTCTTCACCCTGTGGTTGAGACCAGAAGCTGTTCTTCAGAATGGGGAGAAACAGAGAAGACTTTAATGTCAGAGGTCTATGCCAAAAATTTAGGAGTTTAATTTTCCTGGTTCTGTTACCCCAAGAGATTTTGGCTTCAGCGGGATTTTTGGAGGCATGTTTCTGTGGTTAGATGTTAGAGCTCCAAGTGGAAAAGTTAAGCACATTTCTTTCAGGCTGCATGTGGCGGACACTGTTAGTTGGCTACCCCCAAAGTCTCTCTCAACTCCCTTCTACCTTGCCATTTCTCGCTATCAAGGTTAGAATTTGTTACATATTCACTTCCACAGTCTTCCTTGAAGATAGGGGTGAGCATATGACCCTGTTCTAACCCATGAGATATAAATGGAAGCCTAAGAGGGTAGAAGTTAGGGGATTCTGAGAAAGTTTATGCCTTCATAATAAACATAATTATCTATCCAATCATAACATAATCATCAAAGTGATATCCTATCACCTTTGCCATATTCTAGTCCCACAAAAATTGCTTTTTGAAAAAAATCATACCTCAGTTTTACAAGTTTGGAATTGCTACATATTCTCTTCCCTTCTTAGAGATTCAAAATACACACAAGCATATTAAATGTACTGAGAAGTCTTGGTTATCAGTTATGAAGACATCCACCTGCAAAAGCAGAAAATTCAACTGCTTTTTTAATAGAGCTTTTTTTTTTTAAGACAAGAAGCCTGGAGAGACCTTGGTTCAATGAACTAGTCGTGCCAGAGCAGATGTCACTGCAATTTTCTTGGTCTTCCCTCACAATGATGTGATGGCTGCTGTAGTTCCAGCTATCACATTTGTATTTACAGTAGGTAGGAGGAGGAAGGGAAAATCCCAAGTTGGCCCTCTGTTTTGTTTATTATGAAGGCAAAACTGTACCTCATTTTACTGTGCTTTGCAGATATGGCATTTTTTACGAATTGAAGATTCAGGGCAACCCTGCATTATCAGATGATGATTAGTATTTTTTAACAATAAAGTTATTTAAATTAAGGTATGTACACTAATCATTAGAGAAATGCAAATCAAAACCACAATGAGGTATCACCTCACACCAGTCAGAATGGCCATCATCAAAAAATCTACAAACAATAAATGCTGAAGAGGATGTGGAGAAAAGGGAACCCTCTTGCACTGTTGGTGGGAATGTAAATTGGTACAGCCACTAGGGAGAACTGTATGGAGGTTCCTTAAAAAACTAAAAATAGAACTACCATACGACCCAGCAATCCCACTTCTGGGCATATACCCTGAGAAAACCATAATTCAAAAAGAGTCATGTACCACAATGTTCATTGCAACTCTATTTACAATAGCCAGGACATGGAAGCAACCTATGTGTCCATCAACAGATGAATGAATAAAGAAGATGTGGCACATATATACAATGGAATATGACTCAGTCATAAAAGAAATGAAATTGAGTTATTTGTAGTGAGGTGGAGGGACTCGAGTCTGTCATACAGAGTGAAGTAAGTCAGAAAGAGAAAAACAAATACCATATGCTAACACATGTATATGGAATCTAAAAAAAAAAAAAAATGGTTCTGATGAACCTAGGGGCAGGACAGGAATAAAGACACAGATGTAGAGAATGGACTTGAGGACACGAGGAGGGGGAAGGGTAAGCTGGAACGAAGTGAGAGAGTAGCATTCACATATATACACTATCAAATGTAAAATAGATAGCTAGTGGGAAGCAGCTGCATGGCACAGGGAGATCAGTTCAGTGCTTTGTGACCACCTAGAGGGGTGGGATAGGGAGGGTGGGAGGGAGGTGCAAGAGGGAGGGGATATGGGGATATATGTATGCATATAGCTGATTCATTTTGTTATACAGCAGAAACTTAACACACCATTGTAAAACAATTATACTCCAATAAAGATGTTAAAAAAATTAAAGTATGTACATTGTGTTTTTAGATATGATGCTATTGCATACTTAATAGATTACAGTGTAGTGTAAACAACCTTTTTTTAAAAATAAATTTATTTATTTATTTATTTATTTATTTATCTATTTTTGGCTGCGTTGGGTCTTCGTTGCTGTGCGGGCTTTCTCCAGTTGTGGCGAGCGGGAGCTACTCTTGGTTACGGTGCGCGGACTTCTCATTGCGATGGCTTCTCTTGTTGTGGAGCACAGGCTCTAGGCGCATGGGCTTCAGTAGTTGCGGCACGCGGGTCCTGTAGTTGTGGCTCGCGGGCTCTAGAGCATAGGCTCAATAGTTACGGCACACGGGCCTAGTAGCTCCGCGGCATGTGGGATCCTCCCGGACCAGGGCTTGAACCCGTATCCCTTGCATTGGCAGGCGGATTCTTAACCACTGTGCCCCCAGGGAAGCCCAGTGTAAACAACTTTTATATGACCTGGGAAACCAGGAAATTCATGTGACTCAATTTATTGAGGTATTTGCATTATCGTGGTAGTCTGGAACCAAACCCCAAATATCTCTGAGGTATGCCTATACTGATTTCTGACTCACGGATACTGTGAGGTAATACATGTGAGTGTCATTTTAAATGCTAATTTTTACACCACAATAGAAAACACCTGGGAAAGTGCCAGCTCCCAATATAAGGCTCCAACTTGTAGGTTGGTTCTGGTACACGGTGTCTGGGGCTAATGGCTTTCCCATGTGGCCCACTTACTTTTCTTGGGTACTTTTCCTCCAGCAAAGGTGTTCTAATCTAGCAAGCTCTTTTACATATAAAACACTCAAAAAATGAAACAGCTCCAAACACATGATGTTCTTCCATGAGTTTCATCACCTCTTATTGGTCTTTGAGTCTTTAGAAATACCTCATACGGAGCGTTCATTCCAGGTTCCATAGACTTGCGGAGAAATTGGCTGACCTCACTGGGGGTTCTGGGTTTTTATGGAGGGTTCATTCATAGGCAATGATCAAATCATTGGTCACTGGCTACAGATTCAACCTCTAGCCCCTCTCCCCTCCCTGGAGGTCTAAGGGTGGGACTGTAAGTTCTAACCCTTCAATCACAGGGTTGGTTCCCCTGCCCTTAAGTGACCTAGGGCCAATCCAAATTCATTCATTAACATAACAAAAGACACTTTGATCTGTCTTACCACTTAGAAAATTCCAAGGGTTTTAGAAGCTCTGTGCTAGAAATGGAGATGAAGACCAAATATATACTTCTTATTATAAATCACAATACCCCAGTCCACTCCCTGCTCTTCATACATTCACCCCTTATAGCAAAACAATCATAAAGGTCTCAAAAGACACTGGCACATTACTAGAATCTCATTCAGTCATTAATAACTCTCCAGTCTGTCATCATATCGCATGAAAGTGTCTCCCAGGGCAAGGCCACTTGAGTTTCCAGGCTTCCATTCTACCTTGTCAGCTTCCCAAGGCAGGAGCGTTGTCTTCAAACACAGCTGCACACTTTCAGACATCGGATATGACTGAACTAAGAGTCAATATCATCTCTTCTCTGAACCTCTCTCAAGGTGTTAATGTTGGATTTCCCTTATTACATAACCTATCTATTCATTCCCTCACCTTCAGCTACTCTTTTTTCTTTTCTCCATTTATACCCAAACCATTCCACCTTCAGAAGGGACAACAAGTGGGGCCACTACACTGGTCTACACTGCAGGCAGCAATACTATTCTAGCAAGTGCCTTCCCCTCCACTCATGCCTGTTACACAGGCCAAGAACCAGGGGACTACCTTTACCATCTGGCAATATGACTGCATTCACTGTTCAACCCAATTTTACCAGGTGGGGTGAAGGCACATCCCACCCCATCAGGCCCTTATAAATTCTGTCTGACATAAAGGTTAAAAACATACTTACAGTTTCTTGCTGAGGAATCATCCCTGCTTCCAGCCCTTGTAGGTGTAACCCTGGTCCTGTCACCACAGCATCAAGTAAGAAAGAAAAATTTGAGGTGATGGGGGGCTAGAAAGAATACCCACATTTTTCCTCACTCCATCCCCAGATCCACCAGAAAAACAGAGAAACCTATCCATTGGGGACACTCCTTTAGCCCCACTCATGTTCACGTTGAGTGTGAGCATAGGCTTGTGAAGGCATCTGAGCCAGCCCTTCATGCTTTAAACTCCCGGCTTTAGACAACCAATGTTTTAATTGCCTGTTCCAATTCTCTAGCAAACTAGTATTCTTGAGGAGGATCTCTGTCTGTGTGTTTGTTGGATATTATGGGCCGTAAAGTGTGTTCCCTGGTCTGAAGATACAGATGTTCAGCCATCCACCTCGGTGCAATATCGCCTGTTCCGGTTCTTTTATAAGACCCTGAGCATTTGTATCTCCCACTGGGTGAGAAAACCTCAGTCTAGCATCAGTGTCTATTCCTGTCAGGACCTATTTGCAGCGCCCACACCCCTCCCCCTACCCCTCCCCAGGGCTACCAACCTCAGTCTCACTTGCCAGCTACGTTCAGAGCCTTCCCACCAGGGAAATCGGCCACACAGCCATCTGCAGCCTCTGTCTCTTCTCAACTGAAAGAAGATACACAATGTGAGAATTGTGAGTTAAGCTTTAGTCAGGGTCTTCCTGAGGACTATAGCCCGGGAGACAGCCTCTCAGTAGCTCTGAGAAACTGCTCCTAAGAGGTCAGGGCAGGTGGGGCGGAAGCTAGTTTATAAATGATTTTTAAAAATTTGAGGGGGTCACTACAGAATACACACAGGCAAGCATACATCTTGGTAAGAGATGACTGCTAGTCGCAAAGAACAGATATTTCAAGTGTATGATTATAGTGCTTTGCTATGTGTGGGAAAATGCAAGAAGCTGGGTTCATTAAAATTCTTCCTGAGATACATGTAACTATCTAAGGGGCCTGTGTGTCCAAAGCACAGAGCATCCTGTCCTTAACTTCCTCTGTCTGGATCACAGAGTGCACTGTGGGTCAGTGACTGAAGTGGGTTAATCTTTGTAGACTTGCTCTCTTGCAAAACTCTCTTTGCTCTTCTTTTGTTTGCAGTCTCTTGTTGGCAGACAGAACGGTTCTCATTGACACTGTGTGCCTTAGAGGGTATGGGAGGACTACATCCAGATTCAGCCCGTTCCTGCATTGCTGCAGTGCCCAATACCCACTTTCAAGGGCGCAGGTGGCCACCTTAAGTGAGCACATGGGGAGATTTTCTTGTTGACTCCAATTGCCTTCCAAACCTGGGCACCAACATCCCCTTCCTTAATGTACCCCTCAAATTTCTATAGTGATTTCCACAGGGCTGTGTGCCATACAGATATCCCTTTAATAGGCCAGGTTTCTATTGCCCTTCTGCCTGACCGTATGGCCAGGCCATTGGCCACTGACCATGAGTCAGTAAAAACCCAAACATTGGGGCTTTTACCGCTACTCAATTCTTACCACTGCTGGGAAAGCATCATGCAATTCAGCACACTGAGCTGATTTGTTTTTACCTTCTTCAATCAGAGTGGTGGCCTTCCAAACCGGATGTTGTCTGTTTATCCTGGAACTGCCATCCCTAAACCAAGCAGCAATTTGTTGTTCAGTCAATAACCACTCACAGGGCTCTGTCCACGTGGCAGTCGGTTCCAGCAGCTCCTCAGGTGGCTCCAAAGTCAGCCCTAGAGGAAAAGAGGCTCCCTGATAATATCTCCTCCTTGCCTTCCCTAGACAGCATGATCTTGTATTAACCATTTACATATTATTATGGAACTCTTCTGGACACTGCCATCCCCATTAGGGCATTTCTCCAACATCACCCTAGACATTGTGGGTATTTCAGATTTCAAGATCATTTTCTGTCCTTCAGTCATAGGAGTAGCTTCAATGAATAATGTCCAGTAGCAAGGTAGTAACTGCCCCTCAGAGGGAAACTCTCTAGTCCGGAGTCCCAGTGGTCCTCACTGTAAGCCCCAGTCTACGCTCCATGTAGGGCGATGGCACAGAGGATCTGTCCCTCCCAGCTCTCTAGCTTCTGTCCTACACTGCGTGGGCAATTCTCATTTAGCATGTCTAATTAATACTGCTTGAAGGGCGGATTTACATGTCTTCTGTTTTACAATATCAGGTAGGGGAAACGACTACTTCACATAAAGCCTGTTCAAACATACCAGTTCTCCTACAACCTTTTACCTTAATTCCATCACCACTTATGTTTCTACCTGTAGCCTCCATTAGGACTCTATCAACAAGTTTTGGTTTTATAATACTAGGTAGGGGACGTGTTCCCTGACTAGACATGATATCCATTCCCATCAAACATCCAGGTAAAGGAGCCATAACTCCTTTACATTATACCTGCTTAAACATTGCAACTTTCATAATCCTATCCACGCTTACATTTTTATGTTCTCTCAATCTAATTGTAGCCTGAGCCTGGGCTTCACCAATGGGTTTTGGTACCATAGTGTCTGGGGCTCCGGTATCAGGGAGTCCTGGAAATGTCTCTTTTTTACCTGCTGACCACTTTACCCACTTTTGTGCAAAAGGCTTTGGATCCCAGGTGAGGGGTTGAGTCAAGGGACCCTGGCCCTTTCATCAATCTTTATCTTGATTACTCAGCCTAACTGCTGCCTCAAGCAATCGCTGGTCAGGTTTTTCACTGGAATCTCTGCCTTCCGGATTTACAAATTTCTCTGTAAATAGAGCAGACTTGTTTGGGGCCCTTTAAAGTTGGGGGACCAGAAGGGGTTCTCTTTGGTAGTGCTGTATTAAAAACTTTGTTTTAACCCCATCAATGTCCATTTCATTCTTCCCATTTCATGATAACCCTCTAAAGATTGCCATGCTGCTGGGATGAGCCCCATGACACTCCCCTTTTTGTTTCATTCCTATCAAAAGTTGCTTAATTCACTTTATTTCTTAATAACTGTTTAAAAATTTCCACATCCTGGGGAAGAATCTCTTGAAGGTAACTTTGGCTTCTTCTCATTCTCTTTTTATTTAACCTGTTTTCATTAGCATCTGTAAGACCCATGAGGGGAAATTGAGACAACAAATTTGATAAGGCTTCCAGGACTGTTATTCAGTTTTGCAACAATAAGGTTACATGGGGCGTCCATGTGAAAGGGGTCTTCTTAACCACAGTATTTACCATGACTGTTGCCAAAATCTTGGCTCTCTGTGCACCGATGCCAAACAGAAATTTGGAGACAGAGTTATGGAGGAAAAGGAAAAAGTGGCTTTATCTCTTTGCCAGGCAGAGAGGGAACACAGTAGGCTAGCGCCTCAAGAACTGTGCCCCCCTCCCTGGGGAATAGGGAGAAGTTATACAGTCAGGACTCGTGATCAGAGGTATATGATAAGGATCAAGGCAGTAACAGTCTTGCATTCTTTCTTCGGCAAAGTTTCACAAGGGTGGGGTTGTTGAAAAGATTAGGGTGTATACAGGGTCTCAGGTGGTTGGGTCTCCTAATCTTGATGAGCTTCTCTGGTCCCTCTAATCTTGCCTCAGGTGGCTGCTCCTCCCTTGATTAGCAACTGTTCGAATCTGCCCTTTGGAACTCAGGGAAGGTCATGGAGGCTGGAGTCTTGCCTACAAGAAATGGGGGACAAAAGGCCTCCATGCCCGGAAGCCCCACAGGGCCCCGCTCGGCATCATGACCTGGGTAAAGGGCATAATCAGGGGGTGAATATCCCAGTCGGTCGTTTTAAAGCCAGTTCTAGGAGGCTAGCATATCAGCTGCTTCATGTGTTCTACTTTGGCATTCATAAGGGGAAACGGATAGTCCCCCTTCTCAGGATAAATAGACCTTACAGTGGCTTTTATCCGGTCCACCAGGCTGGCTGTTCCCTTGGGAATAACCTCATGTTCACCTGGATTATGCATCACCATCTGGGGTTGTTCAACAGGGCCTTGTGGGTCCTGAATCAACCCAGATATGCTCTTCCCCTCCACAGCATTCAAAACGGAAGACACAGCCTCAGATTAGTTACTCCCACAATCCATTTCAGTAACAGTTCTTCAAGAAGCTGATAATACCGATCATCAATGTTACGACTCTTTCACACTGATGAAATAAAATTCACATTTTATGGCAAGACAAGAAAAATTTAAACATAAAACTTTTCTTTGCCCATTTGGGCCTCCTCCCTCCCCTTTAGTGTGTGCTGTGCATCTGCATTAACCAGACCTCCTTAGGAGATAACATTCTTTCTAATCTTGTAAAGGGTCACAACTCCTTAGGAGATAAACGTCCTCCTTAATCTTGCAAGGGGCTTCGATGACCCATGCCCCACTACTCACTTTGTACATGTAGATCTGGATTGTGTAAATGGTCAATAATACGTGGTCATTTAATGTACAGCCCTCTGTCTCAAAAACATATATAACTGTGCTTTGACCTCTAATGGGTGGAACAGTTCTCAGAGCTTTCCAAGAGGATGCTCCCAGGTTATGACCCTCCGTTTGGCTTGAATAAAAATTTCCATTTCTTTCTTAGATCAACTGATTAATTTTTTCATCAACAGCCCTATACCCCCTGGTTTCAATAGTTTTTTGGTTTTGTCCTTGCCCTGCAACCGACTACCTTCTTGGAGACCAGAGGTCTTTGAGGTCCTTTCTGTTTCCCTGCAGAACTTTTACCTTGGAGGGCAGCTGTGAGGCTAGTGACCAGCTCAGACTGACCAAATTCTGAGCTTGGTCTAGTATCAGTGTCTGAATCAGCTCTTTCTTTCCGTTTCATTTAGGCATTGCAGAGAAACTGATTGCAGCACAGCAGCTACTCCATACCAGTGGTGACCACGTGGCCACCCAGCAATCAAAGATTCTTCATCCCTTGCCCTGTCATCCTTTCTCTTTCCAGACCACATATTTCCATGAGCCAAGGCCATTCTAGCAAATTCCACTTCTCTGACACCAACTAAAGATCGGGTCACGAATTTCACTATGCGTGTGTTGGGGGTTGGTCCCCACACCAACAAGCAATTCTTCAACACCAGCTGGGTGTCCTGCAATTTAACTTAATTCTGACACCATCTGCCTGAGATGGTGTCAGATCCCATAGGTTAAAGGCTCAGTTGTACAAGAGGCTCTCCATCCCCCTTTCCCAACACACTTCAGAGGCCAGTTATAAGTCCAGGTTGTTACTTGTCCTTCTGACCGACTTGATATAGATTGGAAGTTCCAACTACTCCCTCCTTGGGCTCAATTAATTTGCTAGAGCAGCTCACAGAACTCAGAAAAGCATTTACTCACTAGATTACCCGTTTATTATAAAAGGATATATACTCAGGAACAGCCAGCTGGAAGAGATGCTTACGGCAAGGTATGGGAAAGGGCGTGGAGCTTCCATGCTCTCTGAGGGTGCCCCTCTTCTGGAATTTCCACCTGTCTACCAATCCAGAAACTGTCTGGATCCTGTCCTTTTGGGATTTCATGGAGGCTTCATTACGTAGACAATGATCAAATCATTGGCCATTGGCTATAGATTCAACTTCTAGTCTCTCTCCCCTCCCTGGAGGTCAAAGGGTAGTACTGAAAGTTCCAGTTCTCCAATCACAGAGTTCGTTCCCTTGGCAACCAGCCCCCATTCTTAGGTGATTTCGGGGCATTCCGAACGTCACTCAATTAACATAACAAAAGACACCTTGATCTGTCTCACCATTTATTCCAAGGATTTGAACCACGGACAAAGACCAAATATACATTTCTTATTATAAATCAATATCACAGCATCCCATTAGAAAAACTGACAGAGGACAAGATCATGTGAATCATGGAAGAAGAGATACAATTGACTAATACTATGAAAAGATAATGATAGTTAAATGTTAATCAGAGAAAGGCAAATCTAATTTCAATTTCAGTTTTAGAATCTATTTTGTAAGTTTTAGGTTGGCAAAGATTAAATAGAACAATAAAACCTAGTGTGGTCAAGGTCTAGGAAAGTCGGGCAATTTTATACTCTGTTGTTAGGATTGTAAAGGGATACAACTAAACAGGAAGCCAATGATTTAAATCATGCCTGTGTTCAGTGCCACCATTTATGCAGATCTTTATCTATACATTCTTTTTATTGAGAGATATTCACCAGATATTGCTGAGTGGAAAACAGAATGATCCTTCATCTTGAACTGCATATTGTAGATAGATGATTGCATAAAGTGTACAGTTCTACCTGTACAATATACAGACTAACAGAAGGGTTTAGAAAGACGGTCATACGCAGACCTACTAGAGAATGGACTTGAGGATACGGGGAAGGGGAAGGGTAAGCTGGGACAAAGTGAGGGGGTGGCATGGACATATATACACTACCAAATGTAAAATAGATAGCTAGTGGGAAGTAGCCGCATAGCACAGGGAGATCAGCTCTGCGCTTTGTGACCACGTAGAGGGGTGAGATAGGGAGGGTGGGAGGGAGACGCAAGAGGGAAGAGGTATGGGGATATATGTACATGTATAGCTGATTCATTTTGTTATGAAGCAGAAACTAACGCACCATTGTAAAGCAATTATCCTCCAATAAAGATGTTTAAAAAATAAAATAAAATAAAATAAAATAAAGAAAGACGGTCATAGTAGTTCTGATCTCGGGTGGCCTTGGCCTGCAGCGGCTTGAAGCAGGACTTCGGTTCCCAGCCAGAGATTGAAGTCAGGCCGCGGCAGTCAGAGTGCTGGATCAGAGTCAGTGGCCAGTGACAAGGCCCTGGCCCTTCGGCTTTGCAGAAATGAATTCCCACAAAGACAGAAAGTAGTGAAACAAGTAAAGTGTTTATTAGGAGGAAAAAGAGTATGTGTGGATAGACACAGGGGCTGACTCAGAGAGAGAGTCGCACCCTCATGATAGTTTGAATCACTTATATGGGGTATTTCTTCCGGGTTTCCTTTGGCCAATCATTTCTATTTGCCTGGTTCTGAGTCTGTATTTGGTATATCTCAGGATCCTCCCACGTGTGTGTGCGCATCTCTCAGCCAAGATGGATTCCAGAGAAGAGGTCTATGGGTAGGTTGACGTCACTCCCCTTTTGACCTCCAAGGAGCTTTTCTGCACATGTATAGTCGGGAAGGTCTCCTTGACCTCAAGAATGAGAAATATGTGGTCTCTATCTTTTATCTGAGTGGGGCTCAGCCTCCTCTCTCACTCCTGCTATTTTGGAGTATCTGTCCACAGGGGACAAACTCCAGCTACTCAGCCTGGGGCCCATCTATCTCCTGCCTCAGTTCTTTCTGGATGGTGGGATTTGGGGTTATCTTTCCTCACTTATCAAGTCTGAGAGACCAGCATGTTCCCACCCATCTTCACACACCTCTGTGACAATAGGCCCAGGTCCTTGGCCCCCTTCCAGGCACTTGGCCAAACCGGATGCCCAGGGCACAGCCACCGTGAGAAAGGAGGCCCTGGTAGTTGGGAATGCAAAGGAAATTTTAAAGGAATGCAAAGGAAATTTTAAAGGAATGCAAAGGAAATTTTGGCCTACCGAGAGGAGAAAAGAGAAGTAATTCATTTTAATACTGAAGAACATCGCCTTTGAATCTGGGAGAAGCTTCCTGGACTAGGCTGCCCTAAGAAGACCACATATAGTTGCTTATGTAAATTTTCAGTACCTTTTTCTGGAACATTCATCTATACCTCCCACTCCCTTATATTGTGAAAGAATGCAACTCAGCCAAACCATGAAGTCCTCTACCAGATGGTGTTTCGCAGCCCAGCCACCCTAAACACTGGTGACTCAGACTGACAAGGAGAGGCTGGGTGCCTGTAACCATGACTTGTACATCTGGGGGTGGGGAGAGTTTCCCCAACTTTTCATCCTGTTTTCTTGGAAACGGTTGGACCTATTTAAACTGTGTCTGGATGGAAATTTTTACAAAGAACAAAAATGAAAATTTCCTTTCAAAAATCCTTTTTAGGTTTTGTTTTCCCCAGGCCCAATAGTCACTATAAGGGGAAGACTGAAAAAGGAAAAAAAAACATGTGAGCCTTGGGTTTTCTCTGGAGAAGGTGACAACTGATATTCTGCAGCTCTTCTGCTCAGGGGCTGGAAACCCCAAAGCGATGGGGCCAGGCTGATGTGGGGGAAGATGGTAGACTGAGAGTGTCCCCCCTTCTAAAGGGGTGGGCTAAACCCAGAGTCCAGAGTGTCACCTAATCCTCTGGTGTTTAAAAAAAGGCAGAAATTGGATTTTCATGTCGAATCTCCCAACATGTAAACATGAGCAACTGATTGGAACAGTTAAAAAATATTTTATGAACCAAATGAAACAGCAGGAGAGACCCTAGGGATCATCTTGTTGAATCCATCATTTTGAAGATATAGACATCTGAGGTCCAGAGGAACAAATGACTTGCCAGGATGACACCAGAGTCTAGACCTACTTCCTCCTGCTGTGATTTTATTAACTGGCCTTCAACTGATGGCTCTTTTAAATAACCAGACATATTTAGTTAGGTGAATTCTTCTTTCCCTCCCTCTTCTTTTCTCTCTCTCTCTCCTTCCCGCCCTCTTGGTTCTTTCAAGTATTCATTCATTCACATATATCTCCTTTCCATCATTTTCTAGACAATTTAAATTTTGAATTCCTCTGATTCAGGAGGTGTTTACGAGAGGGCTTCTTAATTCTAAGTACTTAAGAGTTTTTTTTAAATGTTAATTAATTAATTAATTAATATTTATTTATTTATTTTTGGCTGCTCTGGGTCTTAGTTGTGGCACGTGGGATCTTTGCTGCGGAATGCAGACTCTTAGTTGTGGCATGCATGCAGGATCTAGTTCCCCAACCAGGGATTGAACCTGGGCGCCCTGCATTGGGAGCGTGGAGTCTTACCCACTGAACCACCAGGGAAGTCCCAAAGTACTTAAGACTTTTTAAGGTGTGCTTTTACCATGTATTTCTAATTTTATTGCCCTACACTCAGGAAATTTGGCTTGTAAATCTCCACTTTTATATTTCGTTGATAGGTTTTCTTTGGAGCCAAATATATGATCAATTTTTATAAAGATTCCAAGAGCAAAATAAAATAATGTCTATTTTTCATTAGTTAAGACACAGAATTCTGTGTATGTACCAGATCAAATTTGTTGATTGTAATATTCAGATTCTCTAGTCATTTATTTCTGTTTTACTAGATCTGTCAAATTCAGAAGAAGTATATTAAAGTATTTCAACATGTATATATAGTGTGTGTGTGCGTGATTTAAATTAAGTCCTCGTATTTTTGGTAGTTTTTGTTTTACGTATCTTGTAACTATGCTGTTGGGAATATCAAAACTTATAGTTTTCTTCAAACTGTAGCTTTTACCATACTATAATGTTTCTCATAACTCTAATACTTTTGACTTTAAATTCTACTTTATCTGATGTTAGTAAATCAATCTGCTTTCTTTTTGAATGTCTCTGTTTGATATCTCTTTGTTTATCCCTTTATTTTCTTTAAGTATATCATTATTTTAATATAATCTACCCATGCTTATTATTAAAAATATAAGAAATACAGGAAAGTATAAGGAAGAAACAAATTACCAAAAATTCTACTATCTAAAAGTAACTGATGATAACATTTGGTTGACATCATTCCAGACAGCTCTTTATGCGTATATAGAAAGAATGATCCAGATAAAGACAAAGATAGAGAGATAAAAACAATTGTGTATTATTCAGCCATAAAAAGAAACGAAAATGAGTTTTTTGTAGTGAGATAGATGGATCTAGAGTCTGTCATACAGAGTGAAGTAAGTCAGAAAGAGAAAAACAAATACCATATGCTAACACATATATATGGAATCTAAAAAAAAAAAAAGGTTATGAAGAACCTAGGGGCAGGACAGGAATAAAGACGCAGACGTAGAGAATGAACTTAAGGACACGGGAAGGGTGAAGGGAAAGCTGGGATGAAGTGAGAGAGTGGCATGGACTTATATATACTACCAAATGTAAAATAGATAGCTAGTGGGAAGCAGCTGCATAGCACAGGGAGATCAGCTCTGCGCATTGTGACCACGTAGAGGGGTGGGATAGGGAGGATGGGAGGGAGATGCAAGAGGGAAGAGGTATGGGGATATATGTATATGTATAGCTGATTCATTTTGTTATAAAGCAGAAACTAACACACCATTATAAAGCAATTATACTCCAATAAAGATGTTTAAAAAAATTGTGTAAGGATGGTATCATTCCGTATGTGACATATTTTTAAAAATAAATACTGCATTTAACTTTGAATGAATTTAATAGAAACAAATGCTTAGATCAAACTACTTAAGGTAATTGTTTGTTTTTTTTTTCTACAAGGGAAAAAATTTCCTAAAAGATGCCACAAAATGTAAGGAAATTTAAGAAGTTGGAGTCATTGTGGGTTTTTAAAAAATGCTAGTTTCCATATAGAGAGGATTGGTTGATTACTTGCTAGGAAACATAAGGGATTAACAAATAGATATATCCTTCATCCTGACCTCTCCTTCCTCCCAATTTTGATGCTTATATTATTTTAACTTTGCCAATTTTGTCAGAGTTGCAACAATTTCATTCTGCATTCTGAAGCCATAATTATCTCAGATGTTTAATAGTGCTCCCATATCTAAGTGGATTCTGTGTCCCCCACCAGACCCATTTCTATGGCTTCAGAATAACAGGGCTCTTTATTTCAATTCATAGTTTAGTGAGTGAGATTTCGCCATCAAGTAGATTTCTCAAAAGGGCTCATAGATGCTGTATTTTTTGAGTCATGTCTGAAAATGTGAGCTCTTGCCTTTATATTGATACTTAAGCTCCAACTTGGCTGAGTAGAATCCACTTGGATCATATTCTTTTTCTTTGTAGACATATCTCCTTTGTTCTGGCACTGATTGCTGCTGGAAAGACATCTGAAACCTGCACTATTTTTCTCTTTGCAAGCGAATTTCTTTTTGTCCTGGATGTGAAAAATGTATACTTTTTTATTTTCTAAGTTTAATAGTTTAGCCAGAATGTGTCTGAAGGTTTACTATTATTGATTTTTTGTAGTAAATGGTGTGTGATTTCAATCTTGCAGATTTAGTCTTTATTCTAATGTTTATATGAGTTCCCTTTTTAAATATAGATTTGTAATCCATTTGGAATTTATTCTGGTGTACGGTATGAGGGATGGGTCCAATGTTATCTTTTTCTTAATGACTATCCAGGTGTTGTTTGTGGTGTATTGAACGTAAGTGCTGGCGGAGCATGCAGATGATGCTGTCTGTGGGCCATCGTGGCTGGAGGGGGAGGGGTCAGGGACAGAGGTACTGATTTAGGGTCATAGTGGGGATGTGCAAACAAGGAGACAAATGGGATTGACAGGTGTCAAAAATCCAGAAATGGCTAAATTAAACCCATCATCAATAAACAGTAATTGGTAAGAATTTATTGTGCATATAAGACCTTTTAAATTCAAAGACTTAAATGCAGCTCAGGGTCATGACGTTATAGGTTAGCTAATAAAGTGAAAGTGAGGAAGTTATTTAACCTTTACAATGATTGGTTATTATAACAAGGGTTTCCAGACGGCAGGGGATTGGTTAAAAGTGATTATCTCGTATCATTTTTGGAAAGCTGACTTAAGTTTCCTTTATGATTATCAGGCATTTACAAGAAGTGGCCCAAGTTAAGTTTCGCTTGTTTTGCTGAATAAACTAAATTAAGTTTCACTTATGTGGCCTAAGTGGTTTTGTCTGCTCAGGGAATTTTCAAGTCCAGTCTCCATTTTGTATTTAATTTTAACAATCCCCTCCTTCGGTCATTCTTTCAGCAGGTTAAGAGTATGAACAACTAGTATGGCATCACTCTCACTTACCACTGTCGCTGGAGCTGGGTGGATGAATCACATAGTCACTGTTTCTGCTAGTTGAGTCTTCAGGACAGATGGTCATGAGTCACTGTTGCATTGCTGTCATAGACAGGGAGGTCATATCACTGAGTTCTTCCAGTTGTCTGATCCTGAGGGATTCCATTTGGGATGTAAGTGGCTGACAAAATGTATTTAAAACCCTGGAGAGAATACAATGCACTAGAGAGGTTAATATGATGACTATAAGGAGAATAATAGCCAAGGATTGAAAAGTTCCCCAGAGCAGAGATTCCCAGGAGTCAAGATTTAACCAACTGAATAAATCAAAAAGTTACAATCTGATTCAGACTTTATCTTTCTAAGTCAATCTACTTTTTTTTTTTTATAATTTGTAATTGGGTTTCCTTTTTTTTTTCTGAATTATTTACATAGGAACACATGATGGGTGAGCAGTCACATGTCCTCATGATTACTTGGGACAGGATGAACATGAGGATGTTAATTTCAGGAGGCGGTGTTACAGGTGAGCTTCCACCTAAATTAGGCCTCTACTCGGAGTGAGCAAGCAGGTAATTTATAAGAAGCACTTCTATGGAAACAAAAGAAAAACAAAGGTCAATAGTTGGAGCAAATTATAAACGCAGTTTCTGAATTTGGAGAGCAGCAGTTGAGAAAATTTCTAGTTTTGAGTTAGGCTCATCTTTAAATAATGGGAAGAGGATGGTAGTTTCAATCTGATGGATTGTCCTGGTTTGCAGTTGGACTGTCTTTTATGATGAACTCTCTTGAGTGTCCCACACAGCAACAGGCATAAGGTTGTCCATATATAACCTGTTGTGGTGGTTTCTCTGAGGTCTGCAGGTAGATGTCAAAACCTCAAAGACAACCAACAGAACTAGAATCTAATAACAGGTACACTATAGCTTTCTACTGAAACACAATTTTTATAGTCACCCCATTTTTATCAAAGGTAATTATAGTGAAACTAATTTGTTTATAAAATAAATCTAGTCCTATTAAACTTGGCTTGATTATTTATACAGTTATAGCAAAAATAGTAATTCTATGTATAGCCTCAAATATGACACTCCAGTCAAAGCTTTGGTAATATCCAAGGGGCTTTATTGGTTCCATAAAGTCAACCTTAGTTCCTTAAAATTGGTAACAAGGAATCTCATATTAGACCTTTAAAAGTCTCTTTAGGCTAAGAAGCCAGCCAAAGACTTGTCCAATTGTGTCCTGTTACAAAGAGAACAGATTCTTTTTGGACTTATGTAAATACACATATTGTCCTGAGAAATAATAATATTTGATAAGAGTTTCTGAATTCTGGAGGGATCAGGCAGGGAGAAAAAGATAAATGTTTCAACTTTGGTTTACAAAAGTATACCAAATTGCAGTAAGTTATAGATAGATTAAAAGAGAAGAGAAAAAAGGGTTCTTTAATTCTGGAAAATAAACCATTAAAGAACCAGCAATGTTTTAAATAGTCATAAAAATTTTAATCATTTTCATCAGTTCATTCTTTCCCACGTAATTAATTCCTGCTTGATTTTTCAGTTAGCAGTTTTATGAATCAGTCAGTTTTCCATTAGAATTTTAGAAATACCCAATTCAGTGTTATGATTTAAAAGCTACAAGAAACCTGTATTCTAAAATACCTGTCTGGGTCATTTCCATGAATCTCTTTGAAGATTAAGCATTTTGCCTGTAGTTGATTGTAAATGCTTTCAGAGAAGAATCAAGAGTAAAACAATAACTGTCTGTGAATGACAAAAGATTAAAATTAGCCATAGTTAAAGACCTGGTGAGAATTTATTTTAAAAAATTATGCAATTGACAAGTAAATTTGATTAATTTTATGATATACAATATTTTAAGATAATAGGTAGAATTATGACTGATAACATTATACCAGGATAAAAAAGATTTTTAGAAATTTCATGTAATTTTTGAATTACTTATAATATATACCCTTGTAAATATAAGCTAAGAAGGTTAAGCATTACTTTTTATTTGACAATATTTCCCATGCAATTTAACATAGCAAATAAAACTAAATAAATTAACATTTCTCTTTTTATGAGGAGAGAGAGCACCTCTTTTGAGATCTTCCAGGGGCCCTCTGAAAAATCCCCAAATTAGTTTGAGGTAAAAAAGACTTCATTTAGAATTTGATTTTGGACAGTTTATCAAAAATGTCCAAAGATTTAAAGCACTTGATCGAATAGGAGCACAAGTCACTGTGAAACAATACTTAGTTATTCATTCAACCAAATGAATTAAAAGATTTTAAAGGCAAATGCAGAAAATTACACAGTTGTAAAAAAAAAAACAAACCCAAAAACCTTAGCTTTTTTAATCTTGAAAAAACTCAGTTTTTCTAAGTAATCGAAGACTTGATAAAGACAATGTGAAGTGCAGGAAATATTTTCATAGGATACAAATCTTTGTTTCTTAGGCAGATTACATTAAACGTAAAAAAAACCTTTTTATAATCTTTTACTAAGAATAGATCAATAATCTAAGAAATTTTGTGATTTTAACAGAGAGAAAATTAAACTCTAGTTTTGTATCCGTACATTACTGAGTTCATTTTAAAAACCTTTTTAATTAAGTTTATTCACTTTTAACCAGTTTTGATCTCACAACATAAAATTTCTTTTCCTCAAACTTTCTGCAATATTTTGTACCCATTTAGGCTTCGTCTTCTTCCTTTTCTTTTCTTATTCTGGAAAAACTAGTCATTTTATTTTAGGATAAAATTACTCTCTTTTTTCCTTAACAAAAATACATCCTATATTTCTTGTATACTCTTCATATAAAAATACATCCCATTTTCTTCCCAGAGTTGTTTGCCTTCACTCTTTGTGTCTAGTAGTTTTATTTTTATATATTGATTATAAATTTTAACTATCAGTAACTTTTACTTTTCAGTGAAAACTAGGAAGCAGGTATTTGTGAACTGTCCATCATATCCTGTAGTATCCTGTAGTAAATTAGTGAATTTAGAAAAACACAATTATAAAAGCTTATAATTTTTTAGAGATGTATGATTTTTATAGTGTAATTTTTAAGGTGGCAAAGACATATTTATTAATGGATCTAAATATCTTTTGTCTCTGTAAAAAATTAAGAAGCCAAAAGTATATAAATTTATATTTAGCAATGAATGTCTCAGTGTATTATCTTATTTGGAAGTTATCTAGATATTCAATGAACATCCATTACTTAGCTTAACTTAGTACAAACTTTTATCTTATTTGCACCTATTTAAATTACTTGTTTTTAACAATTATGCTTGGATTAAATATTAAACAGCTAATCATCATCTTAAGTTATTTTTCTCATTGACAAATTTTGTAACAGAGATAGCATGAGCTTATTTGTCTGGTAAACACAAGTAGAAAAAGTTATATGATTGCATTACCTTTAATGCTAACAATTCTGAAGACATGCCTGTTTTTATTAAATCAGCAAACTTAAACTAGCTTTTATTTATCCAATATTATTGCAGATTATGTGAACCTGAAAAACATTTGGGTTAGTTTCTACAATTCTGAGAGTTTTAGCAGTAGTTAATTCATATAAGCTCTTATTTTGCTTTAAGCCAATTCAACAGAATTCTTTAAAAAAATTTCATATATATAATATACATACATACATAGGTATACAAAAACATATAGACAGACACAAAAAGAAATCTTATAGCTTTCATTTTTAAATTTTAACCATGTATCAGATACAATAATGCAAAATTCAGAAGAATAGCTGGATCCAAATTGTATTTCTGGCAGATGGACTAAGATTACCTGCTCAGATGACCGAAGTATTTTACTAAAATTTTTTAATTTGTGCACTGTAAGGAATCTTTTAGATGAGCTATTTTTGGAGTCATTTTTGTCTATCAGAAGCTTCTTCACACCAATCAAAGAATGCATTCCACTGTGTCTGAGAGGTTTGGGACCCTCTCTTCTCAAGGGTGCCCCTTAAGGTGGATTACCTTATCTAAGTTAAAGATTCCTCAAAGTGGCCACTATAATTCCAAATTATCCAAAATTTCACCTATTTTCCAAAAAGGCACAAGATCCTGGTTTATAGAGGGTATACATATAGGAAGCAGGAGTTTTTGAGGGTGGAGAAAAAGTTTTAGACCAGGTAGACCTCCATCTTTACCTTTAGATTTCCCAAGATCACTTAACTATGAGGGGCCTTTTTTTTCAATAGCTGTTCCAAAACACAGGAAATAGTGTGAACTCTCCACCCCCTTTGGAACAGATGAGGGTGACTTAACAAACAAAAGCTTCAACAAACAAAATACAGGTATGCACAATTAAGTCAGAGAGCTCAAAATGCAAAAAGGGAGCAGAGCTCAGATCCAGGAGAGACCTGACCATGAACTCCATCGTTGTTGAGAAATCAGCGAGCTCAAAGAGTTCTGTGGATACAGCACCTGGTTTGCTCACCAAACTCAGAGTTGATGGGGTTGGGATGGGAGTGTCTTTGGATCCCACCTCTGACACCAGAAACTGTCAAAAATCCAGAAATAGCAAAATTAAACCCACCAAGTCAAAAATAGTGTTTAGTAAGAGTTTATTATGCATATAAGAGCAGTTCATGGACTGGGAGCTTTTAAATTCAAAGACTGATATGAAGCTCAGGGTCATGACCTTACAGGATGGCTTATAAAGGGAAAGTGGAGAGTTGTTTAATCTTTACAATGAATGATAAGTTATTACAGTGGAGATTTCCATATGGCAGGGGATGGGTTAAAAGCAATTATCTCATATCATTTTAAGGAAGATGACTTAATTTTCTTTTATGATTATCAGGCATTTATAAGAAGTAGCCCAAATTAAGTTTTGCTTGCCTTGCAGAATAAACTAAATTAAATTTTGCTTATGTGGCTTAAATGGTTTTGTCTGCTCAGGGAATTTTCAAGTCCTGTCTCTATTCTGTATTTAATTTTTAACACAGGAAAGAACATGTCAATGCCAATGTGAGCCAAGATCCAAATCTTAGGAAGCTTATTCACTTAGGGAATGCAAAGAAGGAAAGAGAGGAAGGGGGGGTTGAGGAGGTAGGAAAAATATCAAGCAATAAGGAAGCCAAGGCAAGAGGATTTCAAGGAGGAGGGAATCAACAGGGCCAAATGTTCCACAGAGGTTAAAGAGGATGAAGGTTGAGAAAAGACCACTGCATTTGTCTTGAAAGACTGGCCTCCACGGGAAGGGAAGGGAAGGAGCCTGGTGCAAAGGGAAAAGGAATAAGCAGATGATACACGTGTGACAGCTCTTTCCAGAACAGTATGGAAGGAGAGGGAAAGATAAAGATGTTCAAGACTTAGCAGGGTAGAGGGGATGTTTCTTTTAGGCAGAGGGAGACTTTAGTACTTTAGCAGACTCATGAAAGGGGTCAGGGAAAGGAGAGGTGGAAGATAAAGGGGAGAAAAGCAAGGATAGAAAGGTAGGTGGCGGGAGATGGGATTGCAAGGCAGAGTGCAAGCAACAGAGACTCATTTTGGACCATTTTAGGAAAACAGATCAGTTATTGCCTCATGTAGCTAAAACAAGAGGTGGGGAAAGAAGCAAAGGAAGCAGAACGAAGAACCCAAATGTTGCCAGATGACTACTTCCAGAATGTATTGCAGGTTTTTTTGATGATCTACTTGCCACTTGGAGAGGAAGCAGGACCCCAGGGTGGCCAGTGATGTTGGGGCTGGTTGGCTGGGCAGAGAGCAGAGCCAGCATCATAGGACAGGCTGGGCTTAGCCCCATCGCCAGCTGCTTTTTAGGCCGATTATGCCACTCTTCTTTGCAGCACGCACAGAAAAGATGTCTTAGCAGCCAAAGTCCACAGTCCTCTGTCTCACCTGTGAAAGTGGCACAGTGGAGAGGCCAATTTCATGCTGTTCCTATTCTAATGATGATTGCACCACCTCTTCTGGAATAAGGCCCATCTCAAGAGCTCTCTCTGACACACAGCACATTTGCTTTCCCTTCCCACCAATCTCAGTCCAGCTGTGTGTGATTTCACATCTCTGCAGACAGTCACACTTACACGCCCCACTCCTGGACAAAGATCAGGTAATAGCAAAGAGCGCTGTAGTCTTCACCGTATGCCAGGCACTCTGATGCAGAGAGCAGGCACTGAAGAGAGCCTTGCCAAGTCTGAGCCTCGTTTTTCTCATTTATGTGGAATACCTGAGCCCCAAAGAGGGGAGATCACATGTTTACTATCATACAGAAGCCAGGAGCTGAAGAGGACTGGTTTGTATAAGTAGCTCACAGTGTAGCAGGGAACACACAGGCCCATGAACAGCTCATTAGAGGGCGTTGTGCTAGATGCTGCAACAGAGATAGGAGTCAACCTGTGGCTGAACAGAAAAGGGAGGTGTTCGTTTTGTCCCCAGGAAAGAGCCAGCTGGAATGAAGAGATGAGCTGGAAATTGTAGACGCAATGAAGAGGGCCTCAAGCTTAAGTAGGATTCTGCCACATGTTATGGGCTAAACTGTAACTTCATATATTGAAGTCCTCACCCCCAGTACCACAGAATTTGCCTATATTTGGAGATAAGGTCTTTAAAGAGGGAATTAAACTAAAATGAGGTCATTGGGGTGGGCCCTTATCCAATATAACTGGTGTCCTAATAGGAAGAACAGATTAGGACACAGACACATACAGCGGGAAGACCTTGGGAAGACACAGGGAGAAGATGGTCATCTACAATCAAGAAGAGAGGCCTCAGAAGAAACCTACCCTGCTGGCACCTTGCTCTTGGATTTCCAGCCTCAAGAACTGTGAGAATTTTCTGTTGTTTAGCTACCCAGTCTGTGCTACTTTGCTGGGGCAGCCAGCGCAGACTAATAACTAAGTTGAGGAGGATGTACCTGGTGGAGGGCTCAGTTCAAATACAGTCCCAGAGAGCAGGAACCCCACGGCCGTTTTGGGGATTCAGCAGTGAGACTCAGGCACTGAGACAGTGAGCTGGGGCCAGAACGCTAAGGGGCTTGAATCCCTGCAGGCAGACATGTGATATAATTAGACACACGTTCTAGAAAGATGGGGGACGGATGGGTGGTGGAGCAGGAAGGGGCAGACGTGGCGTAAGCGGTACATTCCCGACATCCAGTTCATCTTTCAACTGAGTTCATCTTTCAACGTGTCTTTTTGATTCCCCCTTTTCTGTGCCCCCATCCGCCCTGCTCTGGGCCTGTGTCAGCAGCACCTGGGTTAGCGCTTCCCCACCCCCGCCAAGTGGTCCCCAGGCTCCAGGCCTTCCGGCCCCGCTTGGAGAAGTGCCTGATTCTTGAGCTGGGTAGCAACATGTTTTTGTTTTGTTTTGTTTGTAAAAATGAATAGTAACGACAGGAACATTTTCACAGGCTGTGGAAGACAACTGGCAAGACAATCCCCAAAGGGCAGTTTTAAAATCACTCTTAGAAGAAGCACTGCTCTCAGAAAAAAAAAGTGTAATCTATAATGGGGAAAACACACACTTGGGGTAGTACCTTTTGGGATGCTTGTTTCAAAAGTCAGTATCATGATAAGTTTATTCTGAGTCTTGTGAAAAGATGAATGCTTAGTAATAGCAGTCAATTTACAGACAGGACAGTGAGCCACGAAGACATTAAAATATAAAAGAAAAGGGCTTCCCTGGTGGCGCAGTGGTTGAGAATCTGCCTGCCAATGCAGGGGACACGAGTTCGAGCCCTGGTCTGGGAAGATCCCACATGCCGCGGAGCAACTAGGCCCGTGAGCCACAACTACTGAGCCTGCGCGTCTGGAGCCTGTGCTCCGCAACAAGAGCGGCCACGATGGTGAGAGGCCCGCGCACCGCGATGAAGAGTGGCCCCCGCTTGCCGCAACTAGAGAAAGCCCTCGCACAGAAACGAAGACCCAACACAGCCAAAAATAAATAAATAAATAAATAAAATAAAATAAAAATAAAAAAAAGAAAAGGTATTTTATTGGTCCAGGAAAAGACAATTGGATCAATGGAACAGAATGGAAAGTCCAGAAACAAACTCATGCACATATGGGAATTTAATATTTGCTAAAAATATCATTTCAAATCAGTAGGTAGGGAAGTACAATTCAGTGTCGAGATAGTTGGTTATCCTATAAGAAAAAAAAAAGTTGTAACCCTATCTCATATCAATCACAAAAGTATATAAATGCGAGATGGATTCAAGACCAAAATCATTTTAGAATGCTTTAAATACTTTAGGAGAAAATGTAGAATATATAGATGATCTTGGGGAAGAGAAGGCTTCTACATAAGATGCACACACACATAAGTAAGACAAAAAAGAAAAGTGTGAAGTCTCATAATTTGATTACAACATTAAAAAAATCAAACACTTGTAAATGACAAAGGCATGCATGTGCGTATGTGTGTGTATGACAACAAATAACATTAAATAACAAGTGACAGTGAAGAGAACAGGAAAATGACAGGTTTTGTCTTGGATGATAAGAAAGAAGCTGGTCTCATCTGACTGTGTCCAAGCCTGCTAAACAATTCCCCACCAGTGATGGCAACGTTGAGTTTCAACCCCAAGCAGTCACGCATTGAGCATGACTAGAGTTTTGATGGTGGATCCCTCTGGCATAATTTCAAGAGGCCCTGCCAGAGCCTCCTGTCCCCTCCGCCCCTAAAGAATTCTCCTGCCTATTAGCTGATGCTCCAAACTCTCCTTCAAAAGCTACATCCTTAAGTCGAGGCTTTGATTCCTGGCCACAGCCTCCTACAGTTGAAGAGGGCTTTACACTCAGGCAGGTGCTTTTCTGCCCACTGGCACATCAAATCCTCCCTTCCACCCCCGATAACTCTGTGATACAGAGTTATCCAAAGGTGGATACAGAGAGGTAGCTGGAGATATAGAGAGGTTAAGTGACCTGCCCAGGGTCAGATGAGGGATCCTTGGCCGAGGTGGGGGAAAAACCATAGCCAGAACAGTGGATGGCCTCATTGGATGCCTGGTCTCTGGACACCTGGCCCCCCAGGGAGCCAAAGATGTAGGAAGACAAGATGAAGGCTCCAGAGCTGACTTCACTGACAGTGGAGTTCTGCCTTGGACTGGCTTCCAGGCATCAGTTGACTTCGAAGAACCAATGTCAGCTTGGTCTGAAACTCTAGGCTGCTCACTCAGGGACTATTCAGTGGAGGTGGGGGTTCAAGGAGGGACAGAGTCATTTCAAGGACACAACCTTGCTCAGATACCTAGGCTCCCAGCCAGGCCTCAGAGCAGCATGGACAGCCCGGTGTTTGTTACTGAGCCGTCTCTCTCCTGATGACTGTCACTAAGTTGATGCCACACTGCCCCAGTCACCATAGCTTTTCAATAATTCTTGAGATGCAATAGGGCAAGTTGTTCTTCAAAACTGTCTTGGCTTATCTTGGCCCTTCGCTCTACATACACATTTTAGCAATAATATATCAAGTCAGGACTTTGATTAACATTAAATAAACTCATAAATTAATTTAGGCAGAATTGACATTTTTATAATAATTGAATCATCCTACCCGTGAGCTTGGCATATCTCTCTATTTAATTTCTTCCTTCGCTCTCAATATTAAGTTTTATACGGTTCTCCATTAGAATTTCACACACCTTCAGTTAGATTTATTCATTCTTTACATTTTGTTGCTACTGGAAAAAGTATCCTTTTTTCCATTACTCTTTTTTACTGAGGTAGAGTTACATATGTTACATATGTTACCCTTAATTCATGATCTCAGAGGAAGATAGAAATTTGGTATTATCATCCTAACATCAGGCTTATTCACATGTAGCCACTGACTCAGACATCTGGATTAAGACTGTTCACGGGTGAATGAACACTCTTGTGGGTAGAGACATCTAGTCACAACATACACTTGACTCACTAGCCCCCATTCTCTGGGCTGCAAGAAGGGGAGCAACTGTGGGCACTTGAGCTCAAGCTTCAGTTTCATGATCTGTGAAATGGAGATAATTTCAATTTAGATTTGGTTAGTGTTCAAGGTGCTTCTGTGGGAGTGGGTATTCACCCCATTTTACAGATGATGAAACTGAGGCTCGTGGAGGTTAAGCAACGATCGTGAATGGCATCACAACACCCTGCCCACTTACCGCATGGGGTTGCCCTAAAGACCAGGTGAAAGCATGGATGGGAAAGTGCCCTGAGCGGAGTTGAGTTTGCACAACTATTGAAGAGAGTCCTGGTGGGTTGTCTCACATCTGCCGTCCCTGCCGGCTCCCAGCCAAGCACGTAAGTAAGAAGAGAGGGAAGCATCTGCCAAGCAGATGTGCTTGTCAGCATCCGCATCATCCTTGCTGCCTCTGCCCTTCGTTTGTCGCATGCCAGCATTGTGCAAGGCCTGATCACGCGTTAGCTCAACTGGGAGCTTGAAGCCCTTTGCCCACAGCCGGTAAGGCCTGTAATCTGGCCACTGGCCGCTGCCAGTGGCCTCACTGACCCCAGCCTCTTCCACCCGCTCACTCTCCAGCCTCAGAGCCTTCCCCTGGGCTGGGAATGTCAGGCAGGTCTGCGCCTCCCCGCCCTCCCGTGCTCCACCTCCCACCTGGGACTCTGCCCCCCAGGAGTTCCTGTGTCCTGTACTCTCACTGGTCTTTACTCAAAGAGGCTCTCCTGACCCCGTCTCTGAACCAGTGCTGTCCCCCGAGTTCCAGCCACTTTCCACCTCCTCACCCAGCTTTACTTTTCTTTACTAAACTTCCCACTGCCTGGCACGATAGTATATACCCACCTGTGACTGTCTACTCCCCGCATAGAATGTAAGCTCCGTGAGGGCAGGGACCCAGCTGCATTTGTTCACTGTTGCTCCCCACACCTAGAACAGGGCCTGACATTGCAAGACCTCAATAAGTATGTGTTGTTGGTGAATAATAGCGAAATCACCACTGTCATTGAATACTATGGAGTGAGTTCAGTCTCCATAACTACCAAATCACTGGCCCCGTGAATCTTATTTCCACTTACACATCTTTGGGGGTTCTCAGTCCAGGGGGCCCCATGGAGACCCTCTAACACAGGGAGAGCAGGGGACCCAGTGAATGATCTTTTTGGAGAGAATCGTGGCCAGCCCCTCACATAGGCTCCACTCCAGAGCCCAGCTAGGGTTGGAGGTGGTCCCATGCTAGACGTAGGCACCTTGGTGGAAAAACTCAGGAAACTCCAATATTTCTTTCAGGACAGTTCTTGGACCAGTCAAGTGCAGACAGCTGAACCAAAGAAAAACCAGTAAAATCAAGTAAGCCAGTGGGAAAGCAAGAAGTCATGTGAATCAGTCCTGAGGTAGCCCTGAGAGAAACTGGCATCCTTTGGAGGGAGAAAGAAGCATTAAATTAAAATTAAACTCAAATTCAAATCAAACATAAATATAATGGCTTTAATTTACCTTCTGGGTCAAGTGTCATCTGAGCCAGAAGAAAGCATTTCAGGAGAGTTTCCCAGAACAGCCTGCTGACGTCATGAGGCTGGGGGGGTGGGGCTGGATTGGTGTGTGTGTGTGTGTGTGTGTGTGTGTGTGTGTGCACGCGCGCGTGCCTGTATCAACTACATTCAGCTCCGGGGTCTCCAGGGCTCAGCAGACTCACCGTGGGCTTTATTTCGCGGACTGCGCCTCCCTGACAAATACTAAGGAACTGCAGCGGGGGAGGTGCAGGGGTGTCTGCCGCCTCCCCCTTCTCAGACCCTCCTGCTCTCTGGGGTCTGCCCTCCACACCTCCTCACTGAAGGCAGTGGAGGTGGGAGGTGTCCAAGGTCACTGTAACCCCGCCTGGCATCACCTTTGCCTAGGCCTGTCCTCTGTAACCCGAGTCATGGGATTGACTAGAAATCCCAATCTTCCTTCTCCTCCCCCACTACTAACAATTTCCAGAATCTACGAGGATTGGAGAGTGGGCCTCTCTAGGAGTATATTGGGCCCTCTTTCCCTGCCTTTTATTTTGTGAGTTTTTAATCTTGTGAAATGGGGTTAAAAATAGTGTGACTCTATGCTCCAGTTTGCCAGGAACAGGCCTGATTTATGCCTGTTAATAGCTCCCCTTTTACTTTCAAAGTGTTCCTGTTTCAACAATATGGTCACCTTGGTTAAAAGGATTATCAAAGGCCACCTGGAAGGGGGAAGACGTCAGCCAAGGGCAGCCTTGGATGGGAAGGAAGTTTGTCCCACCCTTGGCCTTGGCCTGGCAGAGGGACAGGATCTGATTTCTATGAGCTTCCTGTCCTTCGTGGAAAGAGCTAGGCGGGCCCACCTATTCCCGTCCTGCTGCCCGCCTGTCACTGAGCAGCCCTGACGGTTCTGACTTGGAATCATGTTGCAGCCAGTGCGAGAGCCCAGGTCAGGAAACGCCCCACCGGTTCCTGGAATCAGAAGATCCTCCTTTCTGAGAGCTTTGCCACTTGGCATTTTCTGGGGATCGTTTTCTCCTCCATCCCATCTCCTTTCTGCCCTGAACTGCTGCGAAAATGAAACAGGAGAGCTGGGGACTGACTTGGGGGTCCTCTTGGGACCCATTTTCAGACGAGGAGGCGAGGTGGGGAGAGGTCACTGACCAGTGTCCCTCTGCCGAGTGTCCGCTGTGTGCCAGGTACTGCTCTCAGCACGGGCAGGGTGTTGAGTGGTGGTAAAGACAGGCGCCCCTGCCCCACAGGACTGACGTTCTGGTGAGGCGGACAAACAAAATCAGATGCAAATAAGAAGAAAACTGGCATCAGGATAAATGCCGCGGAGATCATTCACGTGGTGTGAAGTGGGGAGGTTGGTGGCAGGAGGGTGAGTCGAGGATGGTCTTGACCTTCCAGCTGAGACTTGAATGAGGAGAAACAGCTGAACGAAGCGGGGGAGCTTGCTAGCAAGGGCAAGGGAGCAGCCTGGTGGAGGTCTGGGCTGGGACAAGCTTGATGTGTTTGGTGAGTAGAAGGAAAGACCTGTGTGGCTGACATGACAGGTAGCAGGGTGGGGGTGAGCAGGTAAGGGATGCAGCTGTCAGGTGGGCAGGGGCTAGGACAGGCAGAGCGTTTTAAGCCAGGGAAGGACTTGGGATGTTTCTCTGGATGTGATGAAGAGTCTGGAGCAGGGGTTTGACTTGACCTCTAGGGCCGCAGGAGCAGAAGCTAGGAGACCACCTTGGGAGGCTGCTGTGTGTCCAGGTGGCTTGGACTATGGTGACAGTGAGGGGAAGGAGGAGGTCTGGCCTGGGATATGATATGGAGGCACGGCCAATGGGACTTGCAGCTGGTGGGCTGGGGCAGTAAAGAGTGAGAGGAATCCAGAGAGGCCCTGCACCTCTGCCTTGCAGATTCACCCCATGGAGTAAAGCTGGACGCATCACCATCACACCAGCCCGAGCCAGGACTGTGACACCCCTTGACCATCTGTCTTCTTGCTCCTGCCCTCCAGGACTCTGCTGGCCATCCCTTAAGTGGAAGCTCCATAAGAGAAGAAACTAATCCAGGATCCTGCACTAATAAGAAAGGGCAACTTGGAGGGAATGTGTGTGTAGTTTTATTTGTGGCCTTTGGTAAATTTACCTTTTCCTAAAGTATTTTCCAGATGACAGTGATACTGTGGGATGCTCTGCAGTTACACTACACCCTCCTCGTCGAGCCCATGAATACGTATCACCATATTCAAGGCTCTGAGAAGTTCTGCAGCAAGGATGCCTGTTTCTCTTTCCCAGACTCCATTTACCATGCAACCCCTTTTATTGACCGTGTATTGGCATCCTGAGGACCTGGTGCTCTGCAGACGACGCTCGGGAACACTGAACTAACCCATCGCTGCCCCAAACAGTCAAGCCCAAGGTGGGGTGGAGGCAGGCTGGTCCCCCAAACCATGCCCCCTACCGCAGGCTCGAGTACAGAGACACGCTGCTGTCCTGAGTGGGGAGGGGAGATGTGTTCCTCTCCACCTTGAATCTGTCAGGTCAGCCCCGCAGCTCAAGCCCCTCAGGGTTGCTTGGAGAAAGTTCCATTGGCTTCTGTCTGCACCGTCTCGTCACAGGCTCACTTGTTGTGAGGGAGGCTGGAGAGCCAGCATCATCTCTGACTCTGCTCCTAAACTGCCTTGAACAGGCACCCTCACCTGCTAGGACATCTAAACTGTGCAAATAGACATATTGGGGTGCAGGGTGCTCACAGCCTGTCAGGAGCAGCCAGGACCCCTGCCTCGTGCATTCAGGATGCATCTAGCACCTGCACGTGTTGGTCCAGGAAGGACGAGGTGGCGACATTGGGATTGGTGTCCTCTAGGTGGGTTGTGTGAGCCAGGTGGGGCGGCTGAGGGTTGAGCGGCAGTGGGCAGCCCTTCCTGCTGGCCTCTAATTCTTGCATTGCGTTCACATTCCTCCCCTGAAGCCCCTTTGAGTCCTGTCTGGTGGCGTGTGAGGGCACAGAGAAGACGCTCCTTGGAGTGGAGTCAGTCCCCACCCATCCAGCTGGCCTTGAGTCCCACATCCAGGGCTTTATTCCGCATCCAGTATTAGGGAAAGGCAGCTCAAAGTCCCTTGGGCCTGCCATTGCTGGTTGTGAGACATCGGTTAGAGAAATCTGCAGTTACGCCCTCCGAGAAGCCAGGAGGGAGCTGTCCTGAGGCTCAGAGCCCTGGGAGCAGCAGCAGCAAAGGGGACACTTCGGTAGCCCTGGGCAGCTCCGGACAGTCTGTCTCCGGTGCACCCCCGCCACACACCTGCCAAGCAGGCAGGCCGAGCTCACTTCCCGGGCTCGGCCGGAGGAAGTGGAAATTCAGGGAGCGATGATGCGGCTCGTGCAGGGCTGGAGTGGGGTCAGACCCGGGCTCTCTAACCCCGACCCGGAGCGCTCTCTGGCAGCCGTGCAAGCAGGAGGTTTGGCTAACAGGGAGACTGTGGGGTTCCGTGGGGTTCTGAGCATTACCCACAGCCCCCGTCCGCAACAAGAGCACATTTGCTCAGACCCCCTTGAAGAAAACAGCACTGCAAAAAAACTGGAAATGGGGCCAATGAATGAGCCCTGGACCCAGCTTCAAAATGCTTCTGGGTATACCCACAAATAGGTGTGTGACCTCGGAGAGATCACTTACTCTCTCTGGGCCTCAGTTTCTAGAACTACACAGAGCTATTGTGAGGATCAGATAAAGCAATGGATGTGAAGGCATCCTGCAAACTTCATAAGGTACAGCATTTTCTTATTATTCAGGAGCCAGATGGCATTAAGCCAGTGTTTTCACAGCTTCCCCCCACTACTATCCCCCCTTCTGGTTCCATTAAAATCAACTCAAAAGTTCCCAAGGGATGATTTCACTTCTTGATTGTCCAGAAACTTGACTTTATCTTTTCTTCTACTGGCTGATCTGGGGTGGTTTACCAGAATGTAAACTTGCCCACAAATTGTAAACAAGTTCAAGTAGATCAACTCCAGGGGACAAGGTGGGGAGCGGAGAGGGCGAGGGATTGGGTTGAACTTGCTGCAGACACGAGGATATGAAGTCTCAGGAGGTTTATGCCATCCTTGCAACACTTCCTTCTGCTACTAGACATGGATGATGATACGTAGAGCCTCTGTGTAGGAACAGGACTAATTACAGTGCTCTAGGAAGTGTTTCTCAAAGTGGACTCCTTTGAAATACTCAGTGACAAAGGGCTTGCTCCCTGGTCACATCCCTTTGGGAAGCTTCTGAATCTCCATACTACCTTATCCTCTTACAAATGACCAGTGAGCATTTATCTTTTTAAAGCTCTGAGAAGTCCCACAGTTAAGAAACCTACACCTTTAACTTGGTATTTCCCAAACGTACTTCGCTAGGAAACCCCAGCCCATGCTTCAGCCCAGGAGGGCTGCAGGGGTGGTGAAGCATCTGCGGAGGCACTGGGGACCAGCTGCGTGTACAGGATTTAACACCAGCCCAGCTAATTTGGGATTAGGCTTGTCTGGGAATTCCAGACCTTAGGATCCTACAGCTGGAGGCATCACGTGCTCGCTGAGACCCAGAGACGGAACTGACCTTTACGTCAAGTGTGTGGGCTGCGTCTGGGGGCAGGGAGGCTCCTGGGGTGGAGGGAGTGCTCTCGGGTGGCCTTGGCCTGCCGCGGCTTGAAGCAGGATTTAGCTTCCCAGCCAGAGTTTGAAGTCAGGCCGCGGCAGTGAGAGCGCTGAATCCTAGCCACTAGACCACCAGGGACCAGTGGCCATTGACAAGGCCCTGTGTAGTTCAGCTGTGTAGAAATGAACTTCCACATAGAGGTGGAAAGTAGTGAAACAAGTACAGTGTTTATTAGGAGGAAAAAGAGTACGTGTGGATAGACACACGGGCAGGCTCGGAGAGAGAGAGAGTGGCGCCCTCATGGTAGTTTGAATCACGTTTATGGGGCGTTTCTTCCGGATTTCCTTTGGCCAGTCATCTTGCTTTGCATGGTTCTAAGTCCGTATTTGGTTTGTCTCAGGGTCCTCCCATGTGTGCGTGCATCTCTTAGCCAAGATGGATTCTAGTGAAGAGGTTTATGGGTGTGTTGACATCACCTAATATGGGGTGGCGCCCCCTCTCTTTTTGACCTTCAAGGAGCCTTTCTGCACGTGTGTAGTCGGGAAAGTCTCCTTGACTTCGAGAATGTGGAATATGTGGTCTTTTATCTCTTACGTGGGCAGGGCTCAGCTTCTCTTCCCTCCTGCTATTTTGGAGTATCTGTCCACAGGGGACAAACTCCAGCTGCTGAGCCTGAGGCCCATCTATCTCCTGCCTCAGGAGGTTTTGGACTCCTGCAGTAGACAGTCCGTCTGGGACAGAGACAGGGGCTGAAGGGTGAGGGGGGCCAGGTGCAAGGGTCTGGTGGCAATGGTAGCTTGGTGGCAGGTCTGGCCGCGTGTTTAAATCCTGCCTCCACTACCAGTGAGCTCTGTGAGTTTGGGCAAGTCCCTTCCACTCTCTGTGTCTCTTGTTCTTTATCTGAAAGGGGGGATGATGATAATAATAGTTCCTGCCCCACTGGGTGCTGGGAGCTCTGAGGGCCTGCCGAGCAAGGCTTCAATAAATGCCAGCTATTCTTTGTATGCAAATCCTTTTTTACTTTCTCTCCCACCTTTAAAGCAGCCTCCTCCTCGGGTGCCTCACTGGGATACCGGCATTGGTCCATTTGGGGCAGCTGAGGGAGATGCCACTTTAGAAACCAGGATACGAAGTGGTCGGGAAGCAAGTGCCAGGCGAGGGCTAATTCCCCCTCTTCTCAGACTCCCGCTGTCCCTTGTGAGGCCTCAAGCTTCAGGTCTAGCTCAGGTCATCTGTGTTGCTGCCTAAGAAAGTGTTTTGTTGTTGAAAGAGCTTCTCACAGGCTTTCTGAGATGCAGGTGCAGGAGACGGAGCAGGCTTCCCGGGACAGGCCGGCGGGCTCTCAGCCCAGGCCAAACAGCCTTCCTCCAACGCCCCGCCACTCGCATCATGGGGGACCTTTCACTGTCCTGTTGACCGGTGGCGCATGGACAAGGACACCAGAAGAGAGGTGACAGGCTCTGCTCTTGTGGCTTCTGGCAGCTGGGACAGCCCTGAGCTGGGGTAGGAGGATCTGAAGGGGCCCAAAGGCTCTGTTAACTAAAACGTTGTCATCTAAGTGCCCAGAATTCTACTGTTAGAAAGAATCTTTGGATTAAGGCCATTGGGCCTTCAAACAGGTCCTCAATGTGCATACATGCACCGGGGCAGACAGCAGGTGCAGCAAAATATCACTACAGCTTCTGGGGCTGGACCAATAGGACACCGGTGGATAAATGCTGAGAACACTGCACAAGAATCAGAGATGGTGGAGGCCTAAGAGGACAAGGCCGGGTGGAACAGCCCCGGTGGCAGGCAGGGGGCACCCAGAGGCCAGGGAAGGGGCTAGGAGGCCAGCTTTCCAGTTCCCGCTGTGCCATTATCTTGAGGGTGAAAAACTGACCCTGTGGGTCAAAGATGGGAGCCCCTCCTGGGTAAAGCGAGGCAGCAGTTCAGACCATCCCTAAGGTTAGGCCTCGGGGGGACTCACTTGGTTAACTCTCAGGTTTTCTGGTTCTCTGCGGCCAGAAGCACTCGGACAATGAAGCACCAGGGGGCCCGGAGGGGACGAGGGTGGGAGTGTGAAGAGGGAGGTGCCACTGGCCCCCGCGCCACTGCCACTGGGAGGTGACGGAGGCGGTCACGGTCCGAGGGAAGCGCAAGGCCAGGCAGAGCCCCGGCAGGCAGGGCGCGGGGAGGCGCCGGGGAAGCCCTGGCTGCGGCCCAGCGTCGCCTCCGCCCTGCCCACCCTGCTCCGGGCTCCCTCGGGCGCCCCTCCCGTGGCGGTGGAGGCCGGGCTCAGGTTTCCCGGGGTGAGCGGTGGCCCGAGGCCCGCCGGCCAATCTCCGCTCGGCTCTCCTCGCGCGCGCCTCGGGTCCTCTCCTTGCCCCGCCCGGCTCGGCCTGCTTCCCTCTCTCCCCTCCCTGCGCCCTCCCCAGGCCTTCCATCTGCACCTCCTTTTCTGCGCATCTCCTTTTCTCCGCATCTCTCTTCCTCCCCCATCTCCAGCGAGGAAACCTAAGACCCCCGTGTTTCCTGTCGTGGTTTTGTCCTCGGGGAGGGCAGATTTCCCACGTCCGTGTCCCTCCCGAGCTCTCCCTTCCGCCCCCCAAGGGATGGCCTGGCGATACAGGCAACCGCTCTCTCCTGACTGGGGGCCAAGCAGCCTGGTGGGGCTGGGGGCTGCTGCTGAGCGGCTCTTAACACAGCTGTTCAGGACACCCCCAGGTGACGGGAAGGTGACGCACCCTGAGTTCGCCACCACAAAGAGAAACCCACGTAAGCCGAGGTTCTCCTGGGCTTGACAGAAATCGGGCTGACTTCTGGGAAGACCAGGATCAGGCTTGTGTGGAACTAGACAGACCCTGCTGAAGTTCTTATACCAAATCTGGAGTCCGGATGTTTTGGGAGAGAGGTGTGCAGGGTTGGAACTTGTCTTGGGAGGTTTTAGAAGTGGGGTCCCTGTAGATTCCTTTTAGGAACGTCTGGGGCTATATTTTAGCTTATTTTGCTCAGCTATAAAAGGCATTCTGGGAGGTCAGCAGATCAGCTTTGAGAATTTACAAAACAGCAAGAGAAAGAGATAAAATACCACCCTACGAGGGGCGTGACCTCTGGAATGGCATCCAGTGCTGGAGAGACCACCCTGCCTACAGCCCGCAAGCCAGGGCAACTGCTTTCTGCCAGCTCAGCTGTTGATGGGAGCCATGATCTTGGGCGAACGATTTCCCTCTCTGGGTCTCAGCGTTCCAGGTAGAGGAGGGGTTAGGCCTTCCAGGCTTCCAATGATGGAATTTCCTGTGGACAGCAAAGGACGCCCCTCCTGGCCAGTCACAGCCTCTGCATCTGTGCGCTCTGTTTATTTTTTCTTCCTTTAGGATGAACTTAACTCATAGGAATGTTGCTGATAATTGCCCCCTTTCTCCCGGTTTTTATTGTTTCTTGAAGATGCTCATTAAGTATGTGGGGAATGAGGCCTGGCAGATGTTCAGGACTCGGAGGGTTGGATTCAGTGTTGGAGAAAGAGCCCTGGATGGGGCACAGAGCTGGCTCCTCAAGGGTTCTGGGCACCCGCTGTGGGCCCTGGGCCTTCCATCACCTGGCCTGTGTGTGCACGAGCTTCTGCCGCCTTCCCTGGTTCTCTCCAGGGCAGGCACCTGAGCCATGGGAGATTCCCCTGGCCTGGAGCAGGGAGGGGGTGCTGCTGGGACCTGCACCCCGTCTGCAGGTGGGGCAGCCTGGAAGCAGTGTGGGGAGGCTCAGAATGAGCCCTTGCCTGGAGCGAGGGTGCGGTGCAGGGCTCGGCTGAGAAGCCTGCAGCTGCAGTGTTGGGCACAGCATCCCCAAGCAGGAGATAAAGATTTAATGACCGCGGGCATCAGGCGCCACTCTAACCCTCTGAGGCCCATCTCAGAGCCCATCTGCTCTATGCAAACCTCTCTTCAAGCAAAAGAGGAAGAGGAAGAGGAAGAAGAAGGAGAAAGGCAACCCTTCCTTAGTTCTCAGCGTGACCGAAACTCTTCTCTGACTCCCATAGTCCAGACCAGATAGCGTATAATTCTCTACCGTCTTGCATTTAATCATTTCAGGGCGTTTTTCATGGGTTCCCAGATAGGATATGATCACTCCAGGGACCTTCATGTCCTCTACCTGTATCAGAAGCAAAGGAGCCCCTTTCAGAAGAACTGGGGGGTACGCCTGCGGGTTTGATGGTTCCACACGTGCACTCCCCACCGCCGCGCACCCCACTCCTCAGCCCCGGGCCCGGGCAGCAGACTTGCGTGTCCTGCCCACACGTCACCCTCCTCTACCTGTTCAGTTGTTCTCAGTACTCATATTTTCCTTGTACCATTTGCTTTTTCTCTCCTCTGCCGGTCTCTGGATGGAAATTAAACACACAGAGGAATTCCCTTTGTTGCATCTCTTCAGGGAGAAAACTACTGTCTCTGCTTCCTGCCTGCATTGCTGTCCACCGCTTGTCGTAAGGACACCTATAGCCCTGGAAGACCCCAGGGGCTGCCGACGGTCAGACATAGTCAGAGACACTCAAGCAATTTTAGTCTTCGGTACATTTTATTGCTTTCTGATGCTTCATAAAATTAGAGCCATCCCAGTTCGCTGATTCTCTGATGCTCATGCTGTTGGCGTCTCTGAAGCTGGGATGCATCTCACTTAAATTGAAGGCAGGCTCTTCCAGAGAGGGCTGCAGTCACTTCTGCTGGGCACCTGAGTACCACTTTAGAGTCTTGGCTTCGGGGTGGTTTTTTGGACCGCACGGGAAGTGTGAATTCAGACCGCAAGCCTGTGTGAGGAGGAGCCTGCAGTTCAAATTTTCAGAGACTTCCTTCCCTTCCCTCCACTCAGTACTGGCGTGAACATGAAGTCTCCTTGCTGTTCCCACCGTGAGGCGGGCTCATCACTTGGTCCTGGTACACCGAGCCCTCTGCTGTCTCTAAGAGACTCTCCGTGTGGGTTTATTTTCTTCCTCAGGGATATGTGAAATAATGTTCATCTTACAGTTCCTGATGACTTTGATTTGAAAAAATATGGCATGTGGTTTCTCTATTAATCAGAATCCCCCATCCTCTGGCCATTCCGGGGAGCAGGACAGCTGCTCTGTTAGTAAATTCCAGCATGGCTGTGGTCACTGAGAATTCTTCTGTGGACAAGCACGCGGGTCTGCAGATTTCAAGGGGCAGCCCCCGGCAGCCCAGGTGTTCTGAGTCTCCCCAGCACGTGTGGGCTGGGCGGTTAGGACCGAGCCCCACCAGACAAGACACACAGGCACTTGCCAGAGCTAGGCTGGGGGTGAGAGTCTGGAATCCCTGCAAGCCCAGCCCCACCCAGAGGTGGCTCAGGATGAGGTGAACAGGACGGGTGGGAAGGGAACTCGTGTATTGGTTGCGTTCTTTCAGGGAGCGGGCAACAGAGACTCGTAGCTCAGCTCAGGTGATGGGGTTTGACCAGGGTGGTGAGAAAGCCCTGGGAGCGACCTCATAGCCATGTGGTCATCGGCCCAGTGGTGACCCTCCTGCTTTCACTTCTCCTTTTTGGCTTCTACTACCATAACCTGCCTCCAGGAATGACTCACAACCCAGCTCCTCAGAGCAAGAAGCTGACTGCCGGGTCAGTTAGTCACTATAAATGCAAAGCATCCCAACTGGGCAGGGTTCCCACCCCCTGCCACCCTGAGGGCCACTGGCTAGCCTACAAATGCCTGCTTTATCTTTGGCACCAATTTCTGGCCAATCAGCTGTGGCCTGGGTCACATGATACATAGCATGGAACCTCCTGGAACCACTTTTTCTCAGGAAGGGGCAGTATTACTGCTCAGGCAATGTGTTCACCCTAAGGTGTAAGTACAAGACCCTGGCAGTTTTGCATGTCATCCTTCCTTGGAGCTCTGAAGTTCAGCCAGGGATGTGGAGTTCAGCACGCTGACTTTTAAAAAATTTACCTTTTACTTTAAAAAAAATTGAGATGTAATTGATATATAACATTATATTAGTTTCAGGTGTACAACATGATTCAATATTTGTATATACTGCGAACACGCTATCGTTGTTCCACTCTCCTTTTCTTAGATTTCTTAAGGCCCCTCAGTTGTGACCCGACACTTCTATAAATTCCATGGTTCCCACTTCCAAGGGCATCTTCATCGTCTTGAAAAATGGCACAGTGGCTCTGTCATGAGTCCACCGTATCAGGCCCATGATCCGTCCAGAAACAATCCTATTCAAATGAGGGATACTGACATATGTGCCATGGAGAGGCCTGGTTAGCCACGGGTGTTAACCCACAGTCTCCTCAAATATACTTCAGATACCCTTGGTTTACTTTAATAACCTATTCTGATTCTATCAGATATACACTTTCCTATATATTTCTTGAACATATCTCTTTTAAAATATGGCATTTAAAAAAGAATACAAAAAACAGAAACATGTTCTAAACATTTGTAAAATAAGAGAAAAACAGAAAAATCACCCACCTCACCACTTATAGACAACCACTGATGGTATTTTTTTAAATACATACAACAAATACAGTAAAGTACACAAGCCATTAAGTATAGAGCTCAGTGAATCTTTACATATGTGCACATCTGTGTTACCACCACCCTGATAAGAATGTGGACGTTCCCAGCAGCCTAGTACGCACCCTCATGGCCCTCTCAGGAGACACTCCTTCCAAAGCTAACCACATTCTGACCTCTGTCATCATGGATTAGTTTTGCCCATTTTTTGGACATCATATACATAGAATCATATAGTATGTAGTTTGATGTCTTTTTTCAAGAACATGATAGCTGTGAGATTCATCCATATGCCTATAGTAGATTGTTTTCACTGCTGCATAGTACTCCATGTATGTATTTCATAATCCCACTATCTTAATATGAATACCATTAGCATTTTAATGACATTAGTTATCCTTCCTCTGCATGTGCATTTTTGAACAGTTTTAAAGCAGTGTACTACAGCTTACAGTGTTTTTTGTCTCTTTATGCTTAACATTTCTGGTCTTAAGAGCATTTCTATTTTATTTTATTATTTTTTAAATTTTATTTATTTATTTTTGGCTGCATTGGGTCTTCATTGCTGTGCGAGGGCTTTCTCTAGTTGTGGTGAGCGGAGGCTACTCTTCGTTGTGGTGTGTGGGCTTCTCATTGTGGTGGCTTCTCTTGTTGTGGGCTCTAAGCACGTGGGCTTCAGTAGTTGTGGCATGCAGGCTCAGTAGTTGTGTCTCGCAGGCTCTAGAGCACAGGCTCAGTAGTTGTGGCGCACGGGCTTAGTTCCTGTGCGGCATGTGGGATCTTCCCGGTCCAGGGCTCGAACCCGTGTCCCCTGCATTGGCAGGTGGATTCTTAACCACTGCGCCACCAGGAATGCCCAAGAATATTTCTATTTCAACCCTGTACTGTGTCTTGACGAAAAGTTGCTGGAGTTGCTTTGCACCCATGTAAAGACTTCCTCCTATTTGTTGTAAAACAGCCATTTAGAAAGCTCAAAGGGGCTAAACACCACGGTATCCTTCATAACTTGGTCTGTCCTCACTCAGCCATTGTCTTTCCACTTGGAGGTCTCGTTTCCTCTGCAGGCTGATGGGCCCAGGCCCACATCTGGGAGCTCACGTTCATATGGACACATAGAAGCCTGCGGAACAGAGTTCCTCCCACTTGGCAGACTGCCTCTTCTCAGGGCTGGGCAAATCCACACAGACTTAGGCTCTGAGCTGCCTATGAGGACCAGAAAGCAGGTTGGTAATGACCGATGCAGTTGGTCCAGGGCAAGGCTGGGATGCTGCTTAATTGCTGGAAGCTGCTGGTTCTCCCTGAAGATGCAGGCTTAGAGCCCCGGAGGATGGTATGACTGTGGTCCCAGCTCCCACATCCCCTTCTTTCCCAGCACCAGGCACATGGCAGACCAGGCATGAATCTAAAGGCTGGCTGGGCTCTGAGTCCTATTTCATCTGCTGTGGGCCTCAGCTCCAGGGGACTTGGCTTCTCTTTGCAACCTAGAAATGCAGTGTGAGGAACCACTCGTGTGTGTGTGTATGTGTGTGTGTGTGCGTGTGTATGTGTGTGTGTGTGTGTGTGCGCACGTGTGCGTGTGTGTATGTGTGCGTGTGTGTGTGTGTGTGTGTGTGTGTGTGTGAATAGTCAGCATAGCTTGCTCTTTGCTCTTAGTATCAGCATGTTCCCTCATCACGTAGTTTCTGATTTTATCTTGTCTTGTGTTTCTAAAAGGCTCCGGAGGAACTGCATGTTCAAACACAAGTCTGCCTTTTACTTCTCCGCCAGAACCCCTTGTTCTACAACAGCTTCAGGCCTCTTGGATGTGTCTGCATGTTGAGTGTGCCAAGACGGGACCAGAGCGTGGCTTTGGAGGACCCCATCTCATTACTTCCCTTTGCTCTCACTTGCTGGCACGTGGCAGAACCGTGGGGAGAGTGGATGCTGCCGAGCACAGGTAGAAGGGGCCTCGTCTTCCTCTGGCCGTGTTCCTGAGAAGCATTACATCCATCTTGTTTCCTTACTGAGGCTCTCAGAGCAGAGGCGCTGGGGTGTATGTGGAGTCTAAGACAGCGTGCCCATCCCTGGGGAAGTAAGGCCAGGGCACAGGACACAGAGCTCCCCACTTGTCTTTGCTCTGTGTGTCCGAGCTGCACCCCACAGCCCTCAGACCTCACTGGTTATGGCCCCAGTCAGTTTATGTCCACAAAAGTGTGGAGGGGAGACTACAAGCAGCTCCCGGCAGCCCTTGCTCTGTCAGCCGAGAAAGGCTGGGGGCAGCTGGGGACTCTCGAATAAATACAGGGTCCAGAGGGAAAAAGAGGAGCCCCTGGGTTCCAAGTGTCCATGACGGCGAAGCACAGGGAGTACGAATGTTGCCCCACCTTCTCTCTGCTCCAGACTGTGTCCCGGCCTCTCTCCCCGTGCCCTCACCTGGTAGGGCCCAGCGCTCACCACCTCAGTGGGGCCTGTGGTCTGTTACCAGCAGCTCAGAGACCGTGTAACACTGGGCTCCCTAGGCTCTGGGCCTCTGCATCTGCCATGTTTCCACTGAGGAGAAATAAAGGGCGGTGTCCTTGGCCAGAGGGACCTGGGGCATTGGCTAGCAGGTGGGACAGATTTTTGGTCCCCCAGCTGCTGCCCTAGGTTTCTTTACTGCTGGCTCCTTCTCTCCTTTCAATTCCCAGGAAGTGAGAAAGACCAAGAGTTCGGCCAACTCTGCTGAGAGAAGCATCTTGGAGACGCTGCTGAGAAAGGGACCGAGGCAGCACAGGCCTGTGGCACCACCTAGGGGAAGAAGTGCCCCTGGGCTCGCCGCTGGTGCAAGTGGACTCCTCACTGCAAATCAACCCAGTTTATGAAAATGCAGGATTCACTTGAAGAATAAAAAGTGAGATGGAGAGAAAGGAAAAGGAGAGTCATTGTTCACTTCATAAAAATTATTTCAATTATTTCTCAATTACAAAGACATTCCTTTTAGGTTAGGGTACCTTTAAAAATGTATGTTCCCATCCTTCATTTTAAGTTATTCAATTTAGTAAGGAATTTACATTTTTTTTCCCTGAAGGTTTAAGAGATGGCACTTATTACATAAAATTATAAAACTTGTAAAAGAACTGGATCACTCTCCAAAAGGGCAGTATAGATATACCTGGTTTTATAGATTATTCTTATTCTCATTTAAATTTTTAAGTCATAAAAACGAAAACCTCAGAGTGTTAACAGAAGGAAAATTTTCTTGTTTGAATCTATCTAGGATGGAGGTCACTAGTTCTTTTTTTTAACTTTTTAAATTGAGGTATAGTTGACGAACAATATTATATGTTTCAGGTGTACAACATAGTGATTCACTTTTTAAAGGTTAGTCTCCATTTATAGTTATTATAAACTATTGGATATATTCACTGTGTTGTACAATATATCCTTGTAGCTTACTTATTTTATACATAGTAGTTTGTACCTATTAATCCCCGACCCCATTTGCCCCTCCCCCCTTCCCCCTCCCTACTGGCAACCACTAGTTTTGTTCTCTGTATCCGTGAGTCTGTTTCTTTTTTGTTATATTCACTAGTTTGTTGTATTTTTTAGATTCCACATATAAGTGATATCATATAGTATTTGTCTTTCTGTCTGACTCATTTCACTTAGCATAATGCCTTCCAAGTCCATCCATGTTGTTGCAAATGGCAAAGTTTCATTCTTTTTCTGAGTAATATTCCATTGTATATATATATACCACTTCTTTATCCATTCATCTGTTGATGGACACTTAGGTTGCTTCCATATCTTGGCAGTTGTAAATAATGCTGCTATGAACATTGGGGTACATGTATCTTTTCAAATTAGTGTTTTTGGTTTTTATGGATAGATACCCAAGTGTGGAATTGCTGAGTCATATGGTAGTTCTTTTTTTTTTTTTTTTTTAATTTATTTATTTTTGGCTGCGTTGGGTCTTCATTGCTGCATGCAAGCTTTCTCTAGTTGTGGTGAGCAGGTGCTACTCTTCGTTGTGGTGCGCGGGCTTCTCATTGTGGTGGCTTACCTTGTTGCGGAGCACGGGCTCTAGGTGTGCGGTCTTCAGTAGTTGTGGCACACAGGCTTAGTTGCTCCACGGCTCGTGGGATCTTCCCAGACCAGGGCTCGAACCTGTGTCTCCTGCATTGGCAGGCGGATTCTTAACCACTGCGCCACCAGGGACGTCCTGACAGTTCTATCTTTAGTTTTTTGAGAACTGTTTTCCATAGTGGCTGCATCAATTTACATTCCCACCAACAGTGTAGGAGGGCTCCCTTTTCTCCACATACTCGCCAACATTTGTTAGTTGTGTTCTTTTTGATAATAGCCATTCTGACAAGTGTGAGGCGATATCTCATTGTGGTTTTAATTTGTACTTCTCTGATGATTAACAACGTTGAGCATCTTTTCATGTGCCTGTTGGCCATCTGTATGTCTTCTTTGGAAAAATGCCTATTCAGGTCTTCTGCCCATTTTTAAATTGGGTTATTTTTTTGATGTTGAGTCATATGAGCTATTTATATATTTTGGATATTAACCCCTTATTGGTCATATCATTTGGAAATAGTTTCTTCCATTCTATAGGCTGTCTTTTCGTTTTGCCTATGGTGAGGCCCCTAGTTCTTGATCATATCCCATTTATATGTCAATGCTTTCTGATCTAGCTCCATCCTAAAGCCAGATGAATGTTCAGCATCTCTGCTTGGATGTCTGAACTGAACTCCTGAACCTCCCCCCAGACTTGCTCCACATGCAGCCTTCCTGCATCTCAGTGGCTGAGATGAAAAGCCCAGGAGTCATCCTTGACTCCTTTTTCTACCAAGCAGCAGCCAATCCATGAGGAAATAAAGCTCTATCTTCAGAACATAACCAGACTCTGACAACTTCTCACCACTCTATTGCTGACTGTAGATCCGAGATGCCTGGATTACTGCAATAGCATCCTATCCCAACTTCGTCCCTTTACAGTTCACTTTAATAGAACAGACTGAAGTGTCCTTCAAATGTGTCAGATGAAGTCTCTCTTCTACTCAGAAGGCTGCAGTGGCTCCCATTTACTCAGAATAAAAGCCGAAGTCCCTGCAATGGCATCGAAGGCCCTACATGGCACACACCCAGGGTGCTTCTCTGACTTCAACCACTCTCCTCTCGCTCACTCTGCTCCCACCATGCTGGCCTCCTTGCACAGCAGGCGAGCTTCTCTCTCAGGGCCATGCACTGGCTGTTTCTCCTACTCTTCTCGGGTACCTGTCACCTCCTTCAAGTATTTGCTCATCTCCCAAGCACTCGACAAGTCTACCCTGACTTAATAATCTTCAAATCCAACAGTCACACTCAAACAGTATTTGTTCAGCTCTCTTGAACTGAACAAATACTGTTTGTTTATTCTTGGCCAGAATAATTCCAATTTATACTTGTTGCTGCCGGGTAATTATTAACAGTGTCCCCTTTCACTTCTCGAAAATGACCTGGCTTGGATGGTAAGTTCTATGGTCATCCTAGGGGCAACCTCATGCATTTGGGTTTCTCTCCCAACTCTTCTCTACCACATGTAGTTGGTTAGGTTCAAAGTAAACTGCCCAAGGTCACTCTAGTGTTTCTATTGATCCTTAGTGCCAGGCAGCAAGCACCATTAGAATCTCCCCGTTTTCCACCCCTTCTCTCTTGAAAACACACGGGCACACAGGTGTGTATGACCAGGCACACAGCCACTTCCATGATCATCTGTGGAGATAGAAGAGGTAAATTGTATGTGAGCAGCTACTTGCTGCTTGCTCTACTTCTCTGTGACTCTGAGAAAACTCTCTCATGCTTCAGTTTCTTCAATCATCACCCATCCATTTCTCCATCCCCACAACATTACTGTGCGCCTATTTTGTGCCAGGCACTGTGCTGGGCACATGAAGTCCTTGCCCTCTTGGAATTTACAATTTAACAAGGGAGACAGACGATAAACAATCTAATAAGGGAATACAAGCTCAGAAGAGTTCCATAACGGTCTGGGGAGAGGAACTTAGGGGGAACAGAGAACACCTGCCTAAAGAGAGAGCATCTGAGACTTGATGGACGAGTAGGGAAGGTCCTGTCCTGGGAAGGCAGAGGAAACAGCATTGCAGACAGAGGGGAGATCTGGCACAGTCCTAAAGGATGAGCAAGCATGGCATGTGAGGAGCCCAAAGAAAGACAACATATGTGAAGCACGGGGAGCCAGAGGAACAGTCTGAGCTCAGGTTAGAGGGAAGTGGAGGCCAGACCTCCTCAGGGGTTGGGGGTCACCATGAGCAGGCCATGGTGGGAAACGGGTCTGGATTTTATTCCAAGCGTGATATAAACCTGTTTCAGGGCTTTAGATGAGGGTGACCTAATATAATTTGTGTTTTTAAAAGATGCCCCTGGCAGCTTTCTAGAGAATGATTGAAGAGGGGCAAGAATGGAGGTGGGCTCTTGTAATCCAGGCAAGTGATTCTGGTAGCTTGGAGCAAAGTGGTGGAGGTGGAGAAAAGAAGTGGGTGGATTTGAGATACATTCCGAAAGAATTGATAAAACTTGCTGATGGGCTGGATATGAGGGGTGAGGGAGAGGGTGGAATCAAGGAAACTCCCAGATTTCTGACCTGAAGTACTGGAATTGAGGAAGCAAGGACTTGAAGGAGGAGAGGGTTTCGTGAGAGAAATGTCTAGAGGGCAGTTAGGTACAGGAGTCTGGAGCTAGAGGAGAGACCAGTGTTGGGATGTAAACGTGATGAGTCCTGTGACTTGGGATGGCATCACCAGGGAGAGCACACACACACCCAATCCTGAAAAACTCACGGGCAGAGGTTTAGTAGAGGAACAGCTGCAAAAACAGACCAAAGGGACGGTTACCTGTGTCATGTTTTGGAGAGGTCAAAGAAGATGAGGACAGAAAAGTTTCACTAGATTTGGCAATGTGAAGGTGGTTGGTGACATTTGCAAGATCAGTGAAGTGGTGGAGGCAAAGCCAGGTTAGCGTGGTTTGAAGAATGAGTCAACTATTCATGAATTTCTTAGCAACATTAGGAATAGAAGGAAACTTCCTGACTTTGATAAAGTGCATCTATCTGCCACCTATTGTAAGGATCACACTGAATGGTGAACTAATATGAACATTTCTAGGTTTGGCTTTTTTTCCCTCCTAACATTGCATTAGAGGTCCCAGCCTAATGCAAAAGGGCGATAAAAATAAATGAGATATTGTCTACATGATTAGAACTAAAACAAGGGTTTGGGCAAGCTGCCTAGATACATAATACCCCAAAGCTATTCATTAGCAATACCCAAGTAGAAAATAAAATAGAAAAAAAAAATCTCATAAAATAAATCCTACATAAGACTTTTATGGGGAAAAGCGATAAACCTTTACCAAAACTGTGCTGGGAGATTCCCTAGGAGGGGGCTCTTTTCGGCTATTTGCTCAGTGACAATCTCTGTTGACGTGACCAAGGGAGCGGGTATCTGATACAGAATGAGGAAAAAGTCATCGGCATTTTGGTCATGGAACTGTGAGGTCCTTGGCCAACTGGATGCTAAAGTTTCCGAGAATTAAGGCATGATCTAATGATTTTTTAAAAGGTGACAGAGGCAGTGATAATACAGTCACTGGAGGAAAGACCCGAGCATGAAGCCGGTAGACAGAAATAAAGAGAGCAGCAGGATGGTATTAATCAACACGAACCTCAAAATAGCACAGGGCTCTGCAAAAGGGAGGGGATGACGGCTCTGGAGGCAGCGTGGGAGGGCAGCAAGGCCGCTGACCCACACCCAGACCTGAGACTGTGGGGCAAGAGAGAGACGAGGCTTATCCTTGAGGTATACTGAAGACATCCTGTGTTTATGAGGAGCTTATGCTTTGAAGAATTAGTAACAGTCATATTTGTATTACTACATTCATCTCACCTTCCCAGCCTCTCCCCCGATCCTCAACATTGGTCTATATATACAATCTCAGCAGGAGAATTTAGAAAGCTGAATACTCTCATATTAAGATGTGTGTGTGTGTGTGTGTGTATACATGTACCCATGTATGTATATGAACAAACAGAACAGGGAGGTAACATGAGAAGGGGATGGTTGGATTTAGGGTTAAAGGAGGATTTTTTAACAGTAGCACTCCTGACATTTTGGGGCCTGATAATCCTTTGCTAGAGGGGCTGTCCTGTGTGTTGTAGGATGTTTAGCAGCAGCCCTGGGCTCTACCCACCAGGTGCCAGTCGCACGCCCTCCCCAGTCATGACCAACGCACCTCCAGATATTGCCAAATGTCCCCCAGGGAGAGGTGTGCAGAACAGGACATAATTTAGGTAAACTGGGAAAGTTAAAGGAGGGGGATGAAATCCAGGCAAAACTTTGTTCTCGTCAGTCTGTGGCTCCTCTAAATTTTAGCATAAACCCATTGGTTTATAATAGCTACTTTGTACTTACTCAGTTTCCCCATTTTAGTCGGCTAGTGTAATAAACATTAATGACAACATTCCTTTCTGACTGCTGGGAAGTGCTGGTGGTGGGGGAGAAGGGGTGACACAGGCCTTCTTCTGAGACTTGACTTGTAGCCTTTCTCAACTCCACATTTTCCATTTACAGATATGGTCCTTAAAATGAACATAAATCTTCCTTAAGGAAGCTATGCTCCGATTCAAATGTATTTGAGGAGTTATAATACATAATCAGCACTGTCTTTATTCAATGGAAAAATCAATCTAATATGATATCATTTATTAATATCAAGACTAAATTCAGTAATTTTGCTCCTTGGGCATTTATCTCAGAATGAATTATGAACGTCACTCAACACACAAATTGAACTGGGTTTCAAAATATTTTTTAAAAATACAAGACAGCTCAACAACAACAAAAAATAAACAATTCAATTTAAAAAATGGGAAAAGGACTTAGATATTTCTCCAAAAAAGATATATGAATGGCCAAAAAGCATAGGAAAAGATGCTCAACATCACTAATAATTAGGAAAAGCAATTCAAAACCACAGTGAGATATCACCTCGTACTAATTTTTTTTTGAATTTTATTTTATTATTTTATACAGGTTCTTATTAGTTATCTGTTTTATACATATTAGTGTATATACGTCCATCCCAGTCTCCCAATTCATCCCACCACCACCCCTCCCCCGCCACTTTCCCCCATTGGTGTCCATATGTTTGTTCTCTACATCTGTCTATTTCTGACCTGCAAACCGGTTCATCTGTACCATTTTTCTAGGTTCCACATATATGAGTTAGTATGCGATATTTGTTTTTCTCTTTCTGACTTACTTCACTCGTATGACAGTCTCTAGATCCATCCACGTCTCTACAAATGACCCAATTTCATTCCTTTTTATGGCTGAGTAATATTACATTGTATGTATGTACCACATCTTCTTTATCCATTCATCTGTCGATGGGCATTTAGGTTGCTTCCATGACCTGGCTATTGTAAATAGTGCTGCAATGAATATTGTGGTGCATGTGTCTTTTTGAATTATGGTTTTTTCTGAGTATATGCCCAGTAATGGGATTGCTGGGTCATACAGTAATTCTATTTTTAGTTTAAGGAAACTCCATACTGTTCTCCATAGTGGCTGTATCAATTTACATTCCCACCAACAGTGCAAGAGGGTTCCCTTTTCTCCACACGCTCTCCAGCATTTGTTTGTAGATTTTCTGAGGATGCCCATTCTAACTGGTGTGAGGTGATACCTCATTGTAGTTTTGATTTGCATTTCTCTAATAATTAGTGATGTTGAGCAGCTTTTCATGTGCTTCTTGGCCATCTATCTGTATGTCTTCTTTGGAGAAATGTCTATTTAGGTCTTCTGCCCATTTTTTGATTGTGTTGTTTTGTTTTGTTTTTTGATATTGAGCTGCATGAGCTGCTTGTATATTTAGGAGATTAATCCTTTCTCAGTTGCTTCGTTTGCAAATATTTCCTCCCATTCTGAGGGTTGTCTCTTTGTCTTGTTTATGGTTTCCTTTGCTCTATAAAAGCTTTTAGTTTCATTAGGTCCCATCTGTTTACTTTTGTTTTTATTTTCATTACTCTAGGAGGTTGGTCAAAAAAGATCTTGCTGTGATTTATGTCAGAGTGTTCTTCCTATGTTTTCCTCTAAGAGTTTTATAGTGTCCAGTCTTACATTTAGGTCTTCAATCCATTTTGAATTTATTTTTGGGTATGGTGTTAGGGAGTGTTCTAATTTCATTCTTTTACATGTAGCTGTCCAGTTTTCCCAGCACCACTTATTGAAGAGACTGTCTTTTCTCCATTGTATATCCTTTCCTCCTTTGTCATAGATTAGTTGACCATAGGTGTGTGGGTTTATCTCTGAGCTTTCTATCCTGTTCCGTTGATCTATATTTCTGTTTTTGTGCCAGTACCATATTGTCTTGATTACTGTAGCTTTGTAGTATAGTCTGAAGTCAGGGAGTCTGATTCCTCCAGCTCTGTTTTTTTCCCTCAAGATTGCTTTGGCTATTCGGGGTCTTTTGTGTCTCCATACAAATTTTAAGATTTTTTGTTCTAGTTCTGTAAAAAATGCCAATGGTAATTTGATAGGGATTGCACTGAATCTGTGAAATGCTTTGGGTAGTATAGTCATTTTCACAATATTGATTCTTCCAATACAAGAACATGGTATATCTCTCCATCTGTTTGTATCATCTTTAATTTCTTTCATCAGTGTCTTATAGTTTTCTGCATACAGATCTTTTGTCTCCCTAGGTTTATTCCTAGGTACTTTATTCTTTTTGTTGCAGTGGTAAATGGGAGTGTTTCCTTAATTTCTCTTTCAGAGTTTTCATCTTTTGTGTATAGGAATACAAGAAATTTCTGTGCATTAATTTTGTATCCTGCAACTTTACCAAATTCATTGATTAGCTCTAGTAGTTTTCTGGTGACATCTTTAGGATTCTCTATGTATAGTATCATGTCATCTGCAAACAGTGACAGTTTCACTTCTTTTCCAATTTGTATTCATTTTCTTTCTTTTTCTTCTCTGCCATGGCTAGGACTTCCAAAACTATGTTGAATAACAGTGGTGAGAGTGGAGATCCTTGTCTTGTTCCTGATCTTAGAGGAAATGCTTTCAGTTTTTCACCATTGAGAATGATGTTTGCTGTGGGTTTGTCATATACGGCCTTTATTATGTTGAGGTAGGTTCCCTCTATGCCCACTTTCTGGAGAGTTTTTTATCATAAATGGGTGTTGAATTTTGTCAAAAGCTTTTTCTGCATCTATTGAGATGATAATATGGTTGTTCTCCTTCAATTTGTTAATATGGTGCATCACATTGATTGATTTGCATATATTGAAGAATACTTGCATCCCTGGGATAAATACCACTTGATCATGGTGTATGATCCTTTTAATGTTTTGTTGGATTCTGTTTGCTGGTATTTTGTTGAGGATTTTTGCATCTATGTTCATCAGTGATATTGGTCTGTAATTTTCTTTTTTTGTAGTATCTTTGTCTGGTTTTGGTATCAGGGTGATGGTGGCCTCGTAGAATGAGTTTGGGAGGGTTCCTTCCTCTGCATTTTTTTGGAAGAGTTTGAGAAGGATGGGTGTTAGCTCTTCTCTAAATGTTTGATAGAATTCACCTGTGAAGCCATCTGGTCCTGGACTTTTGTTTGTTGGAAGATTTTTTTTTTTTTTTAAACATCTTTATTGAAGTATAATTGCCTTACAATGGTGTGTTAGCTTCTGCTTTATAACAAAGTGAATCAGTTATACACATACAATATGTTCCCATATCTCTTCCCTCTTGCATCTCCCTCCCTCCCACCCTCCCCATCCCACCCCTCTAGGTGGTCACAAAGCACCGAGCTGATCTCCCTGTGCTATGTGGCTGCTTCCCACTAGCTATCTATTTTACATTTGGTAGTGTATATATGTCCATGACACTCTCTTACGCTGTCACATCTCACCCCACACCCTCCCCATATCCTCAAGTCCATTCTCTAGTAGGTCTGTGTCTTTATTCCCGTCTTGCCACTAGGTTCTTCATGGCTTTTTTTTTTTTTTTCCTTAGATTCCGTATATATGTGTTAGCATATTGTATTTTTCTTTTTCTGACTTACTTCACTCTGTATGACAGACTCTAACTCCATCCACCTCATTACAAATACCTCCATTTCATTTCTTTTTATGGATGAGTAATATTCCATTGTATATATGTGCCACCTCTTCTTTATCCATTCATCTGTCGATGGACATTTAGGTTGCTTCCATGTCCTGGCTATTGTAAATAGAGCTGCAATGAACATTTTGGTACATGACTCTTTTTGAACTATGGTTTTCTCAGGGTATATGCCCAGTAGTGGGATTGCTGGGTCATATGGTAGTTCTATTTGTAGTTTTATAAGGAACCTCCATACTGTTCTCCATAGTGGCTGTATCAATTTACATTCCAACAGTGCAAGAGTGTTCCCTTTCCTCCACACCCTCTCCAGCATTTATTGTTTCTAGATTTTTTGATGATGGCCATTCTGATCGGTGTGAGATGATATCTCATTGTAGTTTTGATTTGCATTTCTCTAATGATTAATGATGTTGAGCATTCTTTCATGTGTCTGTTGGCAATCTGTATATCTTCTTTGGAGAAATGTCTATTTAGGTCTTCTGCCCATTTTTGGATTGGGTTGTTCGTTTTTTTGTTATTGAGCTGCATGAGCTGCTTGTAAATCTTGGAGATTAATCCTTTGTCAGTTGCTTCATTTGCAAATATTTTCTCCCATTCTGAAGGTTGTCTTTTGGTATTGTTTATGGTTTCCTTTGCTGTGCAAAAGCTTTTAAGTTTCATTAGGTCCCATTTGTTTATTTGTGTTATTTCCATTTCTCTGGGAGCTGGGTCAAAAAGAATCTTGCTGTGATGTATGTCATAGAGTGTTCTGCCTATGTTTTCCTCTAAGAGTTTGATAGTGTCTGGCCTTACATTTAGGTCTTTAATCCATTTTGAGTTTATTTTTGTGCATGGTGTCAGGGAGTGTTCTAATTTCATACTTTTACATGTATCTATCCAATTTTCCTAGCACCACTTATTGAAGAGGCTGTCTTTTCTCCACTGTATATTCTTGCCTCCTTTATCAAAGATAAGGTGACCATATGTGTGTGGGTTTATCTCTGGGCTTTCTATCCTGTTCCATTGATCTATATTTCTGTTTTTGTGCCAGTACCAAACTGTCTTGATTACTGTAGCTTTGTAATATAGTCTGAAGTCAGGGAGCCTGATTCCCCCAGCTCCATTTTTCGTTCTCAAGATTGCTTTGGCTATTCAGGGTCTTTTGTGTTTCCATACAAATTGGGAAATTTTTTGTTCTAGTTCTGTGAAAAATGCCAGTGGTAGTTTGATAGGGATTGCATTGAATCTGTAGATTGCTTTGGGTAGTAGAGTCATTTTCACAATGTTGATTCTTCCAATCCAGGAACATGGTATATCTCTCCATCTATTTGTATCATCTTTAATTTCTTTCATCAGTGTCTTATAATTTTCTGCATACAGGTCTTTTGTCTCCTTAGGTAGGTTTATTCCTAGATATTTTATTCTTTTTGTTGCAATGGTAAACGGGAGTGTTTACTTAATTTCACTTTCAGATTTTTCGTCATTAGTGTATAGAAATGCAAGAGATTTCTGTGCATTAATTTTGTATCCTGCTACTTTACCAAATTCATTGATTAGCTCTAGGAGTTTTCTGGTAGCATCTTTAGGATTCTCTATGTATAGTATCATGTCATCTGCAAACAGTGACAGCTTTACTTCTTCTTTTCCGATTTGGATTCCTTTTATTTCTTTGTCTTCTCTGATTGCTGTGGCTAACACTTCCAAAACTATGTTGAATAATAGTGGTGAGAGTGGGCAACCTTGTCTTGTTCCTGATCTTAGTGCAAGTGGTTTCAGTTTTTCACCATTGAGGACAATGTTGGCTGTGGGTTTGTCATATATGGCCTTTATTATGTTGAGGAAAGTTCCCTCTATGCCTACTTTCTGCAGGGCTTTTATCATAAATGGGTGTTGAATTTTGTCGAAAGCTTTCTCTGCATCTATTGAGATGATCATATGGTTTTTCTCCTTCAATTTGTTAATATGGTGTATCACATTGATTGATTTGCGTATATTGAAGAATCCTTGCATTCCTGGGATAAACCCCACTTGATCATGGTGTATGATCCTTTTAATGTGCTGTTGGATTCTGTTTGCTAGAATTTTGTTGAGGACTTTTGCATCTATGTTCATCAGTGATATTGGCCTGTAGTTTTCTTTCTTTGTGACATCTTTGTCTGGTTTTGGTATCAGGGTGATGGTGGCCTCGTAGAATGAGTTTGGGAGTGTTCCTCCCTCTGCAATATTTTGGAAGAGTTTGAGAAGGATAGGTGTTAGCTCTTCTCTAAATGTTTGATAGAATTCACCTGTGAAGCCATCTGGTCCTGGGCTTTTGTTTGTTGGAAGATTTTTAATCACAGTTTCAATTTCAGTGCTTGTGATTGGTCTGTTTGTATTTTCTATTTCTTCCAGGTTCAGTCTTGGAAGGTTATACCTTTCTAAGAATTTGTCCATTTCTTCCAGGTTGTCCATTTTATTGGCATATAGTTACTTGTAGTAATCTTTCATGGTCTTTTGTATTTGTGCAGTGTCAGTTGTTACTTCTCCTTTTTCATTTCTAATTTTATTGATTTGAGTCCTCTCCCTCTTTTTCTTGATGAGTCTGGCTAATGGTTTATCAATTTTGTTTATCTTCTCAAAGAACCAGCTTTTAGTTTTATTGATCTTTGCTATTGTTTTCTTTGTTTCTATTTCATTTATTTCTGCTCTTATGATTTCTTTCCTTCTGCTAACTTTGGGTTTTGTTTGTTTGTCTTTCTCTAGTTCCTTTAGGTGTAAGGTTAGATTATTTATTTGAGATTTTTCTTGTTTGTTGAGGTAGGCTTGTATTGCTATAAACTTCCCTCTAAGACTGCTTTTGCTGCATCCCATAGGTTTTAGATCGTCGTGTTTTTGTTGTAATTTGTCTCTAGGTATTTTTGGATTTCCTCTTTGACTTCTTCAGTGATCTCTTGCTTATTTAGTAATGTATTGTTTAGCCTCCATGTGTTTATGTTTTTTACGTTTTTTTCCCTGCAATTGACTTCTAATCTCATAGTGTTGTGGTCAGAAAAGATGCTTGATATGATTTCAATTTTCTTAAATTTACTGAGGCTTGATTTGTGACCCAAGATGTGATCTATCCTGGAGAATGTTCCGTGCGCACTTGAGAAGAAAGTGTAATCTGCTGTTGTTGGATGGAATGTCCTATAAATATCAATTAAATCTAGCTGGTCTATTGTGTCATTTAAAGCTTGTGTTTCCTTATTAATTTTGTTTGGATGATCTGTCCATTGGTGTAAGTGAGGAGTTAAAGTCCCCCACTATTATTGTTACTGTCAATTTCCTCTTTTATAGCTGTTAGCATTTGCCTTATGTATTGAGGTGCTCCTATGTTGGGTGCATATATAATTGTTATATCTTCTTTTTGGATTGATCCCTTGATCATTAGGTAGTGTCCTTCCTTGTCTGTTGTAACATTCTTTATTTTAAAATCTATTTTATCTGATATTAGTATTGCTACTCCAGCTTTGATTTACATTTGCATGGAGTATCTTTTTCCATCCCCTCACTTTCAGTCTGTATGTGTCCCTAGGTCTGAAGTGGGTCTCTTGTAGACAGCGTATATATGGGTCTTGTTTTTGTATCCATTCAGCGAGCCTGTGTCTTTTGGTTGGAGCATTTAATCCATTCACAGTTAAGGTAATTATCAATATGTATGTTACTATTACCATTTTCTTAATTGTTATGGGTTTGTTTTTGTAGGTCCTTTTCTTGTGTTTCCCACTTAGAGGAGTTCCTTTAGCATTTGTTGTAGAGCTGGTTTGGTGGTGCTGAATTCTCTTAGCTTTTGCTTGTCTGTAAAGCTTTTGATTTCTCCATTGAATCTGAATGAGATCCTTGCCAGGTAGAGTAATATTTGTTGTAGGTTCTTCCCTTTCATCACTTTAAATATATCATGCCACTCCCTTCTGGCTTGTAGAGTTTCTGCTGAGAAATCAGCTGTTAACATTATGGGAGTTCCCTTGTATATTATTTGTTGTTTTTCCCTTGTTCCTTTCAATAATGTTTCTTTGCCTTTAATTTTTGTCAATTTGATTACTATGTGTCTCGGAGTGTTTCTCCTTGGGCTTATCCTGCCTGGGACTCACTGCGTTTTCTGGACTTGGGTGGCTATTTCCTTTCCCATGTTAGGGAAGTTTTCAACTATAATCTCTTCAAATATTTTCTTGGGTCCTTTCTCTCTCTCTCTCCTCCTTCTGGGACCCCTATAATGCGAATGTTGTGTTTAATGTTGTCCCAGAGGTCTTTTAGGCTGTCTTCATTTCTTTTCATTCTTTTTTCTTTATTCTGTTCCACGGCAGTGAATTCCACCATTCTGTCTTCCAGGTCACTTATGCATTCTTCTGCCTCAGTTATTCTGCTATAGATTCCTTCTAGTGTATTTTTCATTTCAGTTACTGTATCGTTCATCTCTGTTTGTTTGTTCTTTATTCTTCTAGGTGTTTGTTCTTTAATTCTTCTAGGTCTTTGTTAAACATTTCTTGCATCTTCTTGATCTTTGCCTCCATTCTTTTTCCAAGGTCCTGGATCATCTTCACTATCATTATTCTGGAATTCTTTTTCTGGAAGGTTGCCTATCTCCACTTCATGTAGTTGTTTTTCTGGGGTTTTATCTTGTTCCTTCATCTGGTACCTAGCCCTCTGCCTTTTCATCTTGTCTATCTTTCTGTGAAAGTGGTTTTTCTTCCACAGGCTGCAGGATTGTAGTTCTTCTTGCTTCTGCTGTCTGCCCTCTGGTGGATGAGGCTATCTAAGAGGCTTGTGCAAGCTTCCTGATGGGTGGGGCTGAGTTCCCTCCCTGTTGGTTGTTTGGCCTGAGGCAACCCAACACTGGAGCCTACCTGGGCTCTTTGGTGGGGCTAATGACAGAGTCTGGGGGGGCTCACGCCAAGGAGTACTTCCCAGAACTGCTGCTGCCAGTGTCCTTGCCCCGTAGTGAGCCACAGCCACTCCCCGCCTCTGCAGGAGAGCCTCCAACACTAGCAGGTAGGTGTGGTTTAGTCTCCTATGGGGTCACTGCTCCTTCCCCTGGGTCCCGATGTGCACACTACTTTGTGTGTGCCCTCCAAGAGTGGAATCTCTGTTTCCCCCAGTCCTGTCGAAGTCCTGCAATCAAATCCCGCTAGCCTTCAAAGTCTGATCCTCTAGGAATTCCTCCTCCCGTTGACGGACCCCTAGGTTGGGAAGCCCGACGTGGGGCTCAGAACCTTCACCCCAGTGGGTGGACTTCTGTCATATAAGTGTTCTCCAGTTTGTGAGTCACCCACCCAGCAGATATGGGATTTGATTTTATTGTGATTGCACCCCTCCTACCATCTCATTGTGGCTTCTCCTTTGTCTTTGGATGTGGGGTATTTTTTTGGTGAGTTCCAGTGTCTTCCTGTCGATGATTGTTCAGCAGTTAGCTGTGATTCCAGTGCTCTCGCAAGAGGGAGTGAGTGCATGTCCTTCTACTCCGCCATCTTGAACCAATCCTCCCACCTCGTACTAATTAAAATGGCTATTATAAAAAAGAAACAGAAAACAGCAAGTATTGGTGAGGATGTGGAAAAATTTAAACACTTGTGCAATAATGGTGGGAGTGTAAAATAGTATAGGTGCTACGGAAAACAGTATGGCAATTCCTTGAAATATTAAAAACAGAATTATCATATGATTCAGGAATTCCACTTCTCAGTATATACCTGAAAGAACTGAAAGCAAGGCCATGAATACATATCTGTACACGCATGTTTAGAGCAGCATTACTCATAATAGCCAAGAGGCGGCAGCAACCCAAATGTCCATCAACAGATGAGAGAAAAAACAAAATGTGGTATCTATCTATCTATCTATCTATCTATCTATCTATCTATCTATCTATAATGGACTATTATTCAGCCTTAAAAAAGAAGAAAATTCTGACACATGATAAAACATGGATGAACTTGAGAACATTATGCTAAGTGCAATAAGCCAGGCACAAAAGGACAAATGCTGTATGATTCCACTTATATGAGGGACCTGTCGGAGTCAGCTGCATAGAGACATAAAGCAGCAGGTGGTTGCCAAGGGCTGCAGAGAGGGAGGAATGGGGAGTTGTTTAATGGGTGTAGGGTTTCAGTTCTGCAAGATGAAAAGAATTCTGGAGATGCACTGTGGTGATGGTTGCATAACAATGTGAATGTATTTAATGCCACTAAACTATAGGCTTAAAAATGATTAAGATGGTAAATTTTATGTTATATGTATTTTACCTTAATTAAAAATTTAGAAAAATACAAGAAATGATAGGAAAGGATTAGCTGAAGTTAAGGCAGAATTTATTCAATTTCCCTGCAATCATATTATCTAAGACATAAGCGGTGGTTATTAGGCAAGGATACAATTCTGTTTAAGGCCTTCTATAGTTGGATTTTAGTTCAGAAATGCAGCATATTTGGTACAAATTTGAGAGAATTTATTCTGGCACGGGCTCTTGGTCATGATAAATGCATCTTTGCCTCACCATTCCTTGACCAAACTCAATCACTCTCAGTGCAGGGCATGGCATGACCTTCACAGCTTCTCTGAAGGTCACCTGGCGTACTGTGGCCTGGCCAAGTCATGTGAGCGTGGACCAGGGCAGGCTCCCTGCTCTCCTCAAGCTGTGTTCTCAATGATGACCGCAATTCCTTGGCCCCCTCCAATGCAGGCCGATCCTACAGCGTATTTTCCACCCCGACGCCTAAGAAAGAAAGCAGTGGCTGAAATCTACTTGAATAAAGAATGTACAGAATTAGATAATTAAGTAAACAGTATTTATAATGGTCACATTTGCATTATTCATTCTTGTTCAGCTCATCAGCTCAATCTTTTCTCCAGTCCTCAATATTGGAGAAAAGAGGAGAAAGAATTTGGAAAGCTGAATATTCTTATTTAAAAAAAAAAAGTAGTAACACAGAAGAGGGAGGCTGAAACAAATATAAAAGCTTAGGCTGCTGTGAGGAAGGAGTGAGGACAGGAGGTAATTGGGATAAACTGGAAGTTGAAGAAGGGGGAGTCAATACTCAGCCCCTTTGATTTATTTGTTTTAGATTTTTATGAACCTTAGAATAAGTATAATTACTGAAGTTTGTCCATATGAAAGGTCAGATAATTTAGAAACATTTCATGTCCCTTTCATAAAAATCAGACACCTTTAAAGTACCATCTGCTCTAATTCTTCAGTCCTGATAGAATAACCTTGAGAAACCATCAAGGAATTATTTTTTGTGCACATCAATCACTCATTTCATCTCAATCATTAAGTGAAATAGAAGTCCCATTTACCTTAACTTCACAGGGAGGCAGAGTGATTTTCTGCCCTGACATATTTGGTTTTGTTTGCAATTTCCCTACTAACAGAGCAAAATGATCCAAAATACACTGTACAGAAGGAGGAACTCTTCTATTAAAACTGAAAAGTATCAAACACACAGAAGGCTCCTCCTGGACCCCTGGAAACAATGAAGGAAAAACTTAGCTCAGACCCAAATTGTCAGTTTGCTTAGGTTTCTTAAATGACAGCACCTAGATCAGTCTTACTCCTATAACTGGCACTAGAATGCAAGTGCCATGAGAACCAGGGTCTCATCACGGGCTCGCTGCTCTGCACCAGCACCAGGGATGGGGCCAGATGTACGCTAGGCCCTCAGTGAACATGTGCTGAGTGGCTGCACTGCAAATGTGAGTAAAAGCGAGCATCCCAAGAGCAGAGGCACCAACAAGTCAACTAAGTCATCTATAAGGGCTACTGAAAAAGCGGTACCCAAATAACCTGTTCCTGGTGAGAAGCAGTGCGAGGCGGTACGAAGAAGAATGAAAAACGTTGGATTGTTCTGGGGAAATCTAAATTCATGCATTTACACAAAAGATGGCAAATCTGAAAAGCAACAATTTCTAGTACGTACCTTAATTCATGAACCAGGTGTGCAGTAATTCTTGATCCAGATCCCCCTAATGGGTGACCCAAAGCAATGGCCCCTCCATTCACGTTGGTTTTACTTGGGTCAAGATCCAAACTCTTTTCAACTGCCAAGTACTGGGGAGCAAAAGCTTCATTCACCTTAAAACAGTCAAAACACTAATAAAAATCCTTATTCACAAACTTATTTCTAACTGAGAACTGTCCAGTCCTGTCAATGGCTAATTATCCTGTTTTTTTTTCTACTTAAATTACATTGCAAGGTTATTTTAATTTATCTTCAATCATTCTTTGTAAAGATAACAGGTTTGAAAATGGGTATATCTACTAAGTGATACTTTAAGTGTAATGTATCCCTTAGAGAAAAGAAATCCTCAGTGATACTATAAATGGATACTGGACTAGAGGCAGTAGGATACTGTAGAAAGCCCACAGGTTCTGGAGCTAGATGGACAGTTCAAATCTTGGCTATATGGATGTTCTTTAAACTCTCCTGACACTCAAATTTCTTCAGTGGTAAAATATGACTGTCGTATCGTCTTAAGAGTTATCGTTAAGGTTAAGTGAAATCGTGGGTATTAAGTGTTTAGTGTGTTATCCGGCACAAGCAAGTAGTCAATAAATAGTTGCTATTATTATTACTACTATTCAGTACTACTAGCCACACTTCCAAGAAACTGATAGACAATAAAGAATAAACCGTCAGGGGGGACAGCTTCAAGATGGTGGAGGAGTAAGACATGGACATCACCTTCCTCCCCACAAATACATCAAAAATACATCTACATGTGGAACAGCTCCTACAGAACACCTACTGAATGCTGGCAGAAGACCTCAGACTTCCCAAAAGGCAAGAAAATCCCCACGTACCTGGGTAGGGCAAAAGAAAAAAGAAAAAACAGAGACAAAAGAATAGGGTTGGGACCTGTACCTCTGGGAGGGAGCTGTGAAGGAGGAAAAGTTTCCGCACACTAGGAAGACCCTTCACTGGCAGAGACTGGGGATGGGCGGGGGGAAAGCTTCAGAGCCATGGAGGAGAGCATAGCAACAGGGGTGCAGAGGGCAAAGCGGAGAGATTCCCGCACAGAGGATGGGTGCCAACCAGCTCTCACCAGCCTGAGAGGCTTGTCTGCTCACCTGCTGGGGCGGGTGGGGGGTGGGGGCTGAGTGCTGAGGCTCAGGCTTCGGAGGTCAGATCCCAGGGAGAGGACTGGGGTTGGCTGTGTGAACACAGCCTGAAGGGGGCTAGTGCACCACAGCTAGCTGGGAGGGAGTCCGGGAAAAAGCCTGGAACTGCCTAAGAGGCAAGAGAGCATTGTTTCGGGGTGCGTGAGGAGAGGGGATTCAGAGCACTGCCTAAATGAGCTCCACACATGGGCACAAGCCACAGCTATCAGCGTGGACCCCAGAGACGGGCATGAGACGCTAAGGCTGCTGATGCAGCCACCAGGAAGCCTGTGTGCAGAAACAGGTCACTATCCACACCTCCCCTCCTGGGAGCCTGTGCAGCCCGCCACTCCCAGGGTCCTGTGATCCAGGGACAACTTCTCCAGGAGAACACATGTTGTGCCTCAGGCTATTACAACGTCACGCCGGCCTCTGCCACCGCAGGCTCACCCCGCATTCCGTACCCCTCCCTCCCCTTGGCCTCAGTGAGCCAGAGCCCCCTAATCAGCTGCTACTTTAACCCTGTCCTGTCTGGGCGGGGGAACAGACGCCCTCAGGCAACCTACACACAGAGGCATGGCCAAATCCAAAGCTGAACTCCAGGAGCTGTGCAAACAAAGAAGAGATAGGGAAATCTATCCCAGCAGCCTCAGGAGCAGTGGATTAAATCTACACAATTAAACTGATGTACCCTGCAACTGTGGAATACCTGAATAGACAATGAAACATCCCAAAATTGAGGCGGTGTACTTTGGGATCAACTGTAGACTTTGGGTTTGCTTTCTGCATCTAATTTGTTTCTGGTTTTATGTTTATCTTAGTTTAGTATTTAGAGCTTATTATCATTGGGAGATTTGCTTCTTGATTTGGTTGCTCTTTTCCTTTTTTTAAAATATATATTTCCTTTTTCTCCTTTTGTTAGCATGTATGTATATGCTTCTTTGTGTGATTTTGTCTGTATAGCTTTGCTTCTACCATTTGTCTGAGGGTTCTTTCTGTCTGTCCGTTTTGTTTTGTTTGTTTTGTATAGTTTTTAGCACTTGTTATCATTGGTGGATTTGTTTTTTGGTTTTGTTGCTCTCTGTTTCTTTTTCTTTTTAAACTACTTTAAAATTTTTTTATTTTTAATAATTAAAAAAATTTTTTTACTTTAATAACTTTATTTTATTGTATTTTTTTCTTCCTTCCTTCCTTCCTCTCTCTCTCTCTCTCTCTTTTCCCTCCATCCCTCCCTCTCTCTCTCTCACTCTCTCTCTCTCTCTCACTCTCACTCTCGCTTTTTCTTTCTTTTTTTCCTCCATTTTCTTCTCAGCTGGGTGGCTGACAGAGTCTTGGTGCTCCAGACGGGTGTCAGGTCTGAGCCTCTGAGATGGGAGAACCGAGTTGAGGACATTGGCCCACCAAAGACCTCCCGGCCCCACATAATATCAAATGGCGAAAGCTCTCTCAGATATCTCCATCTCAACGTTAAGACCCAGCTCCACTCAATGAACAGCAAGCTACAGTGCTGGACACCCTAGGCCAAACAACTAGCAAGACAGTAACAAAACCACGCCCATTAGCAGAGACGCTGCCTAAAATCATAATAAGTCCACAGACCCCAAAACACACCACCAGACGTGTCCTGCCCACCAGAAAGACAAGATCCAGCCTCATCCACCAGAACACAGGCACGAGTTCCCTCCACCAGGAAGCCTACACAACCACTGAACCAACCTTAGCCACTGGGGGCAGACACCAAAAACAAAGGGAACTATGAACCTGCAGCCTACAAAAAGGAGACCCCAAACACAGTAAGTTAAGCAAAATGAGAAGACAAAGAAACACACAGCAGATGAAGGAGCAAGGTAAAAATCCACCAGACCAAACAAATGAAGAGGAAATAGGCAGTCTACCTGAAAAATAATTCAGAGTAATGATAGTAAAGATGATCTAAAATCTTGGAAATAGAATGGAGAAAATACAAGAAATGTTTAACAAGGAAATAGAAGAACTAAAGAGCAAACAAACAATGATGAACAACACAATAAATGAAATTAAAAATTCTCTAGAAGGAATCAATAGCAGAATAACTGAGGCAGAAGAACGGATAAGTGACCTGGAAGATAAAATAGTGGAAATAACTACTGCAGAGCAGAAGAAAGAAAAAAGAATGAAAAGAATTGAGGACAGTCTCAGAGACCTCTAGGACAACATTAAACGCACCAACATTCAAATTATAGGGGTCCCAGAAGAAGGAGAGAAAAAGAAAGGGACTGAGAAAATATTTGAAGAGATTATAGTTGAAAACTTCCCTAATATGGGAAAGGAAATAGTCAATCAAGTCCAGGAAGCACAGAGAGTCCCATACAGGATAAATCCAAGGAGAAACATGCCAAGACATATATTAATCAAACTATTAAAAATTAAATACAAAGAAAAAAATATTAAAAGCAGCAAGGGAAAAGCAACAAATAACATTCAAGGGAATCCCCATAAAATTAAAAGCTGATCTTTCAGCAGAAACTCTGCAAGCCACAAGAGAGTGGCAGGACATATTTAAAGCGATGAAAGGGAAAAGCCTACAACCAAGATTACTCTACCCAGCAATGATCTCATTCAGATTCGATGGAGAAATTTAAACCTTTACAGACAAGCAAAAGCTAAGAGAATTCAGCACCACCAAACCAGCTTTACGACAAATCCTTAAGGAACTTCTCTAGGCAGGAAACACAAGAGAAGGAAACGACCTACAATAACAAACCCAAAGCAATTAAGAAAATGGTAATAGGAACACACATATCGATAACTACCTTAAATGTAAATGGATTAAATACTCCAACCAAAAGACATAGATTGGCTGAATGGATACAAAACCAAGACCTGTATATATGCTGTCTACAAGAGACCCACTTCAGACCTAGGGACACATACAGACTGAAAGTGAGGGGATGGAAAAAGATATTCCATTCAAATGCAAATCAAAAGAAAGCTGGAGTAGCAATTTTCATGTCAGACAAAATAGACTTTAAAATAAAGTCTATTACAGGAGACAAAGGACACTACATAATGATCAAGGGATCAATCCAAGAAGAAGATATAACAATTGTAAATATTTATGCACCCAACATAGGAGCACCTCAGTACTTAAGGCAAATGCTAACAGCCATAAAAGGGGAAATCGACAGTAATACAATCATACTAGGGGACTTTAACACCCCACTTTCACCAATGGACAGATCATCCAAAATGAAAATAAATAAGAAAACAAAAGCTTTAAAAGACACATTAGACCAGATAGACTTAATTGATATTTATAGGACACTCCATCCCAAAACAACAGAATACACGTTTTTCTCAAGTGCTCATGGAACATTCTCCAGGATAGATCATATCTTGGGTCACAAATCAAGCCTTGATAAACTTAAGAAAATTGAAATCGTATCAAGTATCTTTTCCAACCACAACGCTATGAGACTAGATATCAATTACAGGAAAAAATCTGTAAAAAATACAAACACATGGAGGCTAAACAATACACTACTAAATAACCAAGAGATCACTGAAGAAATCAAAGAGGAAATCAAAAAATACCCAGGAACAAATGACAATGAAAACACGACGACCTAAAACCAATGGGAGGCAGCAAAAGCAGTTCTAAGAGGGAAGTATAGCAATACAACCCTACCTCAAGAAACAAGAAACATCTCAAATAAACAACCTAACCTTACACCTAAAGCAGTTAGAGAAAGAAGAACAAAAAAACCCCAAAGATAGCAGAAGGAAAGAAATCATAGAGATCAGATCAGAAATAAATGAAAAAGAAAAGAAGGAAACAATAGCTAAGATCAATAAAACTAAAAGCTGGTTCTTTGAGAAGATAAACAAAATTGATAAACCATTAGCCAGACTCATCAAGAAAAAAAGGGAGAAGACTCAAATTAATAGAATTAGAAATGAAAAAGGAGAAATAACAACTGACACTGCAGAAATACAAAGGATCATGGAGATTACTACAAGCAACTATATGCCAATAAAATGGACAACCTGGAAGGAATGGACACATTCTTAGAAAAGCACAACCTCCCGAGACTGAACCAGGAAGAAACAGAAAATATAAACAGACCAATCACAAGCACTGAAATTGAAACTGTGATTAAAAATCTCCCAACAATCAAAAGCCCAGGACCAGATGGCTTCATAGGTGAATTCTATCAAACATTTAGAGAAGAGCTAACACCTATCCTTCTCAAACTCTTCCAAAATATTGCAGAGGGAGGAACACTCCCAAACTCATTCTACGAGGCTACCATCACCTTGATACCAAAACCAAAGGTGTCACAAAAAAAGAAAACTACAGACCAGTATCACTGATGAACACAGATGCAAAAATCCTCAACAAAATACTAGCAAACAGAATCCAACAGCACATTAAAAGGATCATACACCATGATCAAGTGGGGTTTATCCCAGGAATGCAAGGATTCTTCAATATACGCAAATCAATCAATGTGATACACCATATTAACAAATTGAAGGAGAAAAACCATATGATCCTCTCAATAGATGTAGAAAAAACTTTAGACAAAATTCAATACCCATTTATGATAAAAACCCTCCAGAAAGTAGGCATAGAGGGAACTTACCTCAACATAATAAAGGCCATATATGACAAACCCACAGCCAACATCGTTCTCACTGGTGAAAAACTGAAACCATTTCCTCTAAGATCAGGAAGAAGACAAGGTTGCTCACTCTCTCCACTATCATTCAACATAGTTTTGGAAGTTTTAGTCACAGAGATGAGAGAAGAAAAAGAAATAAAATGAATCCAAATCGGAAAAGAAGAAGTAAAACTGTCACTGTTTGCAGATGGCATGATACTATACATAGAGAATCCCAAAGATGCTACTAGAAAACTACTAGAGCTAATCAATGAATTTGGTAAAGTAGCAGGAAACAAAATTAATGCATAGAAATCTCTTGCATTTCTATACACTAACGACAAAAAATCTGAAAGAGAAATTAAGGAAACACTCCCATTTACCATTTCAACGAAAAGAATAAAATACCTAGGAATAAACCTACCTAAGGAGACAAAAGACCTGTATGCAGAAAAGTATAAGACACTGATGAAAGAAATTAAAGATGATACAAACAGATGGAAAGATATATCATGTTCTTGGATTGGCAGAATCAACATTGTGAGAATGACTATACTATCAAGGCTGGCTATGAGAATTACCTTATTTCATGTTTAGAGCACTATATTTTCATATGATCTTAGCTAGGGAATTTTATAGATAAGGAAACTGATTTTTAAAAAGGTAACTTTTCCAGGGTTGGGATAAAAATCCAGCCTTGTGTTCTTTTCTACTATATTTTGTCCTCTCCCAAGATGGTCCTTTTTTTGTCCTTACATCCAACATTATTTTTCCATTTTATATAGTCATGCTTAAGGAGGTACTAAGAAACCTAGAATATGTTGTGAAACTAGGCTTTGGAACCTAGGAAAAATGACCTCACGATCATCAGAAGACCCGAAGACAATCATGTCAGGGTGTTGAGAGCTATGTCCTTGAGTGTTTATACATTTATAAATGGTGATGAACAGCTCTGCAGAGCTGACATATTTCAAGGGTTTTAAGTGTGAAATCTAAAGTCAGAAATTTAATGGTACTTATTTGCTAATACAAATATGGTAATTAAGCAGCCCCCTTTGAAGCTCTGAGCTATGACCACCAAAGAATGGAAGAAGAGATTTAAGGATAAACCATTCGTCTGAAACCACAGTTACTTGGTGAGAGATTACCACAGAGGACATCACACATGTGCCTAGAGTGAAAAGGCCCTTTCTCTATCAGTTTAAATAGAGAGATTTCCTTTGTTATATTAGTTATTTCCCAATATCAAGTAGCTTAATTACCTAAAATTTTCAAATACTCCCCAAATGTAGAATGTATATAATCCATCTTTAAGCATTTTCTTAATCCTTTCTTTTAATTGTACTAAATATTTAAGATGCCTTTGTTTTAAACTAACATTAAACAAATCACTCTTCCAATAAATTTAAGTTTCCAATGCCAAAAATTAGGATAGATGCATTCCAAATCAAGCCACACTAGGGTGTAAAAGCCAAAGGTAAGTTTGGGGGATGGGGGTGGCTGTTAACTTGGCAGAAGTGCAAGAATCTTTTAGATTTGGGATCAGATTATTGTTTTTCTATTAGGTCAATTTTTTACCTGTATTTTTTCACTTTAATCCATAAAATAAGGTTAAAGTTACTTATTTCTCACCCACCTTATATAACATTCAATTCAATTCAACAGGAACATTAATAGTCTAAAATGTAGTAGAATCTTACAATGTCATAAAAAGTTTCTAAGAGTTTATACTTTAGTAGAAGAAATCAGGCTCTTTTAATTATTCAAATATAAATAAGGCATTTTAATCAGGTATGGCCTGATTATATGCCAACACAGGCATGTAATGAAAGTAATACTTATTTAGATTCACATCATTTGGAAAGTTTAATGGTACTAAAACAAAAAGAGCTATAAAAATCAAACTAAAGCCATTTATGCAATAGAAGTTGGTGATTTATTTGTGCTGTAAAAAAAGTAGAACACTTACTTCTACCAAATCCATATCCTTAAGACTTAGTCCTGTTTTCTTCAGTGCCCCACTGATAGCAGGGACAGGACCTATATAAGAACAAAACCCAATTTCATCTTATAAGTATCAAATTTCTCCTTCTTTACTAAACAGGTAAGTAAGGAGGAAATAAAGTGACAGTGGCTGAAACTCTTGCCACCCTGATAGCACACAATACTAAATGATATGACAATAAAGAAACAGGAAATGGGACCAGGGTGAAAAGCTGTTTATGCAAGTTGTAGATGAGAGACTTAACATGAAAAGTTCTACCATAAGTGACTTTAAGAGTTCAAACAGCCAAAGGAGTCATATGGGGTTTTGTATAGATCATTCTTTTTTTTTTTTTTCCTATAAAGTCTTCCTTTATTAATGAACTCCTATTTCCCTCATGGTAATATTGAGAGATCGAAGCTCATTGGTTCCACAAATTTATACACACATCTATGTACATACACACATAGGTGTTTTTTCGCTCTTTTTTAAAAAATGTATTTTATTTTTTTAATTTTAGTTTTTATTTCAAAAAATTTTTGGCCGCTTTGTGCAGCTTGTGGGATATTAGTTCCCCAACCAGGGATTGAACCCAGGCCACAGCAGTGAAAGCGCCAAGTCCTAACCACAGGAGCACCAGGGAATTCCCATGTATAGATCATTCTTAATACCAAATGGTAAGGCAGACTGAACGCTCTCCTGGGATACAAATCATATGTATTCCCAATATAGAAGTGACTGTGGCTACACTCTGAATTTTCAGGCCCATCTGGACAAAAGGCAAGAAACAGCAGTAGTATCTCCATATGGGCATAGTAAGATAGGAAGCTACTAGGCACTTTAGGGAAAAGATATCTGAAGCAAGGAGACGTTTATAACTCCAATGGTAAGCAGATATTTTAAATAAAACATAACCCCCACTGAACAAATGCAAATCCACCTTAAAAAGCTTTTGAAATAAACTTTAGCTCCCAGATTTCTGGTGATCACTAATGACAGTTTAATACTGCTCATAATTTTTAAGTAAATTGATATTTCTTTCCAAAAAAAAAAAATCTGGCTAGGGATGATTATCTACTTCTCCATCTGTTCTTAGAGAATAAAATTACCATAAATGTCTAAAAAGAAAAATATGTGGTGTGTTTTGTTGAATTCAAGTAGTCAAATATTCTGTATCAAGTTTCACAAACATACCTAAGGTAAAATGGGAAATCAGTCTTTATAAGAAAAGCATAACACAATCTAAATATAATGTAATTAATTTTGTCACCTAGTTAAAAAGTTTCTTGGACAACAGTCTGCTGATTGGTAGGGCCATGCAATTAACACTTTTCGATTTAAAGCATCAGTTCTATACTGGCTACTGATTTAATACAGAATCTAATTCCAGATTCTCTTTGTGTCTCTAAGACATGAAAATGGGATGGGTAGTCGATAGAAGAGCATCAGTTATCCAGCATGGTCAGGGGATGAAGTATCCTACAGGGGTGAAAGGCACACAGAACTAAAAGCTGAGGGTGTAAAACCATTGTACATACTTCCATGTCTTCATAACCACAGTCAGCATGACTAAATGTGTTCATATTAACTTAGAATCATTACACTCAATTGTAACAATATGCTAGGCCACAAGCTAATTTTTAAAGGACTGTTTCCATACCACTCTGCTATTTACTGGGACTCAGGAAGGTAGAGTATTCTTGTTGGGAAAAGGGACACTTTCCTAGTGCTAGCTCCTACCACTAACAGCTGTGTAGCCTTGGGTACCTTTGGGGGCTATAAGTGTCTCACCAGAAGTGCTTTGAGCTGGTTTTTAACTCACTTCTTTTGAAGCACTGGAATCCTTTCTACAAATGAAGCCCTATAACAGATAAAGCAAGAGCTGCCCCGGCTGAAGAGGCATTTCAATGGCATTTATTGTACTACAGGGCAAACATTCAGGCCCTGAAATAGAAGGAAGTAAAACTACATTTTCTTGCTCACTAACTATGTCAAAATGTATCAGAACCTCTTAAATGAGGTTAAACTGAAAACTATAAAATAACTACTTATCTATATCAAATAAATATGGTTGATCATCAAAACAATCAAGGTACACTGAAAAAACCCCACATTCCTAGGCTCTACCCTGGACCTACTGAAACAAAACCTTGGGGTGGGGTAGGGTTATGGGTAGATTCTGATCATCATTTGGGGTTGGAAACCACTGCCCTAGATACCAAAATGATAAATGCCATACCAACATACAGATATTTAATTTTTCAAGCTACCTTCCATTTCTAAGACAAAAGTTATATTTTGCTGACAGTGGGTAGCTGAAAGCTAGTAAGCTTTTAAGGCTGTAATAAAGAAAAAAAAAAGACTTACAAGGCAGTTACTAGAGTTGTGGGAAGATTAAATGAGATATATTAAGGACCATGTGTAAAACACCCAGTGGGGTGTGTATCTTCTCTATTTCACCCCATGATTTTTCCATCTCACGTTTTCTTCTATCTTATCAGTACCTCGTAATACTTCTATGTTGTTTACCGTGTGTTAATTTTATGTATCTTAAATGGACAATGGGACACGATTACTGCCCAAAAGGAGTTTACATGGTCTTGGTCTTCCTATTATGCTTGGCACAGTTTTTCATAAAGATAAGTTGTTTAAATGATTGATTAACAACTCCTTTTCTCTACAAGTGCCCTTGATTTGGCTACTGTTTCAGGAATCTGAATGCCAAAGAAGCCTTATCTTCAGAAATGTAACAGAACCAGTTTGTTTCACTACAAACTTACCAATACCCATGATAGCGGGATCACATCCAGACACAAAATAGCCCACAATTCTTGCCAGTGGTGTGAAGTTATGTTTTTTAACAGCATCTTCACTAGCTATGATAACAGCTCCAGCACCATCAGAAATCCCCTTGGAAACAAAAACAGATGTTAACTAGAGGGTAAAAGAATATAGTTAATCAAGGTTTGAACTAATGGAGTGGTATTAGGATTATGGCAATACATAGGAAAGAGTGCCATAATTTGGGATACAAGTAGTATTAGTGGCACACTGCTGGATTAAAGAGATTGTTTTAGGCACAGAATACAACCTCACTAAGGGAAAATAGGAAAGAATGTCAAGAAAAATCTTATATCCAGATGTGGGTAGATGTAAGAAGAAATCTGATGAGTTGTATACATGAGGAAGAAAAACTAAAATAATAAACCAGGTAGATTTCCTTCTAACATTCTGAAAAGACTAAGAAATCGGAAAAGTATTATATAAGGGCTCCTGGCTAAAATATTTTATTTTGGACTATGAAAACCCAAATTAATAGAATATGAACACTACTAGCTTAAGCTAGATAACCAAAGACTAGCATGAAAGGTATCTAAAAGGTACTGCATGATTATTTTGCATTGAACACATCAGGAAGAGTTCAAGATAATCCGTGGTGCTACCTACCGATGCGTTCCCTGCAGTAACGGTTCCTTCTTTCTTGAACACTGGAGGAAGTTTGTTTAACTGCTCCAGCGTTGTTTGGGGCCGAGCATGTTCATCTACCTGCATTGTCTGTTTTCCTTTCTTTGTCTTCACCTCAATTGGTGCCATCTCATCGTTAAAGTAACCAGCATCATTAGCTGAAATAGTAGAAAGACTATTCATAAGAATGGGGAAAAAAAAGAACAGAAAGCAGAAAAATGAAATCAAATATATCCTTCAATTTATTTATTTAGGCTGCGCCACACAGCTTGCAAGATCTTAGTTCCCCAACCAGGCGTGGAACCCATGCCCCTTGCAGTGGAAGCGCAGAGTCCTAACCACTGGACTGCCAGGGAAATCCCTATATTTCAGTTTAATTTCTATTCTATCCTTTCCTCTCAGCCTATTTTAATATAAGCCTTTATTACTTACATAACTTACCTTGCCTATTGGAGGATTTAATATACTATCATCCATGCAGATGCGTTCTGTACCTTTTTAAAATTACAATTTCTGATTTTTTTACAAGGTACTGCTAGACTATTAGTGTTTGTTACCTACAGGTGTAATGGCACTGAATGGATTTAATGCCCTTTTTTAACTTCTCTGGGTGAGACATGAAGTAATTAAAAAGTTACCAAGCTGTACCTACAGTCAACAATAATGTATTGTACACTTAAAATTTTATTAAGAGGATAGATCCCACGTTAAGTGTTCTTACCACAATAAGAAAAAAAGTTACCAAGTTGTCTATGTCACCAAGTAATCTATCACTGAAATTTAATGACAGGCAACCTGAAGAAATTATATGTGCTATCACTGACACAATTCTAAGTAAAACAGCTTACCTACTTCCACCTCCACTGACTGGACTGGACAATAGTAATATAAAGTTTCAGAAATAGAGTAAGCCAGGAATAATATCACCTTAATTTTGATATCACTTTATAGCAGGCTAACACTTTCCTTATTTGGTTCTCACAACAACTCTGTTAGGAAAAAAGGGAAGGCAAATATTTTTATCTCTATTATTAGCTCAGTGAATAAATACTTGGTGAACAAATGACTTGACTGAAGTCAGAAAAACTGTATGTGGCAAAACTAGAAATAGGCTGATAACGCTTGACCTCTACACCAATACCCTTTCACTTAAATGTGTAACTAAAAAACAGAGGATGAGTTGGATTGGCTCCATTAGACTTATCCCTCCTGAAATGCTAAAATGAACTTTATCCTCACTATTCCAAGTATTTAATACCCCTAAATAAGAGTTTCTGCTCATTTATAATAGTTTAGTTTTCAAAACCCTTTTCAGAGGACTAACAAATTTCTTCAACTCACCATACTGATAAAAGAATGGCTGCCATCTTGCTCGTTTTGGACTGGCTCACCAGCAGTGTGCAATGTTACACAAGGGCACCATGGCACCACATCTAGGGCCTTGGACTAGTTCTGAGTCTCTGAGTCAGGCGCAAGGATTCTCAATTAGGAATGGGAGAGACGAGTCATAAAAGGATACCCAGTGGGTCTTTCCCAAACATATCATCCCCTTCTTGTGCATACGATATGCCTCTCAGGGAAGGACATCTTCTCTGTCCCAGCTGTCCCAGTGAGCCATCATCTCTGATGGAGTGTATCACAGCCCTCAGAGTCTTCTGCTGACCAGTTTGGGGCAAAATTCAAGTGTCCAGATAGGGCCAATTAACCATACTACTTTTTAAGTAGTATTCACATACTTCAAAAGAGAAACACTCAGTTAATTTGCAATTATAGAATATTTAATCATTAAAAAACAGGAATGATGAAAACATGTGGTTTTCTAAAGGTATAATTTTAAACTAATATTATTATATGACCTTTATAATCTAAAATGATAAAAATCTTTCCTAGTTTTCTTTCTATAGATATTTATAATAAACAATTTCACTGACCAGCCTTCCACCTCTGCTGTGACTGCAGGGCATATTTGTCACTGTCTTCTCTGCTTATTTTATGTTTTGCAGCAAGATTCTCTGCAGTAATTGCCATTGGGATTTGGATATGCTGATCTGTTAATCCTGTCCACAAAGAGTCTTCCAGCTATTAAAAGAAATTAATAAAATGATCTGTAAAGCGTATCTTTTGAAAGTAATATGCTATCATTTCTTTAAATTTAAATAATCAACAGTTCCAATAAAAATAGTAAAATTAGATTTTCTGATAAGCATTTAGTATTATGATTTATATTTGGTTCTGAGACATTTTTTAAAAACCATCCAACACCATAATAAAATGCACACACCCTCCTTTCTAAATGCAGGGCTCTAAAGAGAGCCAACAGTGCTAAACGTGCAGGGTGACACACACAGGAACTCACCCCACAATCAAAACTTAAACCCTTGTGGTTCCATTTTGTAAGAAACTTCACAGAGTCCTCATGCAACACTTCCCTGCAGCTACCTTTGTAAAGCAGTTACAAGCCCCTCACAAAAGCGTACGGCTGTGCTCTTTTTCCATCCCATGCCTTCTGTGGTAGGAACAGCTGGTTCTATCAGCTGTTACTACAAGGTTGAAAAGAGCCTGGAATAGGCTCCTTGAGTAATGGTTGGTATTTGTTATCCAATTAGTTAGTCTCTGATAAATGTACTCCACCTGTTTCTTCTAGACTGCCTTGTCACCTTTTGAGTCACTGACCTGTCTTCCCAAAGGTTTTCTTAAACATATTAGGTATCGCAAATATTACCTCATATTTTCTAAGTCTTACTCCTTTCAGCTTTCAAAAAGGCAAGGTGAGAAACTGGGTGAACGGGATAAATCAATGATTACGACTGGGAAATCCTAAGAATATACAATGTCATCAGCCCTTTGATGTGGGAAGGACAGCATACTATCACTCTTTTTTCTTTTAATATTTATTTATTTGGTTGCACCAGGTCTTAGTTGAGGCAGGTGGGCTCCTTAGTTGTGGTACACGAACTCTTAGTTGCAGCATGCGTGTGGGATCTAGTTCCCTGACCAGGGATCGAACCTGGGCCCTCTGCATTGGGGGCGCGGAGTCTTAATCACTGTCCCACCAGGGAAGTCCCTATCACTTTTTTTCAGTACTACTCAGGCAGTTCTCAAAGGGTCGTTTTTTATCTGACTGATTTGGGACACTATGAACTGTATTTGAGGAGAATGTTTTCTGCGATAAAGAAGAAATCTATTCAATGGAGATTGCTCCAGAAATAAAATTTCCATAAATCATGGTAAAGATTTAATTATTTGGTTTACCAGTTATTCAGTAGAGAGATTAATTCAACCTTTGCCCATCTTTTTAATCCACTCCTTCCCTTCCTCTATCTCCCCAGGTGTTAATGCCACTACCAAAGATGTGCCGAGATAAAGTCTAATTTTATGTGAGTTAAAATGTCAAAATTAACAACTATGAAATAGTTTACAAATTTCAAATCATTCATATTTTGCCAATCCCCTATTAACAAAATTGGTTTAAAAATTTTTCTCTACCCCAAAATGCTGTTATTAAAATTATAGTATATAAGAATATATAACATAAGAAATAATCTTTAAAAATTTTAATGGTTCCAACCTTGAGATCTGATCCAAACGTAGTTCCAAAACGAATATTTCTGACATAGAAGGGAGCCTGGCTCATGCTTTCAGTTCCTCCACACAAGACAACTTCAGAGTCTTTAACACAAATTTCCTATTTAAAAACAAATGAATGACAACAATGAAACCTTTTATTGTGACAGAAGTATGTCCCTAAAAGTATGTATTAAGCAGTAAACCAATAGTAAAGCTAATAAGCAACATACCCTCGCTTAACAGTAAAACTTCCACATTATATTGTCTCAAAGGGAAATACTCGTAAAGTAATTGCAAAGCAAATGCTAAAATATCCATTCCCAAGATACAAGAAGAAAAAAAAACGAACAGACTTCAATCATTTGTGCAGAAGTAACAAATCCTACCTACATTTTGACAAGGAATGGTAATTCTTAACTCAATACAAATCTTGAAAATTAACATAGATATTAATGTCTGGTATAAATGTACAGATTGCCAGCAGATAATAAAGAATAAATCCTTTAAAAAGGCAAAAGTAAAATTTACCCTATTAATGAATGAATCTGAAGGAGACCACAGATTTATAAGAACTAGGTTAACCTAGAGGACTCATAAAAAGGAACCTGTTTCATTCTTCCAACTTTTTCTATTATTTGCATTTCTCAGAAAAACAGCAAAGAACAACCCTCCAGGAGAGAGACCTTCAAGATGGCGGAGGAGTAAGACGTGGGCATCACCTTCCTCCCCACAAATACATCAAAAATACATCTACATGTGGAACAATTCCTACAGAACACCTACTGAATGCTGGCAGAAGACCTCAGACTTTCCAAAAGGCAAGAAAATCCTGATGTACCTGGGTAGGGCAAAAGAAAAAAGAAAAAACAGAGACAAAAGAATAAGGACGGGACCTGCACCTCGGGGAGGGAGCTGTGAAGGAGGAAAAGTTTCCACACACTAGGAAGCCCCTTCAATGGCAGAGACAGGGGGTGGGTGAGGTGGGGGGAAGCTTCGGAGCCACGGAGGAGAGCACAGCCACAGGGGTGCAGAGGGCAAAGAGGAGAGAGTCCCCGCACAGAGGATCGGTGCCGACCAGCACTCACCAGCCCGAGAGGCTTGTCCGCTCACCTGCTGGGGCGGGCGGGGGCTGGGAGCTGAGGCTCGGGCTTCGGAGGTCAGATCCCAGGGAGAGGACTGGGGTTGGCTGTGTGAACACAGCCTGAAGGGGGCTAGTGTGCCACAGCTAGCCAGGAGGGAGTCCGGGAAAAAGTCTGGAACTGCCTAAGACAGAAGAGACCATTGTTTCGGGATGTGCGAGGAGAGGGGATTCCTTCCCCATGTGCCCACAGAAGGCAGAGCACTGCCTAAGCGAGCTCCAGAGACGGGCATGAACCACGGCTATCAGCTCAGATCCCAGAGACAGACATGAACTGAGAATGCTGCTGCTGCTGCCACCAAGAATCCTGTGTGCAAGCGCAAGTCACTACTCACACCCCCCCCCCCCCAGGAGCCTGTGCAGCATGCCACTGACAGGGTCCTGAGATCCAGGGACAACTTCCCCAGGAGAACATACAGCACACCTCAGGCTGTTACAATGTCATGCCAGCCTCTGCTGCCATAGGCTCGGCCGGCATTCCAGTTATGACTACCACACCCCTTCCTCTCCCTGGCCTGAGTGAGGAAGAGAGCCCTAATTAGCCGCTGCTTTAACCCCCTCCTGTCTGGGCAGGGAACAGACGCCTGAGGGTGACCTACATGCAGAGGCGGGGCCAAATCCAAAGCTGAACCCCAGGAGCTGTGCGAACAAAGAAGAGAAAGGGAAATTTCTCCCAGCAGCCTCAGGAGCAGTGGATTGCATCTTCACAATCAACTTGATGAGCCCTGCATCTGTGGAATACCTGAATAGACAACAAATGTTCCCAAAACTGGGGCAGTGGACTTTGGGAGAAACTGTAGACTTGGGGTTTGCTTTCTGCGACTGATTTATTTCTAATTTTTATGTTTATCTTAGTTTAGCTTTTAGTGCTTGTTACCATTGGTGGATTTGTTTATTGGTTTGGTTGCTCTCTTCTTTTTTGTTTTTTAATTTAAAAAAATTTTTTATTTGTTTTTATTTATTTATTTATTTATTTATTTATTTATTTACCTTCCCTTTCTTCTGAGCCGTATGGCTGGCAGGGACTCAGTGCTCTGGCCAGGTGTCAGGCCTGAGCCTCTGAGGTGGGAGAGCCGAGTCCAGGACACTGGACCACCAGAGACCTCCCAGCCCCACGTGATATCAATCGGCGAGAACTCTCCCAGAGATCTCCATCTCAACACTAAGACCCAGCTCCACCCGATGGCCAGCAAGCTCCAGTGCTGGATGCCCCATGCCAAACAACTAGCAAGACAGGAACACAACCCCACCCACTAGCAGAGAGGCTGCCTAAAGTCATACTAAGTTCACAGACACCCCAAAACACACCACCAGACGTGGCTCTGCCCTCCAGAAAGACAAGATCCAGCCCCACCCACCAGAACACAGGCACCAGTCCCCTCCACCAGGAAGCCTACACAACACACTGAACCAACCTCACCCACTGGGGAGAGATACCAAAAACAACAGCAACTATGAACCTGCAGCCTTCAAAAAGGAGACCGCAAACACAGTAAGTTAAACAAAATGAGAAAACAGAGAAATATGAAGCAGATGAAGAAGCAAGGTAAAAACCCACCAGACCAAACAAATGAAGAGGAAATAGGCAGCCTACCTGAAAAAGAATTCAGAGTAATGATAGTAAAGATGATTCAAAATCTTGGAAATAGAATAGAGAAAATACAAGAAACATTTAACAAGGACCTAGAAGAACGAAACAGCAAACAAACAATGATGACCAACACAATAAATGAAATTTAAAATTCTCTAGAAGGAATCAATAGCAGAATAACTGAGGCAGAAGAATGGATAAGTGACCAGGAAGATAAAATAGTGGAAATAACTGCCTCAGAGCAGAATAAAGAAAAAAGAATGAAAAGACTTGAGGACAGTCTCAGAGACCTCTGGGACGACATTAAAAGCACCAACATTCGAGTTATAGGGGTCCCAGAAGAATACAAAAAGAAAGGGTCTGAGAAAATATTTGAAGAGATTATAGTTGAAAGCTTCCCTAACATGGGAAAGGAAATAGTCAATCAAGTCCAGGAAGCACAAAGAGTCCCATACAGGAAAAATCCAAAGAGAAACATGCCAAGACACATATCAATCAAGGTATCAAAAATTAAATATAAAAAAAAAGAAATTAAAAGCAGTAAGGGAAAGCAACAAATAACATACAACGGAATTCCCATAAGGTTAACAGCTGATCTTTCAGCAGAAACTCTGCAAGCCAGAAGGGAGTGGCAGGACATATTTAAAGTGATGAAAGGGAAAAACCTACAACCAAGATTACTCTACTCAGCAAGGATCTCATTCAGATTCGATGGAGAAATTAAAACCTTCACAGATAAGCAAAAGTTAAGAGAATTCAGCACCATCAAACCAGCTTTACAACAAATGCTAAAGGAATTTCTCTAGGCAGGAAACACAAGAGAAGGAAAAGACCTACAAAACAAACCCAAAACAAGAAAGTGGTAATAGGAACATACATACCGATAATTACCTTAAATGTAAATGGATTAAAAGCTCCAACCAAAAGACACAGACTGGCTGAATGGATACAAAAACAAGACCTGTATATATGCTGTCTACAAGAGTCCCACTTCAGACCTAGGCACACATACAGACTGAAAGTGAGGGGATGGAAAAAGATACTCCATGCAAATGGAAATCAGAAGAAAGCTGGAGTAGCAATACTCATACCAGACAAAAGAGACTTTAAATTAAAGACTATCACAAGAGACAAAGAAGGACACTGCATAATGATCAAGGGATCAATCCAAGAAGAAGATATAACAATTATAAATATTTATGCACCCAACATAGGAGTATCTCAAGGCAAATGTTAACAACCATAAAATGGGAAATCGACAGTAACACAAAAATAGTAGGGGACTTTAACACCCCACTTTCACCAATCATCCAAAATGAAAATAAATAAGGAAACACAAGCTTTAAATGACACATTAGACCAGATGGAGTTAATTGATATTTGGGACATTCCTTCCAAAAACAACAGAATACACTTTCTCCTCATGTGCTCCTGGAACATTCTCCAGGATAGATCATATCTTGGGTCACAAATCAAACCTCAGTAAATTTAAGAAAACTGAAATCGTCTCAAGTATCTTTTCCAACCACAATGCTATGAGACTAGATATCAACTACAGGAAAAAAAACTGTAAAAAATACAAACACATGGAGGCTAAACAATATGCTACTAAATAACCAAGATATCACTGAAGAAATCAAAGAGGAAATCAAAAAATACCTAGAAACAAATGACAATGAAAATACGATGACCCAAAACCTATGAGATGCAGCAAAAGCAGTTCTAAGAGGGAAGTTTATAGCAATACAATTCTACCTCAAGAAACAAGGAAAGTCTCAAATAAACAACCTAACCTTACACCTAAAGCAATTAGAGAAAGAAGAACAAAAAAGAACCCAAAGTTTTTTGGTTCTTCAAACCATAGAAGGAAAGAAATCATAAAGATCAGATCGGAAATAAATGAAAAAGACATGAAGGAAACAATAGTAAAGATCAATAAAACTAACAGATGATTCTTTGAGAAGATAAACAAAATTGACAAACCATTAGCCAGACTCATCAAGAAAAAAAGGGAGAAGACTCAGATCAACAGAATTAGAAATGGAAAAGGAGAAGTAACAACTGACACTGCAGAAATACAAAAGATCATGAGAGACTGCTACAAGCAACTACTATATGTCACTTAAATGGACAACCTGGAAGAAATGGACAAATTTTTAGGAAAGTACAACCTTCCAAGACTGAACCAGGAAGAAATAGAAAAGATGAACAGACCAATCACAAGCACTGAAATTGAAACTGTGATTAAAAATCTTCCAACAAACAAAAGCTCAGGACCAGATTGCTTCACAGGAGAATTCTATCAACCATTTGGAGAAGAGCTAACACCCATCCTTCTCAAACTTTTCCTAAATATAGCAGAGGGAAGAACACTCCCAAACTCATTCTATGAGACCATCATCACCCTGATACCAAAACCAGACAAAGTTGTCACAAGAAAAGAAAACTACAGGCCAATATCACTTGTGAATATAGATGTAAAAATCCTCAAGAAAATACTAGCAAACAGAATCCAACAGCACATTAAAAGGATCATACACCATGATCAAGTGGGGTTTATCCCAGGAATGCAAGGATTCTTCAATATACGCAAATGAATCAATGTGATACACCATATTAACAAATTTAAGGAGAAAAACCATATGATAATTTCAATAGATGCAGAAAAAGCTTTCGACAAAATTCAACACCCATTTATGATAAAAACTCTCCGGAAATTGGGAGAATTCCCATAGAGGGAAACTACCTCAACATAATAAAGGCCATTTACGACAAACCCACAGCCAAGATGATTCTCAATGGTGAAAAACTGAAACCATTTCCTCTAAGATCAGGAACGAGACAAGGTTGCTCACTCTCTCTGCTATCATTCAACATAGTTTTGTAAGTTTTAGCCACAGAAATCAGAGAAGAAAAAGAAATAGAAGGAATCCAAATTGGAAAAGAAGAAGTAAAACTGTCACTGTTTGCAGATGGCATGATACTATACATAGAGAATCCCAAAGATGCTACTAGGAAACTACTAGAGCTAATCAATGAATTTGGTAAAGCAGCAGGATACAAAGTTAATGTATAGAAATCTCTTGCATTCCTATACACTAACGACGAAAAATCTGATGGAGAAATTAAGGAAACACTCCCATTTACCACTGCAACAAAAAGAATAAAATACCTAGGAATAAACCTACCTAAGGAGATTACAGATCTGTATGCAGAAAACTATAAGACACTGATGAAAGAAATTAAAGATGATACCAACAGATGGAGAGATATACCATGTCCTTGGATTGGAAGAATCAACATTGTGAAAATGACTCTACTACCCAAAGCAATCTACAGATTCAGTGCAATCACACTACCCTATCACACTACCAATGGCATTTATCACAGAACTAGAACAAAAAATTTTACAATTTGTATGGAAACACAGAAGACCCCGAATAGCCAAAGAAATCTTGAGAAAGAAAGATGGAGTTGGAGGAATCGGGCTCCCTGACTTCAGACTATACTACAAAGCTACAGTGATCAAGACAGTATGGTAGTGGCACAAAAACAGAAATGTAGATCAATGGAACAGGATAGAAAGCTCAGAGATAAACCCACACACCTACGGTCACCTTACCTTTGATAAAGGAGGCAAGAATATACAATGGAGAAAAGACAGTCTCTTCAGTAAGTGGTGCTGGGAAAACTGGATAGCTTCATGTAAAAGAATGAAATTAGAACACTTCCTAACACCATACACAAAGATAAATCCAAAATGGATTAAAGACCTAAATGTAAGGCCAGACACTATAAAACTCTTAGAGGAAAACATAGGCAGAACGCTCTATGACATACATCACAGCAAGATCCTTTTTGACCCACCTCCCAGACAAATGGAAATTAAAACAAAAATAAACAAATGGGACCTAATGAAACTTAAAAGCTTTTGCACAGCAAAGGAAACCATAAACAAGATGAAAAGACAATCCTCAGAATGGGAGAAAATATTTGCAAATGAAGCAACTGACAAAGGATTAATCTCCAAAATATACAAGCAGCTCAATATCAAAAACACAAACAACCCAATCCAAAAATGGGCAGAAGACCTAAATAGACATTTCTCCAAAGAAGATATACAGAGAGCCAATAAACACATGAAAGGATGCTCAACATCACTAATCATTAGAGAAATGCAAATCAAAATCACAACGAGGTATCACCTCACACCACGCAGAATGGCCATCATCAAAATATCTACAAACAATAAATGCTGGAGAGGGTGTGGAGGTAAGGGAACCCTCTTGCAGTGTTGGTGGGAATGTTAATTGATACAGTCACTATGGAGAACAGTATGGAGGTTCCTTAAAAAGCTAAAAATAGAACTACCATATGACCCAGCAATCCCACTACTGGGCATATACCTTGAGAAAACCATAATTCAAAAACAGACATGTACCACAATGTTCATTGCAGCATTATTTACGATAGCCAGGACATGGAAGCAACCTAAGTGTCCATCAACAGATGAATGGATAAAGATGTGGCACATATATACAATGGAATATGACTCAGCCATAAAAAGAAATGAAATTGAGTTATTTGTAGTGAGGTGGATGGACGTAGAGTCTGTCATACAGAGTGAAGTAAGTCAGAAAGAGAAAAACAAATACCATATGCTAACACATATATATGGAATCTAAAAAAAACAAGGTTCTGATGAACCTAGGGACAAGACAGGAATAGAGACGCAGACCTAGAGAATGGACTTGAGGACCCAGGGAGGGGGAAGGGGAAGCTGGGATGAAGTGAGAGAGTAGCACTGACATGTATAGATTACCAAATGTAAAACAGATAGCTATTTGGAAGCAGCTGCATAGCAAAGGGAAGTCAGCTCAGTGCTTTGTGACCACTTAAGAGTGGTGGGATAGGGAGGGTGGGAGGGAGACACAAGAGGGAGGTGATATGGGGATATATGTATACATATAACTGATTTACTTTGTTATACAGCAGAAACTAACACAGTATTGTAAAGCAATTATACTCTAATAAAGATGTTAAAAAAAAAAAAGATCTACCTACTGGATATAATATTGCATAATTTTAAAATAACAGAAAACTCAAGACAGCAAGGCATAGTAGAACTAATGGTGGTAGGTTGCACTTAGATATTTTAAATAATATACATAAAGCATTGTAACATACAACCTGGCACATAAGAACTCATGAAATAAGTTCTTATTAATATTACATAAACTTATTATCTCACTTAATTATACTAACTAATGAAGTATGCATGCTTATATCAGTTACACTAAGTAGAAAACTAAGTCTCATGGCTTCTCTATTTTAAATTACTATCTTGAATACAACAAAATGGACTCCATCCCAAGAATGTGAATATAAAAGCTTTTGTCCCATTATAGTAATGAAAATCACATAAGGTCTCAAAATTTATAGCTGTGATAAAATATAGACAGCAGCAAAGGAAAACTCTGTCTGATCTGTAATAATGTCAACCTCATTTAAGGAGGGATATAGTTCTCAATATATAAGCACCACTTTTATTCTCTATTATGCCATTCTCTTTTCTTATATACTTTTTCCCTCTCTTGTCTTACCAGTCCTGCCATCACATATATGATAATTGGTCAAGCAATTCATCTTTGCTATAAGCTTGGTGAAAAAGCAAAACATATGCGCTAAGTACGCTGAAGAAAGGGTAAAATTAATAACAACAAAAGCCTAAAAACATGATTTCCTTGGTGGAAAGTTGTTCAAAGTCAATTTCACACAAATTTTCTTTCCAACCACAAAGGAATCAAGAGTAATAATCATTATTAGTGGTGTTGTTTCCCAATATTTAGTAAGACAGTGTATAAAATCTAAGTGCCTTGAAGAAACCACCAGAAATTTAAGACTTAAGGGCTCAGGAATAATAGTATTAAAAGAAGTCAGAGCAATATTCTTCTTAGAGTCATAATAACATTAATGATGAAACTGCATTTAGCCTAGTCCCTTAGAAAATTTAGTAATAACAATATTCCTGTGTTTTAAAGGGAAGAATTTAGTAGTGTTAGGCAGAGGAGTAAAATCTTACCTTGAGGTTACAGAAACATTTAATCATCTTGATTCTCTCCTACTCTGCTATAATATATATTACATTAACTAGATTTATATTCCTATCTATTTTTAAGACATTTTCCACGTTTTGTTATATCAAAACAAGCAGACCATTCATTTATATGGATTCAGAATAGGACAATCCTAGTTATCATCCATAGCATTATGTTACTATATTTGACAATGATGGAAGATTGTGTATGTAGATTGCCTACACCTGTAATAAAAGTAGATTAGATTAATTTGTTCCTAATTCAAATTTGATTCCATTTGAACAAAATCCCAAGTCATATGGCTCAGAACAAAGTCTATATTTGACTTCCACAATTTAAAAAGACATTGACAAAATGAAAAGGAGTTGAGGAAATCCCCAAAGCTGTATATTTAGACCTAGTTCATTTTCACCAAGATCAAGATGTTATTTTACAGACCGAGTTAAAGAATGAGTTTTCACCAGGGGCCAGCTAATATTTATTTTCTCTAAGGACTAAAAGAGAAAAAATTGGAACCTGATTCATGATGATTCAGATTAGAAAAAATAGAAAATGTTTTGAAATTTCAGAGTTATTAACTATCACAATGAATATTATTGAGGCTGTGAATTTCCTTTGCATATGTTAAGATTGGCCTCCTTCTATCATCCATGTGGGATAATATATGCAGCTTTAGCTGCCAAAAGTTGTGCAGTGAAAACAGCTACATTTAACGTTGTGGTGTGATAATACACACTATAGTTGAGGATTCTGCATGTACCTTTGCTTTTCTGTTAATAAAGTAGATTCAAATTTTATTTTTAGTGTGAAATAATTAGAGAGATTTATGGAGTCATCTATCCTACTCAGCTTGTTCTCTTTATTATAGAATGGGTTAAAAAGAAAATTTAATCTTTAAAAAATATCCTCTAAGAATTCAAGATTTGCATGTATCTCGTTGTGGTGATCTGTAGCTTTTGTGTACCCGGCTGTCTACGGTTATAATTAAAAAAAAAAAAAAAAAAAAGCAGTATACAGATGAACCTGAACCATAAATTATTTAACATATTGTAAAGTTTGTAAATGTATGTTTTAGGAATGTTCTGTATAAGTTCTCAAAGAAAATCAAAGGTGAACTCAGACAACTAGTTTTTGTACATTTACACGAAAAATAGCATGTTACACATTGCAGCTTTTCAATCACTCGTCTGCAGCTACACTCAACATGCTCCTGGATATTTCATTGCACTGGTTGTACATGTAGTTGCTGTTATTTTTACAACAGCCGTGCAGCACCCCAGAGGCTGAATTCAGGAAATGAAATTGAAGCTTATTGAAATTTGAGGAACGACTGTCCAGTAACATAGAGAAACAAGAAAATAAGTTGATTTTGCCCCTTATAAATGAACAAAATTGATTAGTAAATGAGCCAAGTTGTCCTTCAATTCTGTATCAAATGTCCAGTGCAAGTTCTGATTACTAAAATCTATGCAATTAAAATATTATAAACCCCTTGTTACATGGGTACGCTATCAAGACATTTACCTGAATGTTATTTCAACAATAAGCATAATTAACAATGTTATAGCTTTGAGGTTTTACGTAGACATTAAAAACGCCTATAATGAAAATTAAACAAAAACGAGGACTTTTTCAGTACCAATAATTAACCAAGTTTTTGCAAGTTAAAGATAAATGTACAATTTTAAATTAAATGGCAAACTAATATGGCTACTGATTCTCTTCCTCAAAGCTTAACCTGAGAGAGGTTCCAGAAACAAGAGAGGTTTATGAATCTTGTAACCTAACAGAAAAACTTTGATAACACAGTTATAAAATGAGTGTAACTGTGCTCTGATAAAACTTCATTTATGGACACTTGCATTTAAATTTCATATAATTTTCATGTGTCATAAAATACTATTCTTCACTTAATTTTTTAATTATTTAAAACTGTAAAAAATATTCTTAACTTGTAGGCTGTAGAAGAGCAAGCAGCAGGCAAGATTTGCCAATGGGCTGTAATTTGCTGATCCCTAAGCCAAAAGGAAAAAGACCGGGTCTAAGGAGTCTTCCAAAAGTCATCAGCAATGACTGAAGAAGAAAGAATTAGAAAAAAGTTGAGATATGAAGTAAAAAATTATGTAATCTAAGTACCCAATTATTTATTTAAATATATATCTAAAATTCACACAGTGACCTTCTCTAGAGGTAGGAATTTAGGGTACTTTTATTATTTTTCTTCTCTATTTTTCTAAAATCCCCATAATGAACATGTTATGTTTTTATTATTAGAAAATAAATCACTTTAAATCTGGAGGGAAAAAAACCCCAAAAAACCCTCCAAGAGCCTGATGTTTAAAATGATTGCTAGGAAAATCAGGGTCACTACCTGATATATTGTTACAGAAATAAATTAACCTGAAAGTGATTTATTCATTACAATGTTTTATCTTTTATTTTGTAATAACATGAAGACTTTGACAACTTAGATTTTACTATATCCCTTTTCCTTATGCTCAAGGGAACAAATGTATTTGCCCAACTATCCCTTGAAGAGATTATGCTAGTTTGTACTTCTACCAACAGTATCATTCAGTTCCTCTGTAATAAAATACATTTCTTATCATCCTCTAAATTCTCCAACTCCCTTCCTCATCTTAGAGTCTTTATTCAGTGTTTCAAACTGCCTTGCCGGGCACTCTCACAGACCTGGGTTCAGATTCTTCCTCTACAACTTAGTAACCTTAATGCCTTTAATAACCAGTTTCCTTGCCTGTAAAATGGGAATAATAGTTCTTGCCTCACAGGACAGTTGTGAAGATTAAATGAGATACTGAATGTAAATCTATGTGCACAGTGTTTGGCACATAGGAAGCACTCAATAAGAATGACAGTCATGACTAGCTTTTTAAAAATTGTGATAAAATACACATAACATAAAATTTACCATTCTAACCAATTTTAAGTATACAGGTCATTAAGTACATTCACACTGTTATGCAACCAACCACCATCCATCTCCAGAAGTCTTTTTTCAATTTCCAAACTGAAACCCCATACCCATTAAACACTAATGCCCCATTCTCTCTTCCTCACCAGCCCCAACAATCCCCATTCTACTTTCTGTCTCTATGAATCTGACCACTCGAGGGACCTCATATAAGTGGACTCATACAGTATTTGTCCTTTTGTGACTGGCTTACTCCATTTAGCATAATGTTTTCAGGGTTCATTACTAGTTTTTAAGAAACTAATTTCTATGAATATTTTTCCAAGAAAAATTAAATATTGACCTCTCCTAATAAGTACTATAAAATTAAAAACCTACACTGTTATATTGAAGTGAGTCATTTCCTCTAATAACTATTAATATTTTCAGAGAATTAAATAAAATGTTGCCTATACCTGACATCCATTCACAATGGACTGGAAACCGGAGCCACAGAGCCTATTAACAGTGACAGCTGGGGTCTCTTTTGGGATTCCCACACGCAAACCAACATGTCTTGCCAAGTATATAGCATCTGAAGAAGTCTGGAACAGAGGGAAAAGAAAAAGAATTTCCTCTATATATCTAGGAATTAAGAAGAAGGACACAATACAGTAAAATGTTCACAATTTTTCAAAAATTATAAATTATATGGCTCTAAGGTAGGACACAATGCATACAGGTACAGCATATTTTATATAATACGTGTTAATGATTTGAATAAAAACTGTAATTTGGCCAACTCGTTTTTAAACAAAGTATGAGAAATCCTTATATTAAATCCTCAGTAGAACACAGAATTTCATAACAATTAGAACTGTTTAAAAATGGAATACTCTATCTCGAAGTAGTACGTTCTTTGACAGAGGCAGCATTAGAGGCTATGGTTCTCAACCTTGGCTGCACAGTGGAACAACCGAGGAAGCTTCATTAACACAGTGATGCTCAAGCTCCTAACCAAACCAATTAAACCAGAAAGGCTGGAGGGGGCCACAGGCATCAGTAGTTACTTTTAATAGCACCCAGGTGATTGTAATGTGTAACCAAGGCTGAGGCTGGCTGACCTAGGAAGGGGAGAGATGAACAATGGTCAGGAGAATAAGAGGTGGGACTAGACCACTGCTTCCCAAACTTTAAAATGCATACTGGGGCATCTTGTTAAAATGTAGGTTCTCAATAAGTAGGTCTAGAACTACCTGAGATTCTGCATTTCTAACCACTGCTCTGGTGAGGCCAATGCTGCTGGTCCAAGGACCACACTTTGAGTAAGAAGGGATGAAACGACTTCTTTTTCTTTTTAACAATAACAACAGCTTTTATTGTAGAGAGAGCTAAAGCAAATTTGATAAAATGTAAAGTTACAAGAATAGTACAATGAACACCCTAAAGTTACCTTGATGGACCAATTCTTTACGTTTTATCAAATTTGCTTTAGCTCTCTCTACAATAAAGGTACATTAGTGCCTTTAACACCAAGAACTTTAACACCTCTCAAAATAGGCAGGACATAAATATATAAGTTCAAAATATAGTCGATTCTTATTATGTGTAGATTCTATACTTGCAAATTCACCTACTTGCTAAAATTTATTTGTAACCCCCAAAATCAATACTGGCAGCACTTTTGTGGTCATTTGCAGACGTGCAGAATGGAGAAAAATTTTAGCTGCCTGATATGCACGTTCCTAGCTAAGGATGAACAAGGGGACACTCTGCCTTCTTGCTTCAGCTCTCATCCTAGAACAGTGATCTTCCTGCAGCCTATTTAGTTTTATGCATTTTTGTGCTTCTTGTGGGTGATTTTGCTGTTTAAAATGGCCCCCAAGTATATAATGCTGAAGTCCTTGCTGTCCAGTATCCCTAAGAAGGCAGTGATGTGCCTCACAGAGAAAATATATGTTAGATAAACTTCATTCAGGCATGAGTGATAGTGCTGTTGGCTGTGAGTTTAATGCTAATGAGTCAACAATATATATTAAATACGAAACATATATAAAACAAGGTTATGTACTGATCAGTTAACAAAAATGTTGTGACCATAGGCTCACAGGAACCTCACCCTGTCATTTCCCCTGGGAGCAGTGGTTCAATAGTTGCTAATTCAGTGTACACGGCAACTATATAAAACATAACTACTGTGAATAATGAGAACTGACTACCATGAACAGTTGTGTGCCAATAAATTAGATAATTTAGGTGAAAAGGACAAGTGCCTAGAAAGACACAAACTACCGAAACCAACTCAAAGAAAAATAGACAATCTGAATAGACCTATAACAAGTGAAGACTGAATTAATTAGTAATCAAAACACTACTCACCAAAAAAGCCCAGACTGGCTTCATTACTGAATTCTACCAAACATTTAAAGGAGCATTAATACCAATTATTCACAAACTCTTCCTAAAAAATAGAAAAGGATCACTTCCCAACTCATCATGAAGCCAGAATTATCCTTATATCAAAACCAGACAAAGACATCACAAAAAAGTACAGATTAATATCTCTTATGAATATGGATATAAAAATCTCCAACAAAATACTAGCAAACAGAATTCAGCAATGTATAAAAAGAATTATATGCCATGACCAGTGTAAGGGTCATCCAGAAAGGTAAGGTTGTTTCATCACCTGAAAGTCAATTAATATATCACATTGTATCAACAGAATAAAAAACAAAAATCATATGATCATCTCAATTGACATAGAAAAAGCACTTGACAAAATCCAACACCTTTTCATATAAAAACATTCAATAACCTAGGAAAAGAAGAGGACTTCCTCAACCTGATGAAGGGCATCTAGAAAAACCCATATAATCATACTTAATGGTGAAAGACTGGATGCTTTCCCCACAATATCAGGAACAAGACAGGGATATCCATTTTTTGTCTCTTTCATTCAACATCAGAGGTTCTAGACAGAGCAATTAAGCAAGAAAAATAAATACATAAATAAAAGAAATCCAGATTGGAAAGAAAGAAGCATAACTATCTGTACTCTCAGATGACATGATGTTATATATAAAAAATCCTAAGTAATCAACTAGAAAACCATTAGAAGTAATAAATGAGTTCTGCAAGGTTTCAGGATATAAGATTAATATATAGAAATCAATTGCATTTCTTTTTTTGAAAAATCAGCTGCATTTCTATACACTTTCAATGAACAATCTGAAAATGAAATAAGAAAACAATTCCATTCACAATAGCATCTAAAAGAACAAAATACTTAAAAATAAATTTAACAAAAGAAGTGTAAAACATATTCTGACAACTCTAAAACATTGTTGAAAAAATTAAAGAGGATTTATACAAGTGAAAAAACATGCCATGTTCATGGCAATACTCCTTCAACTGACCTACAGATTCAAAACAATCTCTATCAGAATCTTAGCTGACTTCTTTGTAGAAATGGGTAAACAGATTCTAAAATTATCAAACTGCAGGAGACCCAGAAGAGCCAAAACAACTTTGAAAAGAATAACTAAGTAGGAGGACTCACATTTCTTGATTTCAAAACTTACAAAGAAGCAGTGATGATCAAGACAGTGTGGAACTGACATAAAAAGGATAGACATATAGATCAGTAGAAGAGAACTGGGAGTCCCAAAATAAAATCATGTGTCTATGGTCAACTGATTTTCAATAACAGTGCCAAGACCATCCAATGGGAGAAAGAATAGTCTTTTCAACAAATGGTGCTAGAACAACTGGATAGCCACATGCAGAAGAATGAATTTGGACCTGTACCTCAAAACACATATAAAAATTAAATCAAAATAAATCAAAGGCCTAAATGTAAGAGCTAAAACTATAAAACTTAGAAGAAAACATAGGGATAAGTCTTCATGGCCTTAGAATATGGAAATGGGTTCTTAGATAATGACACCAAAAGCCTGAGCAACAACAACTGAAATTGGGCTTCATCAAAATTTAAAATTTTCATACTCCAAAAGACATTATTAAGAAATGAAAATATAACAAAGTATAGAAAAATATTTACAAATCATGTATCTGTTAAGGGACTCATATCTAGGATATATAAAGAACACTTATGACTCAATAATAAAAAGACAAATAACCCAATTAAAAAACGAGAAAAGGATATGAATTAGACATTCTCCAAGAAGACATGGCAATGGCAACAAGCTAATGAAAAGATGTTCAACATCATCAGTCATCAGGGAAAGGCAAATTAAAACCACAATGAGATACTACTTCATATTCACTAGAATGGCTATAATAAAAAGACACACAATAACAAGTGTTGACAAGGATGTGGCAAAAGTGGAACCTTCATACACTGTAGGTATGAATGTAAAATGTTTCAGCTGCTTTGGAAAACAGTCTGAAAGTTTCTGAAACAATTAAATGTAGAGATACCATAGAGCCTAGCAATTACACTCATAGGTATACATCCAAGGGAAATAAAAACCTATGTCCATACACAAACTTGTACTTGATGTTCAAAGCAGCATTATTCACAAGGGACAACTGTGCACCTTTTTCTGAGCCTTATCCCAGCTCTAAGAGCTGAAAGCGCTCAGCGCAGGAGGTGGCAGTAGCCTCAAGTCTTCTCAGCCTGCCTCACCCTTCTCACTCTGTAACCACCTTCCTTAATGAGGCAGGAGAACAGTGATTAGGGCCCCAGTACTGTCAGTGGCAATGCACTCAATGTAGAGCCTCCGTCCCACCAGTGAGGTCTGGGAAGAGTAAGACACTCCCCACTTCATGGCCACACTTTGAAGGAATATTCAGCTTTCAATTACTGCAAATGAATCATCTAGTTTGTACACCATACATAGCAAGGTAGAGGGTAAAGGAGCTTCTCGTTTCCCACAGAACACTGACCAAGCTCCTACTGTGTGTAAGAAATTATGGGAGATGTGTTGCATTGCTTGGGTTTGCTACTCTTAGTGGCACACAGAGAGAACCAATTTACTTCAAATAAGTCGAGGAAATTAATTTGCTATTTAAGAAGCAATAAAGTGTATCCCAAGTCCCAGATAGATCCCAGATAGATATATAGTTTCTGAATGTATGTTCTTTTGAATTATATATGTCCTTTTGAATTATATATGCCATTGCTTCTGGAGTCAGAGGACTCCTCAAATTATGAATACCTTCAACTATTATTAACTAGTACACCATTACAACACGTTAAAGGGATTATTTTTAGAAACTGATAAAAGAAAGCAATAGGAATGAATATGTCCCTTCAGCCCTGCTAACCTGCATGACATTGCCTACAACGACACTGTCAATAGTTTCAGGCAAGACTTTGCCAGCAGACAAGGCAGCCCTGGCAGCAGATTCAGCCAAGTCAGTAGCTGTGAAGTCTTTCAGAAGACCTCCATAAGCTCCAAAGGGTGTCCGCTTAGCAGCAACGATGAACACACCTATTGCAAAGAGGAGAGATTTATAAGCAACGACAGGTTAGTCAGTCTCCCTAACATGCTTTAAATAATTTCACTGCGAACCTTATTGTAAAGTACAATTTTCAATTAAATAACTACAAATCTTTGTCACATAATAATACACAGAATGGGTCACACTCAGAGAAGCAGTACTAAAAGTTATCATTTTGATCAATACCTACATGCTGGCACCAAGAACTGCACTGCAGGCTACGACGTAAATCCATTTCGGCTAGACAACATTCTTATAATCTGATGATTTGCAGTGCTAGAACATTTGTTTAAAACGAAATGCTTCTTCTATTTGCTGGAGTATATTGCCTAGTCATAGAATCAAAGAATCTCCCAACTAGAAGGTACCTTAAGGTTGTTTGAGGCCAACCACTCATCCTATAAGAACTTCCTCTAGAATATTCCTGACAAGAGGTCCTCTCTAACTTCTGCTAAAGAACTTTCAGTAAGAAGGCATGCTCCATTGTGTGAAGCGGTGTGCCCGTGAATAGGCAACATAAACTAACGATTTTTTTTCTCATACTGAGCTGGCTTGGCTTACCAAGTCTTCCATCTACCAATCGTAGTTCTATCCAAACGCATTCCAAACTCAGACAGATTATATAGTTTCTAGAACATATACTGCTTTGAATTTGTATTACATATGTCACTGCTTCTAGAGTCACAGGATGACAAATTACAAATTTCAAATAATGTGAACTATTATTTTTTACTCTTAGAATAAAATGAGCAAAACAGATGACCTTTATCATGGGTAGCCCCTCCAGTATCTGGAGTCAGCTAACCTGTAAAATTCCCCAGACGTAATGACTCTTTTCCCAAATACATAAAAAGCATTCTTTCAACATTTCTTTATTTAACATTAATTCTGGTTGTTTTTCTCTAAAGACACTCTCATTTGCTAATATCCTATTATAATGTGTCAGTTAGAATGTAACAAAGTTTCCTACATCTGACCTAACCACAAAGGATACAGAGGAATTATCTATATATCTATTATTGCAAAGACTACAAACTTGCAGTATCACTATTGGTTTGATTGGTGTCCCTGTACAGATAAATACAAATTGTCCCTTCCCAAGGCACTCTACTGCCACCTGCCAAAAAATATATATATATATGGTTAACAAATCTACAATGACTATGATATGAGTGGCACCCACTAGAGTTGCAAAATGCAAAGCCTGCGTACTGGGGAACAACATCGGTTACAGCAGCTTCATCACACTAACATTTATTAGGCACCTACTAAGTACTAGACATCTCATCACTTGTCATATAGTATCTAATCTTCCCAACAACTCTGCAAGGTAAATATTACAGTTAACATACAGGGGCACTTACTGTTAGATGGACTTCATGCTTGATGCTTTGTATACACTAACTAAATTTTCCCAAAGACAATCTGAGCACACATTTCCACATCTTGCCAAGAAACTACGGGACTTTTAACAATGAGTTTGTACCCAGATATTGACCTATAATTGAGACCATGCAAACATTATACCACTATTGTTATCTGGGTACAATTCTCCTGTTTATGTTAGAGATCTCTTTCCATGGAACAAACTAAATCTATCCTAAAAAAAATTCCAGCTTCTTCTTTCATTCCTACTTTGAGAAATTTACAGTCTAAAAGAATGTTAGGAGCAACATATATAACTATACTTTAGAACAGATCCAATCAGTTCTTTACAGATAAAATATTCAGATACTTACAAAAGGCCATAAATGTTGGTTTGGTGCACTACAAATGTTTTCCTCTGAGATGGGTTATTCTGGGCCACTATGCCTTCCTGTAAACATCCTCTAATCCTCCTTGATTAATAGTCTCTGCCTATTTTTATACTGGTGTTTGCTTTATTTCATTTTTCTTTCCCTTTTGCTTGCCTTCTTCCTAATTTTGGTACAGTCCTGCTTCTGGTCATTGCCTAGTATGCTCCTATTTGACCAACTCTCCAGTAGACACTGACGATATATAAGAATGGCTTCCTCAAGTCCTTGGAGAATGAACAAAAGTAGGCAGATGTAGAGTAGGTATGGGAAAGGGGAATAGCACAGGGTGAGTGTCCAAGTTATTTATAACCTCTAACTTGAAGGCCAGCAGCCCACACTAAATAGAATGGCGAGAATTCAGAAACTCAAAGTCTTGCTGGCTTGAAGAATCAGAGAACTAAGTTTATGGCAATCGCAGCTACTGAAAACTGAGTGGGGGGGGGGGGAATCTGTGAAAGAAAAGCAGCACAGTGCGGAGCCCAAATATCTGGCTGAATCCTTAATCATGAACCTGTGGGGACAACTACAACCACCTCAGCTAAGCCTAAATGAATTAGTTAGATTTGAGCTACTGCCCTCTACAGGGGAGACAGAGTGTGCAGTCTGAGTTCAGCCAAATTAACTACCTGCAAAAAAAGTTAACTAAATAATTGGTAAGTCAATACTTTTTGGAAAGTGCCAGAATCCAGTCTCTACAATGGTTCACCTGCACTGTCCACCACACAATCCAAAATTTATTCACATATGAAGAAACAAGAAAATACAGGCATATCTCAAGAGATATTACAGGTTTGGTTCCAGACTACTGCAATTAAGCAAGTCGCACGAATTTTTTTGTCTTCCAGTGCCTATAAAAGTTATGCTTGTACTGTAGCCTGTTAAGTGTGCAATAACATTATGTCTAAAATATTGTGCATACTTTAATTTAAAAAATACTTTATTGCTAAAAAATACTAACCATCATCTGAGCCTTCAGTGAGTTGTAATCTTTTTGCTGATGGAGGGTTTGAAACATTGCGAGAATCACCAAAATGTAACACGGACACAAAGTGAGCAAACGTTGTAGGAAAAATGGCACCAATAAACTTGCTCAACTACAGGGTTGCCACAAACCTTCCATTTGTAAAAAACCGCAGTATTTGCAAAGTGCAATACAATGACGTATGCCTGTGTGACTCATTCTTGAGATAAAAGAAAATCAACAGCAACCAACCCCAAGATGACCCAGATGTTAGAATTAGCAGACAAGTATTTTAAAGCAGCTGTCTATCATAACTATGCTCAAGGATGTATAGAAAACTTTGTTCATAATAAAGGATAGGACATCTCCACAAAGAAAAAAAAAGCTTAAAAAAAAAGAACCAGAGTGAAAATTCTAAAACTGAAAAATATCTGAAATAAAATATACACCGAGTGGGTGTAAAAGCAGAATGGAAGTGAAAGGAGTAAGGTTCAGTGACCTTGAAAGAGATAAACAGACATTACCTGATCTGAAGAACAGAGGAAAAAGATGATTGGGGAAAACAAAACAAAACAAAAAACATGGGCAAAGTCTGACAAAGGAACAAAGGCAATTCAATGGAGAAAGGACAGTCTTTTCAATAAATGGTGCTGGAACAACTGGACATCCACATGCAAACAACAACAACAACAAAGTAGACAGACCTTACACCGTTCATAAAAATTAGCTCAAATTGGAACACAGACTTAAATAAAAAATTCAAAGACTATAAAACTCCTAGAAGATACCAAAAGAGAAAATCTAGACGACCTTTGGTTTGGCTTGGTGATAACTTTTTAGATACAACACTAAAAGCACAATCCATGAAAGAAAAATTTGGACTTTATTAAAATTGAAATCTTCTGCTCTTCAAAAGACATTACTAAAAGCACAAAAAGACAAGCCACGGACTGGGAGAAAATACTTGCAAAATACTTATCTGATAAAGGGCTGGTATCTAACATATACAAAGAGCTCTTCAAACTCAATAATAAGAAAACAAACAACCCAGTTAAAAATGCATAAAAAATGTGAACAGACACCTTACCAAAGATACTATACAAATGGCAAATAGTCATATGAAAAGATGTTTGACATCATGTTATTAGGTAACTGCAAATTAAACCAACAATGAGATACTATCCCACAACTATTAGAATGGCTAAAATCCAAAAACACTGGCCATACAAAACGTTGGTGAGGATGTGGACCAAAAGAAACTCACCCACTGCTTCTGGGAATGCAACATGGTACAGCCACTTTGGAAGACAGTGTGGCAGTTGCTTCCAAAACTAAAACTAACCATACTCCACTCATATGATCTAGTAGTCACATTTCTTTGTATCTACCCCAGTGAGTTGAAAACTTAGGTCCACACAAAAACCTGCACACAAATGTTTATAGCGGCTTTATTCATAATTGTTAAAACTTGGAAGCAGCCAAGATGTTCTTCAGTAGGTGAACGGATAAACTGTGGTACACTCATACAATGGAATATTCTTCAGCACTAAAAAGAAATGTGGTATCAAGTCATGAAAAGACATGAAAGAAACTTAAATGCATATTGCTGGTGAAAGAAGCCAATCTGAAAAGGCTACACACTGTATGAGTCCAACTATATGACACCTAGAAATGGCAAAATTATGGAGACAGTAAAAAGACCAGCGGTTATCAGGGGTTGGGGGTGGTAGGGAAGGAGAAATGAATGGGTACAGCACAGGGAAATTTTAGGGCAGTGAAACTACTCTTTATGATACTATAATGGTAGATACATGTCATTATACGTTTGTCAAAACCTATAGAACTATACAACACAACAAATGAACCTTAATGTAAACTGTGGACTTTAGTTAAAGATAATATATCAGTATTGGTTCATCAATTGTAACAAATGTACCACATTAATGCTGTTAATAATAGGGGATAATGGAGTGAGGCGAGGAAGTATATGGGAATGCTCTGTACTTTCTGTTCAATTTTTCTATAAACCTAAAAGATAAATTTACAGATTCAAGCTCAGTAAACCCCAACGTGAATAAATGCAAATTACATGCACACACTCACTCATCTTGGGACATCACTGTCAAACTTCTCAAAACAAAAGACAAAATCTCCAAAGCCAGAAAAAATGATATACTGCATACATGAAAATGATTCGAACTGAACATTGACTTTTCAGAAACAATGAAGGCACATTTCATTTGCTTCTCCATAAATTTCCTGTCATGAGTTTTTTCCTTGTATTTCATAATCTAAGAAAGCATTTTTGTGTGGGAAGTGCGTATGGTGAAATATGAGAAATCTACAAAAGAGTGTGCGTGTGTGAAAATGAAAATAAAAGCAAGAACTTCCCCTTTCCTTACATCACATCTGCTTACTTGCAGCTCCCAGGCTGTAAAGGTTAGCATGAGCAAGGCTAAAACTGAACTAATACAATTATTTTGAAGGGGGAAAAAGCTATTAAGTGTATTTTTAAAAATAATCTGGCATGTGCAGGTACAAAGACTAGACAATCTAAAGGATTTTTTCCTGTAATTTCATAAACTGGATACCATGGCAATAATTATTTGATCTGATGTCGATTTTATGTGGAAGTTGAAAGGTCTAAAACTTAACCATCGTTAACACCCAGCTAAGATCTTGTGTATTTTAAAAGGCTCTGAAAATTCAGAGGTTAAAGATTTTTACTGAAAGACAATGAAAAGACATATTAATCCAGAGCACAGTGAGTCAGAAACGCCAGGAAAGGGTCTGGCAATGTGGCAGATGTGACCACAGAGGAAAAATAACACTAGAAGAGAAAGAGGAGTTCTGCCTTCCTTTTCACTACATTGTTAGGCAAATATTTACTCATTTAATTACAGCAACTGCAGACAGCAACCAAAGCTAACAAGGAAAACTGCTGCTTCTGTATCCACTTCAGTTTCAGGATTAATCTGGCAGCTCCCTGACCCCCGCCCCCACCTGCCCACCTCACCTGCCTTGAAGGGTTGCACAAACATTCCCAGCAAAGCTAAGGAGCAGTTAAGAGAGTTAACATTTGTTGAGTGCAACCCTTCTACCAAGCCCTGGGATTGGTGCTAATAAAAACCCGGGGTATTGGTTCTACAGAAATCTGATAAATTAATGACAATCTTTACCAAAGTCAATTATATGCTGCCATTCAAATGTGTCCTTTTCCCCACAAGAATCAGTTGCACGTTCTCTCTTACCCACTAGTCCTGCAAGCACCTAGTACGCTACTTGAGAGAAGTACGTATCTGTAATGTATTCTAACTAACCAATAACAATCAAGACACTATCATTAGAGACAAGCCATTCTACCTTTCTGGACAGCAGTAAAACAGGGAAACATTCCCTGTAAAACAGATTACAGTTTCCCTGTAAAACAGGGAAATGGATAAAAATACAATCACTAACTTTAACACCATGGTGAATGGTGTCCCAAATTTATAAACTTCATACTCCCCTAATGCAGGTGTTGATGTACATTCTTTCCCCTTACTGGGTTCATAGTTTTCATCAAACTTTCAAAGGGGTCTGTGTTAAAATAAAGTGGTCAGAACCACTGATAAATTCTTATACAGAGAAACCAATAAAAATATAATTTCCTTTTAAAGAAGACAGCTCATGACCATGCAGCTTTTAAATAATTTGAGTTTTCTGAATACCTCATCTAAAAAAAAAATCAATATGCTGCTTTATTAAATTCAGAATTGGAAAGAGCACTGACAAATTAAATTAAATCCTCTTGTCTCAGAATACCTATTTCTCACTTGAACTGTTCACATGTCATTTTGGCTCTTCTGAGCTCCAGATCCCCCTAACCAACTGCCTACCTGATATCTGCACTTGAGCACCTCAATATTCTCTTACAAATCTATCCCTTCCCCAGTTTTCCTCACTCCATAAGGAGTATCATCATGAACACAATTCCTCAAACCAGAAACCTGGTCATTCTTGACATTTCCTTCTCATTGACCTGCCACATCCAACCTATCACCAACTTCTGTCAATTCCAACTCCAAATCTATCTCAAATCATTCCTCCCCCTTTTCCCCAATTCCACTGCCCCCCACTTGAGTCAAAACCATCATTTGATGTTGCCTGGACCTTTGCAATAGATTCTTAAATGCTCTTAAATTCTCCTCCTTGCTACATAGGCAGCCTCATAGCCCTGAGGAAATGGGGGCAGATTGGATATCAGATCCTGTTATTCTACTTTAAGGTAGGAGATTGCCTTCTTTTGAATTTAGAATAAAACCCCGCCTCCTTCACAGAGCCCACAGGGCCCTGCACCACCAGAATGTTGGTTCTTAGATAGATCCTGCCAAGTGTTTTTCTGCCCGGGGCCTTGATATATAACGTGTTCCATCTGAAGGTTCTTCAAAGGACACAGAAAGTAAGGATGAGCTTTCATCCTTATTCCACTGACTGCGACCACTTGTTATGAAAAGGGAGTTTACATATATTTTTGTAAGTTAATAACTGTAGAATTTATGTACTCAATGACTGCACTCTTCTGGAGTCACTCGAAAGAATAGAAGGGAAAGGGATTAAGGAAAGTTCTCCAACAGATCGCCACCAAGCACTGTGGGGGAACAGAGATCCCCTGCCGACTCCAAGACAACATTCCTTCCTTCCCCCAAGCCCCGCCCACACTCTGACCAAGTCCGAGGCCGCCGGGCTCATGGGAGAGGCACCCCTCCGCCCCAGGCCGCCTCGTGCGTATGGCGCCGCCCCAGTCTTCCAAACAGCTAACCTCCAACTAGGTGAGTCACTACCGCGCAAAGGCAAATGACCTTCAAGGTCAGAAACAAGCAAACCGTGGTCTCAACTCTCAGCTGTAAGTTGCAGGGAGATCACTGTCGCTAGTGCCTGACAAGTATGTTTTCTCCTGAACCCAAACAGTGCTTTCGGGTTGGGGTTTTATCAAGTCCCCTTTACCGCCTAGGAGGCCTCGACTCCCCGCCGAGACCGGGCCCTTCCGCACCCCCCCACCAACCAGGGGCGAGAGAGGCGAGGCTGCAGGGGTCACCTCGGAGCAGGGCCATGGCGGCGGACGGCAGCGCAGGGGTCCTCCTCCGCGACGCTGACGTACCGCCCCGGGCACCCGGACTTTAAGCGCGAGGGGCGGCGCCAGCGTGGCCTCGGCCGCGCCTTTCTACCTACTTCGCGCGGCCGGGCCAGGGCTCTCTCTCTGTTTTGGCAGGATGCGGCCCTCCGCGCCACCCCGTGGGAACCAAGGGTACCAAAACCTCCCGGGGAGACCGGCCTTGGACAAGAGAACGTTCCTCGCAAGCGGATTTTTTTCCTCATATCGTTGTTTTTAAAGACTTTGTCTCCCAATCAAGAGAATGATTTGACTCTACTCTGTCCATCCAATCCCCGGCCTCTATATGCCCCGCTACCCCTAACAGGTAATTAACGTGCCTCTTCATCCTCACTCCTGAATTTTCTTAAACGTGTGACCAGGCGACCGAAAAGTGTGGAACTGGTTTGACAGAGGTGGGTTGCGGGCGGGCGCTGCCGGCGGACCGGAAGTCGAGTGGGGGAGGCTCCGGAAGACGGCGGGAGGGGATTGGCTGAGCGACTCCCGCAGGCTGGGGAGAGCGGCTGCGCAGACCAGGGGCAGAGGCCTAGACTGCGGGGCCGGCGAGGGGGACAGGCCTGGGGAGGTTGGCAGGGGAGGAGTGTAGCGAGTGGCGTAGGGCAGGGGCGCCCCCGGGTCCACGGTGCAGCTCCGGATGAAGCCGCAGTATTTTCCTTATATGATCGGGCCCCATGGCTGGCGGCGCCGCTGGCGGAGCCTGAGAGGATTATGAAAACTTGTCAGGCGAAATGGGGCCAGGGAACCGGGGGCTGGGAGATTAGGGTGAGCCGGTTAGGCTACGGATGAGGGAGGTTAGGGATGCCTCTGCCGCTGTAACTGTGAGCCCTGGTCGATGATGACGTGACCACTGCGCAATCTGAGTTCTGGGAACCAGGTGATAGAGTGTGTGCTGAGAACGGACTGAGACCGGGCGAGCAGGAGGCGACCCGGGCAGAGAAGGGGCAGATCCCCAGCGCCGGGGCTCGGAGGCTGGCCAGGCTGCCTCGGGCTTGATTCGCGTGGTCGGTGTGGTGTGCTCCAAGGACAAAGAACGAGATAAACTAAAAGGGCCAACATCCCCGGAACAGAGAGTTACCAGACCCTTATCACTCTGTCATGCAGCAACCATTGCAACATCTCTGAGCTTTCCCAAGCAGCATGCCTTGCTCCTTTACCATCCCATATACAGAAAGGTATTCCTCCCACTGGAACATGCAGATCCTACCCAATCAGCGGGTGACTCAGAAGTCCCTTTGTTCTCTGGCTATAAAAACAGACAAGCAGGGTATATGCCCAGTAGTGGGATTGCTGGCTCGGATCAGCTCGGTGCTTTGTGACCACCTAGAGAGGTGGGATAGGGAGGGTGGGAGGGAGGGAGACGCAAGAGGGAAGAGATATGGGGATATATGTATATGTATAACTGATTCACTTTGTTATACAGCAGAAACTAACACACCCTTGTAAAGCAGTTACACTCCAATAAAGATGTTAAAACAAACAAACAAACAAACCAGACAAGCAACCCACGCTCAGGGTCGGCTTTCCCTGCCTACCAAGAAGTCGGCCAGCTGTTCTTGCAGCGACCCTTCTCTTTAATAAACTCTATCTTCCTTACATTCGGCCTTGTGTCTGGAAATTCTTTTCCAACCCGCGCTCGGACCACACAGTAGGGAAGGGGTGGTGGGAGGCACTGAGGTGTTCTGTGAGCTGTCAGGCAATGCCCGCTCTAGAATCCTGCTTTTCAAATGCCTTCGTGGCCCTCTCACATTGTGTTTGTGTGTTTGTTTACTTTTATTTATTTATTTATTTATTTATTTATTTATTTATTTATTTATTTATTTATTTATGTCTGCGTTGGGTCTTCGTGGCTGTGCGCGGGCTTTTTCTCTAGTTGCGGCGAGCAGGGGCTACTCTTCGTTGCGGTGCACGGGCTTCTCACTGCGGTGGCTTCTCTTGTTGCGGAGCACAGGTTCTAGGCGTGCGGGCTTCAGTAGTTGCGGCACACGGGCTCAGTAGTTGTGGCTCACAGGCTCTAGAGCACAGGCTCAGTAGTTGTGGTGCACGGGTTTAGTTGCTCCGCAACATGTGGGATCTTCCCGGACCAGGGCTCGAACCCATGTCCCCTGCATTGGCAGGTGGATTCTTAACCACTGTGCCACCAGGGAAGTCCCTATTTGTTTGTTTTATAGTCCAGTTTTTATTATGAAAACTTTCAAACATACAGGAAAGTGGAAAGACTTCTACAGTGAACACCCATATATTCACCACTTGTATTCTACAGTTGTTAACATTTTGCTATATTTGTTGTATCACGTCCCTCCATCTGTTCTTCCATCTTTTTTATTTTTTTTATTTTTTTAATGAAGATCACCCAGAAATACTATGACTCATGTTAGGAGGTCAGTATTTGTTTACAATTCTTTTAAGGCAAAATTTCCATGGGGTCAAATGTACAAATCTTAAATTGGATGAGTGTCACAAGTGCATACACTCTTTTAACCCAAACTACTCTCAGCTTTCAAAATATAATTTAGAACATGTCCGTCATTACAGAAAATTCCTTCATTTCCCTTTTGTTCTCCCAGTTATCCACTGTTCCCTTTTACTCACCATCTGTTGTAATTTGACCCTCTGGTTTATTCCTTTTCTTTCTTCTGTTGCTTTGATTTGAGCAAATCCAGGAAATTGACAATCGTCAATTCAATACATGAGTTCCAAGGCTATTAACTTTAAAAAATATGTATACTCCTTTTTCACAAGAAGTGTATATAGTCAGTGGAATTTGGACTTTGAATAAATCAAAGCTTCCCACATACCCAATGATTTTTTTTCACCTTCATATTCTGGATGATGAGCAAAGAATATAGTAAAATAAAAGCTACCATCTATGAGCACTGTGTGCCCACCATGCACCAGGCACTTATGTATGCTGTTTATAGTTCATATACTCAGGCAATATGATAATTGTTATATAAAACAGAATAACATACAATTCATATAACATCAGACAAACCCAAATTAAGGAACATTTTGCAACCCCATGAAATAGGTAAGAGTTTTTCCTTTCTTATTTTATAAATGAGGAAGCTTAGACCCAGAGAAACCAAAGAATTTGCCAAGGCCTCAAATCTAGATTTGCTGAATTATAGGTTTGAACTCTTGGTTCTCAGAAGCCCAAGGCCCATGTTGTTTGTCCAGGGCTTATGGCATGTGGAACATAGAAGCGGAGGTAGAAAAAGAGACAGGTATCATTAACTAAGGTATATGTTATAGAAAACAGGAAAGGAGGTGAATGTTAAGTTAATCTTCCTCGGTGGAAGAAATAAAGTAGTTGAAACCTTGGTAAAAGTAACATACTTACATATGGTGGCTTGGATTAGAAAATTTACGTGCTTTTTTTGGCAGGGGAAGGATCTGGGGGTATGAGGTAAAGTGTGGTTTCAGGTAGGTGGAGAAGTGAGGCAATGTGTCACTACTAGATGCTCAGCCTTTCTCAACCATGGCTCCTACAGGAAATGATTTGAATGATTATTTTCTTAATTCTTCCAAGGATGGTACAGAGCTAGTACCATTAGAGCATTAGAAATTGATTTATGTTTGAAAGCTAGTAACATAATAAAATTGAAACCAAAATGGAATTCATTAGGTGAGCCAAAACCAACACATTTTATCTCAAGCTGACACTCAATAAACTTAAGCCAGTCAAATGTGTGTTTTGTAATGAAGAAAATAAAAATCAGAAAACATGCAGTGAATTATGCATAATGTGAGATACAGTGGTGGAGGAAATAAACAGATCTTTAAAAGTTATGGGTTTAAAAAAAAAAAAGTTATGGGTTTTTCCATTAAAACTTTCTAATAGTCCAAATGCAGAGTTATTGCATTTGGTCTGTAGAACTATTGATAAGGGTATTAGTGTTCTTCAATAAGAGAAAAAGGCAGGTTCTATTCAATTTGCCCCCCATATATTTATTAAGAAAAGTTAAGATAACATCACTCTTAAGTATCACAGTTTCCCACTCAATACCTTACAGATCACCAGCAGTAAATCTTTCCAAATTTCCTAAGTTTTTTGTAATTAAAAATGGCATGAAAATGGATGGATTTTGAAAACCATTGGGTAAAAGTTTTACATATATAAAAAACATGTAAATCTATGTAAAGATATTTACATAATCTCAAAGTATCATGAAGAGGAAAAGTTATCCGTACGCTAGAGAAATCTTGTATTACCTTGACCAAGTGACCAAGCTTAACATTACCATTAATGGGACAAACTGACATCATGCACCCTCTGGATACACTGAGGACACAACTTCACTTATGTAGGATTTCTCCAAAAAAAGTCTGACTTGAATCTAATCATAAGGAAACAATCAGACAAATCCAGATTGAGGGACATTCTGCAAAATAACTGACCTGAACTCTTAAAAAAATGTCAATGTTGTGAAAAACAAAAAAGGCCGGGAATAGTATTAGATTAGAGGAGATATGTGACATTTGAATGTAACATGGGATCTTTAATTGGAAACTGGATTTAAAAACAACAACTCTAAAGAACAGAATTGGGACAGTTGGGGGAACTTTCTATAAATTGCATGAGACGGTAGCACTGACATTACTTTTCCTGATTATGTTAATTATATTGTAGATATGGCAGAGATTGTCCTTTGTTCTTAGGAGGTACACACTGAAATATTTAGAGGTGAAGAGTCATGATGCTGCAACTAATTACCAAATGACTCAAAAAATGCATACAAATACACTGGCAGAGAAAGAGAGATAGCAGATACGGCAAAGTATTACCAATTAGGGAACCTAAAGGTAGAGTATACGGTTGTTCATTGCTCTATTTTGACAACTCTTCAGTAGTTATTTAACTTTTCAAAATAAAAATTGGGAGGAAAAGTATCTTTCAATAAAGATGCAAAATTACCAGAAATAAATTATAATTAGTTCTTTTCATGTTTAACCATATGTAACCAAGTATATATTGTATAACACTAAATATCTATATCAAAATTAGTTATTTTATAATTCTTAAAATCTAGACATGGGCCCTCATGAGATGTAAATGTTCTAAGACATTTAGCTCTCAGTATTTTTAGAAATGCCCTGTTATCATTTCTTTCTGTAATTATTTTTTTTGAAAAAAAAAGAGTAGATCAGCGTTAAGACTGGAAATCAATGAATCTATTGTAAATCTGTAAATTCTAATGTTAAGATTTCATTAGGATTTCAGAAATAACCAGCCTCAGCCCTATCTTCTACATTTTGTGGATAATTTTCCTGTGCTTAAACTTCCTATAATACTCAAAATTAATGGCTTTAGAAGTTTCAGTAACTTCTAAATGCAGCAATGGCTTTAGAAGTTTCAGTAACAGAAACTGGGAAAATTGGTGGAGTTGGTAGGGGCTAGGACAATGTTAACAAATGAGTAGAGTTTTCCCTCTGTATCTTAGGGAATGGTTACAGGAGGATACCAAAATCAAGTCCCTTATCTAAAATGACATGGTATTTGGATATAACCTACACACATTCTCCTTTAAGCAATCTCTGGATTATAGTACCTTATACAATGTAAATTCTATGTAAATAGTTGCTGGTGCATGGAAGATTCAAGTTTTGCTTTTGGAACTTTCTGGAAAAAAATTTTTTTTCACATATTTTTGATTTGCAGTTGATTGCATCCATGGACACAGAACCCAAGGATACAGAGGGCCTTGAATTTGAGTAAATGAGACAAGTGAGTTTGCTAATCTTGAGTAGTTGGGCAAGTTATGTATGTGCTCATTGTTAATCTAACTGCTTTGGTGATAACTTCAAATTTTGTTAATTAAGAAGCAGTTATTACCTTGGATGTGGTTTTGTCCTTATAACAAATACCTACTCTACAGAGAGTTCGAGTTGACAAACAAGAACAGCAGAAATGAAATGTAGACAGAAAATAACACAGACACTGATTTGCTGAACTTATTTTAAGTTTACCCCAGGTCTAGGTGTGTTCCAAATAGCTTAAGATATTGTCACAAACCTAAGTGAAGGATATATACAGTTGACCCTTGAACGGCATGAGTTTGAGCTGCATGGGTTCATTTATACACAGATGTTTTTCAATAGTAAATACTACTGTATTACATGAGCAGAGGTTGGTTGGAACCTCCCATATGGAGGAACTGAGCATATGGAGGGCTGTCTATAAATTGTATACAGACTTTTGACTGTATGGAGGGTGGGCTCTCCTACCCCCCCATTCAAGCGTCAAGTGTATTTGTCTTTGTTCCTCTACCTGTTGGAAGGTTATTTGCAGTGTCTATATCCTTACCAAGCCTTAGAATTTTATTTAGTAATACAGGCATACCTCATTTTATTCTGCTTCACTTTATTGCATTTTTTTGGTTTTGTTTTGGTTTGTTTTTAATTGAGTCTGTGGCAACCCTACTTGGAGCAAGTCTACTGGTGCCATTTTTCCAACAGCATTCACTCACTTTGTGTCTCTGCATCACATTTTGGCAATTCTTACAATACTTCACATTTTTTCATGATTATTATATTTGTTATGGTGATCTGTGATCAGTGATCTTTGCTGGTACTACTGTAATTGTTTTGGGGTGCCACAAACCGCACCCATATCAGATGGCAAACTTAATCGATTATGTTGTGTGTGTTCTGACTGCTCCACTGGCTGGCTGTTCCCCTGTCTCTCTCCCTCTCCTCAGGTCTCCCTATTCCCTGAGACACAGCAGTATTGAAATTAGGCTAATTCATAACCCTGCAGTGGCCTCTTAAGTGCTCAAGTGAAAGGAAGAGTCACACATCTCTCACATTATATCAAACGCTAGAAATGATGAAACTTAGTGAGGAAGGCATGTGGAAAGCCAAGACAGGCTGAAAGCTAGGCCTTTTGCAAACATTTAGCCAAGTTGTGAATGAAAAGGAAAAGTTCTTGAAGGAAATTGAAAGTGGTACTCCAGTGAACACACAATGATAAGAAAGCAAAACAGCCTATCGCTGATACAGAAGTTTTCATGGTCTGGATAGAAGATCAAGCCCGTCACAACATTCCCTTAAGCCAAAACCTGGTCCAGAGCAAGGCTCTAACTCTCTTCAATTCTGTGAAGGCTGAGAGAGGCGAGGAAGCTGCAGAAGAAAAGTTTGAAGCTAGCAGAGGTTGGCTCATGAGGTTTAAGGAAAGAAGCTGTCTTTATAACATCAAAGTGCAAGGTGAAGCAGCAAGTGCTGATGTAGTAGCTGCAGCAAGTTATCCAGAATCTAGCTAAGATAATTAATGAGGGTGGTTAGACTAAACAACAAATTTTCAATGCAGACAAAACAGCTGTCTATTGGAAGAGGATGCCATCTAGGACTTTCATAGCCAGAGAGGAAAAGTCAATGCCTGAGTTCAAAGCTTCGAAGGACAGACTGACTATCTTGTTAGGGGCCAGTGGAGCTGGTGACTTGAAGTTGAAGCCAATCCTCACTTACCTTTCTGAAAATCTTAGGATCCTTAAGAATTATGCTAAATCTACTTTGCCTGTACTCTATAAATGGAACAAGCTTGGATTACAGCACATCTGTTTACCACATGGTTTTCTGAATATTTTAAGCCCATTGCTGGGATCTCCTGCTCAGAAGAAAAGATTGCTTTCAAAATATGACTGCTCATTGACAAAGCACCTGGTCACCCAAGAGCTCTGATGGAGAGGTACAATGAGATTTATGTTGTTTTCACGCCTGCTAACACAACATCCATTGTGCAGCCCATGGATCAAGGAGTCATTTTGACTTTCAAGTCATTGTTTAACATATACATTTTGTAAGGCTATAGTTGCCATACATAGTGATTTGAGAAGATTAACTCTAATTTTGAAAGATGTTCTACTGTGGGTAAAATGCTATCAAACATCATTGCACGCTACAAGAAATCGTTCGTGAAAGGAAGAGTCAATAGATGTGGCAACTTCATTGTTGTCTTTTTTTTTCCTTTAATTTTATTTATTTATTTATTTTTATACAGCAGGTTCTTATTAGTTCTCTATTTTATACATATTAGTGTATATATGTCAATCAGAATTGCTGCAGCCACCCAACCTTCAGCAACTACCACGCTGATCAGTCAGTAGCCATCAATACTGAGGCAGGACCCTCCACCAGCAAAAAGATTAAGACTCGCTGAAGGTTCAGATGATGGTTAGCATTTTTAAGCAATAAAGTATTTTTAGATTAAGATACGTACATTGTTTTTTTAGGCATAATGCTATTGCACACTTCAGTATAGTGGAAACATAACTTTTATATGCACTGGGAAACCAACAAATTCATGTTACTCACTTTATTGTGTTATTCACTTTATTGCAGTGGTCTGCAACCAAACTGGCAGTATCTCCAAGGTAACTGCCATAACCTGTATAACCTGAGGTGTAACCATGCAGGCCCCTATTGGTCCTTCCCTGGACAGACCCGCCCCCTACCCCCACCCCCACGTCCTCCACCTGCCTCTTGTTGGTAGAAAAACTTTTAACTGCCTAGGCCTTCCCTGAGTTCCAAAGAGCAAACTTAATCAGAGAATGAGAAAATGCAGAAACAAAGGAAAACAGTCAAGACAAAAATAATAACAGTTTAGCCATTAAACAAAGTCAAGGACCTTTAGTTCCTCCTGAAGGGCTATAGATAATATTCTGAGCCAAGTTCTTTGAGCTGTTTTGCAGATACTGAAACCACCACCAGGTGGGAGAAGTTAACTGCATGCTGCCCACAAGCACATAGACCCCAGACCAGCTGGAACCAGAAGGTTGGTGATGTTGACTCCTGATTACCTCACCACCGACCAGTCAGAAGAATGTCTAGGAGCAGATCAGGTACCCTGAGACCCTCTGCCTCACCCTGTCTTTCAAAGCCTTTCCCTGAAATCCATCTGGAGTTCAGGTTTTTTGAGCATTAGCCACCCATACTCCTTGCTTAGCCCTGCGGTACACTGCACTTTCCTTCCCCACGGCCCCGTGTTGGTAGATTGGCTTTACTGTGTGCAGGCGAGAGGACCCAAGTTTGGTTCTGTAACAGTACCTCCTTGGTTCTAATTTTACCCTGCAAAATGCTAATATTGGTGGAAGGGGACAACACTGTGTTGATGCCCTTCAGCCAAACGCCTCCTGGCACACACCTGTCTGTGAACAGGTTGGGTTTAATGCTGTTGCAACAGGAAGTCTGCACATCAAGGGCACACCTTAGGGAAGCGAGGGGCAGCTCAGTGAGAGGGTGTTGGACATTGGGCTTTGGTTAGGTGATTTGGGGAGTCCAGAGATGCAGAGGTTCACTCTGGATTGGGTGCTGTTCAGAAGTCGGGTCAAGTCTTTGATAGCTATTTCAGCATGATCCTGTCTAGAAGGAGGGCAGATTGGAGCTAGACTAAAGCTGCAACTGGTGAAGAAGCTGCAGTCACCCATTAGCCGGGAGAGGGGTGTTTGGTATCGTGTGGTTTGCACAGAGATCTTGTGTTTGTGTTTAGACAAAACTGTGAAGTAGTCTTGTGTTGGTTCCCTTCATTAGTCAGTGAGCTTGTCTGATGTGGTTTTGTAAGATTGTGTGCAGAAGGAGATCACCGGGGCCTAGCTGGGAGCACCAGGCCAGCTTCTGCCACCACACAGACCTACCTCTAAGTGTCAGACCAGGACCCAGATGTCGGCTGCTTTGCTCTTTCTCAGCTGTTGGTAGATAAGTGTATGTTGTCTGAAATTTGGCTCTTGGCACACAGTTTTCCTGTTGAGGTCCTGAAGATAGGCCCTAACCTCTCTGGGAATGAGGTGGAGGCTTTCCTGAAGAGAGGTTATTCTTCCACCAGCCACCCAGAAGTTTGTCCATCCTTAGGTTGGAAGTTGGGTTCCAGAGGTAACTTTTCAGCTGATCAGTATATTGTGAACACATTTCTGTATCATGAAATATTTCAATAGGGTTCCCTAATGATGGGTGTTTAAGGGCACCTTCCCTGGAGATGTCTTATCCTGTACATTTGGGTGAGGTTGGTTATGTGAATTTTTTTAAAAAAATTAATTAATTAATTTTTGGCTGTGTTGGGTCTTCGTTTCTGCGAGGGCTTTCCCCAGTTGAGGCAAGCGGGGGCCACTCTTCATCGCAGTGCGCGGGCCTCTCACCATCGTGGCCTCTCTTGTTGCGGAGCACAGGCTCCAGACACGCAGGCTCAGCAGTTGTGGCTCACGGGCCCAGTCACTCCGCGGCATGTGGGATCCTCCCAGACCCGCGCTCGAACCCGTGTCCCCTGCATTGGCAGGCAGATTCTCAACCACTGCGCCACCAGGGAAGCCCGGTTATGTGAATTTTTAAAAAAATTTCCAGGTGATTTTTGTGTGTGCTCCTCTAGGTAATAAACAGTCTACCAACGTTTCCATACAAATGTTCAGTTTCTAGGCTCTCTGTTCTGCTCCAATGGTCAAATTTTCTATCTCTGTGCCAGTTTCACTCATCTGAATTACTAAAGTTTTATAGTAAGTCTTGGTACGTATTAGGGAAAGCTTTCCCTCTTTGTCTTGAGGAGCCTCTTCCTTAACCTTGGGCCTCTGCTCTTCCATATAAATTTTAGAATTAGCTTGTCAATTTTCACCAAAAAAAAAACTGTAGTGAGATGGATTTTAATCTATAGACCAACTTGGGGACAACTGACATTTTTGTGGTATGGAGTCTTCTTATCTGTGAAATATATTTCTCCAATTTTTAAATGTTGTTAATGTTTTTCACTTATATGTAAGATCCTCCATACAGGTCTTGTAAATATTTTCCCCACTGATTTGTAATGCCACCTCTACCATTTACAAAGTTATACATATGAGTCTATCTCTGGGCTCTCTGTCCTATTCCATTGATCCACTACACCAAAACTGCCTTGCTTGAATTGTGTAGCTCAGTAAGTCTTTATTTTATAGGGAAAGTTTCTCTCTACCCCCAACTTGCAAACTGTAGTTTGCCAACCCCTGGTTTAAATGATCATGAAGCATCTTTGAATATAGGCCCCTGAATAGCTTCTTAAGCATTAAAAATTAACTTTTCAGCCAATGTGTAGTTACAGAGTTTTAAATTTCATTTAAATTTGTCACACCACTTTTTTCAAAAGTATTTATTTCCACGAATTTTTATCCACAGTTGAATATTACAGTAACTAATACAAGCAATTTTTATAAACAAAGGTATAGTTTACAGATTTGCTCAAAGTGGAAAAATATTTTTATTAGTAGTATTTCTTCTCCATTGTTAGATTCACCCCTGAATATGATGGGATCTCCTTCAGTGAAGCAGTCCTTCATCCAAACATCAGTTGGGAGCAAAATGTTATATTCAAATCTGGATTATTCTGATACTGTATCACTTTAGAAAGTAGTTTAAATTCATTTTTGATTGACCCCCCTTTATTAAAATTAGAAATTTTTTTAGGAAAAACAATCTTTAGTATCTAATAACCTTTATAATAAGAAAAAAGTCCTATGGCATTGGCATCAACCTCTAATTTTCTATACTCCCTAATTCTCTATGGTACTGATGTGTACAAAAAGTGAATTATGGCTATTTGGGTCATGCAGCAAATAATTTGAGAAACTGCAGAGAAATATACTATGAGGAAAATCTACAGTGTCCTGCCCCATGCTGTCATATTTTAGTAACTGTTTAGTCATTTGGCATTATACAAGTGCTTCAACTTAGGATGCCCTTGGTGCCATAGAATGAATGAAAACAATTAAATTTACTGTATGTAAAAGAAATGGATTCTAATGTATTTGTCACTGTAATCTTAATGCATTAAGTGAAGCTCTAAGTAAATATTTGATGAATTGATGGTAGCAGTGTTAATTTTTTCTAAGTTTTCCAAGTTCCTCGTTTTGTCTGTTTTGTTTTTACAAAAGCTTTAAAATTTAGTACAGGAAAGGGAAGAAACTCCTGTTGACATGCTTCATAAAAAGGGGGGAAAAGCCTATTTTCCTTTGGGTCTGATCTGCTTGCTGGGTACCATAAGTCTAACTGCAGCTGTGACGGCACAGGGAGAATGTAGGTGATATGCATATAGGTGATACGTTTGTCAGCCTCAGCAACGAACACACATTACTCTAGGTAAACAGATAGGTCCCATATAATACTTAAAATACAAATTGTTTAATCTAAGTATTTGATTCTTAAGTAATCTTTAAAATGCTTCTCATGTTTCAAAAGACAGATCAAAACACCACCAGGATGTTATGTTGAACATGAAAATTCTTCCCACAGAAACAGTTATTTCAGAGAATTGATGTCAGTTACCTTAGTAACTGCTAAAGGCACATAGTGAGAAAAGTGTCAACTAAATTTTAAATATTAAAATATAAAGAGATATCTGGTTTAGAATTCAAAACTTTATGTTGAATTAAGTTATTTAAATTAAAAGTCATTATTGATTTCATGAAGTTGGAAAATGAATTGAACTGACTTTTAAAAAAATGCAAAGAAGAAAAATGTTAACAAAAGATTGATTATTAAAGATGCTTCTTCCAGTCTCCAAGTGTTACATTAAATAGGGCAGATCTAAACATTAAGTAACTGATTACTGTATTCCTTTATTCCTGGTGTCTATAAAAGAGTACTTGTTTTTTAAGGATATATAGATTAAGTACAGCTCCAGTGAAATACCTTTACCTTTGGAAGAGGAGAACTAAACCTGCATTTCTTAGGCTAAATAGAGGACTATTCACAAGGTTCCCCCACCCCATTTATTCTACTTGCCAAGCTTTTATTCAGTGAGTCCTTGGCACCCAGTGATTAACCAGTGACAGCAGAGGGAGTAACCCAGAGGGATGGAGAGAATGAGGGTGTAAGACAGCACGTAGGGGCAGGAAGCCGTCGCGTTTATGGAATCACTGCTTTTTACACTCCTTAGCACTCTAACAAGGCATTTTTGGCTCTCGAAGATTAAGAACAGGCCTTACATGAAGCCAAGTTTTAAACTAAAGTGCAGTAAAAAGCAAGTTACACATAATAAAGAACTTTAAAAAGAGGCAGCCGCGGACTCAACTGGTTTAGACTGGCCTTCCAAAGCTAGTCAGCATGTGGGTTGTTGAAGGGTGTAGTCAGGGATGTCATATCATGTAACTCTAGCTGGGAAGGAAGGGAAAGGCGCAGCTCTGCGCGGACGCCCGAGAGAAGCCGGGACGTGCAACGTGGAGGTCGAGGGGATCATGCCGACCACACGGGTTGGGACGTGCTGGGCAGCGGCCTTCGCCCAGGGCTGTGCCTCGTCCTGCCCAGCGGGCGAGGAGAGCTCCACACACAGGATTGTTTAGGGCTCGGAGTGTGTTGTGTTTCCAAGAGCCTTTTAAGCTGAGAGGCTGAGCAAGAGAAGGTGGCGGGGTACGGGGGCTCTACTTGTACTCTGTGGAGAAATGTTTTCTTCTTGATGCAACATAGAGGCTCTTCTATGATTTGCAAACACCGTCTGTTCCTGTCATGGGAGCAGCATATTGTTATCTACCAGAAATATGAAAAATACAGCAAAAGATTGTAAACGACATGTAGGATTTTCTAATGGAGTGCTTGCTTTAGAAGAGACAAAAACTTATAAAAGTAGCAAACACATAAAATTCATTGTAATATTATCATTGAATATTCTTTAAATCCTTATTTCAAAGCAGAGATATTTACAGTTTTTTGTGGTAAATTTGAAAAGTGTTGAAAATAACCTGAAAAGGGGAAGTTGACATAAGCTTCTCTCCCTTTAAAAAGAACACACACACACACAAACACCCAAAAGTTTTGGATAATAATTTAATAATACCTGAACTGATTTTTAAAAAAGGCTTTTCAAATAGTCTGATCCTCAAGATGAAGTTTGTTTTCCTTACTCTTTTAGTTATCTGGAATCACTAGCACATTGTGTAATGTTCTTTTTGGAGGTATAATGGCAATAAGGGATTAAAGGCTTTTTATATTGACTTGTTTGGTTTTTAATCTGTAAATAAGACTTGTTATTCTTTTCTAACATTTAGCTTACATAGATTTTTGTGAAAGTTTTGTTGACTCAGGAAGTGCATGGATTAGCATTGGAAATGTAAAGAATATCTTTCTATTTGCTCACATTTTACGTTTGGGACTGCAGCATTTTTAGCGTAATTCTTCCGTAAATTCACAACTACACAAGTGGGTTTGAGTATGTTAGGGACTGAGTCTTCTAATTTTATTTCAGAAACCAATAATCAAACTGTTTAGTCTGGAGGTCAATTACACCATTGTCTCTGCATCACCAGGCATTAAAAAATGTCTTTGGGAAACTTCTCAGAAGGCCCAGGTCTATATATTTGTCCTCAAAACATCTCCCCATAAACCCATCCACACCTACGGTTTGTTGACGGGGGGAAATGTCACTCACTATATGACAGTGTCATGGTTATTAGTACCATTATTTGTTAGAAGTCCTCTGAAGGCAGTTTATGTGACTTACATATGTTTAATATCATTTTACTTTGGGCATTCTCCAGCTATGTGCAAAGATCAAAACTAGGCAGTTTCCATTTTATAGACTGGCATCTTTTATATGGCCCATGGGGACTGCTTGGTGGCTATAGATCATGATGTATATTTGTTTAGACCGAAATCATACTTTAAAAAAATCTTCCATATTTCAAGTGTTTTATTCTGAGCAGTAGGTACAAAATATAATAACAGATGTGTCTTATTCTGTATAGTTCACTCTGCACAGGTTCTCAACCTCTGATTTGATCTACTTTTATAGATTTAACAGATCCTTAAATTCACTTTACTGTACTGTATACTTCCTTCTTGCTCTCACTGGCAATCGAGCTTTGGCACGTGCATTTTCAGACTTCACTGAGGAACTCCAGATTGAGACACGCTGGAATGTGGATTGAGTCCATGGTCAGAGAAGATGGATTAAATGGGAACAAAACAGGAAACATGTGCTTGAAGTCTAACAGCAGGTGCTGAGGGTCATTCCGCTCTTGCAGTTGTGCCTGTGGGGAAGAATAAGATGACGTAAAATACTTCCTATGCCTAAAAATAGCCAGTTTTGGTGAATTCACAAAAATGAATCACAGGAATATTTCTGTTACGATAACTGGGTAGGACTTCAGGAGAATGTGGTCTCCCTCTCCCTGAGGTATTTAGCAGGGAGCGAAGCTCTGGTTTAGGCTTGTTGGAGATCATACGACTTCAACTCCTCTCCCAATTCTAGCATTCTTTAAAAATTTTCCATCTAAGGGAGACTAGAAGAATATAGTTCAGATGCAAATCATGTGGCGAGGCAGTATGGTGAAGTGGTTAAGGCCATGGGCTCTGGAGGCAGATAACCTGAGCTCTAATCCTGGCACCACCCTGGGTGAGTTCCTGAACCTCTCGCTGCCTCAGTTTCCTCATCTGTAAAAAGGAATGGGGAGACTGACATCACAGAAAATGACAGAGCAGGAACCTGTAGGGGTCAGTCCCTCCACTGAAGCAACCACTGAGATAGAAAAAAGCAATTGGCATCAACTATCTTGTAACTCTGGAACCTGATGGGACACTTACAACAACCACGAGAGTGCCTGATGAAGGGAGAGCCTGCTGACCTTTGCTAAGAGATCAGTGTGCATCAGCTACCATCCCCCATTCTCCAGCCCCACCGCAGCTGTAGGGATAGCAACCCACAGTCCTGGAGCAGCTGGCTGGTGCCAGGGTAGGCAGTGAGATCTTGTCTTTCAGAAATCTGGGGTTGTGCACTTTGGTTGGTCTGGCAGTTCCCTGAAGGGCAGGCACAGATGCCTGCCTTGATTTTGGCTCTCTTGGGAGGCAGTGGCTCCCTCCAGCAGCATCAATTGGAAGATTTAAAGGGACAGAGCCCATCTCCTTTCCCCTTTATTTGGAGCCAGATATAGGAAAAGTATAATAACTAAAATGAAAATTTTCATTTAGTTCACTAAAGGGGTCTAACAGCAGACTTGAGCAGGCAGAAGAAATGACCAGTGAAACTGAAGAGAAAGCAATTGAAATTCTTCAGTTTGAGGAGTGGACAGAAAAAAGGGTGAATAAAAGTGAACAGAGCCTGAGGGACCTGTGGGACACCATAAAGTGTACCAACATATACATCATAAGAGTCCCAGAAAGAAAGGGACAGCAAACTATTGGAAGAAATAGTGGCTGGATTCCCAAATCTGATGAAAGATATATTTATCTCTCTGTATATCTCCAAGAAGCTCAACAAACTCCAAGCAGAATAAACTCAAAAAGATTCACACTGAGACACATTATAGTCAAATTATCAAACCCTAATGACAAAGAAAGAATCCTGAGAGCAGCAAGAGAGAAGTGACTCATCACATAACAAGGTATCCTCAATAAGAGTAAAAGTGGATTTCTTATCAGAAACCATGGAAGCCAGAAGGCAGTGGGGTGATATATTTGAAGTCCTGAAATTTCTTCTTTCTGTCAACCAAGAATTCTATATCTGGCAAAACTATCTTTCAAGAATGAAGAATTACAGTCAGCCTTCTGTATCCATGGGTTCTGCATTTGTAGATTCAACCAACCATGGATCAAAAATATTTTTAAAATTTCAGAAAGTTCCAAAAAGTAAAACTTGGATTTGATACATGCTGGCAACGATTTACATAGCATTTACGTTGTATTAGGTACTATAAGTAATCTAGAGATGATTTAAAGTGTACAGAGGATGTGCATAGGTTACATGCAAATACTATGCCATTTTATATAAATGACTTGAGCATCCACAGGTTTTGGTACCCATGGAGGTTCTAGAACCAATCCCCCACAGATACTGAGGGACAACTAAGTCATTTCCAGATAAACAAAAGCAGAAGGAGCTGGTTACCAGTAACTAAAGAAAGTCCTTAGGCTGAAATGAAAGGACATTAGACAGTAACTCAAAGCCATAAGAAATCAAGCCATACGAAGAAATAAAGAACACTGGTACAGCTAACAACATAGGTAAATGTAAAAGCCAGCATTATACTACTGGTTTGTAGCACCTTTTCTTCTTGTATGATTTATACAAATGCAGAAAGTAATTATAAATCTCTGTTAATGGGTACACATGTATAACAGATGTGATCTGTGACAATAACAATATAAAGGCAGAGAGATGGAGATGTATAGCAGCAGAGTATTTGTGCACTATTGAAACTAAGTTGGTATCATTTAAACTAGGTCGTTATCAGTTGAACATGTTAATAGTGATCACCACAGTAACCACTAAGAAAATAACTAAAAAATATACAGAAAAGGAAAGTAGGGAATCAAAATGATACACTTGCTACAAGAAACAAACACACAAAAAGGCAGTGATGGAAGAATTGAAAAACACAAAACATAAAAGACATCCAGAAAACAAGTAGCTAAATGGCAGAAGTAAATCCTTTATCAGTAATACTTTAAATGTAAACTTAAAGGCAATTAAAAGGCAGAGATTGGCAGAATGGATTGAAAAAACATGATCCATCTATATGCTATCTACAAGAGACTCACTTTAGACACACAAAAAGATTGAAAGTAAAAGTTTGAAAAAAGACATTCCAAGTAATCAGAAAAGAGCTGAAATGCCTATATTATTGTCATACAAAATATACTTTAAATTAAAAAAGTTTACAAAAGACAAAGGAGGACATTATATATCCGTAAAAGGCTCAATCTATCAAGAATATATAAGAGTTACAAATATACATGCACCTAGCAACAGAGCTCAAAATACATGAAACAAGAATGGACAGAATTAAAGGGAGAAATAGTTCTATAATGATAGTTGGACACTTCAATACCCCATTTTCAATAATGGATAGAACAAACCATATGGAAGATCAACAGCAAACAGCAGCCAAAGAACACCACTATAAACCAGTTAGACTTAACAAACAGATACATGACCAATTTGGAGTTATCCCCAGAATGCAAGGGTGGTTCAACATACAAAAATACAAGACTGATATTCCTTTGTATGTATATACCTCATGCATTGCTGGTGGGAATCCTTTGGTGTGTTTAACAATCCCCTTAAATTTACATTCTTATAGGTCAGCATATTCTGTCCTCACCACCCAAGCAAATGGTTTGCTTTAATAAGCAACCTGTATTTATCCTACATAAGGTTCAAGTACAGGAGGATGGCATGGATTGTCCGAGCCTTTCCTCTGAGCACTGTCTAGGGAGAAACAGAACATAAAACTCTAGCAAGAAAAACAAAACAAAACAAAACCAAAAAACCATTTTTTGAAAGAATTGCTGGACATGGGAATTGACTGCTAAGGAAGACTCAGAATCTGACTGTACATGTCTCCAGAGAATATCTGACCAACTTCCACTGTCTTTTTCCTACTTCCTTAATTCAAACCCAAGTCTGACTTGGATCATATTCTTTGAACTTTGGCCTGAACTCTTCTCGTAAACAGTGCGAATTTATAAGCAGTTACAGCTCTCCCTCTAATGTATGTTTCAGATATTTAAAGACAAAAAAGACCTTCTAAATCTGCACTTTGTGTAAATTCTCAACTCTCCATAAAAACAGTAGCGGGTCAGAGAACTCAATGGCTTCTGTCATCAGTCTTTTCAGCAGCTGAATATACAATATCTGTGTTGGTGACTCTCTGCCTGCTTCTCTGTGATCCAAATCTTTAATAAACCACTGCATTTCCCCCACTGCCTTGAAGAGAACACCCTCCCTTGATCTTCAGCCTCTATTCTCTACTTGTACACGACGCTCAAGTTAATTTATTCTTTTCCTGCCTCTTCCTCTGATTACTTTTCCCCATTTCTTTTTATCCTTGTTTCATATTGACAATTACTTCACTGGCTAAAGAGGTTGTTTAAGAGTTTGAGAAAGTATTAGGTCTCCTCAAAATGTTACCCACATATACTAATGGGAGAAATGCTCCTTGTCTTTTGAGTAATCTTGATGTGACTCATCATTTACATGCTGTCCGCTACAGCGCCCACAAAGGTTAGGCACTCAGCCCAGATCACCTAGGGCTCAGCTTCGGCAGCTCATCTCTATGTAAAAATTCCCATACTCTTAAGACAGATTTAAATAATCATTTCCCTGAAATGTTTTCTTTCAAGCATATTCCTAAGGGCAAATATTGTAAGCCTTAAGAGTCAAGATTTAAGAGCTCAAATTGTTTTCTGAAAAGAGTATTTCTTAGTTCCATTTGTGGGTAGGGTTGATATTCTGCTTACTTTGTTAATTTCATTTTGTGCTATAGTTTAGTAACACGGTAGTGGCAAATGAAATACTTAGACAATGTCTAAAATCTGAGAGGCAGAGATGATTAAAGTTCAGTCTTCTGTGTATATATGATAAGTTATTCATGGGTGGTGTGGCTCATATTTACCTAAAGAGAACACCTAAAAATGTAAGGTCTTCTAGAATATAAGGTAACCAGTATTTCATTAATAAAGAGAAGCAAGGTTAAAATCTAAACTACCAATTCTTTTATTTGTTTTAGACTAGGACTTTATAACATCGATTAATATTTTAAAACTCACCTGGATTGTTCGTATAAAGGCCACTGTTACCCGTTCTTCAAATTCATTCAGGGGAGTATAAAGGTTCAAAATTTTGACAATCTGTTGGAATAAAAACAAAAGTTTAGCACAGAGCTAAATGAACATAAGACAACTTTTGAATTTTAAAGAACATATGACATTGGCACAGGAGGACACTTCGCTTTAGGCAAGATCCACAGTTTAGATACAGCTGGACTGATGTTTAGGGGCCTACATTTAGTAAACTAGAGTCCGGAAGCTCTGCCTGGAAGATCTGAGCTCTCTTACCCCATTCCTCTCTCCCGTATACCTGCTCACCCCGCCCCCTATGCTCCATGGCTCATAAAGTAATGAGGATTTTAGGAAACTGCTGCCTGAAGCACTCAGCCTCTTATCCACGAGTAACTTAAAGGTTTCATTAAAAGAGTCCTGGGTATCTTACCTTATATAACAAAGGTCTTAACAAAGCCTTCCTACCTCCCCCCACCCCCAAAATCACTTACGAAGGAACAGATTTTACTCCTGTCTAAATGGAAGCTAATCCTTTGTCTGCTCAACTGTCTGGGGGAAGTAGCCTGCCCAGGGGCAGAGCGATGCCAGTTGCAGTCTAGAAGTAAACTTGTGAAAGCAAAATTTTAAAAAGTTTCAAAACTTTCAGTACACTTGTAGAAGGAAGCAGTTTTCCTAAGAGTTTGGGATTTCATCTCTTAGTAGTTAGTGGAGGAGGTAAGGAAATGTATGTTTACTTTGCAATGCTGAGTTTGGATTTTGCTGTTCTTTAGGTGCTGGGCAGAGAGAAGGTGCATGATTTAATTTGGAAAATCTGATTTCCTCGTGCTGGTCTCATTTTGCACTACCACCTTGTGGCGTGCCCATTTCTAAATAGGCACATTCATGATGGAGGGCAAGATCACCTGTGTGTGGACAAGATTTATCTTTTTACAGACTGGTAATATCTCTGCAACCGAGTCCTAGTACAAATACAATTTTGAGGGGAAAAGGAAAGGAACATTTAAATGCCTCTAGGTTCTCACTGACTTTATTTAAAATAATGTAAATGGATGCTCAGTGAAAACAGGACCAATTTAAATTTCTAGGTGAGAGACATTCCAGAATTCATGGTAAGCGTTTAAAAAAGTTTGTGCCTAAGCTTGACGTTTTGTGGGTTGACTACGTTATCTTTCTACGTAAGCAAGAGACACCAGAGAGTTACTGGGAAACCATGGCATCTTGTTTCACAGACCGAAGTAGCCTTTGGTTCATCCAGGAACATCCCATCCTCTGGACCTTCAGGACTGTATCATTGGGAGCAGAAAGGGCCAGGAGTGCCACACTAAGAAACAACCACTGGCAGGAACAGACTTGAAATGGAAGCTGGGCTTGCTCTGAGGCCCTCGGCTGACAGTGACCACACCTGCTGGGTGCTGAGGGCGGTGCACAGGGAGCAGATGGCCTCTGCATCTTCGGGGCTTTTCTTCTTTAACTGCAGGAGCTGGGCTGCTTGGATCAGGGGTTCCATGGTCTCAGCAACTTCCCTCTGGTGCAGGTTTCTTCCCCGAAGCCACTCCTCCAGCTGACTTATATTGTACCTTAGACACAGGAAGAGTGAGCTCTGTTAAACCTGGCCTCCTACTTCACTGGGAAGAGCTCACCTCTTGTGTTTATTTTGCAGGCCAGCTGCCATGAGTATTATCATTCTCCTCATCTTAATTGTCTCACATGGGCAAAAGCGTGAAAAGTAGCTGGCACTCAATCACTTTTTGTGAAATGAGTGGGTGCTTAAAATCAAGCCAAGATGAAGTACCTAAAGTGTCTGTACTAAGTTAATGAGCAAAAAAGGCATTAACTATATTGAATTAAAACAACTTAACATTTAACATTCGCAAACATGTTTGTACTTCTCTGTGAGCCTTCATGCCTCTTAAGTCATTAATTTTTCTCTCTGACCTATCCACATCATACTTACAATCTTTACATTAAAGTATGTAAATGTGTTTAAGCTCGGAACTAATTTGTTTACCGGGTCACCATCTCAGTGTGTGATGAATTTCACCAACCAATAAGAAGGTGATGGATTTGAGTCACATACCGACTGTGACAAGGACAACCCGTTGGATTTGGATTTCATTTTCAGAGACAAGCGTCCCGTGCCTGACTGGAGCTGGTGTGTGCCAGGCCAAGGCGCCTCTCGTACCTGAGCTGCATGCCTGTGCTCCAGGAGCAGACGTCCTTCCTCAGAAGCAGGTTGTTGAGAGTCACTGCGTTGATCATGTAGAAGAGCTGTTTGAACACCTGGAGGATGATCTCGGGGTCCAGGCCCTGGTCGCACATGACTGTGTGGAAGGAATTCATCTGGCGGATGATGGCTTCCAGGCAGTAGGATTTATCTCCATCCGCCAGGCTGGAGGTGCGCTTCCGGTAGCCCGTGGGCTTCACCCCAGACAGACCCTGAATGCTCTCGTTCTCCAACATGGCAGACACTGAAAGAAAAGCATGATTAGAGAAGCTGCATGTTCCCAAAGAAGATCTGTTTTCGGGTCACTGAGATCACACAGTACTCAGGGCTTTGGCAGTGATCCCACCCAGAGATGAACAAGGTCGACATGCTCAGGAACTTACAGCATTTGGCATGGAATTTCTAACCTGTTGATTTCTACACAGAATAGGACTTCCACATAGAAATCTTGGACTAAACCTGTGGACCAAATTTTCGCTTAAATTTTTTGGTGATGGGCCAGAGGTAAAAGGCACGTACCAACTTAATTCTGTACTGGCTTCTGTGCTGAGAGACCAACATTTGGTCTCTTGGGTGTAGTCATGGCCCAGCCACTGACCTGGGCCTGGACCCTGAGATCATCCTATAGTTGTTCAAATAGCTTTTCTCCATCAGCCACCGACCATGTAAATCTTAGGTGAGCTGGTCTGTCATACTTACTGCACAGCACTTAACTACGTGTCAGGCACTTTATATTCAGTATTCCTTTTAATCGTCCAACAACCTATTTCCTAATGAGGAAATTGAGGCATAAAGAGGTTAAATAACTTGCCCAAGGTCACCCTGCTAGGAAGTGGCAGGGCCAGGATTTGAACCCAGGTATGTCTGATTCCAGAACTGATGCTGTTAACCATCATCTTATCTGAGTCATGAAACATCCCCAGTTCTCCCTATGTCTGGTGAGAATAAACTGGCGCCTCATAAGAAGAGTCTCAGACAGGAAGAAGGATTTGGAATGAATCTTATCCCAAGGGATGTATTTCTGGATGGCATGTAGGACTCTGTCCTACTTGGAATTTCCTTATAACCTACTTGTGTTGTAATAACCTGGGGAAAGAATTACTTACATGGTCCAGGAGACTATTTCCTCAACAGCCTTTAAGGAGCACAGTGAGTGATGCATATACGTGTCACTTTTCTTGTGACTTAAAAAATAACTGCTCTTATTTTCAAATCTGATTTCATGTTAAGTGCCCAAGTGTACTGCTTTGGACAGAATGTTCAATAAATATTTATTGCATGAGTGTTTACTACTGTGTTCATGTATATGAACATACTTAATGCTTTCCTTTCTCCATGAATAAAGTATATATATGGGCAAGTGGATTATATCTTTTCACTGTACATGCATTTACACTTTCTGAATTTATATTTATTACTTACGGAAATTAGTTTGTTTTGGGGGAAAAAAATACAGTATATTACAGAAAAAGAGATAAAGGAAAAGTGATCTATACTCTCACTACCCAAGCATCACATGCTTTGATGGGCTGGTGTTGAGAAGTTCATAACTGCTTTTGAGTAGACAGCACACACCTCCTCAGCTTCCTTCACTGGGGAGGTCCTGGCTTTCTGGAGGCTGCACCTAAGATATCTGGTTCCCTAAATGTAGGGAGTGCTTACCCTCACTTCAGATCCCATGATGAGCGCAAGAGATCTCCTGTGCCAGCTTACCTATCATAGGCTGCAACAGGCCCTCGGAGATTTTAATGAGCTGCTGGTAGATCTGAATGGAAAGGTCGCTCAGCACCTGGCGGTATTCAGTGAGGTCAAAATTCTTAAGACAGTGCTCATTCTGCTTCGCCGTATTCTGAGTCATGAAGCCCTGCGGAGGCAGATGGGTGCTGTGCTGAGGCTCCGTGGCCGGCCGTGCTCAGCAGGCCTTCTGCGCCTCCAGTCACTTTCTCAACACCCTATTTGTGGGGCCCGATCAGGCTCTGTCTGCTACTATGATGTTCTACCAGACCCTGTCAGTTCTTTGAGGTCGCAGTGATGGCTCTTAAATTTGAAGGCAGTGTCAAAACCAAGCATGATAGAGGACTCGAAACTGCTTAATTAAAAAGGCCACAGTCGTTTAGTCCAAATCCCTGAAGTTTCCCTAAGGTAGCAAAGCGAAGGTTGGTAGCAGGTCCAGGGAAAGAGGGAATCCATGCTTTCTGACTCTTTACCCAATTCTCTTCCCAATATACCAAGTTACCCTAAAATATTAGATTATACACAGTCCCTAAAGAAGTACCTGGGTCAGAGTATATGTTTTTAAAATGAGAAATTTATGTGGATTCTATCACTGGGTATCAGAATTAATGGATGAACTGAAACGATTCCACAGCTACAGCACTATGTCTTCTTAGCTTTCTATGTTAACAAGATGAAGTAACATGCAAGTTCAAAGAGTTGCTAATATCAGAAGGACTCATGTGACCAATGTCTCTCTGTATTCAGGCCAAGGGGAACCAAGAGCAGCCAAAAGGTCAGTGTTTTCAAAAGGGTAACTATCCCCAGCAAAGCCTCTCATACTGTGTCAAATCACAAATCAATTTTTAAGGAAAACAAAAGCAGGCAGAAGGGACTACCCTGGTGGCGCAGTGGTTAAGAATCCGCCTGCCAGTGCAGGGGTCACGGGTTCGAGCCCTGATCCGAGAAGATCCCACATGCCGTGGAGCAACTAAGCCCGTGTGCCACAACTACTGAGCCTGTGCTCTAGAACCCGCAAGCCACAACTACTGAGCCCGTGTGCCACAACTACTGAAGCCTTCGTGCCTAGAGCCCGTGCTCCGCAACAAAGAGAAGCCACCGCAATGAGAAGCCTGCACACCGTAAGGGAGAATAACCCCCGCTCACTGCAACTAGAGAAAGCCTGCGCGCAGCAATGAAGACCCAACGCAGCCAAAAAAAAAAAAAGAAAGCAGGCAGAAGAGGGGATAACAAGATAGCCGTTATTTAGGCTACATAGATATGGTTATGCTGTGGTTCAAGTCTCGTCCCTGGGAATATAAGCACGTGAAACAATAGCCTAACGTAATGGAGTTCTTGGTCCTCCCTAGCCCTATATAATGTTCCCTGCAGGGTACAGACAGCATTGGGTCAAGTGATGATTGTCAATAAGATAACCTTAAATGCAGTTCTCTGCTTAAAGTAAAAGCTTGTATATAATATTAGGGTTATGGAATAGAGGACATCTGGTTTGAAATGAAGCCCATTTCTTCCAATAATACAGTAAACACTATTTCTTTAATATTTAACCCACTCCCTTTCATAATAAAAGCAGCTGTATCAAAGTTCTGATTCTAGGAGAGAGATGGAGTCAAGTCCCATTCCAAGGGTGGCAACACTGACTGGCATGGCATACCCTTTTATTATCCCAGGGAGAAGAGTCTGTGAAAACTTGTTCTGGCACAAAAGATGGAATAAAGCTTTCAAAATTGTTGCACTATATTGATTTACACTATGTCTTGGCCTTGGGGAGGGTGGAGAGTGAGATATGTGAAAGGAAGGGGAGAAGGAAAGTCAAGGAGGCCTGCAGGGCACTGGGAGTGGGCAGTGCCTGGGACGAGTTGGGATTCTCACCGGAGAAATTAGGGTGAAAATGGGCCGTATGTTACTAGGTCACTGGGCTGAATGCAGAGCATGGGAAAAGTTCTTTCAAGGACCAGCAGTGGGAATGGTGAGTTCTAGATAAAGCTGGACCCTAGAGGTCCAGAGCAGAACATTAAGTGATGGGGTGAGCTGGGCCTCAGGCCAAGGAACTGAATTTGCTGAGAAGCTCGAAGCTGGGCCTCAGGGTCAGTTTGCACAGATGTAGTTCAATTACATTGCGCCTCTTCTCTTGGACCATCACTGTCTGTCTTAATATGGACAAACTAATTGGTTGGCTTAGGAGACAATCTGACATCCCAGACAATTGAGCTTTCTGCCAGCATTCACAGAAATGGGGCTCTTCTAGGACTGCTTCCGAAAATTAAGGTCACAGGGTTTTCAGGGGGAGTCCCGAGGGCTCTCAGATGATGGATGGGTTACGCAAATTCATTTCCCTACGAATCCACTTATTCATTCAGGGTGCTTTCCAGGGGCCCTCGGGGTCATCGAGGCCTGCCTTATTCCTGCTTCCAGTGAACAGGTGCAGAAGGCACGCCCAGGGCCTGAGGTCCCAGAGGTGCTCCAAAGATCTCACACCCTCTCTTCAAGGGATACAAAGCAGCTCAGAATGACATTTGGACAAAACAGAGATGCCTTCTATGACCGAAACCTCCGCCCTCCATTCTGACCTGAGATCTGAGGTGCTCTGAAGTGGAACAGGTGTTGCTGTGCCCAAGGAAACGAGGGCCTAACCGCTGAAGAACACGGGGCACCTCGACGGTGTTTAAGTGCACTTTAGGGGACTGGGTTTATCTTACACTCACCTCATCCCCGCTGTACTGCTTCAAGCAGTGCAGGAGGCGGCAGGTATTGGACAACCAGAACGATGTCATCTCAAAGTCATCACTGTGCTTCTGTGAAAAGAAAAAGACGTTCCTGGTTACGAGTAAGTGGTTCCCATCTGGTCAAATGCTTACCTGGTCCCTCCATGTCCACGTTTCCTTCTCTTACCCAGTAGGCCCCAAGCAGATCCGACGGAAAGCGGGCCCTTACTAATCACAGTCACACAGAAGAGAGCCATCCCCACGAGGCTGCGTTACTGCTCTTCCACTACCGGGGATGATGTACGACCCAGCCCTGGTCCCCTGATCAGTGGTCCACACACGTGGGGGACAAGCTGCCTCTACAGCTGACGACGACGAAGCAAAGTGACACAGACGAGCTTGACTCCAGCAGCCCTGGGCTCTACTGTGAGCACAGGGCCAGCTGGCCTGGCAGGTTCTCACCATCAGTGATCCAACATAAGGGGTGTTGGGGAGCACGTGGTGAAACATGCTGGTATCCTGTTTATCTAGAGGTCAGGTGTCATTTACCTTCAGAGCTGGAGATGTTGGAGAACTTGGATCACAAAACCCAGACAGAGAGAAGCGAAGGTGACCTGTTGTTTTCACTGAGCTCCCCACACACCACCACCTTCGGCCTGGACACTGACCTTGAGGACCTTCTTAATGCCATTGATGGTGGAGGTCAGCAGGGAGTGCACCTTGAGGTCGTCGTTCACGTAGTCCGCGTGCCTGATGCACATGTAGAGGATGTAGGCAGGGAGGCAAGGCACGGTGCCCGCCAGCGCCTGGGGCTTCAGGTCTACCGGCAACAAACAGCAAGAATTAGATTTATAGCCGATGCTCGGGGCTGTAAGAATCCTGGCCTGCAATACCCATAATTTTAGCATTTTCCTGTAGCTCCTCATGGGGGTGGGAGAGGAGCAGGGGAGAAGCTGCCCTGATACACAGATTCCCTCTGACCTTGACTACCGGTAGATTCAGAAACTAGTTAAAAACCCCAAACAGACAAAAATCATGTTCCTAAGTGTTTAAAATAGGCTCCTCACTCCTCGTCCTTACAACATGGAGGAAAAGAATCCACAGGTGGTGCCCTGCCCGAGTTTACACACGGTAAGAAGGGGCCGCGGCCGGAGGTTGGCTGGAGACGGGCGCTGGCTCCCTCACCAGGCGGCCGGGGCGAGAACTTCCCACCCCTCTGCCCCGGGGCCCTCACACTCAGGGACAGCTGCCCCCCCTCCCCTCCCCTCTTTTTTTTTTTTTTTTTTTTATAAATTTATTTATTTTAATTATTTATTTTTGGCTGCGTTGGGTCTTTGCTGCTGCGCCTGGGCTTTCTCTAGTTGCGGCGAGCAGGGGCTACTCTTCGTTGCGGTGCACAGGCTTCTCATTGTGGTGGCTTCTCTCGTTGTGGAGCACGGGCTCTAGGCACGTGGGCTTCAGTAGTTGTGGCCCGCGGGCTCAGTAGTTGTGGCTCACGGGCTCTAGAGCACAGGCTCAGTAGTTGTGGTGCATGGGCTTAGTTGCTCCACGGCATGTGGGATCTTCCCAGACCAGGGATCGAACCCATGTCGCCTGCATTGGCAGGCAGATTCTCAACCACTGCACCACCAGGGAAGCTTCCCCTGGTGGACACACGGGCCCTGCAGCAGCAAGAAGGCGAGGCCTGCTCCCACAGACGGAGCCCGCGTACCGGGGGCTGGGAGAGCTGGAGCAACTCCTAGCGCGTCCGGGCCTCGGCTCGGAAACCGCGTGGCAGCACCCGCCCGCCCGCCCGGACAGGCTCGGAGCCAGCAGGTCAAGCAGGCCACCGACTGGCCACAGCTGCTCTCCCCTCCCCACGCCGCCGCCTCCCTCTTGGCCAGCGCTAACTGGCCACACTCAGGGACAGCTGCCCTCCCCGTCCCTGCCCAACCACTCTCCTCTAAACCGCCGCACCCCGTGTGCTCTGGCAGGACCGGGAGCGGCTGGTGGGCCTCCCCGTGAACTGCAGACTCCTGCTCAGCCTTTTGGTCCTTTCCTGCCAAAGCCCTTGGAGGGCCAGGGAGAAGCTGTCAGACTGCTTTCCATGCCAGAGGAGGCCCGGGGAGGCACAGGCCAGGCTGAGAGCAGCAGTGCTTGGTGGGGGCCCAGAGCAGGAGGAGGAGAGGCCCAGGGACAGGCAAGATGGAAGGCGAGCGCGAGGCCCGGGCACAAGGCCACGGGCCTCAGACTCCAGGCGTGCTCACTGCACCCCCAGGCCGCACCCCACACCCTCATGACCGCCACCCCCAAGCTCCACCCAGCCCAGGCCTCAGGAGCCACCTCTAGGCTCGGAAAGGCAGTGAGGGAGACCACCTCCCCTCCACCTGCAGGGGGGCCGGGGGAGGGGAAGGGGCAACTCCTCAGATCTTCCGCCAGGGCCGTCCAGGGTCAGGGCCGTCTAGGGTCAGGGCCGCCTAGGGTCAGGGCCGCCTAGGGTCAGGGCCGCCTAGGGTCAGGGCCGCCTAGGGTTGGGGCTGTGCATGTGCTGCCAGCTTCTCCAGTGGGTACTTGGCCTCAAATACACCTACAGGCCATAATACTCCAGGTACCTGGTTAACATCTGGGCATCTCATAGGCTTAACAGATGACTGCGGATTGGCCTTTGGCTCTAATTAGAATGCCAATAACATTTATACAGAAAAATGTGTTTTAAGGCCCAGACTTCCAACCTACAGCTTCTTGCTTCGAGCCTGACCGTATGCAGATTGCAGATAGCTTGTCCTGCCTTGGAACTTTCTATTGTGATCTGAGTCCCATAGCAGCTAAATGGCAGTGTCTTGGGGGCAGGGACCATGGCTCTACTTTTCTCCATCGTCCACAGTAACCAGCCAACACTGGGCACCTGAGCCGGGATCAGTGGAATTCCGGTGTTCGTGTGGAAGGGTCTTTTGGAGGGAAGGTGACCGCGTGCTGTGTGCGGGCGGCTTCGCAGATGAGCTTGCCTGGGGCCACCTGAGCCATGACCGCGGGAGGGAGCCACCCACTGGCTGGCACAAGCAGCCTCCACCATTATTATTCTTTTTGCTCTGATGCTCTGAACTTTTGAGTTTCATTCATCAGAGATTAAAGGTTCATTCCTAACGGTGTTTGAACAAGATGCAGCCTGGTTAAGGAAATTTGAGGTGAACTTACATCACATTTAGTAGTCAGGCAATTGTGGGGAAATTAACCTTTATAAAAAGAGCAAAATACTCAGCTACTAAAAATACCCAAAACAAAGAGCTGAAGCAAAATCTCTGCTAGGCTGAAGCCACGCTCCATTCTTTCCGCAGCCCTTGGCCCACTACTCAGCAGACTGGGACTTCAATAAACGTACATTTCTCTAAAGTAACATTTACCTCTTATCTGAACTCCAAATACCCCTGCAAAAGCTACCACCTCTTTGAATTCCTCACATTCGAGAAGGGTTTCGCAGCTTTAACACAGCACCTTCACCTTTGTCATATTTCAAGTGTGGGGTGGGCGGGGTCAGTATCCTCATCCCCATTTTATAGATGGGAGAACTAAGAGACTGGAGAATGGAGCTAGTAGCTCAGGGACCAGAGGACCAGACCACCAAAGATCCCTCCTTTTTTGGTCCAGGACTCTTCCTGCCGGCTCTGCAGGCGGCTGATGAACTGGGCTGAACACCGAGCAGGAAGGCTGGCATGTTGCAGCCAGATGGCATGCAAGACCAGAAGGGTCAGAGCTGGTACAACTGGCAAACCAGGCCCGGGGCTGGCAAGGAAAGCAGCTCCCAAGAGCCCTGCATGCGGCCCCGGGGGCAGCCCACACACCAACCCCAGTATCACCTGGGAGCTGGTCAGAAGTGCAGCAGCTCGAGGTGGTGGGTGAGAGTGGCTGGGGGATGGAGGATGGGGGAGGAGGAAGAGGGCGGGGGTGTCTGTGGGATGGGGGTTGTGCAGGAGGTGGAGGAGGAGGGGCTGGGGGTGGGATGCCACAGAGGGCCCGACCTGTCACCAGATTCCGAATGAGCAGGGCCTCGTCCTCCTTGTGGTACTCCAGCATGCCCTGGAAGTCCTTCTCTTTCCGCTGCACGGTGACCTGCCTGTTGAGCTCGTGGCGCCTCCTCTCGCTCTGGCCCAATGCCTGGGCAGCTGAGCAGGAGAGAGGGACGGAGGATGAACTGAGACCTCCAGGCTCAGGCCTGGGGGCGGGGTCATTTCAGGTGGGTGGGGTTTGGGCCTGGGTCTGGGGCCCCAGGGTTCTGGGTTCTCTGGGCTGTCACACTCCTTACATGGTCTGTCCCTGCAGCCTGGGCCACAGTCCAAGTGTGACCAGAGGAGCTTAGCATCAGGCACTGGGGGCCACTCAGGACAGGGGCTACTCAGGACAGGGGCTGTGGAAACACCCAAAATGGTAACTGGCAGGTTTTGGACCAGAGAAAACTCGGGAAGGATGTGAGGTGCAGGATGTACAACTATCCGGCTGGGGAGCTGTTTCTTTTTCCCCACCCAGCTGTAAGAAAGGGAAGGAAGGAGGGAGAGGGAGGGAGGGGGAAGGAAGGAGGGAGGGAAGGGGAGGAAGGGAGGAGGAGGGAAGGAAGGAGGGAGGGGGAGGGAAGGAGGAGGGATGGAGAGAGGGAGGAAGGGGATAGGACAGAAGGAGGGAGGGGGAAAGAGGGAGGGGAGGAGGAGAAGAAAAAGCCTGAGTGACTGGGAGTTTGAGAACTCTAGGAACAGAAAAGAGAAATCCAAAGATGGAGAAGGGCATGTGGGGTATGGGGACAATGGCCCAAGGCTGAACAGGACACAGCCCTGCCCTCCTACAGCCTTGTCTAGAGCAGCAGGTGGACATAAGCAGGTGATTAAACAATACCTGTGATGGGAACTGTGACGTAGCTGTGTGGTGTCAGGACAGCAAAAGAGGGGACTGGAACCCTGAGGACGTACCTCCTGAGCTGAGGTGGAAGGATGGGGGGGTATCCCAGGTGGTGAGGGGACAAAGAGAGGGTTCCCAGCAAGGCAGGATGTGCAAAGAAGGGTGGGGAGTGACGTGATTAGATCTGCAGCGGGGAGTCAAGGAAAGAGAACATTCTGGGGGTTTCTGGGAGATTGATTTAAATCTCTGCCTGACCTCTCTGGGCCAGATTCCAGTTGGGAAGTTTAACCACAGAACTGACCTCTCTCCCTGACTACTGTAGCGTGGAGAAGGGCCCCCGTGGTTTGGGGCTTTATATTACGGAGCATTCTTCCGAACCAGAAGGTATTGCCTCCCAGCTTTAAGCCCTCTGAACGCAGGACCACAGGGCCACTGTCTCAGCTGCCCCTCGCCGCGCAGCTTGAGTCAGCACCCAAACGCCTGCTAGGTTTGTGGATCGTTAGCACAGGTTCCGGCAAACTGAGACTGGGTGAGCGCCTGGGGTCTGCGTGATTCTGTCACGTGACTGCCCTGGGCCGGGGCGGCAGCAGGTGGGGGAAGTGGAAGTGTCTGGGCCGGGCAGGCAGTCCCCTCCCTGAGGGTGGCCGAGCACACTTGTGGCTCACGACACCCGCACCCACACCCTACCTTCCAGGTCCTGGACTTTCTTCATGTAAATCTTCAGTTGCTTTTTGAGCTTCCTCTCGTTCTTCTCCAGCTTTTCCACCAGTTCTTTAAGGTCCTAAAAGCAGGAGGAAGCAGTGTGAGAACAGATCTAATCCCGCCCTGGAGGGCAGGGGTGGGATCCGGGGCCCAGCCTGGCTCACAGGCAGCCGTCAAGGAGGCCAGGCTCCGGGTCCAGCAGGAGGTCGCCCCAAGCAGCCTGCTGCTCCCCGGGTCTGGACCCACGAAATGGGAGATGGGTCACAGTGTTCTCTCAGCCTGGACGGCAGGCTCCTCTGGGCTCGGGCTGCCTGGTGCCCTGCCCAACCCACAGTTCTCTAGGCCAAGCCTCCTCAGGTTGCCATGTCAACCCCCAGGAGACCCTCAGGGTCCCCAGGTGGCTGGGCGGTGCCCCGGGAAGGAATGGACAGGTGAAGGCGTGAGAGCGCAGCGGGGAGGTGTCAGCTGGACGAGCCTGCAGGCCAGCGAGGTTACCTGGGGCCCAGAAGCAAAACGGGCTCTTGGCCTGGGCCCTTCAGTGGCTGCCTAACTCCTAGCAGCCACCGCCACAGGGAGAAAATCAGCCCCTGGGACCTGGAACAGCATTACTGTCACCCTGACCCAGCTGGGCAGTGGAGGCAGGGAGCTCCATGACCGTCAGAGACACTGTGACAAGGAGTGACACAGGAGACAGAAGCAAACACGCCCCTGTGGAACCTCGGAAAACATCTGGGCTCCCTTTCTCCTTCCTCCTCTGCACGGGTGACGTCCCTTTCGTGCCTCCTGCCTCAGGTCAAGCCTCCCCTACAATTCTTTTTCTGTAATACTTGTTAATCCCATGTAGAATCATGCTTTTGGAAACACCATCTTCTTTCTCTTCTTTTTTTTAACATGTCTTGCTTCCCCTACTAGCCTGTTAGCTCTCTGAGGACAGAGACTCTTTCATTTCTCTGGCATCTGCCCGGCTCCTGTGGTTACTTCCAGGATGGCTACCAACCATTCCTCCCCTCCAGCAAGAGGAAGAGTCCATCCCCATCACTCAATCTGCCCAGATTTGTCTCAATCAACAGAACGTGGCAGCAGCGACCCTGGGCCAGTTCTGGGACTAGACTTTAAGAGGCCTCCCAGCTCATCCTGTTGGAAGCCAGCTGCCACGTGAAGCAGCCCATGGTGGTCCAATGAAAGACGGCCACGTTTGTGCAGAGAGCAGATCACGTGGAGGGGAACTGAGGCCCCAGACACAGGACTGGGGCTGTCTCACGTCCTCCAGCCCCCTCCAACCACAGTAGAGCAGAGACAAGTCACCCCCACTGAGCCCTGCCAGAATTCCTGACCCGCAAAATGTGGTTGCTATTCCAGGCTGCTCAGTTTTGGGGAAGTTAGTTATACATTAACAGATAAATAAAATAGCTCCACAAACACTTGCTGACTGTAGATTTCTAGACTCTCTATTCCTACCACAGGGCCAAGCACATGAACCTTGTCCATTTGGCGAAAGGCCACTCCCGGTCCCCTTTTCTTCTAGAACGTGACCTCCCAGAGCTGGGCTCCACGGGGCACGGCGACTCACCAGGTTCTCATTGGTCAGCCGGGACATCTCCTGCTGGACGCCGAACTCCACCTGGGCCTCCGGGGAGAGCAGCAGCGTCTGGCAGAAGGTCTGCTGCTGCTTGTCTATCTCCTCCTTCAGGGCCTCCACCTGGGCCTTGAGACCCTCCACCTCCTCCTCGTGCTCACGGCTCTGAGCCTGCAGCTGGGCCTCCAGCAACCTGCACCCGGGAAGGAGGGCAGGTAACCGGGTGGCCTGTGTCTGTGCCCCCAAGTAGGGGCCACACGTGGACACGCAACAGGGGAGCAGCCGAGCAGGGACACAGCAGCAGCAGCAATTGCATGAAACCAACAGGGGACGGACACGGCGGGGAGCAGGTCCACGGGGCCGGGCAGGCAAGCAGGCCAGCCTTCCTCTGGGAGGACAGGGAATCAAGGCCAAACGCAGCATCCCTGGCCTTAGGCCTTTTTCTCAACCACCCTCATCCCTTTGTTCTTTGTTCCTGAGCACAGTCTATTGGTCTGGGATTGAGAGATTGTCTCCATGTCAAAATATCATCAGCAGAAATAAATTTCTTATAGCATCTTTTCAATAAAAGCATCCATATCTGCCCAAAGTTCACAAGAATCTCCTTGCTAAGACAAAACTCTGGTAGACTGAACTAGCTATATTACTTGCATATTTTCCCTTTAGTAGATTCTCTGCAAGTTTTAGAAAGATCCTTTCTTTTTACCTTTTTTTTTTGAATTTTTAAATTTTATTTATTTTTTAATACAGCAGGTTCTTATTAGTTATCTACTGTATACATATTAGTGTATACACGTCAATCCCAATCTCCCAGTTCATCACACCACCTCCCACCCCCCCCCGCTTTCCCCCCTTGGTGTCCACACGTTTGTTCTCTACAGAAAGATCCCTTCTTTTTATTTACCTTACCCCCACTTCATCTCTGGCCTTTTATATACATTTTTTCCCCAGTCAAAATAGAAACTAAGACTAATTGCAAGTGATCTGGGGGGAGGTTTAAGATCAACTGCTGTCATGACAAGAAGCAGAGAGACCTAGAGAAGATCTGGAGAAGGTTGGGGAGAAGCTTCGGGGAGACTCTCTGGGCAATTCTGGGAGACACCTTCTATTATGAGGAACGGGTAAGGAATTAAGGAAGGTTCTGAAGCAGCCTCCTCTTCAGGAAGTTAATTACTGATATGACTATGATGCTGTCTTCTTGGGCGTAACTACTTGAACAAACTTTCATCAAAAGCCTCCTGACTTGGTCACCCCACCCTCTCCCTGGGATGCAGATAAAGACTGTGACCAGAGCTCAGCAGAGTCAGGACCGTGGAAGTGCCTAGGAGACAGCTCCATGTTTCTGCAGTTCTGCTAGTTCTGCTGTCATTCTGGGAGGAGATAATTCCCACAAGACAGGAGGGAGCAAATCTACAAGGGAGCAAGAGAGAGGGGAAAGTCTACACCGCGAAGTCCCAGATGGAAGTGACCCTGTGTTTGGTCAGCTCCACGGCGGCACCAGGTGCGGTGCTTGGCCCCAGGGACTTCTCAGCAAAGTGACACAAATGAATGAAGAAATGACGGAAATGACTGATTCACCCATTCATCACAGGAAGCATCACCAAAGGAAAACAACAATGCGAGGACTGTGGAAAGTAATTTGGTAATTGAATCAGCATTTTTAGGGGACACACAATATTTAGATAACATCCAATCTTGGCTACAATAAACTAAAAGTAATCACCAGTAAGTTATAAATGTAATGAGAGAAATAGACCGGAACGCCTGGGCTCTAGGATCTCTGCCCAAAGGATTCGTTCCCGGGTTGCGCTGTGAGTTTGCTGCTCACATCTTTCTTAACCTCCATGTAGACTGTAGTTGGGTGACTTAGTCCAGGGTTCTGTGCAAAGTCGGAGAACCCCTGCCTGAGCACCCGGCTGGCCACTTCACCTTGCAGGTGAGAAAACTAAACGTGAGAGAGGTTTGAGGCCACTGCCAGTGGCAGATCTGGTTCTGGATCTCCTGAGGCATAGGGCTATGCCTTCTTTGTTTTATTAATGTATTCATTTCTTTATGTATTAAAGCGCATCCTATTCCCCCTCCCACCCCAAAATAAAACAAACTTCTAGATGGGACAGGAATTTGATCTTACTCCAAAGTAGCCACTATGATACAAGTAGCAGCTAATATTTATTCCATGCTTTCTACGTGGCAGGCATGTGCAAAGTGCTTCACCTTCATCTATTCCTTGCAATGACCCGAGGAGGCAGGTCTGATTCTGATCCACATTCTACCAGAGAGGAAATGAAGCCAGATGTCATGTTGCTCACAGGTGGGGCCACGTTTGAACCCACAGCCAGGAGACATGCTGCGTCGAGAACCAGCTGACCTCAACTTTCTTTTGCCAAGAAGAGAGGCTCTTGATACTGTAATGGGACCTCCATGACGTCATCAGCAGGCAGAACTCGGGAGACGATGCGAGAGGCACTGGGCTCCCGTTGCAGCCCGCCAGCATCAGGCCGAGGGTGCCGGGCACAGCACTCACGCCACCTCGCCCAGCCTGTTTCCTCTACTGGGAAACAAGCCTATTGTTGGGAATCTCAAGCGCACGAAGCTATGCCACAGCCCTGAAAAGCCACGCGCTGGCAGGAAGCGTGCGATGTGATCGTCAGGTTGTGTTAATTCTGCACACGTCTAACTTCCTTTGCTAAGCTGATCACCCAGGGCTGATGGCCAAAAGGGCTACGGATTCAGGCTCCAGTAGCACATGGAACCAGGTTCACATTCTGGATCTTCTGCTCAAGCAGCAAGTTCCTCACACCCTGCAAGCCCCAGTGTCCTTGCCCCATGAGCGTGCGGTGAGGGTCAGACACGGCGACCCTGACGTGCACTTGGCGCTGGGCTGGTCAGCTCTTATGAGCTCCAGGCAGTCACTGCAATGGTGACTGGCACACGTGCTGGAGGGCAGGCTGCCAGGACCCCTGTGCCTGGAGCACGGCCAGCAGCTCAAATGCAGCCGATGCTCTCGGCTGATCCTGCAGTCAGGACGCTCGGTATGTAGCATGGAAGCAGCACAGACTCAGAAACCCACAGAATTAAGTTCCCCTCGTTCTAGAGAGCCGTGCGCCTGCTGCCACGTTAACTCCCTCTAGTCCATTCCTTCACCTGCAGAGTGAGCGAGCTGCAGCCGGTGGCCTCTAAGGTCCCCGTGAGCCATCCAGTGCTACCACCTTGACCCAGACAAGCAGCCTTCACACAAAGTGACAGACGACCAGGCAAGGGGCTACCCACCAACACCCCTCCCCGTCTCACCCCCCGTGAACTGTGCCCTCGCATCCACTCCAGCTGAAAAACAATGAAGCATGGACACAAGCGGACAGAACAGAGCAGACACGGGAAGAAAGGCACACATTTGACCTGGCAACTTGTTTTAGGCCTTGGTAGGCCAAGCCGAGCTCTCCATCTTCATTCAAGTATCCCCAGTCCTCAGCCTTGCTAGAAATAAAGGACAGAAAAACAGGGCGTCCAGTGTAGAGGGACAGAGAGGGCAGCAGAGAGACTACAGCCAAGGTGTGGAAAGGCAGGAGGGTAGGCTCCAGAACGCCCAGCTCCCCTCCTTTCCCTCCCATCACCAGCACCTCCTCCTGTGGGGTCACTGATCACCCCAGGCCGGAAAGCACGCTCCTGAAGACAGAGCAGAGGCTGGCACTTGCTCTGCTTATCTGCAGCATGGGCAGGGCAGGGGCATTTACCTGTTCCTGGAGCCAGACCTGAGCCCTGGCCACACCCCTGCCCCCACGCAGCTCTGTGACCTGGGTGCACGCCCAGAGGCGAGGCCAGCCCGAGAGCAGCAGGAACCTCTGTCTCCCAGCCCACCTGCCCGTCTCTCCCGGGAAGACCCTGATGCACTTGGTTCCAGACAGCCCTGAGAAGACGGCCCCTCCAAACACCCAGCCTGTCTGCTGCAGCCCATCTCTGGGGCACGGACCAGCCTTCTCTTTACCCTAGTTCTGCCATTTATAAAATGGTAATAACGTTGCTGGTTTCTCTTAGTTCCCCAGGTGTGAAAATGAGAGAGCGTTTGGAAGCAGAAGTGCTCTACATATTCCTGTGGCTGTTCTCAGAGCCCTCAACACTGGCTTCTTGCTCCAAATTTGAAAACACAAGACACAGTTGCAAAGACCGAAAAAGAACTCTATAAACTATGAAAGTTAGCAAGTGAAAATGTTCTGAACTTGGAGACTAGTACTCTTAGAGGGGCTGTGATTGGGTGGGGAGGTGTGTCTATACTCCCCTCCAGAAATCGAAGCAAAATTCAGTGTATATGTTTTTCTAGGGAGACGATAAATTCTCCAGTCACCCCAACTCCAAAATCATCCCTGCATAATACAATTTACATTTCAACCAGAACACTCTCCATAACAGGAAAAGCAACTCTGTCTTCAAAGCACCTTTGCAGGGAGCAGCCCTTGTTGGAAAGGATGTCCTCGCTGTCTGGGCTCCAGGAATCACGTCCTAATCCTCCTGCCCTGCCAGCCTGCCCACTGCTGTCCTCCCTTGCTGCTGGGATTCAAGGACTTGGAAGAGGGACAAACCCACCAGTGTCATTTCCAGGTGTGGGGCAACTGGGGCACTGGTTCCTCTGGCTTCCCTTCCCCGAGGCAGAGGCTCATTTCTATACTTAACTCGGTTTCACAGGCTATTAATTCCCTATTGTACCCTGGGTTTGCTGGGAACTGAATTATTTTAAGATATAAGAAAAGCTATTTTTATTTTATCACCATCATCATTATTGCTGCAAAGGAAGACAAATCCAGGGAATTAAGCATCCCCTGGGAATACCTATACTTAGGTCTGGGTGCCTGACAACCATCTGGATGAACAAAAAGGGGGCTGATAACAGCGATGGTCCATGAAGATCAGAAAGATAAGCACACTCGCTTGTCAGGACCAAGTTCCCAGTTTCCTTCTTCCCTTTAAAAAATGTTAAAATATCACCTGTGTTCCTTTTTCTTATTCATCTCATTTCTTATCTTCACCCAAGATGATTTAAAATGACTAAATCTTGACTCAGTTTTGGCATTCAGAGATTCACCTTCATTTCCTTCTCTCCCTCCTCTTGAAATAAACTGAATTTCCTCCTGGGGGCCTGCTAAAATACCCTCACCTTCCGATCACCTACACAGTGGGCTGGGGGCAGCCCAGCCTGGGAGTCTGGCCTTCGGATTCTACCTTGACTCAGTTACAGGCCCGTCGTGTGCCTGAGTAGCTCAGTTTTCTCATCCACAGAAAGAGGGGCCAGATGAGAAGATCTGGGAATCAAAGCCCTGGGAAGTCCTCACGTCGTTCGGTGACACTCCTGCAAACAGGTTCATGCTGCACTCCCAGTGCCCACTACTGACAACTTTCTGGATGCACTTGCTGTTTTTAGCAATTTTAAATAAATGCTTAATGATTGATCAACATTCAGGAAGAGAGACAGGTAGCCAGGGAAAAGGCCAGCTCCGGTTTTACAAGTGCCCACAGAGGCACAGGTAATAATAGTGGCTACAACAACACTGATGTTTACTGCATGCTTATCATAGGCAGGCACTGCTCTGAGGGCTTTGCACGGACTAACTCGCCTAACCTCAGTCACCCTATGTGGTAGGCTGCTAAGACCGTCCCCAGTTCACAGGTGAGGAAACCGAGCACTGAGCAGTTTGAAGTTTCCCTAAATAGCTGTTAAGCGAATGGAACCCCCGTGCACACTCTCAAGTGCTCGGCTGCACTACCTCGGGGGCCCTGCTCTGTCCTGTGTCCCGGGGCCCTGCTGCCTCCCTCAGTCACTCTCTTTTGCCTTAACCCTGCGTAGCTCCTCCTTGAGGAGGGACCAGAAGTGGGAAAGTCCTGGAATTTAGTCCAGGCTAACGTCCAGGGAAATCTCCTTTTAGCCAATATGGTAGTGGTCACATTCTCCCACCCAATCTCTGCAGTGCCCGGCTTGGGTTCCATGTCTTAAATGACAGGGCATGGGGCCCACTGTCACGTGCGTCCACCAGCTGGGCTGAGTAAAGTTGGCAGATGGGGCAAACAGCTGGAGCAGCCCCTCTGCTACTACTCAGATGGGCTCACTTGGCACCTGCTTCCGTTTCAACGAGAAAAGCCGCTCCCAGCCAGTCCTTCCCTCTCCTCCTGTCAAACCTCCCAGGGATGCTCCCTTCCCCAGTGCTTTTCAGAGAACCCGGGTTCTGGATGCCCCAGGGGTGCTCACTGGAGTCTCGCTGATGCTAACAGCAGGCTTCCTCGGAGCATGGGACTCACCGAGTCTGCTCCTCCTCATTTTTCTCCTATAAAAACCAACACCCTGAGGCTGAGCGCAAGGTCAGTGCCTGAGGAGTGGCCCTCGCGTACCAGGCTGGGCAGGGCTCCTTCCCCGTCGCCTCCTCCAGGCACAGTGACCGCAAGGCGGGGCTTACCTGTTCGTCTGGCAGACCCCATGATAGGCCTCGATGGCGTCTTCCTGATCCACGTGCTTTTCACTGTTAGGCCAACTTGTTCTGGCATTGATGTTTGGCTCCTAGAACGTCCCAGATTAAAAAATAAATAACTCTGGTTATACAAACAATTGTCATGAAATGACTTTATACACAGAGGGAGAAAAACGAGCCTTTGGGAAAAGACAAAGGCACCAGAAGATTTCACATAACAGTGGTTAATCCCCGGCAGGAACGTGACTTTTAAAAATCACATTGGGAGAATCAGGGAGAATCACAGTCACAGTCAGAGGCCCGGCTGTGAAAGGCAGAGAGGGTGGAGGGGAGGCTGGGGGAGGCGGGGAGGGAGAGGCAAGGATGGTGTCCCTGGAGGAGAAAGCTCCCCGAAGGCAGAGGAGATGACTGAAACCTGTCTTAGTTTGGAATTCTGCACACTCAGTGCTGCCCACCTGCCCCAGCTCCCCTGCCCCCTGGGCCCAGGCCCAGAGCGGCCCAGGTGGCCTCCGGCCCCTCCCGCCTGCTCCTCAATCTGTGCAGGAGGCGGAAACATTAGGAACAAACGCTAAGTTGGACTTGTCACCCCGGGAGAGCTGAGAGAGAGGGAAGACTTTCTTTACCTGGGAAACAAAGTAAATAGCAAGGGGCAAGACCTGAGGTGAAAAACCAGGCCAAGGGGGTTGCTTAGGCCGTGGCCCAGGTTTACTCTAATTCTGAGCCTCATTCCTTTGGAACATGTTCCTATTGAGTAACTTCAGAAGATCCTAGAAACTTCCAGCAAAGTCTCCTGTGAAAAGTTATGCTGGGAGGACAGCAGGTACCTTGCTCTACTTTTAGAGGAGACTCTAAAAGACGCTGCTATTTTAGGCTGAAGGCCCTCCTGCGTAAAGAAACCTAAGAAACACACCTCTCCCCCCACCGTGGCCCCAATGCCCCGCCCGCGGCCCCCTCTCCTCACCGAGCCCTTGCCAGCCCGGCGGCGCTGGTCGGCACTCACGATCTGGCTCCTCAGGATGAGCACCTCCTCCTTGCGCACCTCCAGCTCCTCGTGGGCCACCTTGAGCTGGTTCAGCAGGAGGCAGTAGCTGTCATGGGTGTCGTGGGCGGCGCTGTGCTCTGAGGCCTGGTCGGCCACGGCTTTCCTCAGCTCGTTCAGCTCATTCTTCAGCTTCTTGTTCTCCGACTCCAGCTCCTGCCTCTGGAAGGCAGCCCGGCGACATACTCACTCCCTGGAGCCCGGGCACCGTCCCCGGGGGGGCCTCCTCCTCCACCTTCCTTAACCACCTGCCCTGTCCACCTGGGGAGCTAAGAGCAACCTTCCCGTGTTAACGACGGGACACACAGTATACGTTCTGACTGTGTCAGCAAGTGGTCAAAGCTGGGGCCTGGACTTGAACCCAGACCCCCAAGTTATGGGTGCCAAGGATCTGACATGAGGCCTGTATGGTCGCAATCCTCTAAGCGATTCAGTGGGGTTCGTATTTCTAGGTGTATTTGGCTATGAAACCCTTCTTTGTGGAAGTGCTAGGTTAACAATTTTAAACATTGTTAACACAGGACTTCCTGGAACCCTAATATGTTAATGTATTTTTTGACTTTCCAAGAGAGAGTATAAAACGCCTGATACCCTAAACTTATCTGTCTAGAGAGGCCTCCCTGCCCCTCTCCTCTAAGGAGCGTCACATGGACTCGTGTTCTGGAGAACAGACCAAGAGCATCGTTTTGGTCATACGGAAAGCCGCCAATTGCCAGTGCTAGCAGAGAAAACACTGCCTGTATACAGAGCCAAAAATACCATTGAAACTCAGTTTTGGAATGTATTTAACATTTTCTAGGTAAAATATTTAACTTTGTGTTTGAGATGAAGTCAGATAATTTAAAGTCTAGTAATTACACATAAATTGCTGACAGGGCCCTGAAATATATGGGATTCAAAATTTCCCACAGAAAACCAAGAACATGGAAAACTGGGCACTGGTTACACATTCATCACAGCCACAGGATCACAAAGCTAGGAGATCACTGGGTATAACCCCTTTACTGAACGAACGAGGAAGCTGAGGATGGAGCAGAGAAGGCTCACAGTGAGTTCAGAGGCTGGTCCAGGGTCCTTCCCACTACTGCACCACACACATGGTCATTTCTGGGAGATTTGGGACCAGACATGGAGACAAGTGATCCTGCAGAAATGAGAAGGGCCCTGGGGTGTGGTGATTACTGGTGAGTCTAGTTATTAAGTTCAGGAGTTGAGACTCCACTCAGAGCCTGGGTGATCTTCCTTCTGCTGCAGTGTGCCCTCCCAGGACAAGCCAGCACTGCCTGGGGAAGGAGCACTGGGTTGGGAGGCAGGAGCCCTGGGTCCTCACTCTGGTCCTCACTCTGGTACAACTTTGTGCCCCTGGAACCTCTGCTTTCTCAGGTGTGGTTCAAGGAACTGAGACCAGATGGTGGCTGAAGTTTCCTCTGGCTCCGACCAGAGTTGAGTGGGCATCAGAATCCCCAGAGGGTGTGTTAAAACCCAGACTGCTGGACCCGCCCCAGAGCTGCTGATTCAGCAGGTCTGGGCTGAAGCCCAAGAATCTGCATTTCTAGCATGATCCCGGTGATGCCGCTGGTCCCAGGACCCCTCTTAAGAGAACCACTGGGATAGACCATTTTGTCATCTTTAAAATGAGGGGTGAGATTGATGCCCCAATAGCCTGTAACAAGATCCCGTGTTCCTTTTCTTCCTCTGGGGCTAAGCCTCCCTCAGGAAAGGCAGCTGAAGGATGGCGTACAGAAAGCCCTGTAACAGGCATTTATCACAGCAAGAGACTCCCCTGCCCCTGGGAAGGTGTTAAATCTTTTAAATATCACATGAGAAGTAAGTCTAATCAATAATTCAAAAGAGAAAAACCTACCTAGCACCCTCTTCTTATACCATTAGTGTGGCCCTAGTTGTTCAAAAAGCTGTGGGAATGACTCAGGGCTGTTCTCCTGAGCAATACGGCTGTTACCAGAGTTATCTGCAGTCCTGTAAGTGGGACCAGGCTGAGTGGCCCTGGCACACTGGAGAAATTCCCAACTCCCAAGTCTCTGGGGAAGAGGACAGGGGAGTGGGAATGCTCCATCTAACGCCCCTTTTCTGTACATCCCCACGCCCGCCCGCCCGCCCGCCGCATCGCTGCGGTAAATGCAGGCCCGCTTGTCCTCAGACCCGAGGCCTTCCCCCCTCCACCCAGCCACCTCCTGCTGGACACGCTGGGAGAGCCCTCGGCCTTACATATCTCCATGCTGGTCTGGATTGTTTTTCAAAGTGAGTCCATTCCACCGGCACATTTTACTCTAACTGAAACTGTATCAGGTAGGTAAGATACACGTGCCATAATAATAAATATATATTTGCTCTCTGGCTCTGGTTCCTGGAAGAGCTTCTTAAACTCTTGTAACCTCCTAGTGTTAGAGGTGAGAGGAACATCTTCTATTATATTTGGTCTTAGTCCCTGGTTCCTGGCACAGAGCTCCTAAACCCTTGGAATTTCCTGAGTGGTGAGGTGAGGGAAGTGTCTTCTGTTATTCATCATAAGCCCCTTTCAACCACGCTGGAGTTTATGCTGAGGTAACTCTTGGAGGATGGGGGCTTCCAGAGGACCCAAGCCTGGGGTTAGAGCCCTGCAGCCTTCAGCCCACCCATCGACCTTAGGAAAAGGGAGGAGGAGGGCAGAAGATGGAGTTAAACGCCAACGGCCAATGATTTAACCCATCATGCCTGTGTAACCGGAACCTCCACAAAACCTCTCAGTGACAGGGTTTGGGAGCTTCCGGTTGATGAACACGTGGAGGTGCCTGGAGAGGGCTGGACACTCCGAGTCCCCTCCCACATGCGTCACACCCCTTCCATCTGGCCTTTCCTGAGTTGTACCCTTCACAGTAAACCAGTAATAGTAAGTAAAATGTTTTCCTGAGTTCTGTGAACCGTTCTAACAAATTATCAAATGTGAGGAAGGGGGCACGGGAACCCATGATCGTAGCAGAGTCCTGGGGACCCACCGATGTGATTGGCATCTGAAGAGGTGGCAGTCTTGTGGGGCTGAGCCCCTAACCAGCAGGGTCTGTGTTAACCCTCGGAAGTTTGTGCCACCATTGAATTTAATTGTAGGACTCCTAGTTGGTGTCCACAGAGAACTGGAGAATTGCTTGATGTGGAAAACTCATACATTCTGTGTCAGGGGTGTTCGGAGTAAATACAAATTTTCCTTCATTTCAAAGATGAAGAAACTCAAGTGCGGGAAGGGGAAACTGTGGGCTTACGGCTCCACTTATTCGTAGACGGAAGCTCAGGACTGGACTTGCTGTCGCCCCGCACCATCATCCGTCCTCCGTAGGGTGAGTTAAGGAAGCTTGTCTTCCAAGAATCTTACCTTCAGACTATTGTAGGCTAGATCTGCATCCTGGTCCAAATCTAAGTCACTACTTGGCTGTTCCGCCTGCGTGGAAGAAGAGGCAGAGAGGTGAGCACGGGCTGCAAGGCAGCTGCTCCACAGGACGATTTCCCGCCACGGTCAGGACGCGCTTGTTTTGCCCTTGCTTGTGCCCGGCACTCCCGCCCTCTGTATGTCTGCCTCCCTCCTGCCAAGATGCAGCTCACTACCTCAGGCCACCACGGAGCTCCCTCCTGCCTGCCCACATCCCCTGCATAACTTTATTCACACGATCTTCACAAGTACCTACAGGTTGAACACAAATAACACTGTGTTATGGGTTGAACCACGTCCCCAAAAAGATACACCAAAGTCCTAACCCCTGGTACCTGTGAATGTCACCCAGTTTGGAAATAGGGCCTTTGCAGATATAATCAAGTCAAGATGAGGGCATTAGGATGGTCCCTAGTCTGCCGTGACTGGTGTCCTTATAAGAATGGGAGAAGACACGCACACAGGGAAGACCCCCCCCGCCCACCCCGTGAACTGAAGACAGAGGCAGAGCTGGGAGTCACACAGCTGCAAGTCGAGGAATGCCAAGGGCCGCCAGCAGTCCAGACACTCAACGAGAGGCATGGAGCAGATCCTCCCCAAAAGCCTTTAGGAGAGCACGGCCCTGTTGACACCTTAATTGTTGGCTCCTGGTCTCCAGAACCATGAGAGAATACAGTTATGTTGTTTTCAGCCATCTAGTTCGTGGTACTTTGTTTCAGTAGTCCTAGGAAACCAGCACCGTTAGACTTGTGTGCTTATTAGGAAGGTTAACATATAATAATGATGTACTTGTTACGAGGTTTAAGAGCCCCTCTTAGTTATTTTTTGGCAGCGGGGGGTGGGGGGGAACGTGTGTGTGTGCACACTTCACAGCTCCACAGCTGGTGGGTGTGGAGAGCAACAACGGGAACACCAGCCCATTAGGACTCAGCCGAGCCAATGACTCCTATCATTGTTTGGCAGCTATTGGCTTGACTTGTCCAATGAGAAGGGGTAGAAACACCTTCACAAATGGTTAACTGCTCGGGGTGATTTCAAGTGGTGAGTGATAGTCCCTGAATAAGATGGGTTTTTGGGGCTAAAATCTGACAGTGCTTAATTAGGTATCCACAGTGCTAGCAACCTGAAGTCCAGCTGTGGATGGATTCGGTGGGTCCCAGGCTTGGAGACTGGGGCTGGATCCAGGTCGAGGACTGTGACACCGGCTGCACTGTTTCCAGCCTGCAACCTGGGAAAGCGACGCTCCAGGGTACCAGCCTCTGCTTCGCCTCCCACCACCCCCAGTGGTCGGGGATGTGACTGCTCAGGGTCAGCTCATAACCCGCTGGCCTGGGGAGAGGCCTGCACCTGTGTTCTACGTAGCATGGGCTTGCCGCACGACCATGGATTACTGTTGAGTGCATTAGGTTCTTGGAAAATGGAGATCGTCTATCCAAATCTGAGGAGCTGTATTAGGGTGGACCAGCAGTTATGTTTCTAAGTGGACAGCCCACTGGAATCCCCGATAGCCGTGGTGACTTTGCCAGGCCCGGGGAAAGGGAGCCAGATGGCTGGGAAGTCAAACACATGGATGGACTGTCCCAGAGGCCCCACCTCATGACAGGCTAGGTGACTCCCTCGCTGACAGGCTCCCTACAGACCTCCCTGTCATTCCTCATCCAGAGCCTGGCCTCTCTCTATAGCCAAGACCTGGGCCATATCGCTCCAGACCAGAGACCTAGGTGGCTCAGAATTTCTCTTGGGACCCAGGGCAGATCCAAGAACATGATCTCTGAAAGCTCAGTTTCAGGGTTTCTGCAGAGGGATTCCATACTCTCCTCTGGCCCACTTCTGCCTTTCTTACCAAACTCTGGCAGAAACAAGGTCATTCTTCTTAAACAGAGATCCTCAATGCACGTTACAGGGCTGTGAGCCAAGCCTGCGGTTCTAACTTTTGCTTGGTGATTATTTTTTAATGAAAGATATACCCCTTTTTATCCGGTTTCGAGACAAGCAGAAGTCCTAAAGCCAAGATTCCAAAATTATTTGGCATTTCTGCAGTGGGGAGCCTGGAGAGTGAGCCTTCAGGGACAGCTGGGCGGCCAGGAACTTTCACGTCAGGCATTGTCTGACGTCTGTGCAGCTTTTCATCTATTTGATTTGTGCTCGCCTGTCAGGGCAGATTCTCTTCTAATTGAATGAGTCATTTATAAACCTAATCCTTTCACCCTCCATTCTGAATCTAATCCACCTGAAAGATTTAAATCCATCAGCAAGATTTACCTCCCCACTTACTGCTCAGGAAAAACCCCAAGAATTTACCAGTAATACCGATCAACATCTGTATCACATTTGATTGGAAAGGGAAGTTGGGTGTTACAAAAGGAGAAAGTGTGTAGGGGTGGGGTGGGGGTAGGGCTGAGGATGCAGGGAGGGGGTCAAACCCCACAAGGGGTAACTCAAGTCTGAGAACAGACCCAAGGCCTTTCACAAACCCACAGTGAGGTCAGCTAATGATGTGAGCCATGTCCGAAACGGCCTCATATCCCATTAGAAGCAGTCCTCATAGCAAGTGGAGGACCACTTGCTCTCTATTCCTACAGCACCAACCTGTTTGTACTCAATCTGGCATTTATCTGAGCGCTACCAATGTTATTTTTTATTCTTCACCCGTGTTATGTCTGGTCCTCCTGACCTAGATTACACATTCCTCGAATTTATAATCTAGTCAATGGGGGGATTTCTCTTCTGTTTGTATCTCCCTCATTTAATAAACACTTTGAACACCTACTATGAGTCCGGCACCAGCACAGTGCTGAGCATAGCATAGGTGCCCAACGGGTCCTTGGGATGGAGTGATACATCTGGGGACACTAAGGTTTCAAAAAATATCTTTTCAAGACCCAAGATACTGATGATAATTTAGATTGAGGAGAGGCTGCAGTCCTGGGTGACTGCAAACTTGGTCTGCCCCTGACCCAATGGGACTAAACTCAAGTCCACACCAGATTCCAGGTACAAACAGGCATTGATTTTCTCTAAGATTTGACTTTCGCCTATATAGTCGACCCTTGGATCACATGGGTTTGAACTGCACAGGTCCACTTATTCGTGCATTTTTTTCAATAGTAAATACTACAGCACTACACAATCTGTGATTGGTTGAATCCTCAGATGCAGAACCAGGGCCAACTATAAGTCACAGGTGAGTTTTCAACTGTGCAGAGGGTTGGGCGCCCCTAGCCCGAGTTGTTCGAAGGTCAACTGTGTTTATACTCTAATTACACCCTGGTTCTCTTTGCAAGTGGGTGACAATGACACAGGCTCCCTGCTGGCTTCACCACTGGAAATTCTTTGCCCTGAAGGTACTGGGGAAGCTGACTCCTGTCCGACTGGCGTGATGTGGGCACTTGCAGAGAAGATTCAATACGCCATCAAGACAAGATGAAGCTCTTCCCTGAAACCCAGCCCCAGCATGACCTCTCGTGGTCACACCTGACCCCGTGAGCCCTGGCAGGAGTGAGCTGGGTCATTCTGACGCCAGCACCCTCAGAGTGCGGCCCTGTGGGCTCGCAGCTCCTTCACGCACCGGGATTTTCTTGCTGTCCTGCTGTTCTTTCTTCTCCAGTTGCACCTGCAGTTTCTTCCTCTCCTGCTCAAGCTCTCGCACCCTCTTCTGCAGCTTCAGGAAGACTGTCAAGTCCATGGCTGCCTTCTCCAGGCCAATTTCCTTCCGAGGAAGACAGGGGAGCAGGAAGAAGAGGTTTTAATAGCACAGATGCCTTAGGGAACACACGGCACCCTCATTGTCAGCTGTCTCCGTCGGCCATCTGTCCTCCCTCTCCCTCCCAAACATCAATCCACGCCTCTGAGACAAAGCCAATGCCAACCAACTATCATTCTCATATTAAAGTTGGTGCTCCAGGCTCATTTTCTGTCTACATAACATCTGAGTCTCAGCCACTTATATTCCTCCTGTGTGAGCCACCTAAGATGACCAATCATATACTCTAGGAACAAATGGATAAAGACACAGCCTTTTTATTTGGAAGTTAAAAAAGAGCTCATTTCTGGAAAATGGTCTCACACAGAGAAGTTGTCAAACTCAGGATATAATGCTTCCTGATGAAGGATCAACGTGCTTACTAATCACCGTTAAATGTGCTGTCGAACACCACTTGACTGCACCTTGAATCAAAATCAACGCTTGTCCTGCCAGGGAACCCATTTATCCAACAGATCCTGCAGCATCAATTTCCCAGTAGATTTCTTCCTTCAGATTCATGCCTGGGTTTGTCCTCCAGGGTCTGTCACGTGTGCGTGTGCATGGACAAACATGTGTATCGGCACAAGCATATCCACATGGATCTTAAAAGTACATGTTTGTACATAAGGGACAACATAATTTGGTTCAGCCAGCACTTAACGAATGCTTCGTACTTAGCCAGCACTGGGCTTGCTGCTCTGGCCAATCCCAAGAACCAGCCTCAGCTTCCCGGAAGAACATAAATCCACTGATGGACGTGCTTATGTCTGCACGTAAACCGTCACATATACAAACACCTGGGTGGTGCATCTGGAGTTCAGGCTGACCGAAGCCTCTGGGACCCAGACTTAGGAGACTGCAAAGCAAAACCAAGGGCCTTAAGCCAGCATTTATTAAATGCTTACTAAGTACATACAGCAGGCAGCAAACCACACCAAACTGTACAGCAGACAGACCTTTACCTGGAGGACCTCCTTTTCTATCCTTCCACCCTTTATTCTATCACTCGCCATCTCTCACCATCCTTCACTTCCCTTTACAGCACTTAACAGTACTCGCAATTGTATTATAAGCTTCTTCCATCAACTGATTAGTGTCTAACTCTCCATCAGACATGCTCCACGAGGGCAGGGACCTTCTCTGGCTCGATCACTGCTGTTTCTCCAGTACCCACCAGCAGTGCCTGGCACAAGGATGTGATCAAAGCACATTTGTTTTTATAACAGTCCCTCTTCCACATCTATCTTCAAGTGCTTCATACAGTTTTACGTGCTTGTGATTTTCTGCTTTTCAAATGCCAGAGGAAAAACTGTGTGTCTATGTACCTTTGATAAAATTACACACAGACTATAAAGACCACCGTGTGACTAGAGGCTATTACCGACAAAGATACATTTCATTCAGCAAGTATCTGTTGCTTCAAATATTTGTTGCTGTCCTCTGAGTTTTAGCCAGCTTCTAAGTCAGGAAGGGAAATTTTCTTGTTGATATTACTATATGTGCTGTGATACTAAATGGGAATGATAAATTATATCTCTTTTAATGACTCAGATGTTCCAGCTATTTCACCTCTCTGTAACAGGTCCTCAGTTTTGCAAGAGGAATCAGGGATCTTCCTTTATGGAGAGTGGGAACAATAATGTATTGCCTTGCACAGTAAATATTAACTCCAGAGAACCGTCTATAAAGTCCGCCGCAGTCCGAGTGACCCTGCTGTCAGGAATGAGCCCGGGGAACTGTGGTCCCAGAAACAGAACAGCGCTGGTGGGGGAAGCTCCACACAGGTCACAGACCCTCCCTCTGGAGCACAGACAACAGCCAAGAGCCTGTCTTACTCACCTCCACCTGTTGGAGGGCATCTTCTGTGTCTCCGACCTCAGATGTCGAGATGGAGGGGTAATTAGAGTCAGATTCTAAGCTACTCTGGTTTGATGGGTTCCGCCTGTGGCCTGGGATTTGCTGTTTAGGGAGAAACATGTGAAAACACATAATGAACTAATGTTAACAAGAACTATTATTTTTCAAATAACAGTAGACTCTAGAATTGGACTTTGCCTCCTTTGTCAACAAAAATAGGTACCACTGTTTCTTGGAATGATGGCTAAACAGAGCTGTTCCCACGAGAAATTTCACCTACAGTTCTTACATCCGTCCAGCTAAGCAACAAAATGACACTTGGAAGAGAACACAGTTCTACAGTGGGTCTGTGTTCCCTCTAAATGAAATGCAAATCCGTAACATTGGGCCAATTTCTCTGAAAAGTCCTGGGGAAAAGACCCTTAACCCCCGAACAGCCTGAAGTACACAGACAGTCCTGTCACCGCCTCCCTCTTGAAGAGAACACTGCACACCGGCCCCCCAAGGCCCCTGCTTCAACCTGCACTCCACCAATTCTGTTTCTGAAAATAGTAAGCATATTAGAAAAAGAGCTTATCATTCATACTGTTCACTTAAAAATTACTCTTTTCCCCCCTTGCATCTGATTGGGCGCTGAGAGTAAAAACTGATCTTGGTAGGAAAGTTTTAGACTTCTATATATGTTCCTACTCAGCTTCTCTTCCTGGTTCCTATGCAATTAACTTATTCAGTTTCGTCTGAATACGCCTTTCTGGAGGGAATAGTTACACGGGGTAAAAAAGGATGACAAATCTTGAAACATGAAAACGTTCCCCTGTATCTGCGTGGCATCGAGGATTAGGAGAAACCGTCAGACCCTTGCAGCTTGTGCTCCCCATACCACTCCTGTTTCCACACAGGGATTCTCCCAGAATAGGAAACAAGAAAGAGAACACATTTACGTGGGTGGAATTCTCCTTCAAGTCCTAACCGAGATCTTCATAAGACCCCAAAGGTGGGAAAGGAGCTGCCCTTGGGAAGGACTCACTGCCCAGCTACTTGCTTGTGTGAGAACCACCCGCGGGAAGGGTGACAACTGACACGGGGAGGCGACACTGTTCGTGCCGCACCGGTCACCGAGCATCGCTGTGCCAGACGGCACTGCAGGGGCAGCGGCGCGAGGACAAGGGCTGCAAAGCCGGTGGGCGGGAGAACCGCCCTCCTTGCCTTTATGATGGTCATCTCGTCCCGAAGGTTGTCGTATCTCTGCTCCAGCCGGGAATATTCCTTCACGAGGTTCTGGTACCGGGAGCGTTCCTCCTCCAGCTCCTTCTTCATGAGGAGGTTTTCCTGGACGGAGCTCTGGGCAGATTCATCTGGAAAGCAAGCGCACGGAGCTGCACTTTTGCTTGGCACAGCTTCCACTCGAGCGTGACCACTCGTGCCTTCTGACTAAACTCTTGTTAAAAGGCTGCCCACAACAAGCTCACAACACAGATACTTGGCGAGTTTATTCAGCGACCTCACCCTCTGCAGAGCCCAGGGAGGTTTGCTCCCAAGGCTTGGCTGCAGTCTTCGGAGCGGGGAAGGCCCACTCTGCCCCTAGGGGCTGGGGAGAGAAGCCGGCCGCACACACGACAACTCGCTCGGCTAACAGGCCAGACTCTCTCTTACAACAACTGTCATAGCAACTGCTGGCAGCAATGCCGGAAGAACCCAGGTTCTGTTCCAGCGTTTCTTCCTTATTCCTGGTCTTTCAGGTTCTTGTGCAGAGAGATTAAAGGAGATGCGAGGAGATAAGGCCACAGGTTAGGTGGGGGGAAGGAGGGAAGGCAAAAAGGTAACATGGGTGGGCTTTTCTCCCACCAAAACTTATGATTCATATCAGTGGAAAGAAACAATTTTTAAAGGGAAATTTAAGACAGTTAAAGGCCATGCTGGGTGAGTCTGTGCACTCAGGTGATTAAAACTCCTGAAACCAAATGTCGGCAGCGGGATCTTAAAGATCACCCTTCTTTTTCATCTCTCTCCTGTTGAAACCCTTTCCCCACTGCAGCATCCTGGCTAACTACATGCTTGGTAGAAATCTTTGGGGAAAATTAGTGTGGAAAAGAACTTCAAATCCAAATGAAAAGTCCTGCACTTTGGCACCTACCTTTAGATTGGCACAGGATTTGGTTGTTAAGCTGGTCCTTCTCATCTTTCAAGAGCGCATTTTCTTGCTCCAGGTCTGCAACTCGCTGAAAGAGACAGCAGGGGGAAAAATATTTGCCTGCGAAGCCGGGCAGAGGAAAGGCTCCTTTTGTGAGGTTTGATCTTCAGCTGGTTATGTTTAAATGCTCTTTTTACTAAAGAAAATTGAATCGGCCAAAGCTGCTTTCATTTGGGGATTAAAATTGTACACTGAAAGAAAAATCCCATTAGAACAGGGCAGATGAGTTTACCACTGTTTATGGTTTTACAACGCCCACAAAAACCTCATGAAAAGTCTACGCCAAGCTCATATGCTGTGTTCAGGATCTTACACTGATAACTGGCCTTCTTGTATTTAGTTCCGTGTCTTGGTACATTTTGAGCTCTCATATTTGAGTCTCAGGAAAGCCTAAAGCTCACAATGAAGAATTATCCCTGGTCTTCACCCGCCCCTGCCCGTGTCTGTCTCACTGGACCCGCACAGCTCAGATGCTGGGGAAGGGAAGGAGCCTTGCTATTGACTTTCAACTAGAGTATGTGAATTATGTTCAATGAAGCTGCTATTTTACTAAGCACAGTACCCTGTGCTAGGTGTGGCAAAAGACAAAAAAATGAGGGTCAGACAGGCTCCCAGGTTTTGGTCTGAGTGATAAGCGTAAACAACCTTGCTCCCTTTGGTTGAAGAAATCAGTGCTGGCTATCTTTGGTACATTTTATGACCTACTGGGGAGAGGCTTCTTCCCAACCTGTGTAGAAAGAGCCTCAAAATGCCACCCTCAGTACAATAACAGAACACGTGATAACTAGCCTGTGCACAGTAGCTGAGACTAGATGGTGACCTACCAGAATTGCTACCTAGGAGATTGTGGCATGGAATCCAGGGGGAGAGAGGATCACACAGATCCCAGAGGACCCACCTGCACTCCCCTGAAATGCTGCTAGACCCCGTGGCAGGAAAAGCAGGAAAGGAGGCCCCAGGGATGCTGGCTAAAGGGCAGAAGCCTTGGAGAGGTTTGAATTCCAACTGGTTATGTTTCAATGCCATCTTCCCTTCCTCCTGGCTTTAAAGATAAGCTTAGGGCACCAAGAGGTGAGTTAAGAGAACTGCGCCCCCCAACCCCCAGCATCACGTAGAAAGGGTCAGGAGAGAACTTCAACAAGGCTGGAGTCCAGGAGTGAGGTCTGTTGTTCTCCCCTTAGGAATTCAGAAGGCAGTGACTCCCACTTAGGTGCCTTGGCCCCTCTGGGGAGCTGCTGATAGTCTGCAGGCGGCGTGCTCTCTAAGAATCCTTACAGAGCAGAGCAGACACACAGTACTGGCAGAGGCTTGCAAAAAGCTCCAAGCCATCTGTTAACCCTCCATTAACACGACCCAACTCCTTCAAACTTCAAGGAGGTTTCAATCTCCTTCAAAATGTGGCTCAAAACTACCTTCCAGGACACTGTCCCATCCTGGCAACGGGACACTGCAGCTCCTTTTCAACCTCAGTTCAGATGGACTCAGCTTCCCTCGTCAGCTCACCTGCGGATGTACTGCTGAGAGTTACAGGAATGAGGCTCTGACTAGTGAGTGCAATGCTGACACTACTCTAGGTCGAGAACCACTGGCCTTACGTCTTTATATTCAGCAGACCCCTTCCCACCAAGTAGATTATTACCCCCTTCACGGTCAGGAACTCTCTCTATGGAGAATCAGGCAAAGGACCATGTTCTGCCTCTCCACAGGATATCAAATGAGATAAGGCTGGTAAACATGTATACCCTCATGTAACTAATTATACCAGACTGTTATCTTCGTCGACAATTTATTTTTTATTATAATGAGCACAACTGATGTTTCGTGTCTACAGAGAGTAAACCTGACTTGGTGGTGAGGGCAAAGTATAAAAGAAAAAGCATCGAGAGGGATGCTGTTTTATCATCAAAGGCTCCCACTTGCTGAGCCTAGTTCTGGCCCCGGGGGTGACACAGGGCAAGGTGTCACTCATCTATCAGACACTTCCTGATGCGCTGCTCTGTACCAGGAGCCTTGCCAGGGGGCTAGGGGATGCAAAATGAACAAGACTCAAGGTAGCTGCCCACAGAGAGGGCCCAGCCTAGCAGGGGTGAGGAACACGTGGGTAACAGTGAGAAAACAGGTAAGGGCCATAGCAGGTTTCCGTAAAGCAGGGTTTCTCAGCCTTGGCGCTACGGCCCTGCCCCCTGGCAGACGCTCGGCTACCTCACCCGCTTGCTCAGCCTAGACCAGAGGCCTCAGCAGGACCCAGGGGCCACGTTCCAGGCTGTCACATCATCAGTACCCGGCCCGACGCGGGCACCTAACGCTTGTTGAACGAATGAATTGCCCTGCAGATCCAGTTAAGGAACCTAAGCTTTCCTCATGCAAAAATCAGGACTCCTTTAAAGGGTTTTGTTTTTTGTTTTTTGTTTTTTTAAATGTGTTTATAGTTGACTAAAACATCTAGAAGACATGAGCTTGTTTAATCAAATAATTCAATTCGGCTCAGGAGGCACATACACCACAGGAAAAAAGCACTCTTTAAATTCATCTAATTTGCTGTTATTGGACGCAGTTCACCACCCAATGACCTCACGTCTGCCTTTAAATTAGCTTGGCAAATACTCAAAATAGCTTTCCCTTTTCTAGGTGTACAAGTCAAGTCAAACTGAAAACAACCAACAGAAGAAACCACGTGGTGTGAACCTCTACCAAAAAAAGCCCACCCAGGGTGCAGCCAGAGTGAAGCTCCACCTGGTGCCGCAGTCAGGAGGGCAGGACTCCAGTCCCCCTCGGAGACGCAAGACTGCAACCTCTGAACCAGTGGACCCTGGTGGGTGGCTGTTCAGATCAGGCTGTGAAGTAACCAGACCCTCCATGGAGCTAGGACTTCAATTCCCTAAACCACCTTCTGTGTACACGGGCAGCTCACAGCGCAGGTGGGCACCTGAGACGCCTTCCAGGATCACTCACAGCGCTCACCACTGGCCTCTGAGCACCCTACAGGCAGACAGTGTCCCTCTGAAGCGGAGCGCGTCATCTGCCCAGTAGAGGGCGCATGCCACCACCACGAGGCTGGACCTGAAACCTCCATTCCTCTGAATGCAGGCGAAGATCATGAAGCTTCAATGCAACCACCTGTGATCTAAAATCTCAGCCAAGACTCCAGCTGGCGGGGCGGCCACGGTCATGAGCGTGTACCCACTAAAATCTTCTGTTGTGCGGGCGCCTCGTTTCTTTCCTCCGTCTCCCTCCAAGGCTTTGCTTCCAAAAGACAGGCCTCTGATGAACTCAGCTTTGTTATTCTAAGCCGTTCATCAAAGTGGCATTGGGGAGCTTTGCTTTTCTTCCTGCCTGAGCACTTCTGGAGGGAGGCGCACAGCAGGAGGGATGGGCCCCATCTCAGCTCCACATCCCAGGGTGGGGCAGAGAGTGCTCCCCCAATCACACTTCCCCAGGTGCTGGCCATCCCCAGTCTCCCCAACCAGCTAGCCTACGGAGAGTTTGTTGGCCGACGTGGTGGGTGACAAACTTCTGCAGCCAAATGGCCTTGCTTTTGTTGTCAGGGACGCAGGCTGCAGGGGGAGCCGCTAACAACACAGAACAAGGCAGGTGTGTCCTCTCAGCGTGATAAATAACACCCTCGCCAGCTGTGGGGACTCATTAAACATCATTCAGCAGCTCCGTTTTTTTTTTTGGCGTAGGGGTCTTCTAACTCTTGCAAGGCAACATTTTTGGGAGTGTTTCTTACCTCTAAAAGGTGATTGGCGACAGATCATGAGAACCAACACTGGTGTAAATCAGGCTAGTTTAGTCCCTGGTAAGTTAAATGAAACAAATGCCTCAGCTAAGTAACTGCCTTTACTAGTGATAATGTTTGGGGATACAAATGTAGCTCTGGGCTTTTGGTTTTGTTTTGACTTATTTTTTCAAGTTGGGTTTTTGCACTGTAAAAAGAGCCAAATGCAAGTCTTCTAGTAGAAAGCCACAGCTGGCTGTGGCCCTGAGCAGACCAGGTCCAGCTCGTAACCACTAGGCCACCCTGCATCCTGACAGGTCAGAAGGCTGACATATGAAGGACAGCGATGTCGATAGCCTGGAGCAGGCCTCAAATGCCTGGTTCCGACAGCACAGTTACAGGAAGGCGTTCGGGGTGGGAGGGACCTGGTGTGTGCCGCAGGGACCAAGGGCATCAGACGGACTTGCTCAGCTCTCCGGAGGGTTCACGGCCAATGCTGCCTTCAAGGTCAGAAGATCCTTCCTGATCTGACCTCACCACCTTCCTACCCTTCTCCTTGCTCTCTCCACCTCAGCCCGATGGCCTCCTTGTTGGTCCTTGAACCCACCCAGCCTACTCCCACCTCAGGGCTGATGTACCTGCTGTTACATTTGTCACCTGTTCCCTAGAAGTCCCCATGGTTCACTCCTCACCTCACTCAGGTATCTTCTCAGAGGGAGTCTGAATGAAACACACCTCCCCTGGCCTCAAAGTTTCCCCTCTATCCCTGTACTCTGCTTTATTTCTCTTTATTGCACATAAGGGATAATTTGTATTTGATTCCCATCTGTGTATTCTCCAATAACCCCCAAATATTTACGCTCCCTAAGAATGAGAAGGACTTTTAAAATTGCTTACTTTTGCACCAGTGTGCAGAACAGTGTCTAACAAATACACTCAATAAATAACTACTGAATAAACGAAGGGCTGTGAGCTTCCATGATTTCTGCAGTGAGATAATGTCCTGCCATGAGACAGCATGGGGTCCTCTTTCTAACAACCATCAGCCTCCTTATGAACCATGAAGCCTGCTGATAGCACAACTCTGAGTCTTAACGGGCCAAAGAAGTCCTGTTCTGTATCTTTCGGGGGGAAGACTCAAAACATTCCACTGTGAGAACCCCCCTACCCCCAAAGGCAGATCTTTTTACTTCTATTTGGAAAAACACAAAACCTTTACATTGGAGCTATCCAAGGTAACTATCCGCTAGTGGTTCGGTGGCTGATGACACAATACAACACAGAACCCCAACTGCACCAGCCTGAACTCTCAAGGTCTGCGGGGCTCACAAGTGTCAAGGACCCTCGCTCAGAGCCAGGGACCTAGCTGTGGGCTGCTCCTTCTCACCCACCCACAGCCCTGCTCCGAGCCAGGCCGTGCTGGCCTCACCAGCAGAGCAGATTCTGGATAATGAGCCATTGCCTCTGTGTCAAGGGCAGCCCTGGGACTCATGTCTCTTTCATCAGGGATAGGAAACAGCACAGCTGCACAAGTCCGTCAGCGCAGGGATCACTGATAGCTTTAAGAAGGAACAAAATACACATCCCACAGCTAAAAGGAAAGGAGGCTCCAGGCCGAGGTGCAGACCACTCTGGGGAGAGGCCCCAACAAGGACACCTTTAATAGAACGACTGTCAGCTAACTTCTGCAGCTGATGGGGGTGGGTCATGCCCAGGCTCTGCCCCCAGGGAGGCCTGGCCTCCCACAGTCCAAGGCAGCATGGCCATGTGGCCTGACAATGAGAATGCTGTCAGAAGCGGGGGGCCCCAAGTTTACCAGGATGCCAGTTCCAATACATTTGCTGACAGAAATATCAAATCCATTAATTCAACATCTACCAGCAGCCAGCTCCCTCCCTGCTTCGCCCGTCTCATCAATCTTGTTCAGCAAGGAGCAGGCTGCTGGACGAGCCAGAGAAGAAACCAACTGTCTGATTATTCAGCGTTTGTTAAGACTGGACATGGTACCTTTGATAAATATTAAACCCTGACTAGGCAGAGAAGAACCAGAGGGGGAAAAAGCCAGCCCCTACCTGCCCTACCCCGCAGCCGCCAGAATAAACGTTTGGAAGACCTTAGAGAAAGAGAAAAATTTGCTTCCACTTTTTCTCCTCCTGGAAAAAGATGGACATCGCACTTAATCATTTTACACCAGTTTCTTAAGTTACCAGCTTGGGACTTGCTTATATTTGGAGTCAGGGAAGGTGCTTTTCTCGTTCTGCCTCTGTGCCTGCTATTCCCTTTTTGGCAGTGTCCTTGAATTTTTCTTTTTTCTTGCCAGGACCAAGCTCTCATTGTATTGATATTTAAGACCCAGGTCCAGACTTCAATAGTAACAATTTTTCCAAAGGAGAGGAGGAGGCAGCCCACTTCCTTATTTGGCTCACGGGATATTATAAACCCTTAGGCTCCCTGGATGGAGACGTCGATACTTTAAAAGTACTCTGAGTCCCCAAATCACAGTGCCCCAGGGGAAGCAGAGAACGAGCCTGGGGAGGCCATGAGTCAAGTGCCCTCTGTGGAGGCGGAGACCGCAGACCCGGGTTTTGTGATCTGCTGGGTTAACAGACTGCCCAGCGTCTCATGGGACCAGCACCCATGTGCAGGGAACCTGCTTTTCTTTTTCTCCCAGGGTCACCAATCTCAAGAGTTTCCAGTTCTAATCTTGGCCTCTTCTCTCTGCCTGTGGATTTCACCATCTTGTCTTTTATTCACATACAAGGGTTACTGTCTATCTGTTAGCAAGGATCCATAAACCACAAATTTGGAATTCCATGCTTTATAGGTTACAGGCTTGTAGCTGGAGTTTTCTTAAGCACGTGCTTTACCCCGAAGAATGAAGTCCACTCCAGGCATGGTGGGTGAGCTGTCAGGTTTATCTGGGCAACATGCTGCAGGGTGGCCACTTCTGTGCCAGGCTGCCTGCACCAGTAAGTCCTATGTCTCAATCCCTGTGTGGATCCCCCTTCTGACTCTGGGAAACCCCCTGGGATCTGGGGAAAGCAGTGGCTGACGGTGGGGAAGTTCTGCCCAGGACAGGAAATGACGTAGGCAAGCCCAGCAGGAGCTGGGTCCGCAGGTGGATGGCAGCCAACCTATTTCCCGGTTGTGCCTGAGGGCTCAGCCCAGGAGAAGGTAACTGGGCACAGGAAGAGAGAGGCACTACGGAGCAGGGCTGAGGGAGGTTCTTTTTCCTTCTAGAAACCATCAAATACCACCTCATGGAGGTGACTAGTTGCAAGTAGAAGGGGCCTAAAAAATGATCTAAACCAACCTTTCTTCTTCTTCATCTTTTTTTTTAAACAGATGAGGGAACTAAGGCCAGTGAGATTTCCTGCATGCACTTGGTAATGGCAAAGCAGGGATGAGAATCTGGAAACTCCTGTGTCTACCTCAGGATGCTTTCTGTGGCAGTATTCAGCTTGCCCCAGTTTTTAAACACTGAAAATTATTATTTCAATGTTAGGAACACTGAGTCCTTCCCTCTTAGATTCTCAATCCATCGTGACTCTCCAGTGATGGACAGGAACTAAGTAAGTGGGCAGTGTGCCATCTTCCCTGTGGCCTGTGGGGTGCCATAAAGATGGGGGAGAGAAGCAGCGTCCTGAGACCGTGGAAGGCTCCGCAGGGGCACGTGGGACCTCCCTGGTTTGAACAGCTATCTCGGCAGTGGAGAAGGGAATCTCTGTATCCTGACATTTGAGATGGGGGAGTGGGGTCCAATCCCATTTTATGGGGTGGAAAGTAAACCTACAGAGCACACCAACCAGAGGAGATTAGTCAGGCTGAAACTATCAACACTTAAACTTAAGGCAAATTCCCCAAAGCACTATGATTATGGGTAGGGATGCCTAGAGGTTGCCCCTAATCCCTGCAGGCAACGTTAAGAAGAACGGCCACTACCTCAGTACCATCTCTCCTGCCAACAGGAACGCGGACTGCAGAGCGGACTCTGGCTAATTCTAGACTATAAGGAACATGCCCAAAGGCACACATGTGTAACCTTTCAGGGGATGCCATCACGTCCGGGTAATGGCAGAAACTCAATCAACACCTGTCAGGTGAATGGACACGTGCTTGTGTGGGTTCCCCCAAAGCAGTGGCACTTTACATCTAAACGCAGAGGGATGGTCAGTCTTGGGCACAAGCCCCAGGAAAGTCCATGGCAGTGTAACAGCTGGAAGAAGAAGCCACCTCGGGGGGGTGCTCCGTTAGCCAACCACCACCCAGCTGCCCCTCTGGCCCCGACGTACCTTTCTCAGCTCATCCTTCTCCCGGGTGTGGGCGTCCTCCAGGACCTTACGTTCCGAGTGGGCCCTCTGCAGTTCTGTCCGCAGGCTCTCGACCTCCTCCTGCAGCTGCGGGCTGCTGTCCTCACCCTGGCTCTGCTGGTAGCCGGCCAGCTCCTCCTTCAGCTTCTCTACCTCCGTGGCGTGTGTGGAGGTGATGGCTGACAGCTGCTCCGACAGCATCTTGAACTCTTTGTTCTGTGAGAGCACCAGCAAACAGGGAGGGAGGAAAAAGAGGTGGAGAGCAAGGTTAGTGGGACAGGAACAAACATGAAGGCAATTAAAAAAGGGACTTTCAAGGTGGAATTAAACCTCACAATCACCGAATGCTTGAGTGCTTTCTTGGCATCTCCCTAACAAAACTCTATTGTGAACCTAGGAGAAATATAGGAAAAGAAAAAACACCAATACTGACATTCAAGGAGTGTTTAGGAGCAGTGACAGAGCTGGAAGCTGGTTGACAGTGGTTAGCCTTCTGTGTCCGGCTGGAGAGATCTTACGCCCAGTTTTTAAGTTGCAGGAACATGTTTTTGGCTTCTTGGAACTGCAGCCTTTGCTTTTCAGGATTCCCTGCTCTTTCACGCTGGGCCCTCCTGTCCTTGGACTCACTGGCACAAAGAGCTGCAACCTAATCGCTGCCTCTGAGACAAAGGACCTCTTCAGCATCCCCCCTTCCAAGGAGGTCCTCCATGGGGCCTAGGGATCCCTCCCACCACCTGTCAGCTTATCCTGTAAGACTCTGACTCCAGAAACCGATGCCCTGGCAGAACCTGTCCCTGCCGACGAGGTACCCAATCATGTACCCACTCAAGCAATAGGTAAGTGAGAAGCATTCCCCCAGGTGCCTGGCAGAGGTACGGAGGGGGACTGGGAGGCAGACTGCGGATGAGCTCACACAGAGGAAGCCCTGAGGACCCAGGGCCAGTGTCAAGCGCCAGTGTAAACATGGGCAGAAAGTGGTGCTGCAGTTGAGCATATCAGCTCAAAGTGGTCAGCAGGGAAAGTGGAGTGGAAGAAGTAGGGTTCTCCCAATAACCAAGCAAGCAAGCGACAGTCACTGATAATTCTTCATTGCTATTCTATGCAGGAGCTCCAAGTAGAACAGAGCTATTGGCTAAACTACCAACAAGCTGGGGCATCAGGAACCAATGACTAATTCACACCAGCAATGAAGCTTCATGCAAAGCAGCGAGGAGCAGCAAAAGAACAGCTGTTGGACCCAGTACAACACCATGAACGCCATGGGACCTTAAGGCTGAGACCCATTGTTGGTGTCCAAGGGGTACATTTCCCTCATTGATAAAGCACAAAAAGATCCTCCCACAGTCTGTGGAAACCTCCCAGTTATTACCTGACATGCCCTTATGTCTGGTCTAGCAGTCAGCTTTGCTCTAAGTAATTACAAATAAGAAATCCAATTAGGTAGCATCTGTTTAAAAAACCCAGTGCCATCTGCACTGCCCACCCAGGTCTGGGTCTCCCAGGAGGCTGAAGAGTCTCTGCACAAGGGGAGTGGGGTTCAGGGAGGGAACACGTGTTGGACTAGCCACCTGGACTTTGTTCTGCTCTGGGCGGGAAGTGAGCTTCCTCCAGGTGCTGTAGCCTGGGTCAGATCCCCGGGAAAGTGGGAAGGAGGACCAAGCTGTGGAGGCCTCTAAATGGAGCAGGTGTGGGGTGTGGAGAGGCACACAACGTGATGGTGACATCTGCTATGGGCAGTGATGACACCCCAGGACCCTCATGCAAAGATAACATGTCTAGGAGGTCAGCTCTTTGCTTTCATTGACACGCACGCTGAGGTGAGGCTCTGGGAAGTTGGGGAGTTAAGAGGCTGGACCCAGACAGACCTGTGCTCAGACCGCAGCTCCATCCTGATCAGCTGCGAACATGTGGTCAGGTCATTCCACCTCCCTGTGCCTGGCTTCCTCATGTGTGAAACAGGGATAATTGTAACTCCTTCCTCATAGGGTTTTATCAAGGCTCAGGGAGATTAAGGGCTTCCCTGGGGCCCAGCACCCAGTTAGTGCCTGATAAAGGGCAGCTTCTTCATCATTCAGTTCTCTAGGGACCCCTCGGGAGAGATGCTCCGAACTCTTTGCCGGCTGCCTGGCGTGTGGGTGGGAGATTCCTAACAGCTGCACATTTCCTGTTCCGGAGGCATGGTTTTAGAAAGGAGGACCCCAGAAGGGCCCAGCAGTTTCCTGCCTCGTCCTCACGCCATGGAACCCATGGCCGCGCCGCCAAGCCTGGCACAGGGAGTGGTGAGGGGCACGTGCTCCCTCATAGACCCCGGAAACCCTCCCTGTGATGGCAGGCCAGGCTCCCTGGAGCTGCCTTTGTCAGTGTGACCCGAGACCTGGCCAGCTCCGTCCTCCAGCGAGGGCCTTTTCCTGACAGCAGGGGGCTGGGGATTTCCACATGGACCCCTGTGCTCCTCGAGCTCCTCAGACATCCCGAGAGGATGCTTACTCAGCACCCACTGCTCAAGGGCACTGTACCACATGATTCACATCTATTAACTCGTTCTCTCCTCACAAAAATCCTGTGTAGCAAGGCTGATTAATATCTCCATTTCACAGCTGAGAAAACTGAGGCACAGAAGGACATAAAGCTGTGACTTGTCACATACGATTTTTCAAATGTACATGGATGAAAAATAAAATATTAACTAACGTTTACTGAGTGCATACTAAGTACACTGAATCTAACTGATTTAAAAGGTTACTGACTTGTAAATAAGTTCATCTGTACCTTTTTTTTTTTTTTTTAGATTCCACATGTAAGTGATATCATATGATATTTGTCTTAGAAATAGAGTCACAGATGTAGAAAACAAACTTATGTTTACCGGGGGCAAAGAGGGGAAGGATAAATTGGGAGATTGGGATTGACACATACACTCTACTGTATATAAAATAGATAACTAATAAGAACTACTGTATAGCACAGGGAACTCTACTCGATACTCTGTAATGACCTATGTGGGAAAAGAATCTAAAAAAGATTGGATATGTATAACTTACCCACTTTACTGTATATCTGAACTAACACAACATTGTAACTCAACTATACTCCAATAAAAATTTTTTTAAAATAGGAAAAAAAAAAGAATCTTAATATGTTGTAAAATAAATAAATAAATAAATAGAGGTTACTGACTGAATCCATACATTTGCATCATATTTTCATATATCAAATAAAGTATCTTTAAATATATCCTTATACTCATAAAGGTCTAAGGAACTTGATCCTCATTGTAAAAAATACTGTTAGCTCAACTGGCCTTCTCACTCTACACGTTGTGCTTGAATAAAGCCAGATTGATAGAGAACCAAGTTCATAGGTTACATCATTTTGGCTGAAAAATGTCACACCACAGGCCTACACCAGGAACACTGCAAGAAATCATCCCAGCAACTGTCACTGAACTTACTGCTGAAGGATATTGTGAAGGATGTGGTTTATTACATCATAGATTCTGAAAACCCTCAGGAAAACTGTCTCAGCACCACGGACAGCTCCAAACCCTCCTAAACTCTTTCAACAGCTCTCAAGGGATCCTGTTCCCTTCTTTCTGTTTGCTTGGGAGCTTCGTGCTAATTTTGCATCTTGTCTCTTTAGTTGGGTGCGCAAAACCTTAAACATGAATTTTGGGCACTAACCTTACCATGGTTTTATCTTTCAGTTTCCTCCTTTGCTGACTTCTTGGCAGTGCGGATACTTTTTTAAAAAAGCTCCCCCTGGTGATTCTTCATTGCAGTGTGGACTTGGGAACCACTTTATTAGCCACTTTACGGCATCAGTGAATTTTTGAGCTAGAAGTTAGAGATCTTAGGCCAATTGTCTCTGAGGAACTCAAGGCCTAATCAGAGATTCGGCCATAACCCCAAACTGTCAGCTCTGGTTGCAAGTATAACTGAGACAGAACTCAAACCTCCATCCAGCTGGGACTCTGTCCACTATACCTCATGCTGCTCTGACAAATACTTTGGGATGCCTTCACCTATGCTGTTCCTGGCACACGTGTATCCTTTCCTCCTGGCTAAGAGCCTTGTGTGTCAGGGGAGCAGCTGCCTGAGTTGTCTCCAGCCATACAGAAAGAACAGAAACCCATTCACTTACAAAGGCTAGCCCTGCCTGCTAAGAGACTGCAGTAAAACAAGTCCTGGTGCCACGGATTATGCTGATGACTCCTCTCACGACACAGCACCAGGCATGTTCTTGACACTGGGTCACATACCCCACTGTGCAAGGACGACGCTGTCTATGAGAATGAACCCCAAACAAAGCTAAGGGTCTTCCTTGTTCTGAGGAATTCTCACATGTCTGAAGAATCCCCTAATATGCAGATATCCTAAAATTTGGTTGGAGGCAGCAGAACGTTCTTTGGAACCAAACTGCCAAGTTTCAATCCTAGCCATGCTACTTACTAGCTGGGTGGCCTTGCGGGCTACTTAACCTCTCTGTGCCTGTTTAAAATGGGAATAATGTTAAATCTCATAGGGTTGCGGTAAGGATCTAATGAGTTAACACATGAGAACAGTGCCTAGCACAGAGTCAGGCAACATGGGGAGGGACACAAGAAAGCAAGATCTAACCCACCCCTCCTGCCTCTTCTCCTTACCCTCTGCACACAGGGTAACACCCGCCACTGCTCACAGATGTTTGCCAAGCAGGAAGCTGAAGGCAAAAAGCTCTTTTAAAAATAGGCCTTTTAAATCTCCATCTCTTTGATGTTCCAGCACATGGAGTATAAAATACCAGATTTATTCTTAACCTCTCAAGTCAACTTGAGAAATCAGCAATGCCAATGCAGGGCCCTATGGCTGGAACCCAGGGCCGAGGCGGCCGGGCAGTACATGGGGCTCCTGGCAGGGTGCAGCAGTGCCAACAAAATCTGCTCGTCCCTCTGACTATACCTTGTCAGAAGGTTAACTGGCACAATTTGGCTATGCAAATGTCTTTCCTGGCCAGTCATCAATAGCCATAATAATAATAATAATAATAATAATAATAATAATGGCAATGATAATTATAATACAACCCTAGGTCCTCCTTGTGATTGTGTTTTCCAAATGGCTGATCCCAGAGTCCAGAGCTTTTCCTACCCACTCCTGATGCTCTGGGTAGATATGTCTTCCTCCCTGACCTGACCTATCACGGTGGGCCAACCAGGGCCAGGTATGTATTGAGTGTCCTCCACCCTGCACTGAGCTTTCTGTCTTGCTTCCCCACTAGGGGGCCAAGCCAAATAAGACACCTGTAGAACTCACACAGAGACACACCCAGGGTGACAATTTCTTCTCCAGAAGCCATCTTTTGCAAGAACAGAAAGGCGGGAACATTTAACCACTTCTGGGCTCCTGTTTAGGGCAGCTGGTTTAGGTGTAAAATGGCTCATTTATTTTCTTGCCCTACTGGGACCATGAGAAGCTTAAAAAAGTGCCTAGCATAGAATAGGTACAATAAAACCAGTGACTGCCAAAGCACTGCCTGGTGGCCCAACTCCAACTCTCTTCCTCCACATCCCATACCACATGCCTTCAGCATGTTTTCCCCCCTTCCTTTCCTCCATCTTCTTCTTTCCTTTCTCAGGAGGCACCTGAAATGCTCCAGGGCATTGCATTGCAAGAGCCTGGTCCTGAGGCCATTAATACCCTACACGAGCAAGGTACCAGTGAGCCTGCTTTCAACTCTGGAAACCCATCTTAGCCACGACACAGGAAAGGACCGACACTTTCATGACATTTGGGGTTAAAAAGACCAGCATCACCCTCGTTATGGCTGTGGGATCAGAAGACCTGGGCTGGAGTGCTGGTTCTGGAACTTTCTACTTCTGTGACCTTGGCCAATTGCTGGATGCCCCCGATCCACAAGTTGCTTACCTGTGAAATGGCCTCACGAAGTCTTGCGGGGATCGAATGAGAGCTCCCTGGGGAAGCCATGGGTCTCTCTCAAACATGCCCGTGGAGTCTCCCCACAGCCCCACCCCCTGGGTGGGAGCTCGAGACACCAACCTGGTCGTCGATCTTCCGCTGCAGCTGGACCACCTTGTTCTCCATGCCCACGTTGAGGCGTTTCAGGTGCTCTGCTGAGCGGGCCTCAATCTTGAGGGCCTTCAGCTCCTGCTTGGCCTTGAGCCTCCGGAAGCCGCACTGGATGACAATGGCCGCAGCCCGAAGCCGCTGGAAGCACCTGCGAGCCACCCAGCTCCGCACGTGCTTCTGGATGATGGTGGCCTTGTGCTCCCTGAGGACCTAGCAGGGGACAAACACACACCTGGTGGGTTTGCACTGCAGTCCAGGAGCAAGGGGCTCACGTACTGCTCTGGGGAGAGAGCCAAGGTCAGCGAGAGACAGCTTCCCTATGATTTAGGGCTTTGGTGGCCATTTATTTTACGAACAAGTTGTAACTAGGTTTGGCAGCCTGTGTACCTACAGGAAATCAGCTGGCAAACTCTCCTTTCTAGTTTTTTTGTTTTGTTTTTTAACTTTTTATTGGTTAGGAAACCACAGTCTAAAAACCTCAAAGTTGGAGGGGCTTAAAGATTATCCAGCTGATAGCCCCCCATTCAACAGATGTGGATCCCCTCCTGGTGACGGTGAGCGGGAGAGATGAAGTGACACTGTCGAGTGAGATTGCTGAGTGGGTTAAATGGCTTACAATTACAAACTTGGCTTGCAATTCACTGTTTTTGTTTTTTTCCTATCCAGTTAAAAAACTGCTCAGAAAATTAAAGCATCATCAGTGTTCTCACTCTAATGCCCTGCAAATAAATATTTGTGGAATGAATAAATAAACATGTTGAAAGACTAACATGCCCAGTATCACAGCTCTGAGATGAGCTGGGTTCAAACCCTAGTGCCTCCGAAATGCCACCTGTCCCATCCATGGTGACACCACACAGATGTCACCAATCTCCCAGGAATATTCACAGAAGCTTTTCCCACTGGCCCGGGCATGCTCCATCTGGTGCCTAACCACATCTGCTTTTTCATTATCAATGTAACGCTTTATAGTTTTATTACTTAGAAAATCACACCTTCTCTGATCATAGATGAGGTAGATGTTCATTTTAGGAAAACAAAAGACCATTTTAGACATTTCGTTCCAATCCATCTTGCATCTTAGCATTGAGCTTCAGTTGTGCGGGGGTGATTTGGTGGATGGGGTGTGTCCTGACTTGGGGCTACCTAACTGGGTCTTTCAGCTTCATTGGATAATGGCCTGGCAGGGAGGAGGTCAGGGTCCTTCTCCTGACCTCACCTCACTGGGCTTCAGGCTGCTCATCAGTTAAAGGAAGGAGCTAGCCTGATGACTCCCAATATTGCCCCCTGCTCTCAAGTCTGTGTGAGCCCCAGATAGGTCACCAGGCTCTGCCATGGGCTGACCGAGTGCCCTTGGGCAGGTGAGTCAGCTGCTCCAAGCATCTCACAGCTGTCGAAGGGGTACAAAGATACGCACCCTTCCTACCTGTGATACTTAATATGTGTCAACTTGACTGGCCACGGGATGCTCAGGTTAAAGACTGTTTCCGGGTGTGTCTGTGAGGATGTTTCCAGAGAGAGAAGTATTTGAGCCGGTGGGCTCAGTGAAGAGGACTGCCCTCCCCTGTGTAGTGGGCATCATGCCATCCACGGTGGGACTAAACAGAACAAAAGGTGGAGGAAGGAGGAATTCGCCTTCTTCCTGCCTCACTGCTGAGCTGGGACATTTCGTCTCATCTTCTCCTGCCCTCAGACTGGATGTGTACCATCAGCTCCCCTGTCCTGAGGCCTTCAGACTCGGGCTGAATTACACCCCTGGCTTTCCTGGGTCTCCAGCTTGTAGACAGCAGATGGGAGGATTGCTCAGCCTCCATGACTGCATGAGCCACTTCCTCATAATAAATACACACACACACACAGATACACGCATCTCCTTTCAGTTCTGTCTCTCTGGAGAACTTCTGAGACACTATACCTCATGAGACTTTGGTTAGGATTCAGTGAGAGCAGAGTTGTGAAATTACTTAGAGAAAAGTTAGAAGCGCCCAATAAACATTTGTGTTGGTGCCAACCCATTTGCTGCTGCTTAGTTCTGAGTTCACAGCCCGAGCCCCGCAGGCTGGCTACACACCTGGTGGTAGAGTCTCCGTACAAACATGCCCCGAGCGAAGGCCTGGATGACCACGGTGGCCCTGTGGACCCTCTGGTAGGCCTGGTGAGCCCTCCGCATGCGGTACTGCTTCTGGAGCACCACGGCCGCCCGGGTCCTCCGCAGATGCTCGGCCAGCCTGGGGAGAGAGAGAGTGGTGGGCCAGGCCGACGGAGGCCTCTGGGCCACTCGTGAATGCGAGCCCCTCCTCCCCGGCCCTGCCTGGACACCACAAGGGCAAGCCAACTCTCATCACCGTTACCGACTGTAGCAAGGTCTTGGGGACTTGAGGCTCAGCTCAGAACAGCAGAATTGGCTTCCTCCGTCTTGTGCAAAACGTCTTTCCACATATTTACAATTCAGTCTAAGTCTGATCAACTCTGATCCTCATCTGTCCACTCCCCCACCCGCAAGCCCCTCCTGCAACCTGGGCAGTCCTCAACGACATCACATGTTCACACCCCTGTCTGGTCCCTGGAGCTCACCGGGTGTGGAGAGGTCAGGAGCCGTGTCTCAAGCATCCTTGTACCCCTACATCTAGTACAGGGCCTGGCATAGTAGCACACGGTTAAGTATTTGCTGAATGAATAAAACCTTCTCAGACCTGCAGCGACCCCTCTTTGTTTTCTCATCTCCCAGCCCGTTCTGCTGGAGATGCACTGCACATGGGCATCTACTTTCCTCTGTTTCATTTCCGCATTCTCCATCTCACCCCTCAAGACAGACATGAAGTCAGTCCAACACTTTTTACCCTCCTTCAGGGCTTTGTTTGGTATCAGGCTCATAGCAAATGCTCAACTAGAGAGTCAGAATATTAAAAGCTAGAAAGGACCTTGGAAATCATCTAGCGCAGCTCCAGAGTGGGAGGTGACCCACTCAGCCCTGCTCTACCTGCTGAAATGAGTCCGATTCCCGGTCCAGCTCTCCCTGAGCAGTCTCTCTAGAATACAAACACCCTGCAGGGAGAATGCAGGCCAGCTTGCTGCCCAAGCAGAGCCCCCGGCACAAGGGTGCTCAGTGATGCCCTGACTGTGGATGATGACTTAGTGTTGATACTACTGACAACCTTCTCATTTCTGTAGCTTTTGTTCCAGAGACCATCTCTCAGCTCTTCACAGGTAAATTAATGGCGTCCATCATATCCAGTTCTGCTCGCATAAACAGCTAACAGCAAGGACAGGAGGGGGAGCTGCAGTAATCTTCTAACTTTATGGTACAAAGGGTGCCTGCTCTGGGCTTGTTTTATATATTCAAGCAGAGATGCCTGAGCAGCCACTTGTGAAACTCTGGCTTCCAAATGCAAGGCTTCCTGGCAATTACTGTCATTTCTCCAAGGAAATCCGGATCTGCAGAGGTCACTGATTTTGAACTAGGGCTGGGTCCAAAATCTGATGACCTGTGTAAAGGTCCGGGGGTGGGTCTCGTGGCGGGGTGTCCTCCACGCCCATCTCTCTGGAGATGCTTATACTGCTTTAGCGCTTCATCAACCCAGTGACATCACTGAGGAGGGGACGTTTAAAGTAGCTTCTTCTGCATGGTGTTGGGCTGGGTCAGGGCAGCCGACTGGCTTCAGGCTCTGCCCCTAGGTAGCTGCTTGCGGTCAGACAAGTCTCGCCCTCTCTGTGCTGGCTGAGTGCAACAACTCATAGAAGGGACCTCCCCGGGTCTTGCCAGCCCCATTTACCAAACTCCCAAGGGGTTTTGAAATTGGTGGTGTAAATCACGAAGCTGACTGTATGTGACCTGTGACAGAAAGGCTGAAATTGTCTCTTTTTCTAAAAGAAGACTGTTTTACTTAAGAGTTTAAGCAAAGGGCAAATGGAAGTTTTGTGGGAAAACCAGCCAGTGCTAGCCTAGGACGGGGACAGACTGGGGGAGGCAAGAGACCTGGGAACTAGACCTACACGCTCAGGTGAGAAGGGCAGGAGACAGAGGGGCCCAGCTGCTGGGGGAAAGCCGGATGCGGACAGGCGCCCAGCAGGAACCACTCTAACTACCAGGGCTGAGAGAGGCCAGCCAGCTCGGAGCCGGTCCCAGCCCCCTGCCCCTCCACCCTCACCGCCAATCTGCTACCTTAGATGTGCTCCGGCTCAGCTCACCTGCGGGCCAGGTGTCCTCGGCAGTACCTCTGCAGAGTTAAGGTAGCTGCCTTCAACCTGCGGTATTTCGCCTGCTGCAGCCAGCCCCGGACGGTTTTCTGGATCACGATGGTGGCTGCTCGGAACTTGTCAGCCCGAAGCTTCTCCAGGTAGGCCACCTGGCCTGCCCGGAAGAAGATCTTGGTGCGGCCAAACTGGAACTTGTCAGGATCCTTTACAAAGCAGGGAGGGGAGCTGGTTCACCATCCGTGAGGAGCAAGGGAAAGCACCCTACCACCCCAGGTCCTCTGACGCACAGGTCCCTTGCCAGGTCTCACATGCCCCTGCTCCTTAAACAAATGCTGAGAGTTAGTGTGTTAACAGACCCCGAGCCTGTCCCTACTACTGGTCAGACACTGAATGCAGCAGTGAAAAAGATCCCTGCCCGCCAGCAACTGACATCGCTGTGAGGGCAGCCGGACAAGCAAACAAGCACACGGTACATTTCAGGCAGTGCTGAAGATTACGAAGACAATAAACTGAGGGCTGGAGGACGGGATGGAGATGCTGAAATAGGCTAATCGAGGAAGGCATTTCTATGGAGGTGATATTTAAGCAAAGGCCTGAACGAAGTGAAAGGAGGCAGGTGTGGGAAACTACGAATATATTGCAAATAACCCCCAAATACATTTTATTTGGTTTCTAACTATGTTGTGAGGTTTTTTCAGACATATAATTACTATCTTTAATTACATCTATTCAGGTTAAAATTAATTGCCCTTCCCTGCGCTCACCCTGGTGGATAAGGGAAGATGACCCAGCCATGTGTATGTGGATGAGCCTGGGCTAGAATATTCGATAGGTAACTCACGATAACTGAGCATTCTTTGTAAATAAACTTCATCTGATTTTGCTCACTTGGCATGAAGACCATTAACAAGGAGGAGATAATGAGCCAAGGTCTAAGGAAAACACACACACAAGAATACATTTCATGTTGACAAAGGGCTCTGAAATAACGCCGAGTCACCGCTCTTCACGGCCAAGCCCTGGACGGCTAACAGGCACCTGGTTCCACGCACAGGAAAGCCAGGCTGCCTGAGCCGTGGCTGAGCTGGGACGCTGCACCTGGCTAGACCGTCACCGAGTGTCCCCTCCATGGTCGGGCTGCCGGTGAAGCTGGGAGGAGCGAGAGGCGAGGACCAGGGTCTCAGATCCGCATCCGCTCGGGGCCCTCAGCTCACGCCGGGAGCAACAGGGGCTGGGCTGGGCGGGGAAGCTTTGAGGCGGCCGAGGCCTTGCCTGCATCGCTGCCCTGCTGGGGAGACTCCTCCTCAGTGAGGAGGGCTCCAGAAGCAAAAGGAGGGCGGCTCAGCCCTCACAGTCGGGGGACAAGCCTGGCTACTGGGCCTTTAGCAGAGCTAGGGCCTGTGGGGGCGCCTGCTGCATCTCAGGAACCACAGTACACAGGCTCCGTTTCCTATTCTGGGAAAAACCACCAGGGAAAGGGCAGTCTGGTTCACAGAGCCACAACTGTTACACATGAGGATCTCTCTGAAGGTCCTGCCTGCTACAGCCATCACCACTGCCCTGATGGCTGCACGCCCCTTCCCCCAGGTGTCTTGAGAGCTTCTACCCCGGGCCTGCTTTCTGTAACCCCTAGAACTGACTATACTCTTCACATACCAAACAGAGGCTATCTTTTGAGAACCTTTCTCCAGTAATCAGAGACTGAGGGAGTAGAAAGGAATCTTAGCAATCTACCCCAAGCCACTGCTTTTATTCTACAGATGCCTAGAATGTTGAGGTGACTTGCCAAAGATCTCACCGAAAATATCAAAGAATAGAACCCAAGACCCAGGACTCCCAGGCCAGAGGTCTCTTACTACACCATGCCGCTTCTGTAGTACCATCTCCTTCTCACACTCCTCACATACATATTTCCTCATGCTCTCTGGGTCTCAGTAGATGCTTGTTAATATGCTCCTTCACTGTCAGGATGAAGGTTCAGGTTTGCATGACGGCCAATGATGTCTATAACCACACTAGATGACCATCCGTCCTGGAGGGCAGGGCCCACCTAGTACACTCTTTCAATAACCCTCACACTGACCACCCCAGGTTAGTACATAGGAAGAACTCAATACACATTTGTAGAGTTAAAGAAAAAAAAAATTCAGGCTAAAGTTGGAGGTGTTCCTACAGTCCTTGCAGGATGAGACTATCACTCGTGAGCAAGCTCATGATGCAGCCCCTGCCCCGTGGCTGCCTGCCAGTGAGTGTGGCTGGTAAGCGCCTACTGCCTGGCCTACACGCCACTTTCGTCACTGCTTCTCTCCTAATTACTCTGCTCTAAAACGTACTAAGCACGTTCCTGGAGAGGGCAGGGAGCTGGCATGTGCCATTTTAGGCTAACGTGTGGCTTTGCCAAGTCTCAGTTGCTTCAAGTCCCAAGTCACTTAGCATTGGTGACCAGAAGGTGTGGTCCCCAAAAAAGGGAAAAAATGAAAAAAAAAGGAAATACAAGGTCTCTAGGGAAGTCTTAAAGCACCGATCCTATACAGTGACATTAATTAATCAGTCAGACTCAGCGGGTGATGTGGTTTAGACTGTGGGGGCTCCTGAGTCGCCTTGGGCAATTTATATCAGCTGCCTGTGCCTCAGTTTTCCTCAGCTGTGAAATGGGCATCATGTTGTATCTTTCTCGTAAGGAAACGTTAGGATGAGATGAAGTGTGTGAAGCAGTTAGAAAAGTGTCTGACTCCTACTAAGTGCTTAATAACCGTGAGCCACTGGTGGTAGGTTTCATCAGGACAAGCTCATGTCATCCATGCAGCCACTTGCACAAACTCAGAGCTCCTGTGATGACCAGTAACTGTGCTAGGAACAAATGACAGTGGGACCCTTGCCATTTAGTTGTTCAGAGTCTGGTGAAATGAAAAACAAGCCCTTAACTACAATACAAGGGGAGAAACGCAAAAATGGAAGACAGAAGTTGAGAAGTGTTAGCCAGTGACTAACTCCGTCTGGGAGGCCAGGAACAGGCTTCAAAGACCAGAATGCATTTTAGAGCTCGATCTAGAGGGAAAGTAAAACCTGGCCGGACAGGTAAAAGAGGGAAAAAGCACTTTAGGCAGAGGAAACAGCACGTATTCACATACTTTAGGGAATTCACTTGTTCACTCATTCCACAAATGTTTGGTGAGTTACTTCTGTGTGTCAGGCTCAGTGCTCATAACTAGGGGAGAGTGTCAATGCAAAGACCATCCTCTGAAAGAAAGGAGACCCATCTGGAGCACAGGACAGCATGGTATGGGCTCAGAGAGTGCTGGATTGAGGAAACCGGGAGGGCAGAGTTGGCATGGAAGCTGGGCATTAACAAGTCAGTGGCCTGAGCGTTATCAGGAGCAGGACGGGGCAGTGGCACTCGGTCCTGCTAGCTGGAGGGGAGCAGAGTGGGGGAAGCTGAGTCAGCCAGTCTGACCTGGGCCCCCTCCAGAGTACCCTCTGTTTGGGAAGCAGCAGTTCTGCTGGAAGCTTGGAGAAATCCAGGGAAGGCAGAGGAAGTGTGGAACTACAGTCTGGAGAAAGGAGAAGGTCAGCCCCATGGCAGAGTGGGCTACTTGTGAGCCCTGATTACATGAAGGGGCCAGCTCCTGGTACCAACAGAGAAGGAAGACTCCTGACGCTCCACGTCAACCAGAATCAGCTGACCTTGAACACATTTTTCTCACCCGTTGAAAGAGGACATGTTGAAATGTAAACACTGACAGATACACCACAGCAAAAACCTCAATTAACCAGAGTCCAAAGAACCAACTGCAGCCTTCAATTAATGAGATTGTCATCCTCTTACTCTCTATGGAATATTTAGCACAGTATTCTGCACTGTCTACAGCTACAGACTTGAGCTGCTAAGACAACGCTGAGGGTAACTGTGTCATTTTCACAAAATAACGTATGACCTTAAAAGCTGATCATCTGGCAATGAGCTATACTCCAGATGAATAGATTTTCCTAGCAAAACAATACTTAGAAATGTAAAAATTTAGATGTAATTCTCTTACCTTCTTAAATGACGATTTTTGATATAATTTAGCCCTTTATTGAGACCATTAAGTACCATACTCTGCTGTAATCCCTGAATACTCTGGAACTAAGAAATATTCAAGGATCTGCCCCTCACTAAAGGCCCCCAAGAGCTCTGCTATAGTTCTCCAGTCCCAAGTGTCAGCTGTTGCGTTCAGATTGTTTCAAATGAAATGAAATCCACTGCCTTATTTAAAACAAGCATCTGGGGGTGGGCCTGAGGCCGGCTCTGCAGTGAGGAAGCTACCAGAAGCGCAGCTATTTTCCCCTCTGCTGGCTTCCGGGCTGTGGCCGGGCTCCAGATCACAGCCCCTGGGTGGGTGCGCTGGTGCCGGCGGGCTGAGCTGTGGAGCCCCAGGCTTTGGGGAAGCCAGAGATCCCGGCCAGCAGCTGGTAGCCAGGGGCAGCCTCTTCATGAGCCCCAGCGTGCTGTAGAAACAATTTCATTTTCTATGTGAGCTGTGATGGGGGAAAGGCTAGAAAATTCTCCAGGCAGGTGAAGGGGCTTCTCCTTTACAGTTGCTGACGCAGGAAAATGGATGAATATCTCAGGAACAGTTTCAATACGAGGGATGAAGACCAAAAAGGCAGCTAACACCTCCCCCACCCCCCTATTCCCAGGGCACCGCGGCTGAGCCTCCCCTGGAGGCCAGCAGTCGGGGCCGTGCCCAGCTCACCTTAATGAGGCTCTCCAGCACAGACTTGCAGATGGCCTTTTTGTCTGTGTTGGCGAGCTCTTTCTTCTTGACCAGCACCCGATACCGGTTGTAGAAGTCATGGTAGGCCCACCTGGAGGGAAAACCAGTGCATCAGGGGACACATCCTGCCTCTCGGCCACACAAGGGCCATGGGTGATCTCAGACAGCACCCCATGGGGTCAATATGCCTGGCACAAAGCCCTTCTCAGAGCAGCAAAACACGTTCCGGGGCATTCTTTTCTCCCTTGATGCCTTCTGAGAATTTCAGTGTGTAGTTAAGTTATAGAATCATGGCTGGAAGACTGAAAGAAAAAGGAAGCATTGGAGGCTCCCCTGGGAGGGCTGACCAGAGGCAGAACCACTCACAGGGGGTTTCTGCCCCAAAACGTGGAGCTCCACTCCACTGCTGCTGGAATGGGGAAGCCTTACCTGGAATGCAGCTTGAGTTTTCTTCTTATAAAACTAAAACTAATATAGCTCATTGAAAACTTTCTAATGCAGGAAAGTATACGTTAGCAAATAAAGAGAGGCCATATTCGAACCCCTGGAGATACACTGTACACACATGTTGGTATAGTTTAGAAGGAGCCATTTTTCTCCCACAAGTAGACTTTATGATTCCACACCACCCCCGCTGTTTATTAGAGTAATGCAGGCCCACTGTAAAGAAAATGTCCATCAATGCACATGAAATAAAGAGCACTTATAATTTCACTACCTTTTAAGTAAGTGCTGTTCTGGTACATTCTGGAAGGAAACCTTTAAGAGAGCCTTAAGTTTATCCCTTGGCCTCTGAGGAGATCTCTACTTAAACAAATGCAGTCTTTTCAATGACCAAAGACATAATTTTCTAGGCAGGCTCTGACCCTTTCTCCCGAAAGCTACCTCACTTCACACGGATGCGCACACTCTCCTCGCTTCTCATCTCAGTTTTCAGGGGACGTTCACAGCCTCTGCGTGGAACTCCTGTTCTGTTGCAGCACAATCCTACTCTAAGGAGACTTTGAATTTGCAGTCTAAGTCCCTCTGAAGATGAATTCGGCCCATCCGTCCCCACTCCTTCCGAGTCCTCAGAGGCAGCGAGAGATGCTCACCCCTTCAGAGGCATCAGGAGATGCTACACACACACTCTGTCTTCAGGTCCACATGCTGTCCACGTTGCCCATTTGGAAATCATGTAGGTGCTGCCTTGAGATCGTGTGTTACCATTTACCATCACCTGTGGCCTTGCTGAGAGACTGTCCAGTTACTCAATCTCCCTCATTCTAAAGTACTAATACAGAATAAACGGATTGCATCCCTTCTCCCAGAGCACATTCGCTTTTAAAAGGGATCCTTTAGAAATTTTATCCAAAGAAATGAGTACTGTGGAATATCAGGGGCCACTGCGGGTGGTGGACAATGTCTTGGAAGCAGGTCCTTCTAGAGCTGCTCCCCTTGCCCTCCACAGTCACATGCCAGTGTGGTCCTTGGGTTCCCCCTCCCTCCCAGGCCACCCATCTCCACTTCCTGGGACGAGAAGGAAAACAGACTGAGCTCAGAGCCTCTCCCTGCCTTCGTAAACCCTCGCCTGGTTTGGTGGAAGACTTCTAACACAGCCACGGGTCTCAGAGAAGGTGCAAATAACAAAACGGCTTTTTTTCCCCATCTTATTATTTCTCTACATAAAATGGCTTGTGCCTTCCCTTTTTTTAAATAACAGCTTGAGATACAACACACATACCGTAAAGATGTACCTTTTTAAAAGTATACAATTCAATAGTTTTTTAGTACCTTCACAAAGTCGTGCAACTATCCCCAATGTTGAATTCCAGAACATTTTCATCACCCCCAAAGGAAACCCGATACCTATTATCAGTCACTCCCTGTTCTCCCCTCCCTCCAGACCCTGACATCCACTAATATACTTTGTTTCCATGCCCTTTATCTTTTCAATGGGTCCTGTCTGTCACAAATGCAAGGTCACAGGGGAATGGCAGCATCTGTTCTGCTCGGAGCTGACCAGGTGTGCGCGTGGCCCTGCTCCGCGGGCTCACGATGTGTGGGTTCCCTTCAGGAGGGGGTGCGGAGGGTGCTGGGATCGGGCCCAGGTAGCGTTTCTGCTGCTCTGTGCCCTTTGGGACCGTGAACCAAACCCACCTAATTACTGGAAATCTCTACCAGGAGGCTTTAAAAATGGAAACACTTAAGGTTATTTGCCCAGCTAAACGTTGCTTCAATGATTTCAATCAGGCACAAGAAATGTCAAGAAAACTCCGAAGCCCTGACCGACCTAATACTGGCGGCCCAGGAACAGAGAGCTGGATGGATAAGCTGCAAATTAGACGTGCATTTTGTTTTTAATACATGCAAATGCTGTTGAATTTTTTCCAGGCTCTTTCTGCACCAGCCCCCAAGTTTTAAACATAGACCATTCTGTTTACTGATACTTCCACATGGGGCAAGATGGATCTGGGCAAGAATCAAAGAGAATGAAAAGTGTCCTTACTCCCCACGCCCGCCATCCGTGTTTCACCCGCGTCATGCACTCCTTCCTGCCCGCCCAGCGGGGTGTGGGCTCTCCCTTCAAGGTGGCTCAGCACTTTCGGCGTGACTTTCTGAGGCCACTTTCCACCTCCTGCAGTTCAGTTAGCCATGTCCTCATCTGTCTTGTTTCTCACTATGAGTTTGCAATTCCTCTGGGGAAATAATCAGAGCAGCGTTTCACTGGGCTAAAAACCTTCAATGCTTCTAATTTGAAAACCACTAACTGCTGACAGTTCCATAACTCAGGGAGGTTACAGGCTCCAGGAGACGACGAGGGAGTAGGGAGATGTGGCCGCAATACAGAAAAAACTTGGAGGACGGGAACAGAGAAGCCCGCTCTGACACTGACTGGCAGTGTGACCTTAGGCAAGTCGCAGACTGGACACCTCACCTCCCCCGTCTGCAAGTGGAGAGAACATCACTCACCTCACGAGTACCTCCCAGGACTTCAGTAGCCAGTGAGTTCACAGATGTGGAGGGTTTGGAAAGCTGCAACGCTTCCTAAAGACCTAAGTTACTCTCCCTTCCCATCCAAGCACTGCTCCTTTTCTTTAAAAGGCTTCCTCAGATGCCTGCATCAAGGTGACACCAATGGGGGAGGAGGATGCTGCAGAAAGCAGCCCGTCCACAGAGAAGGGCTTGGGTGGGCACTCCCCTCGCGGGGTACCACAACAGTGTCCGGGCATGTATGTGTCCTTCACCAAAGGACCCAGAATCAATTGTGGATTCCCTTTACTGTGGACCTCTGTGCTCTTAGAAATGAAATCTTGGGCTTCCCTGGTGGCGCAGTGGTTGAGAATCTGCCTGCCAATGCAGGGGACACGGGTTCGAGCCCTGGTCTGGGAGGATCCCACATGCCGCGGAGCAACTAGGCCCGTGAGCCACAACTACTGAGCCTGCGCATCTGGAGCCTGTGCTCCGCAACAAGAGAGGCCGTGATAGTGAGAGGCCCACGCACCGCGATGAAGAGCGGCCCCTGCTCGCTGCAACTAGAGAAAGCCCTTGCCCAGAAACGAAGACCCAACACAGCCAAAAATGAAAGAAAGGAAGGAAGGAAGGAAGGAAGGAAGGAAGGAAGGAAGGAAGGAAGAAAGTCATTCTCCTACATACCACAATACCATTATCATACCCAACACAATTAAAAAAAAAAAAAAAAAAAGAAATGAAATCTTCACAGGAAAGGCTCCCTCATCCGTACGAGGAAAACCTTCCAAGAGAATCTAAATAGAATATGTGATTCTTTTTCCAAAAGTAGAATTTCTTAACAAGACTTTCTGACTTGGCAGGAACATCTGGATGGAGGTTTTCTGTGCCCATGTAAAAGTTAGGAAAGACCGCTTATTATCACCACAGGTACTCAAGGTTTCCCCTGGAGCTTATGTACCATGAAACCTCTCTCTCTCATAGCATTTGAAGTATTCCCGTTTCCCTGTGGGACACAAAGCTTTCCGTGTTGTACTGTGGATATTTTTTTGTACATGCTAGCTTCTTTGCTGGACTTATGCCTCCTTCGGCCAAGCTCGGATACGTCTTCTGATACTTTTTTTAAACCTCCCAGCACCTATCATTCATGGTATCTTTACCTGCAGTCACTTAACTACATTTTAAAAACTTGGTATTTTCTGAGCTTTAAAATGGCTGGAACCCAGGGTTAAACTTTTATCTCTACCAGAGTTTCTCAAGGAGGGCAGGAATGGCTCTGGGGCAGACACTTCCTCAGTGTGTGGGACAGTTCCCCAGGACACAGGACACAGAGCATCTTTCCACCGTTACCCACCACCCCATTCATCAAGATATGCAAAAATGCCCCCAAACATTTGTGGAATGTGTATTACAGCACATAGTTCTAGCCCAAGGAACCTTAAGAACAATGGACCACGAATGCCATCCACCTCCACAGTGTGAATCTGCTTCCTCCCGGTCCCCCCACCCTCGCTGGGTGGCCCTGGAGACACCCTCTCCCAGGCATCTCTGTGGCTCGATGGCCTGGGAGTATCTTTTACGCCCACCCTGGGCCCAGCTGTTCTTCCATTCTATTCCATATTAGCAGTGGGAGAAGAGCTCCCATCCTAAGTGTATTCCAGGCCTCAACTGTGGCCCCAACCCTGGGCTATGTGGAGTCGTAGGGACCTCAGAGACAGGACTCACTCAGCCCCATTCTTTCTGGATTCAGACTCGCATGCCAGGGGTCTGGCTGAATGTCCCAGACTTTAATATCGTGTTTTCTCCGAAATAGAGGCGTACTTCACCCTGTGTGTCTCTGGTCTGCTGGGGAGCAGGCATGCCCACCGGTAGAGCGGTCACAGCTGGGTGTGGGGAAAGTCCAGGACCTGTGATGGCTCCTGGGAAGAAGTGGGAGCAGGCACGGTGGATGAGCTGCCCCAGGGCAAGGGTTCAGCAGAGCCCACCAGTCTGGAAAGGTGCTTCCTCGTTACAAGCTCCTCAGGCCTCAAGACAGTGTGTGGTGGAGCACATGCTGTGGGGTGATGTTTTGTTTGACTGAGTTCCCATCTGGAGCCTGATACTGTACTTAACATCTACACGTGGGGACGCCCACAGAAGAACACGCCTGCCTGCAGGGCCCCAGTGGACCAGTGTGTACAATGGGGTGGATCTGCAAGGGGGGCAGCACTTTGCTTCCTCCTCTTGGACAGGCTTCCTCATGCGGGGGCTGGCTGGCATAGACAAGCTCTGAGTCTCTTCAGTAAGACCAGAGTATGAGGCTACGTCACACAGCTTCTCTGACATCAGGCCACAAGAGGAATCCCTGAAGATGGCATGCCAGGTTATCACAAGGACCCCTAAGAAAAAGGTGACGCATCCATCAGGGCTTTTCAGGTCAGGATTAGGTGGGTCAACCTGTACTGTGACACACCTCAAGGCCCTGTGACATTCAACTTAGGCAAAGATCCTGGTCGTGTCGACATGGAACGTACGGGGTTATGCTTCTCTTCTAGTTTGAGAACCTTCAGGAGCCTGTGAGCCCTAGGGGCCAGGGGCGGGGGGGATGGTCCCCTCCAGTGTCTCACACACGGGCCAACAGACATTTGTGGGGCAGAGGTGTTTAGCCATGCTGAGATGCCCGTTAACCAGGACCAACAGAGTCTCTCTAGATACGAGTTGCAGAAACAATTTTCATGATGGACACCAAGCACCATACTCTTCTCTTGTTCTCCCTTCTGAAGAAACAAACCAGCGGAGAAATAAATGATGTTGGATGTAGGGGTTTTCCTTGGAACTGTATCAAGGATGGACAAAATTTTCCAAGGAACACAAGAGACCGAAGTCAGAGGAGAGGGCACTTTGTAGAAGACTCACAAGTGAAGGCATCCTTAACCCCTGGCCATGTGGTATGACAACTCCACCCCTTTCTATCTGTGAGGATTTAATCTGATCACTTAACTCTTAAGGGATCTGTTTTGTCATCCTAAAATGGGGTGATACCGCCTTATCTTGCCTACCTCAAGAGTCAATATGGTCTTTTCAACAAATGGTGCTGGCACAACTGGTATCTGTATGCAAAAGGATGAGGTTGGACCTCTACTTCACATTACACATAAATTAACCCAAAATGGATTAGAAACCTACAACTACAAAACTCTTAGAAGAAAACATAGGTGTAAATCTTTGTGACCTTGGACTGCACAATCTCAGAGGAGAAAACAGATACATTGGGCTCTTGCTAAATGAAAAGCTTTTATGCTTCAAAGGACACCATCAAGAAAGTGAAAAGACACCCCACAGAATGGGAGAAAATATTTGTCAGTCATATATCTGATAAGGATCTAGCATCTAGAATATGTAAAGAACTCCTACAACTGAACACCAAAGAGACAACTAACCCAATTTAAAAATGGGCAAGTGATTTCCATACCATTTCTCCAAAGAAGATATACGAATGGCCAATAAGCACATGGAAAGATGCTCAACTTCATTAATCATCAGAGAAATGCAAATCAAATCACAGTGGGATGCCACTTGACACCCACTAGGATGGCTATAATAAAAAAGACAGACACTAACAAGTGTTGACAAGAATGTATAGATATGGGAAGCCCCATCCATTGCTGGTGAGAATGTAGAATGGTGCAGCCATGCTGGAAAACAGTAGCAGTTTCTTGAAAGAGTAAAGAGTTATCATATTACCCAGCAATCCTACCTCTAGGTATAAATAGGAGAAATAAAATATACATGCATACACAACTATGTGCATGAATATTCAGAGCAGTATTATTCATACTTGTTAAGAAGTGGAAATAATCCAAATGTCCATCAACTAATGAATGGGTAAAATAAAATGTGGTGTAGTCTTATAATAAAATAGTGTTAAGCAATATAAAGGAATAATGTTCTGATGCATGCTACAACATGGCTGAACCTTGAAAATATTATCCTAAGTGAAAGAAACCTGACATAAAAGGCTACATGTTGATCACATGTGTGATTCCATTTATATGAAATATCCAGAATATCTGGAATAGGCAAATTTATAGAAAGATGATACTCATGCATGGGTTCCCAGTGCAAAGGTGACAGGGCGCTCACCCCGCCATGGACACCCCGTATTTGCCTCTCCCTTTATCCCGCACGTACGTCCTGGGTCTCTCAGGGGAACACAGGCTGAGACCCCAAGGCGGCCTCGGGTCTGAAGGTCGCTAAGCCCTACTGCAGGGGAAGGGAGACACAGGCCTCCCCCACCGGCTCCATGCCGGAGCCGAGACGCTAGGTGAGGACAGAGGCAAATCTAGGCAGTCCCGGCACTGCCCTCAGACAGTCAAGTGGCTGCGGTTTACCAGGGGCCAACACTTGCCTCTGGGCGACAGCTGTAGGGCAGGATGCAACTAAAAATCACCTGGGAAATCTTGTCGAAGGCAGATTCTGAGTCTGAGGCGGCTCCTGGCTTCTGGGAACGCTTCCACATGACCGTGATGTGCAGCCGTGGTCAAGAACCCTGTGTCAGACCCTGGTGCCCGGAAATGAGCACAGAGCTCAGGGGAGAAAGGGCCACAACTACGGGCAGGAAGAGCTGAGATAAAAAATTATTCTGCTCCAAAATAAGTTCTACATTCTTCTTTCTTGGCAGGATTTTTAAAAGCAAGGCGAGTAACTATGTGTCTGTTTGTTTAATCATGATTAAATAGGAAGGTGAACCAAGCAATTTCTCAAGCCTCCATCCAGTTCTCCAATCCTATGCTATTTAGTCCCTGTGGGGCAGCGGGGTGAAGCTGGGGAAGGAGCGGAAGTTTTTTCGGAAAGCACTAATGAGTTTTTCTGACGTGACTATGAGGTAGAGTGAAGAGTTACGGTGAGTTTTTTTCCTAGGATATAAATACTGCATATTCAAGCAGCTCCCCTCTACACACACACACACACACACACACACACACACACACACTTGTTTTGCTTAAGTGGAATTTGCTTCACAATTCCTCCAGGACACACAGCTGCTCTGAAGCCCCCCGAGGAGGGAGACAGGTGACTGCGCAGGCGTAAGACACCTCCTGGGGGGCTGGGAGCCAGGTGCTGGGGGACGAGCTTGTCTTCCTGGACAACACATTTATCACGGTGCTTTATGGACGTGATCATGGACATTTTTCTTAGCCACTGTCGCATTTCAACTTGAATGATACATTTTCATTTTGAATCAGACTCACAGAGGGCCATAATTCTTAGAGGGATAAAAACAGACAGGTATACTGAAGCCTGAGACCGGGGTGAGGGAGCACCAGAGGCGGCTGCTGGCCGGCAACTCTGCATTCATCCTCTCTGGCTTGGTGGACTGTGCGGGCACTGGCATCTATTAATTTCAGAACAGGGCTAAGAGTTCCACACCCAGGGCATCGGTAGGCTGGATGCAGGAACCTGGCCTGAGATCCCAACTGAAAAGGGCTGCTTTTGGCTCGGGCTCCTTGGGGAAGAGCCCTCTGGACATTTCATCACAAGTCCCTGCCACCCTGGACCATGCGTTCCCTTTCCCTTTGCCATTTTCTTCCCTGTAAAGTGATACCTGCCCTGTGGCCAGAGAAGTAGGAGATATGTAGGAAAATGTTATAAATTGTAACCCCCCTAATCAAAGAAGCCATTCAAGTTTCCTTTGGAGACAGCTGTGCAAAGCTATGGCTGCCTGACGAGCTCATTCACGTGAAATCACTTGGCTGCACTTGGCTGCACTTCAGCCAAGGAAGCTGAAGTCTTTTTGTGATGACCCTCTGGTCCCACGAAGGTCTCCTCAAGTCAGGTCAACAAAATGACTGCTCACCTCTACACTGAGGGAGCACACGTGACACCTGTGTGTTTCCTTCAATGGCAAACACCTTGACAGGCACACAGTATCCGTTAAACCTCACTCACTTCACCCCCAGACACAGCAGAGACACACCAGGCTTCTGGATGAAGCAGTTAGGTAGCATTTTGTTTTTAACCAGCGAGGTCACTCCACGGGGTTACCAAGGCTGGCAGGTACCGAAAGTCAGGCCATGTGCGGAGTCAGAGACTACGGGTGTGGTGGTTTGCCCCCCAGCCCTTCCCCCTCACCACTCACCTTCCAACTAAATGCCACCCGAGGTGCTGTGACTTGGCGGTGGGGAGAAGTTAGGATCCAACTGAAATAATATGGATGACTCAACTCCGTCTCAACACTAACAAAAGTGTCACAACACTATGGTGCCTCTTTCCAAAAATTAGTATTTCAAATGGCAGTTTGGGGAGGAAATCCTCTCTTTGACCCTTCAGCAAAATCTGCTGAGATAGCAAATAGGAGGAGGATATGGAAGGCAGTGTTCTGGATCTAATCCCAAACATTTAAATCACAGCATTAAGTTACACTTTCTGTGATACCAGAAAATACCAGGCTTTCTTTCCTTCCCTACAATACCTTTCCAACATCCAACTGTGTTTTGCAATTACAAAAGCAAAAGGTACAGATGCCCTTGTAATTATCTGCTGGGAAGAAGTCTGAAACAATTAGGGAGGAAGGGAAAGACACCCATCAGCTGCCCCGTAAGAGGCCAGCAAGTCTGTGGGCATCTCCACTTCACTGGCAACATTACCTGCAGCCAGGTGGAATGAACAGCAGGAGAAGTGGTTCTCCATATGAATCGAAAGACTTGGAGGGAATGCATTCTCTTGGCTGCCAAGGAAGGGGTTGTCTGGATGAGGCAAAAAGCAGCCCTGGCACGCTAAGACTGGAGGACTGAGCTGGGGGAACAGGCACTGAGCTGATCTCCCCCATCACTGGACGGGAAGAGCAACCCACCATCCCTTCCAGACCTGGACCTCACGCTGCACCCTGACTCGCAGTAACCTCCCGCTGCCTCCGCATCAATCCGAATCCTCCTCACCCTTCAAGGCCCAGCTCACGTCTTACCTCCTCCATGAAGCCATGTTTCCTCCTAAACTTGCACCTACAACAGTTAGTTGTTCTTTAACTGCTTTAGGCGTGTTGCACTCACTCCTCCTAGACTGTGAACTCCTGGTGGGCAGAGGCCATGCCTTACATCCTTAATTCCCTCAGAGCAATCAGCATGGAGCCAGATGCTCGATACGGGGTGAGACATGCTGTGGAAGGACAGATTAACAGGAGAAAGGGATACCATGAAGGCAAGAAAACCTTCTCATGCTACAAAAACTCATGGGAGACCACAGGAGTAAAACGCTCTCCCCTTCCTCTTCCACCTCCTAAACAGATGATTTTGTACTGTGACAGCAAAACCAGTGGGTGGCACACGCTGTCACTCCGACTGATTTCACAGTGAGGCTGCGAGGAAGCTCCATGGGTGAATCAGAGGTGACAGAGATGGGCAGGGGTCTCTGCCTGAAGCATGGTCTACAGTTAAGCATGTCAGACTCAAAGACTTCTAGCCTTCCCTTGACGTTCTTCAAGAACAGAGGGTCATGGGCTTCCCTGGTGGCGCAGTGGTTGAGAATCTGCCTGCTAATGCAGGGGACAGGGGTTCGAGCCCTGGTCTGGGAAGATCCCACATGCCACGGAGCAACTAGGCCTGTGAGCCACAACTACTGAGCCTGCGCGTCTGGAGCCTGTGCTCCGCAACGGTAGAGGCCGCGATAGTGAGAGGCCCACACCCGCAATGAAGAGTGGCCCCCGCTTGCCACAACTGGAGAAAGCCCTCGCACAGAAACGAAGACCCAACACAACCAAAAATGAATAAATAAATAAATTAAAACGCACCTCATTTAAAAAAAAAAAAAAGAGGGTCATGCCCTCTGCAAGTCATTTGTCCTACTATTAAACAATTCATTCTGTTAGAAAGTTCTTGGCGAAACAGGTGGCTCCTTGTATACTGAGACGGGTCCCCAAGCTTCCATCTACCTTAGAATATCTCATTTTCACAGGGTCCCAATGTTCACGCCTCCCACTGGACAGGCCCACCGTTAGCACCCATTATATGTTACACACAAAGATGAGTGCCTGGGTTTCTCTGCTTACCTCCAGACCTCTGCACTGTACAGCACAGGTGTGCTTGTGAGGACCCGTGATCCCTAAGTTTCCTGCACAGGGACCCTCAACAGTTTAACATGGGACATCTCAGCTCTACTCTGTTTTGACGTACTTTAGACAGTTCTTAGACTGACCTTTTCTATTGCTTGGAGAGTTTTGAGAACTCCAGAATGCTCTTTTGAGGCGACCAGGCACATCAGGATCTCACAAAAACAAAGCTAGAAATGTCTGATATAGACATGTCCTACCCAGATAATTACCCCATAAGGATGCAGCTTCTCGCTCACATCTGGATGAGGAATAAATATGTTATTAAATGCTTATGTGCCTGGCACTGTGCTGAAGACTTCAGATGCATTACCTCATTTATCACAACAGTCTATGAAGTAGGTCTGATCATTCTACTAAATGATGAGGGAACCCAGGCTCAGAGAGATTCATTTACTCGCCTGTGGTCACCCAGCCTAGCAGTCTGGGAGCTGACACTGAAATCTAGGCCTGACTCTGAAGCCCGAGGTCCAACCACCAGCTTCTGATGGCTCCAGTCCAGGCCGCGCTTCTGCAGTCTGGTCTTTTACTTACAAGCTGGAGAGGGCAGGGAGCAGCTCCACACCAGGCCTCCAGCCTGGGCCCAGCCCACAGGACCCCACCTGCCCCCTCACGCCTCCAAGACGTCTGTTTGGAAGAACAGTGAAGAAATGCTTCACTGACGTAAGCAGTTAAGACGTTTGCCAACCACCACCCGGCAGAGCAGGGCAGGGTGATTCTAGCCCAGCCCGAGCACAACCAGCTGGTGACCCGGGGTGGCTCACTTCCTTCTCGGGGCCTCCTTGGTGAAGGTGCATCTTAAATCAGCAAGCACCCACACCTATATGTACAGCTAAAGTGAGCTCAGGCCACAACACACTTTCTACCACAAACTGCCACCTTCTGTTTTCCATCTGAAGTTATTTCGTTAAACAAACAAGATGTTGGCCGCAGCCCATTAAATTGCTTTCCTGACCCACTAGAGGGTTGCAATGCAGTTTTGAGAGACACTGGACTAAAGAAGGGGGATTAAAGAAACCTTTCTGGGAGCCCAGCAGAGAGAAGAGCCAGGAGCAGGAGTGGGCCCGGCTGCCAGTAGAACACGGTTTGAAAACCAGTGGCTCGACAGCTCCCTAGTGTCCTTGTCAAGTTCTCAAGTGGGACAAACTATGCCTGGTCTGAACCCTGTGCTTGGAGCATCACTGAAAGCCCATCCAATCAGCCAGGCTACAATACTTGAACTCAAGATTGAACCACTGTGCCCGCGGCCAGAGCCCCTTCCGCTCAGTCACAAGGCTGATGCAGATGCTGCAGGGCAGGAAGGAGGAGCACAGAGCCTTCACCTAAGAAGGGCAAGCGCGGCCCACCTCATTAATCGTGGAGCTGTCGGCCAGTTGTGTTCAGACCCCAAGGTCCAAAAATGAGATGGAGCCCCAGGACGCCCCTTGTCTGTTTTCTAAGAAGAGAGATGTGGTTGAAAGACAGGAATGGCAGCCTTCCACCCCCAGCTGGAGCAGATCATTCTGAGCAACGCTGGAACCTGCTGGGTTTTGAGAAGCCGCGTGGATGTTGCAGATTAGTGACAGTTCTTTGCACTTTCCAGGTCAAATGCAGATTCCTAATTCCATCGGCAACTTCCTTCCCAGGCCTAACATCTGGGAGCCGCTGATGGTTAAGTTGTTTCTGGGTAACTGACCACTGCATGTGAATGTTTCCTCAGCTGCAGTGGGAAAGTGCCAGGTGGAGATGGCAGGAGCGGGGCTGGGCCGCCTCTCCTCCTCCCCATTTCTGGCCCCTTCCTCCTTCTGACACTTAGAGGACCTTTTTCAGACAGGTGGGTCCCTGTGGAAAATACCACAGGCTCTGGGTTGCTACAGTGCTCTGTTCAGCTCCAGTTCCTGGCAGAAGGTGTTTGGCTTATGTGATTTCACGGACACTAGTTGGTCGCTATCTGTACCCGACCCCTATTTCAGGCCAGTGCCCAGCAGAGGGGATCCACGGTCTTGGCACAGCTTCAACAGACACTGGGGTGGCTCAATGGCCTATCCACAATGCAAATTAGATCATGATAGCAGTCTTTTAACTCAAAGAAATGACATTTTCCATCATATATTTGATTCTATATTAAAAGGTAAAGGGGTCCATTGACAGATGAACAGATAAAATGTAGTCTCTACATTTAAGGGAATATTATTCAGCCTTAGAAAAGGAAGTTCTGACACATGCTACAACAGGGATGAATTTTAAAGACATTACGAGAAATGAAATAAGCCAGGCACTAAAAGACAAACACAGCATGATTCCACTTCCATGAATCATCGGTGTAGAGTCATCAAAATCATAGAGACAGAAAGTAGAACGCTGGCTGCCAATGGAGGGAATGGTGAGTAGTGCTTAATGGGTACAGTTTCAGTTTTGCAAGATGAAAGAGTTCTGTGGATGAATAGTGATGGTTTTACAAATATAAATGGACTTAATACCACTGAACTGTACACTTAAAAATGATTAAGATGGTAAATGTTAGTGTATTTTACCACAATAAAGAACAAACAGGGGGCTTCCCTGGTGGCGCAGTGGTTGAGAATCTGCCTGCCAATGCAGGGGACACGGGTTCGAGCCCTGGTCTGGGAGGATCCCATATGCCGCGGAGCAACTAGGCCCGTGAGCCACAACTACTGAGCCTGCGCGTCCGGAGCCTGTGCTCCGCAACAAGAGAGGCCGCGACAGTGAGAGGCCCGCGCACCGCGATGAAGAGTGGCCCCCGCTTGCCGCAACTAGAGAAAGCCCTCGCACAGAAACGAAGACCCAACACAGCCCAAAAATAAATAAATAAATAAATTTAAAAAAAAAGAACAAACAAACAAAAGGTAAAGAGGACAAGGTAGGAGTTGGGCACAGGAGAAACCCCTTGGCAACTCCAGCCAGCTCGACACCCAGACCAATGCCACGGTGAAATCTGACAAGCTGTCCAGGAGGATGCTACCGTTGACACCCGTATCTCTCAGCCCACACTGACGTTCTTCTGTCTGTCAGCGCCCTGCTTGAGCCCTCAGTGCTGGGGAACGTTTCTGGAGGCTCTGTCTGGGGGGACAGCACGTAAGAGAGTTCCCTGCGGAGCCAGGCTCCAGGGGGCGCGGTACCTGGACGGGTAGCCAGCTGCACTGATCCGAATGGTCTCCAACACCCCGCACGCTCGGAGCTGCTGCACTGCTCTCTTCGGGTCAAAGCTGCAAAACACAAGACAAGCAGTGAGTGTCCCCAACGGCAAAGTAATGGAACAGCGGAGAGGGAGAGACCACCCCTCCTGCACAGGCACCCTGGAGCTCAAGGTCAGGGGCCAAGCACAGACTAAAAGACACTGACTGGCAGCACACGAACCATCTCAGCACCTCAGTTCTGTGCACGTGCTTATTCTCACCTGGCAAACTCCTCTTCTCTGCCCCCTGCATTCTGTCCACCCACCAAGGCTCATTCCTGCCTCCTCTGCAGAGCCTTCCCTCATTATTTCCATACACAGGGGCACCTGTCTTAATTCAACGGCCAAATCATATACACTCGGCACCACAAGCATTATTTGGCTCCGGAGTTAAAAGGGGGAGTCTCAGGCCAGGCAGACCTGGGTTTGAATCATGACGTGATCACTTATAGCTGCATGTGTGATTTGGGGCAAGTAACATAACCTTGCACGGCAGTATCTTCATCTGTCAAGTGGGGATCATAGAAGTATCCCTTTTAGAGGGTTAGTGTGAAGATGAAATGTAATGGCCCATGAGAGCAGTGAGAACAGCACCTGGCAGAACATTAAGGGCACACGTGTTGTTAGCTACTATCATGATAGCTGCCCAGTTAAGAATCATATAGATGAAGAACTTTATCTTCCTGTCTTTAGAGATATGAGCCATGACTTCAACAACTCACCCACCCTAAAATGCTACATTTAGCACTGAAAACCCAGTTTTTATTCTGGGTATACGTGTATGTCCTACACATATACTGAGTAGGACACTGGAATAAAAAGTCAGACATGGTCTGGATTTTCTAAGAGTATCCACACTTGAAGAGGAGAGAAGTGTATAGAAGAAGTAAACCACAAGGCAGTATGTGATAAAGGTGGTAAAAATGCTGAAAGAAACTGGAGGGAAAGATGTTGAGGTTGGCTGGGGTAATCAGGGAGTCTTCGTGGAGAAAGAATTAAGCTGAACTAGAATTGATCATTTATATTTGGGATGAGGAATAAGTGTTTCCATTTCTTTCTGGCTGTTCTGAAGCTTGGCTACAAGCCGAGGGCCTCTTGCTCCTTGCACTCTGGGAGGAGGGAGGGGAGGGGTGAGGCCCTCCAGACTCAGTCCTGGATCCTGGGGACTGTACTGGCTTCAGCACACACCTGGCCGGGCAGTCGGGCAGCCTACTTGCCCTGTTGGGTAAATGCAGATGGCAGCTTCTTTACTTCTAGGACCCAAGAGGGCTCAGGAGGCAACCTCTCACATTTGTCTGCCACGCTCCCGGACAGCCCCAGATGCTCTTCTCCCAGCAGCTGGACCCATTCAGGATTCTGGAATTCTGCAGGAAGGACCTGGCCTGGGGTCGACCGCCCTCGATTCACATCTCTCCATGGGACACACCCTCTCTGTCCTCCCATCTCTACGACCTGCTCGGCCCCTGGTCATGTTGCTCTCTTACGCTGAGTTGCACGTGGGTCAGGGGCCCAGGAGTCCACTGAGGCAGATGGTGCCCTGCAGTGGCCTGGGCTCAGCGGGCACTTGGTAGTGGGGAAACAGCAGGCATTTTCCAAGTGACTGAAGACCGCGAGCTGACCTTCCCCGGGCACTCTCTTGGTTCCAATGCGCAGGGCTCGGCGTCCCAGGAGATGCCCTCGTCCCCCTCCAGGCCTGGGCTCACTCTGACTTCCTCCCGCCTCCCCCTGCCTGCCCAAGTCCTACATTCTTTGGACACCCAGCTTGTCCATAAAGTCTTCCTGATGACTCCAGCCCCAGGGTGAACACTTTGAGTGTGTAAGGCACAACTAAGCGCTGAATTCTGCAGAGTCCTGAATACCAACAGTTACCTCAGAGGAGTTAATTTCATCTTTTTTAGGCAGAGCAAAAGCTCCTTAGTGGAAGGGTCTTACAGGACGAAAGGAAACACTCGTGCCGAGACTAGACCGCAGGCTGAACCTCTTACTATGCCACCCCCTTTGCAATTTTGCTGAGGCCGCCCCAGGATTCGGCTCAGTTCTGGGATCCGAGGAGGACCTTCATACTGGTGGTGGTGATCAGTTTCATAAGAAGCTCTATGTCCGAGGGACATAAAGGCTGCCTGTGACCTCGAGAGATCCAAGGCGGCCTTTGGGAGGCAGGCTCTGCCGTTTACAGGTTCTGCTCCTCTCGCCTCTCAAGTGATCAGCTGGGCCCTTAGTTAGGAACGCAACGTGGACGTGCTTGTCCTTGGGACAGGTTTTCTGCGCACAGCAGCCTCTCCTCGAGGCACCCTGCAGCCGGGATCTCGACTGGCCATCGGCTTCTTCCCTTTGCTTGGCACAACTACAGGGTCAAGTTCAACGTGCTGCACATGGTGGGGACGGGCAGCATGCTTGGCGAGCACCTGTGACCGCTAGTCCTTTGTGAGCTGTGGGTCTAGCTGGGGCCCCTACTTCCTCCAGGACCTCCTGCTGCTTCCTGGGTGGAAAAATGAGCTATCACTAAGAGGCCCTTCCCTCCTTAAAAGGACTATTACTCTTCCCCAGCACCCCCATCTCCTCCTGCTCTGGACCCCTGTATCATGTCTGTGAAAACTGGGCATGCCAGCTCTGGACCAGGTCCTGTCTGATGGCTGGGGAGCGGCTTGGGAACGTGACCCCTGCTCCCATGCAGTGCTGTGGAAGCTCTTTGGGGGAAACGTCTTCTCTTGGGGTCCACACACCGAGTTGGTCCCAAGGAAGGTATGTGGCAAATAATTTTTGAACTCAGCTTTAACATTCTTCCCTGCTTCTTGATGACCTCAGCAAAATCCCGTCCTTCTTCACACATCCTCTTCCCCGTGGTGGGGGAAACGAGCAAGGCTGAAGTCGGGAACTTGGACGGGCCTTAGCTCTGCCACCAACAGCCAATGTCACCTTGGGCAAAACACTCTCTCTGGACCTCGTCTTCCTCACTCATTCAATGAGAACTGAGAATATCTGCCCAACTCTAATCTACTGGTTTGTTGTAATGATCGAGTGATGTAAAAGAGAGGAAGATGTTAGGAAAAAACCGAGAAGATAGTATACCAAGAAGATACTGCCATGACCCTCCCGTGTCCACACACCCCCAGGGGACATGTAAAGCCTGCCAGCCTTCTGTACCTTAATCTTATCTCCGTGGTATAAAGAAAACTCACTGTTAAACTCTCTCAGTCTGCCTCCCTGCATTAGTTACCAGTAACTGGGAGTGAAGACCAGCCCTTCCACCTATTATATTTGGGAGGGCCACAGTGCAGACAAGCAACACCTAAGTCTGGACTGAAAAATTACCAAAGATATGTAAGGGTCCAACTGCTGAAATGCAGGGTTATACTCTCCTCTCTCAATAAACTGTGCAGGTTCAGCAGAGCCGGAAGCTTGCTGGACGCAGAGTGAGACCTCCTCCCATGGCGCCGCCTGATTGATTTCCGCACAGGCTGCCTGGGGCTCTGCGGTGCTGTGCACGCAACACGCAGGACTCCGAGGTGCTCAGGACCGCCCGCTTCTAAGATCAGTGGGCTGGCCTTCAGGAAACCTGGCCAGTTCCTCCGACGAGCCACCCCAGATGATCACACACACCCTAGGCCACCTCCTTCCTGGATACTTCATGCCCTCTCGTCTCTATGCTGCTGCGGCTTCTACAGACCCACTGACAGTCTCTCCTTCCATGTGGTCAACAGTTATCTGTGGCTGGCCACTCCTTAAGGATGAAGGCTGCGTCTTATTCATTGTCATTCCACCTGTCCTAGCCCAGTGCTCAGGACAGATGGTTTCTGAATACAGGAAGAGGTAGAGAGAAAGACTATTATAAAAGAGATGCTAACAAAGCATTCAGTGCAGGACAGCGGCTCTCCACTGGGGGCAGTTTTGCCCTCCAAGGAACATGTGGTGATGCTTTAAAACATTTTTAGTTGTCACAACAGTAGGGATGCTCCCATCTAGTGGGTAGAGGCCAGGGATGCTGCTAAGCTTCTTCCAGCGTACAGGACGCCCCACAGCAAAGAATTCCCTGGGCCAACATGCCAAGAGTGCTGAGGTTGAGAAAGCCTGGTTTTAGGGGATGGGAGGAGGGATATAGCACTTTCCTTCCAGAATGTCAACAACATCATATATGTTAATGGCATACATTTTTATACTTGTCACAAATAATCCCCATTATCTCCTTGAATTCTTCCATCAGGATAATTATTTCTTTAACCACCATGAACAGATGAGGAAATGAGACTAAGAGGGTAAAGGACTAGTTTGGGAATAGCCAAATAACCGGTAGCAGAGAATCCAGGCTTTCTGACTTGGTTCTGTATTCCCCCCATTTTCTTTATTGGGAGGAAGATTTTGGTCCTGAAGGAAAAGGAGGGTCTTAGAAAAATGGGATATTAGGACTAGAAAGTCCCTTTGAAAGTCCCCAGTGTCTTCTCTCACTTGGGAGGGGGACCCAGCATGAGAACTCGGCACGTGGCGGGCGTCCGGTCTGACGAATGAACCGCCCAGGGTCGCGCTGGCTGGGGGCAGAGCTGGTGCCAGCCCTGGACTCTCCTCTCCCGGGCCCAGCACGCCGCTCCTGCCCTTCACACGTAATCTAAGTCCTTCACACATGCTGTGTTTCTAACAGCCTCTTTTCTTCTGGAGGCAGCTGGTAAACAGATGCCACACGGGGGGAATTCCTAAGCGTGTCTCGGAAACTTGGAGGAAGGGAGAAGAATGAACGGTCAGCACGCTTCAAAGAAGGCTGATTTGACGCTGTCTTCCTAACCTTTTTCAGCACAAGGCTCCTGTGAGTGGAAGTCAAGCTTTGTTAACTGATACAAATTGCAGAAGGCAGTTCAGATATTCATTCTGAGAGTCAGAGTTGACAAAATAAATTATTTCACAGAAAGAAATTATGCCAGGACCAAAAAGGAAATCAGAAAGATGGGAAGAAAGTGCTTGAAAAATTTAAAAATATCCCTTCTCCGGCCAGAGGGAATAGCACATGTGGAGGCTCAGGGTAACAGAAGAAGAGGCTGCAGAGGTGAGTGAGAGACCATTCTGAAGGCGCAGGGCAGTATTCCAGGCAAGAAATGAAGAGAGTCTGAAACAAGGCCAAAGTGCAAGGGAGAGACGAGGGAGACCAGTGTGAGAAATTTTCAAGTAGACTCCATGGGACTTTGACAACGACTGGATCCTGGGGAGTAAGGGAGGGGGAAGAATCAAGGGTCATGCTGTCCAATATGGTAGCCACTAGCCACTTGTAAGTAATTAAAATGAAATTAGGAATTCACTTTCTCAGTCACACCAGCCACATTGCAAGAACTCAATGGTCACATTTGACTAGCGGCTACCATGTTGGTCAAGGCAGATTATAGAAGAGCTCCATCATCACAGAAAGTTCTACTGGACAGCACCGGTCCAGAGAGACCTCAGGTTTCTGGTTTGGAAGAACGAAGTTTGGTGGGTGGATGAGATGTCAGGAAATCATTATGCCATTTACTACAACAGAGACCAAATAAAGAGGAAACATTCAAGGGGGAAAGAATGAGTCTGAGTCTCCACGCGTTGAATGTGAGGAGGCCAATGCAGCTGCAGCAGGCCTGCAGAAAGGCTGGCTGGAATCTGGCACAACCCAGAAATGGCAAAGATACTGAAGAGTCACTGCTACCCAGATTTGGGTGAGGTCAACCATGTGAGTGGTGACAGAAATGGAAGAAAATTTTTAAGGTAGGAGTAGTGGCAGAATTTGGGTTAGAATGAGGGGAAGGTGAGCAAGTGTGGGTAACTCCGGAAGCCCAGCAGGAGAGGGGGTGTGAGAAATGGGACCATCTGCATCGACACACTGCTTGAGGTTATGTTTCCTCAATCAAGAAGCCTTCCCTGACCACTCCGGACATGCTCCTGTCTCTGAACTGAGCAGTCACTGTGAGACGCACTATGTCTGCATTTAACGGCACACTTCTAAGTGGTTCTCGGATTCGTGGGCACATTCAACACCACTGAAAGCAACAGGGGATCGGGGAACTGGATCTTCTCATCCCCCTGAATCCTGCGGACGGCAGACAGGTGCAACCTGTATTCGGCATATAAACCATCTGGGGAGTGCAGGATCAGCTACTCATCCTGCTGAAGATCGCAGACCTCTGAGAGGCTGTGCCTGCCCCCGCTGCACCTGAACTTCTAAGGCCACACGAAGAGGCTGGCACTCACCAGAAGGGGAGCTTCTCATCGTTGGGCTTGATGCAGCGGACGTAGTGCGGCGTTGTGGTGTTCAGGGTCTCCATGAGCAGTTGCAGGGAGGTGCGGAACTGGGGAGACAAAGATCAGTGACTGGTGATTTATTTGTCTTCAGCTCTGTGGCTGAATAATGAACAAAAAGGAGCACACACAGACTGGTGGTAGTATCTGTCAATACTCTTATTGTTTAGATCATTACTGTTTAACCCAGGACAGGGGGCCACCCAGGGACCTGGTGTCAGACTCCAGCTCTGACAGCTGCCTGGCTGCATGACCAAAACCAAGGCCCTCCCACGTCCCCGGCACCGGGGCTCCTCAAAGCACGTGGGGAGAGACCGCCCGGGTGCGTCTCACTCAGTGCCCTGATCAGATGAGATAAGGTGAGCAAGCGCTAAGAGCGTGAGAGGGACCATCGCTGTGAATGGAGGCCCATGAGTCCTAAAGGTGAGGCCCTGGAGCCCTGACACGTGGTGCCCGGGCATCCCGGGAATTACTGCCTTATAGGAAATGCTCAGAGCCGGGAATCCATCGAAGTATTAAGGTCAGTGGTTGCCAGGGGCTCAGCAGACACTCTCTTCTCTTGGGAGACACACTGGACATAAAATCCCACAGCAAACCCACAGCAGGAGCTGTTTCTCAGTTTCTGGGTCCCCAGGCTATTGACCCCTCCCTCAACAACTGCACCTCTAGACCTCTGGCCTCGCCCACAGGTGTCTGTGGTCCGGCAACATCTACAATCCCCACAGGGATTAGACGCATCGTGTGGGGCTGAAGTCATCCTCTTTCTCTCTCCTGCCAGTTCCCTCAAGAGAAGGTTTCGCAGCTTCCTTCTTCAAAGGGCACAGAAAGACCAGGCTGGGTGCTGGGGATGCAGATGCCGAGGCCACTCTGGCCTCCCTCTGACTCTGCACCTACATCCTTCGTCTCCAGAGAGGCAGCCCCGCTACACGTGCCAGGGCCCACAGCTCCCGCCGTGAGGCCTGGGGCTGACCTGGTGGCCCACGGTTTTCTTGTGCTCCTTGTTGGAGGCTTTCAGGGGGGGTCTGGCAGAGCGAACGCTGATCTTTGAAGATGTGGCAGCAGCAGAAGCAGAGTCTTTGCCATCATGGAACAAGTCAGCCACCAGGGAGAACTAGAAACAAACACAGGAAGAAGACAGAGAACAAGAGTTCCTGGACTTCATGCTGCTTACACTCTCTCCAAGTAGCTTTCCAATACACGCCTGCGAGAACTGGGAACACAAGTCCACATTATTCCTAATAGCGTTACACGCGTACAGCACTATTCCTAATGCCCACAAAGCAGGAACAACCCAAATGCCCATCAACTGATGAACAGACGAGCAGAATACAGTGAATACACGCAGTGCAATATTACTCAAAAAATAATATAAAGGAATGAAGTCCTCATACATGCTACAACCTGCGTGAACCTTGGAAACATGCCAAGTGAAAGAAGCCGGACAGAGGAGACCACAGAGTGTGTGATTCCATTTACAGGAAATGTCCAGGGGACAGAAGGTAGTATACGGTTTGCCAGGGGCGAGGGGAGGGGCAAAGTGAAATGCCTGCTGATGGGGACAGAGTTTCTTTTTGGAGCGATGAAAATATTCTGGAATTTAGCATGGCGATAGTTGTACAACTTGGTGAATATACTAAAATCACTGAATTACACAATTTAACAGGGTGAACTTTTGGTACAAGAATTATATCTCAATTTAAAGAAAGGAAAAAAGTAATTTTCCCTGACAATCTCACTTAAACTTTACCTACAAAGATGGGCAAAACTTCTTTCCCTTCTGGTGTGGTAGAAGGTAGCTATGTTCTAAGAAAACTGTTTAAATTTTTTCCATACTTATTATTACTGGGTCTTGTAAAGTTATTGAACTTCCTTAAGCCTTATTTTCTTCATCAGTAAAATAGGGATAAGAATGTACCCATTATATGGAGTTGTTATGAGACTAAATAAGAATACCTCTGTGTTAATACACTGTGTGTACCAGGGTGAAGATCAGGTCATATCAAGTGTTGTAAGGCCACTACCACACGCCTGCACGTGGGGGGGGAACAAAAGGAGCCCCAGGCCCCACTCTCTAACCCTGAGCCACTCCCAATCCCAACAGAAGAGAGGCTCAAATGCTTGTGCCTCAGGGCCCAGGCTCTGCTCCTTCTTATCCCCTGCACCTTTCTTCCCACAGCCCCCATAACGATGGTGTCGCCCATCTCCTCCTGCCAATTCTGGAATGCCCTGAGTCTGCCTTCCGGGGCCTCTGCAATCTGATCCCACTCACCCCCTCTCAGATAATACCTTTTTTCTTTAAATTAATTTTTATTGGCGTAGAGTTGCTTTACAATGCTGTGTTAGCTCCTGCTGTGCAGCAAAGCGAATCAGTTATACGTATACATATATCCACTCTTTTTTAGATTTCCTTCCCACTTAGGTCACCACAGAGCAGTGAGTAGGGCTCCCTGTGCTATACAGTAGGTTCTCATTAGTTACCTATTTTATACATAGTAGTGTATATACGTCAATCCCAATCTCCCAGTTCATCCCACCCCCCCTTCCCCCCTTGGTAACCATAAGTTTGTTCTCTACATCTGTGTCTCTATTTCTGCTTTGCAAATAAGTTCATCTCTACCACTTTTCTAGATTCCACATATAAGCGATATTATATGACATTTGTTTTTCTCTTTCTGACTTACTTCACTCTGTACGAGTCTCTAGATGAAGTTGATCACTTTACTGTCACATAAACCACCACGCTTGTTATTCCCACCTTTGCTCACTGTTATTCTTATCTGAAACACCCACCCCCTTCTCCTACCTGCTCGTCCCGAGAGCGAGCCCCATCTCTCAGGGTCCGGCCCTGCCTCCTCCATGACCCTTTCCCAGATCACTTCATCCACTCGTTTCTGCCTCTCCCAGGCTCAGTCTGTGCCAACTGGGTACCACCCGAGGTCTGTGCTGGGCCCTGAGCCCTAGGCTTGCCGAACCTACAGCCTCCTAGCCTCCCCGCTTGATGGAGGATGAGAGCTGAAGAGAAGACTAAAGGAGATAATCCACGTGAGTACAGAGGAGAGTGCCCGGCATAGAATAAGCACTCACACATGATCTAGTTTTATTATTTTTATTGGGTGTATATATATATATATATATATATATATGAAAAATCTGTCTACATTGTGAAAGTACAGATGCCTGAGGAAGTTATATTTCTGAGCTGAAGAGGAAACAGAATCATAGAATTTAAATCTGGAAGAACCATGAAGATCAACCCTCAACTTCCTGTGGCAGGTGAGGAAAGAGCAGCTCTGGGAGGAGGGACCTACCAGACCCTGCTTCAACCCCCAGTCGCCCCACAGCAACCATGGCGGGCGGCATCAGCTCGCCCAGGGCTGTTGGTTAATGGATGAGCCAGGGCTGGAAGCACTGACCTGGGCCTCCTCTCAGAAGACCTCTTCCCTGAGATTCAGCAGGTCCACATTCCTCCGACTTTCTGCCTACTTTTCCCAATGTGTTCTTTCCCAGCACCTTTCACTGGTCCATCTTCTGCACTTCTCTCCTTTGAGTTGCTGATCCCCAAAACTGCATCCTCACCACTTAATTTTTCTAACACTCATTCCCTGGACAGTATCCTTCATGCCCATGCCTTCAACTATCACCTTCAAGCCCATCTCTCCATCTTGATTTTCTTCCACTACCACGGTCCATAGTTCCAACCATCTGCTGAATATCCTGCTCCTCCCCCCTCTGGGTGTTCCACTGGAAACTCCAAATGCAACATGGCCCAAACCACCGCCACCTGCTGTCTTCCCAGATTTAGCTTAGAGATCCTGCCATCACCCTACTTCTCATCCCCATCAATCACCAAGTTCTGTCCATGGTTAAGTCTCAGCAGTCCTTTCTCGATCAACCAGAACGTCGCTGCCCTGGTTCAGGTCTACATGAGCTCTCTCCTGGGTCACTATAGTCACCTACAAAACTCGAGTGCCCTACCTCCAGGCATACGTTCATACAAACACATTCTACCCCACAGCCAGTTTTCTCTAAATCCAAACCATACCCAGTAACCCCGTTTACAGACCTGCTGGTCCTCACTGCCCATGGCAGAGAGCCACCAACACACATATTAACTGAGAACAGGGGTAGGGGCTGGAGGCGTGCGGGGAGAGGACAGCCCAGGCATGGGGACTCTGTAAACTGGTGCCAGAGAGCCAAGGCACACGCGAGAAAAGGTCAGGTGCCCAGGCAGAGTGGCACCTAGAAATTTCCATAGGGAAATAATTAATGGGAGGCTGAAGCCAGGTTCACATTCTAAAGACATCAGTGATTCAGTCTGCCAAGTCTAAACAATATATAAACTGGTTACATTATTCTAATTCATATACTTTCAGAAATAGACTTCCAAGATGTCTGAGTCTTGGGTAGAAGTTACCAACTGCATGACTACACTGTTTAAGGGATCTAATGTACTGAAATCGTTAGTAGTGGCTTTTTCCGTGAAAAATCTGTTAACTTCTAAGGTCAGGAGCATGTATCAGAACCACAGGAGGAACTTTGAAATTGGATTCAATTATAAGAGTATTTTAAAACGTAAGCCCCTTTCTCTTGCTTCAATCAGAAAAGCTATGCCTTTCTTTTTTAATTTGACATATTAAAGGATTTATAACTTAAGAACAAAAAAGGAAAACTTCTGTTCAAGGCAGATTTTAATCTACACTGGCACTGTGCTATAATTTGGGAACAACCAAGGTTTAGTCTGGAGAATTTGAATTTTATTTAAAAGTTATGTTTTAATTGTAGGTCCCTGCTATTGAGACTGCATTTGGAAGTGGTAGGGTCCCTGGGATGGAGAAGAAGATGAGTTTGTTGGGACTTTAGGGAGGAGGGGCAGGCTTTACATTCTATACAGAATTTGTATTATAAACTCAGTAAACGTACAGAGACATCTAATTTGACCACAGGACTGAAAGACCGACAGGCACCATGTTCAACCTCAGGCTGCAGGCAGTAGTAAAAGACCAGGCAAGTTAATACTCCACCACCTCACTCCCAGCCCGCCCACCAGGACAAGGGGGCTGGGCCAGACAGGGACCTCCTTGTCCCAGGAGTGTCCCAGCTGTAAATAAACCCCAAGTCTCAATGAAAAGTAGTTACCAAGCTCCTGTTTGAAAAAGGATTCACGCAAAGGAACACATTTCTGAGTGAGAGAAAAAAAAAAACTTTTTTTTTTTAATTGACTAACTCCAGTTCTGCTCTTAGAGTGACTGGAAAGTCTATTTACCAGCTGACCGACCAGTAATGGAAGTACTACAATTCGTCTTAGGGCAGCCCTCAGAAACACGATCCACCTGGGCCTTTCTAAAAATTTACTCCCTTCAGTCTTGAAAACACTTAGATAAAACCTTCAAACAAACCAAGTACTTCCCTGATACTATTTGTCACTTATTTCAAAGTGTCCACAGGTACTGGCTTTCCAGTCCTCTGCTATTCAAGTCTATATATAGATTTTAAAAGCCTGAGGCAGATCTATTTGAAAAGGGATTAAAAGAAGTATGAAAACACTTTCTAAAGACCACTTGACAGTTTAAGAAAAATGTCAGTTACAGGTATATACATAGCTGTTACCTTGGAAATCACACCTATTCACTTCCATTTATATGAACATAAAATATCTTTTCTTTAAAACAGACATGTGAAACTAAAATAAGACACACTATAATAACCATTTGATTGGAATCTCTTGTCTAGAATCTTATCTTTAAAAGCTACGGCTGTAAACAAAGTAACAAACACATTTTCTTTTCAATTCTTTTAATTGGTAAATGCTACCCTCTGGGGGGGAAAAAAAAAATCTCGAACTTTTAGGTAAGAAATATTCTGTTTTTTGGAGGAAAAGTTTCAGCACTTTATTTGTTTAAAGAAGGAAAGGGGGACCTTCCTGGATTGCAGAGAATGATTATATTGTTTTACTGACTAAAGTTCTCTCTTACATAGTTACCTATTTATTCTAAATGTTGGCAGAGGCGTTTTAACTACCAGTAAAAACTGATTTTAAACAGCAAGCATTCCAAAAACACTTAAAAGCAAATGTTATATAGTATGTTGACTCAAAGGCTATTATATAAAAAATAAATTAAGAAAAAATTCAAAGCAAATGCGTTTGCTCAAGATGAAATGTGTGTATAACCTGTAAGGAAGCTAGCAGCACGGAAAGCAATGGAACGCATGCATTGTCACCCTTGACGAGCTGAAGCTGAGGGAGAACAGAGATGGGGGGAGACAGAGTTTGGGCCTTGTTGGAGCTACTCCATCCTGACTCCTGGACCTCTGGGATCGTCACGGCCCAGGGTAGGCAGCTTTGGGCTAATATCGTCTACTTGGCCTCTGGACCACATTGGTCTCGAGATCCCTTCCGCTGGGATGGCGTGGAGAGATGGCACCATGGCTGCCTGCCTAAGAACACGGCCCAGCGTGGCCCTCACTGCCCAGCACCTGCTGGCATAAACTCTGGACCCACTGCCCATCTCTCTGACTTACACTCAGCACTGCCCCAGAAGAGGAAATCTCCAGAAGAAAAAAATTCTCCTTTTGAGATTTTTTTTTCAGATTGATAAAATATTGCTTTTTACAATGAACACTAAGAAGGAAAACCCTCCACCTTTAGCATCTAAAACAAATCAGTCTGTTAACCTGAAATCATGTTTTAAAGAGGCATCGCTTAAGTCTCTATTTATAGCTCTCTGATAGCTGAGAAAGCAATTAGCTATATTATAGCCTCTTAGGCAATATAACTGGCTTTACTAATTACATTCTCATTAACACCGTTTTATCTGGCTGCTCTTAGTGGGAGTTCTTCAAACATCCTTTTGGCTGATAGGGTATGTGGTAGTCTTCCATCCCAATACTGCTTAATTTTTCACAATGATTTGTTAATTTCTTATCAGGGATGCCACACAAAAGAAAAAAGCTAATAGGTCTCCCCCCAGATAAAAATGCTTTAAGTAAAACTATGGATTTACTTACAGGATCTAAGATCTAGCTATGCTTAGTGAGAAGAAAACCAATAAAAAAAAAAACTGGGCATTAACTAGATACCACAGGCTTGCATCTTTCCAGGTCTTTATTTTTCTCTCTGCTTTTAAGTGCGTCTTAGAAACATAAACCTTGTGGGACTACTGTGAAAAAAAATTAAAGAAAACGATAGAGGCTCATTTTAAACTATGAGTTTTAAAAATGCTACAATGACAGATGTCGCCAGAGGTGTCCATCTGTCCAAATGATTTAAAGCACATTTCTGATCACTCTGATTCGTAGCTGCAGTCTGTGGAAATCCCATCTGTAGGTTTATAGTGACCTAGTGTCGATCTCTGCTTTCCATCCTCTGGGATGTCTGAAATGGGTCCAGGGTGGAGAGTTCTCAGCGCTCCCTCCTCCTGCTGGGGTCTGGTGGGCCTAGAAGCCTCTCTCGGTTCATCTCTGAGTACTGCTGGCCACCATCACAGCACCTCTGAGGGTTTGCTGGGATGGGGGTGGAAGGGTCTGACAACAAGGTCATTGGTTCTTTAGAAATGTTAGTTGGTGAAGGGGAAGGCTAGAGTTGTGGCAGGTGGACAGGGAAGAGAAAGGAGTTGGTACCATTTAAGAGTAGATCACAGACCTATTTTACACTCCAACTTAGCAATAACTCTAGACTTTTGAAGTGCACATTCTTTGAACCGTCAATTCCATTTCTAAAATTTTACAGACATAACTATACAAGTAAGCAAAGATATATGTAAAGGGCATTCCTTGCAGTATTATCTGAATTAGCAAAATACCAACAGTTGTTTAAAAAAAGAAGTGGATATGTACTCATGTGGAAAGATGGCCAAGATACAATGGTAAGTGAAAAATTAGAGAGGACAATGTATAATGCAATTCATTGCAATCTTTTTTTAAAATTTTTTTGGCTGTGTTGGGTCTTCGGTACTGCGTGTGGGCTTTCTCTAGTTGTGGTGTGCGGGGGCTACACTTCGTTGCGGTGCACAGGTTTCTCATTGCAGTGGCTTCTTTTTGTTGCGGAGCACGGGCTCTAGGCGCACGGGCTTCAGTAGTTGTGGCTTGCGGGCTCTAGAGCGCAGCCTCAGTAGTTGTGGCACACGGGCTTAGTTGCTCCGCGGCACGTGGGGTCTTCCCGGACCAGGGATCAAACCCGTGTCCCCTGCATTGGCAGGTGGATTCTTATCCACTGTGCCACCAGGGAAGTCCCCATTTCAATCTTAAAAATGATGTACCAGTATGTTTGTATCATCAGAATGGGAACTCGTGAAAAGGGAGGTCAGGAATGGGAGAGAATACTTTCATTTTATATATTTCTATACTATTTGAATTTTTATAAGCCTATATTTCATTTCTAATAAAAACCCAATCTACAATGATATCCCTATTTAGAAAAGAGCTAACATGGCAGGCCTGAGACTGCCATCCTAGAAAGGCCTGCTTACAAGGTTGACCCTTGGCTGGTGTCTGGAAATGTGGATTTTGAGAGGATTTTCAGCAGTCCCTGATAAGAATGGTTCACTGAGCCTAAACTGTTTATGCAAACAATATGGTTTATGCTGAATGAACCTGCTTTCCTTCTGGGAGTCTGGAATTTTGGTATGTGCTAGGCAAAGGGTGCCCACGTCACTGACTCTCAGTAGGGAACCCTAAATGCCCAGGCTCAGGTGAGCTGCTCTGGTAGACAGGTCACAGGCAACATCACAACTCACTGCTGTGGGAATTAAGTATATTCAGTGCGACTCCAGCGGAAAAGGACTCTGGAAGCTTGCACCTGGTTTCCCCTGGACTTCACCCCATGCACCTTCTCCCTTTGCTGATTCGCTTTGTATCCTTTTGCTGTAATAAATCATAGCCATGAGTACTACAATATGCTGAGTTCTGTGAGTCTTCCTAGCAAATGGTTCAATTTGGGGGTGACCTTGGGGACTCCCAGCACATTTCTATTAGTCTTTTCCATAGAACCTTCTTCTTGACCTTCACAGCATTACCAAAATTTTTGATTAAACTCTATATCTTTTCACTAGACTGTAAGTTCTGTGAGGTTAACTACATACATTTGTTACCACTACATACCACACAAATATTCAATAAAGTTTGTTAAATAAAAATAAGAAAAAAAATCTCAGTGACTAATAACAGATGATCTGCTGGAGAGAGAGTGTGAGAGATTCCCTTCTAGATTCTGGGATCCCTAAGAGACACCCAATTAAGACAAAAATTAATGGCAGAACCAGACGCTGCATGCCCCTCATTTGTGCTCCCACCTGAAAGGAGAAACTTGTAACAAAATTTCTCAGCCCTCTAAGGCCAGTGTCACAGTAACAGGAGGTCACAGGCGTCTAACTTCTAAGACGCACACAGTGAGGACACGTGCTCCTCAGGGCTCAAACCATCCACTTCTACTCTCTCCCTGTGGCTTTTCTCCCGTTCCCCACCTCCCTTGCAAAGAATGGAAAAAGTCATGTTAACCACCATGCATTAGAGGGCTGGACACCTGGCAAGCCGAGGGGTTAATCTTGCACTGACTGACATGCACATTTACCCAAAGCAAATTTGTCTTAGTGACGACTAAGTCCCTGATGCTCCAGATATTGGGAGATGACACAGGGCCAGGGTCTGCCCCGGGCCGCCCAAATTGCTGGTACTGACTCAAATCCTCCCTAAAACCCTGGCCTCAGGACCACGTGATTTACTTGCTTTAGGTGCCTGGGTCCATTTTGCGGGGTGTATTTTCTCCATTCCATCATCTCACCCTACTGCATTCATCTAAAGCTTATCACAAAGAGAAATTAATCTGCCATTTCTAGTGTTATCAGGCCTCTGCAGTGAGTTCAGTACCATGTGGTCTGGTAGAAAGCCTCGTAAATCCTGGAGAGTCCTTTTCTGGGTTCCCTCTGAAGGGCTGAAGCCAGCAACGGCACCTGCGAGGTGGCTTTCTGTAACGGCGGGGCTCGCGCTCCCCGCACCCCCCAACCCCAGCCAAATCTCCTCTCTTTTCAGGTACTGTATGCTTGTTTTCCTGCCCACTCACAGCCCACTAGAACGTAAACACCTAGAGGGTAGAATCTATCTTATTCACCTTTGTACAAGGTGCATTTAGGGGCAGTGCCTCACAAGGTATGTGCTTAACAAATATTTGTTTAGGTGAATCAGTGCCTTGTTCCCTCTACCTGTAGAATGGACACAATATTGGCTATCTTTTTGTCATGCTCCTGAGAAGGAAATAACTGAAATTCCGGAGATAACAGAAAGTAACATTCCAAAATTGTAGATTTAAGTGTCCCTTGAATCCTATTATTCAAGTTTCTGGCCATAGGGAAGTTCCACAGACTGCTAAGCAGAAATTAAACGCACCGATACTAGGATTTGAAGGGGTTTAAGTACTTTTACATCTGCACGTAGGAGATGGAGGACAAATGATCTGATGGATGCCAGCAATGTTTTCACAGTTATACCTACCATCGTCTCTCCGGATTGTCACTTCTCCTGTTCCCCCCAACCCCCCTGTCCTTCCATTAGCTGGTATCTTTCCCAGTCACCTCTGTCATCCCCTGCTTTCTTCCCTCCATCAGGCTGTTCTCAAATTCTCAGACTGAAATAACCTACAGACCCCTCACCTCCCCCCACCCCGCACCTCTGCCTCGGCCCCTCCAGAGTGGGGACACCACCAACCACACCCTGTCCGGCTCTGGCCGTGGACACTCCGCCTCTGTTTCCCTGCTTCTGACGCTCTTTACCTTGCTGGCCTTTAGAATGTTGATCTGCTCTTCGTACACCGTGTCTCTGTTTTTCTCCAGAAAACTCTCTGAAAGGTACTCCACCTGGAGCCATGGCAGGAAACAGAAACGGTAGTTAGTGCTCCAGCCTGACCCGGGACCCTCAGCAGCTTCTCCAGTAGTTTCAGCTCATCCACAGTGTTTTCTGAAAAGAGCTGTGCGTACATGGGAAACCCACAGATATTCTCATCCAAAATGCAAACCCAAGATGTGATCAGGGTTTACATAGAGGGAGCTGAATATTCATTTTGCAGAAAACCATATTGTTTTAAAAAGGAGTTCCTGTAAGATGGCCTTTAATAGAAGGCTTCCTTTGGGTGCTCTAAATGCAGCTTGTCAGCCTCACCCCAGATCTACTGAATTAGAACTTGCCTTTGAGCAATACCCCAGGTGACCTGCACACACATGAAAATTTGAGAAGCACTGGGCTAGCGCACACAGAACACAATCCAAGTAGAGAAATTCTAAGTTTACGCCAGCTGCTGGGAAAGGAGCTACCTGAAGAAGAGCCACTCTTTCCTTTTCTCTCTCAGGCTCCAGGAGAGTAGACAAGGCCCCAACCAAGAGACTCCAGGCCCTCTGAATTCAAAGGTCAGCTCCCTCTTAGCCCAGGAACCCCGAGTCCACCTTGGACGGGGCTCACGGAGCACCAGGCCCACCAAAAGGAGACCCACCTTATCTGCAAAGTGGACGACAATGAAGGCCGTGTTGGACATGCGGGGTTTCTGGAAGTGCTGGCTGCCAGAGTGCCGGTCGTAGAGCTTCTGAGCCCAGTTCTGGTCAGTTCCTTTGGGGACCTGTGGATCCACAAAATCAGGTGCTTTGTGAAGAGGAAAAAGGAAGCCAAGAGTCAAGGCAGAGTGATGGAGTCCGCCAGTAAGCTGACCTCATGAGGCTGGATTCAGCTCTCAGACCTGGACCCTAACTGGACGTGGAAAGCAGATTCAACCGTGAACACCTGGGATCCCACATGGCATGCTCTCAACATGCCCTGTACGCTGGCACCCTGTAGGGGTGCACCGAGCCTCAAAGAACCTGCTGTTTGGCAGATGCTGGAAGAGTTGGGAGAGGATGAGGGTGGAGGCCAAGGTCACAGGAGTAGAATCATAACCCACAGGATAAATCTGAAGATGCTTCTTTGCTCTGGTGGGGCCAGTGACTTCAGGGTCATGAACACACCACATCCACGTCCAGCGCCAAGCTCCTGCTCACTCAGGTCAAGTCCTGCAGCAGGAAAGCCCTCTCTCTCTCTCTAGGGTCATCTGAATACCAGTGTCCAGGCTCAGCTCAAGTCTGTCCTCTTCTCTGGAGCCTTCCCTGACGACCCTTGATCTCACTTTGGAATTCTTCCAATTTAGCTCTTACACATGCACTGCCTAATATTGTTCATCATTTGGTTTCTGTGTATTGTCTTGTCTCTCTAAACTGTAAAGTAAGCTTGTTGGGTTCAGGAAGTATGCCTTACTGTTTTTTTCCTGTCCCTCAAAGAACTTAAAACTGGATTCCAGCCATGCATTGGGTGCTAAGTACCTGGTGATTGAGCTACGCAGTACTAACCTCTACCTCCCCCCAATTTAAAGTTAGAGATTTACTACATGAATAATTCTGAAGGGAAGCCTCTTTTAATATCTTTAGAGATGGCTTCAGAAGTGAAAAAGCATCTTGCTTTGTTGAAAACACAACATGGAGTCACTGTAACCACCACTCAAATTATCAAGAAAGATGGTACCTCTTCTGATGGGAAGGTGCTCCCCACCACCCATCATCCTTGAGCATCACTGCACACGCCCCTTCCTCAGCTATGGGCCACCAACTGACTTGCCCTTTCATTAGTTTAGGTTGTATATTTGGATCAGGCAGGGTTGAAGGTGACCATTGCACTAGCCATTTAAAAAGGTCTTTGTTGGGCTTCCCTGGTGGCACAGTGGTTGAGAATCTGCCTGCCAATGCAGGGGACACGGGTTCGAGCCCTGGTCTGGGAAGATCCCACATGCTGCGGAGCAGCTGGGCCCGTGAGCCACAATTACTGAGCTTGCGCATCTGGAGCCTGTGCTCCGCAACAAGAGAGGCCGCGACAGTGAGAGGCCCGCGCATCACGATGAAGAGTGGCCCCCGCTTGCCACAACTGGAGAAAGCCCTCGCACAGAAACGAAGACCCAACACAGCCATAAATAAATAAATTTTTTTAAAAAATAAATAAATAAATAAAAAGGGCTTTGTTTAGTACATTAATAAAACCTGTGCCATACGAAAAGTGCTTACACACTTGAGAACAAATTTCTCAAATACTTTGTAAGCAAACAGATTTTTCTCAATATCCAACTTGGTGTAACTAGTATTGAATATCCAGTGCTAAGTGCCACAGGATTTTTAAGAAAACTCCTTCTTGAAGGAGGCTATTAATTGTGTTGGGCAGACAAAATAAAATATATTTAATTCAGCATTTAAAAATATATTGTTTTATATTTGTCTCCAAGCATCCTGTGTTTAGAAACACCAGGTATGGGGGGAAGCGAGAGGGCAGCCTGGCGGAGCTGTCAGGAGGCGAGGCTGGAGAACAGGAACACAATGGACCCAGCACTGGCGGAACTGGGGAAGACAGAACTGAAAGCGTAGGGCTATGATGAGAAGCCCCACCTGGTCAACACTTGTATTTGCCGGTATCAAAATCGTCTTGTCTTGACAATGAAATTGGACTTCTGTCAGCAGACTCCATAATTCCACATAGTCTCTAACTCAGACTTGCATAAATCAATGAGTAAGGGAGGCCAGGAATCAAGGTCATAGGTATACATATTTCCTGACAAGGGTCAGTCTCCCTTCTCACCCCCACCCTTGACTAAAAATAAGGGCCAGCAGGAATTCACAACCATTAAGAATCTCAGATAATAATCAAAGCAAATGCCCAAAGAACTTACTGCCAGGCAGTTTTCTATACATTTTCGATGTATTAACTCATTCAATCCTCGCAATAATCCTATGAGCTAGGTACTATGGCTATATACATTTCACAGATGAAGAGACTGAGACAGAGAGGTTAGGTAACTTGCCCAAGGTCACACAGCTGGGAAATAGCAGAACTGGGGTTCAAACCAGGACAGGCTCTAGAGTATGTGCTCCTCACTATGATGCTTTCCTGCCTGACGAGAGAGTTTTAAAGGTAACCACAAAGGCAGGGTTAGGCAGAAGGTAGTTACTTCCAAAAATCTTTCCAAAAGTAGATTTAGAACAGGCATAGGAGATAGAAAGCAAATTTTGTATTTTGATAAAATCTACGGTAGACTGTGGTTATCAGTAGCTCTGGAATATGCAGCGAATCAAATCCTTTAAAAAGAATCTGCCAGCAGCTTCATGCAAGCTTCCTTCCTCTCCTCTCCAAAGGCACTGGACCAGAAGCCTGGACCCCAGCTCTGTCCTCATCTAGGTGGGTACTGTCCCTCAGAGGGCTAGTCCCTCTGATCTGCTCTGTTGGCCACTGGTCACAGCAAAAAGTGAAGGCCCCATCTATATGAAATGTCCCGGAGAGGCAAATCTCCAGAGGTAGTAAGTAGACTAGTGGTTGCCTAGGGCTGTGGGGGAATGGGGAGTGACTGCTAAGGGGTTTCTTTAGGGGACGATGAAAATGTTCTAAAATTGATTGTGGTGGTGATGGCTGCATGACTCCGAATATACTAAAAAAACACTGAATTGTGTATTTTAAATAGGTGAATTGTAATGGTTCATTAATTCTATCTTAATAAAGCTGTTAAAAGTACATTAAACCTGACTTTACTCTTTGTTATTGAAATAAAACAGAGAAAACATGGGGGCGGGGGGGGGGGAGGGGAATGAAAGTCCTCCGACTTACTAAGCCCCTCAACAGCTTGGGGTATAAACCCTGTGGCCCAGGACAACTTTTCACCAAGGTGCTCTTGGAACCTTGTCGGAAACTGTACTCTCTCTTGAAGATGTCTGGCTGCCATCACTGGCCTGGGACATCGCCAGGGGCCAAAGCCTGCCCCAGCCCAACAGCTGACAAGAGCTGACTGATAAGGACCCCAAAGCCAGTGATTCCATCTCTGCTCCTTGTCCCGTCTTCCTGGGCCACTGCCACCCCGACCGCCTCCCCGGTCACTATCTCACTCCTTCCCATACCTCCGTGGGCTCCCTGATGCCCTCTCAAATGACCCTGCCCCCATCAACCCCGAATCCTCCGCGATAGCTGGGCCTCCAGGATGCTGCTGTCCTAACAGCTCTAGGCGGAGGTGGCTCCTTCCTCCCCACCTGGCAGCCATCTCCTCCAAGGCCACTTCCGGGCCTTTACTTTTCCACCCTCACAAAACACCCTCTCCGTGCGCTCAGCCAAACACTAATTCTAGACCAACTCAACCACCCATCCTGTCCTTTCCCACACCTGGGTGGCTGGCTAAGATCACACATCAACTCCTCTTCCCTTAATCGACTCCTGCTGATAATTTGATATAATTTAGTATTACTGCCAGAAAATAAAATCAGATTTCACTGTGAGCGTCACTGCTATGGATTAAGACACTGTGCCCAGATTGAAGGGGAGAGTTGACCCCGACAACTCCTACATCTCACTTTACGGTCTCTAATCTCAGTAAACACATCTCCGCACTCGGTACTGCTCGCCCCTATTTGTAGGACACCCTGTCCCCTCCTCCTCTGTTCTCTTCAACTTCTAACCCTGCTGCATCTTAGCAGATGCCTCGTTTCCTCCCTCGTAGGGAAGCCAGCTGTCAAGCAGGAAACTTCAAATTCCTGCTCTACATACAGAAACTCAGCTGCGTCCACAGCCCTTCGACCCCTCGGGCCCTTCTCACGGGAGGGAACGTTTCTTCCCCTAGCCGGCATCCTGCACACGCACCCCTGCCTCCTGGAGACCTGGATCCACCCATCTTCCCTCTCCCGGAAGCCTCTCCCGCCTCTCCTCTCTCTCACCTCCTCCTTTTCACAGCTCAGCCTCCAGAAAGGAATTCAGACTTGCCATCTCCACTGCCTCACCTCCTATTCTCTCCTCAAGTTACTGAAATCAGGCTTCTGCCCAGACAACTTCCTTGAACCTGCTCTAACCAACAACTCGCTGTCAGATGCAGGGCCTCCAAGGCCCTCACCACTGCTGCCCTCCCTCCTCGGCCCCTGTGCTCCTCGCCTCGAGCCCTCAGCATCTCCCCCCAGCTGGACAAGCGCAACGCCGCCAGTGCGCTGCTGACTCCAGTCTCCCTCCAACTTACGTTGCACACAGTTGCCTGGGAGACCTGTCGAAAAGCGAGTCACATCTGATCGCACCTCTCCCCCGCTTCACACCCTTCCACCCCCAGAGCCTCCAGAGTCAAGTCCAAACGCCTTCGCCGGGCAGGCAAGGCCGAGCCTCCTATTCTTGGACGGTTCCTGCTCCCACCCTCGCCTGCCACCACCATGGGCTCTCTCCAGACAGATAGGACCATTTCATATTCTGTGAACGTGACATTCCCTTTGCCCAGAACCCCTCTCCCCTCATGTGACCCCTGCTTACACAGCTGCTCTGGGCACGCTTTCCCCCTGAAACTTTCTTCTCAGTGTTTCCATTTCCCTGTCATCCGGGGAGATGATCTCAGTGCTTGCTCGACCCCCTCAGAGGTGTGTTGAAGGGAACATGGGGTTCGCAGGGTGGATGAATGCGGGAAAGCCACTTCCCCCGCCTCCACCACAGGCTTCGAAGCTGCTCACAAGCCATAGCCTCTGGGGCGACGTCTTAGGAAACCACAAGCCCTTGGTCTTGATCCACAGTAAACTCTCATGAGAGCAGCCTTGCCCAGGTCAGGAGACAGAAGGGTATTCACCTCCCGTCTGCAGCCTGCTTTCCTTCCACTGCCTCAACAGTAATATATTAATTAGGAAGGTCCATCCTCGTCGGCTCTGCAGGCTGGGTTCCATGAAACAGAGAATCCTAGTCAACAGGGCAGAGCTTGCCTCTCCGACCCAGGCCTTCCTTTGTGGGTCCCTAACACCGTCTCCCCAACCTGAGATGGTGTCTGTATCTTCATTCACTAGAATTGCTTCCAGGGGTCAAAGTATCATTTTCACAAAATTCCTGCTAAAATCCAAGTATGTGATTTATGAGAAAACATGCACTGACATCTCAAATCCTATCAGCCCTAACCAGTTTGTTCCTCCAAGAGGGAGGGACTGATGACCGGGACACGGGGAGGGCAGGGAACTCGGGGTCTGAATTCGGCGTAGACACGCTTACGTCCACAGCGTCCACAGCAGCCTTAGCGCTGGGGGGGGGGGGAGTTTTGTTACGAGCAGCCTGGAAACTACCATTTTCCACAAGCAAACACCCTCTCACCTGGCCGTGGTTACTGAGCAGCAGCTGTCGTTTGCGGCTCAGTCTGGGTCTGACGATACATTCATGACTGTAGGGAAGCTTTTCCACCTGGAGGAATCCGGAGCACTCTGCTGTCCTGGTCCCCACGCCTCCTCTGCAGCTTCTGGCACCCATCACAGGCTGAGGAGACCCACCCTGCGTGCTGCCCCTTTCAGTCCACGGCTACCCCGTCTCCACGTTTCTCATTTAAATCTCAGCCCACTGGTCCCACCCGCCACTAGGTGTCTTCTCCAGGAGAAGTGATTTTTCCCGATGGCTGCTTTTTATTTCATTTGGCTTCGTGGCCTGTCGCATGGGGGTCGCAGAACCCACTTCTTCACGGCACGATCTCCTGATTCTTTCTCACCCTGCAGAGTGTATCTGAGGCAGCTCCACATCCAACAGGATGGCTCCCGAGAAACGCAAAATGCCCAGGTGCGACCAATTCCATGGGAATCCCTAACCTGCTTAGGTCAGAGCCATGGGTGCTGCTAGAAGGGTGCAGCAGGCTGCCCTATTTTTTAAAGTCAGATTTACAGTATGATTTCCATACAGCAAAATGTACCCTTTTTAAGTGTACGGTTCCATGACTTGACAAAAGTAATAACTGTTGGTTAAAAGTCCATCTGTTACTAGAAGCTGAATCAGATTATGCTGAATGACCCTGAATTCCCAGAGCGGTTAAACCTGGCGGAAGATGGTGCCCACGCTGTCGGGTTTTGTATTATTCCTTAATTTGGTGTTCAGCTTGCCTCCCCTGCTATACTTGTGACTGGCGGCCAGTGAGTTTGAAAGTGTCACGTTCACAGTACTACCCCTAATCCAACGGGACACTCCGAGTCCCCACCAGTTTGACCAGCAGGAAACCCAGGCTTATCCTCAGACCGTCCCTTCTAAGGAGCCTCAGGGATGGGGAAGCGAGGACCTAACAGAAATGCCGGGGCTGAGTGCAGCTCAGCACCCTTTCTGACTTGGTGTGCCCTGCCCTTGAGGTCACTCTGCTGTCACTCCGCTGCCCCCGCTGGGCTCTGGTCCCTGCCCACAGCCCTCTGCGGGCCCCCCGCCCTCACTCAGGCCAAGCTCTTCCCTGGCACCATCCTGTCCCCCCTCTTCACCCTTTGCTGGCTGGCAGGGAGATCCCCGCCTCCACTCCTGAGGGTCTTCCCCTCAAGACCAGACATACAGTAGGTGCATAATACACTCTGCGTGTCTGGCAGGAGCTTGAGTTGGATACAGTCTTCAACTTAAATCACCTAATTTTACAAACCCAAACAGAAGGCACCACAGAGCATAAGGCAGAGACCATCCCTATAAACACAGCCGGATTTTACTTCCCCTTAGCTTCTTGAAAGTAATACAGGCAGCATGCATTCGGTAGGAAGACTGAACAGGAAGGTCTGGGGATCCCTACTGCCCCGGGAATACCCAAGGCTGCAAAGTCTAGGGATTTGGGGAAGTTACTTTCAAAACTGCTGAATATTTGCACCTTGGTCCTCCCTGCAACCACTGCCTACTTTTCAGCTGCACTGCTAAGCACTCCTCCACCACTCCTGGAACCACCTGCTGCCCAGCCCAGTGCTGCTCTGAGTGCCCCCCACTCCCTCGTCCAGAGGCTTGGGTCCCACTCTCTGGACAGCAGTCTGAGGCCTCTCACTGTGCACTGGGACCCGTGTTCTCACTGCTGTGACTTGACATTCCTGGGACATGTTCCCTAGGGTAGTGGCACCTCTGAGAACCTCAAACTGTGAGCCAAAACAAACCCACAAGCAGCCCTGGATTGCCTGCCAAAGGCAGGATAAATCAGGGAAAACTGATTAGACAGCTGCTGAATTCACAGACTCAATCACCCTGAGGCACTGGGCTGTTCCTATGAGAGGTATGTGTAAGGTGAAAGGGGAGGCCAGGCCCTTGGGGCTGTGGTTTTGGTGTAGTCAGCGCTTCAGCACAGAGCCAGGTAGAGCAGTGCAGAACAAGCCGCCTGCCTCAGAGCCCTGTATGACCTTGGACTTCACAACTGGGTAGGGGCATGAAGAGCTGGAGCCCTCCTGGAGCCAGGGCCTGGGGGGCTGCGCTGGCTCAGCAGGCCAGAACGGGACCGAGGACATGGGTTGGGGGTGTGGAGCTGGAGAAGGTTACGGAGAGGATCACAGAAGATCACACGGGGGAGGGGAGCATGTCCCCCTGAGTGTCAGAAGGGGGTTACTGGCCGTGGACACTGAGCCAAGAATATGAGTGAGTGGTGAACACCGGGAGGGGAGACTGGAGGGCCTGGGCTGTGACTTCTGTCATTAAGCCAGTGCCACTCAAGGCAGGGACAACTTCTTATCACCTTTACCACAACCTCACAGGTGGAGCAAGCCAAGGCTCACCTCTGCCACACTGAGGAATTACCTGTTCCTGAATCTGACTCCAGATGAAGTCCCCAGCTTTGAAAATGTGCTGAAAAGCACCAGATAAAAATGTGGCGGGGAGGACCTTCAAGACGGCAGAGAAGTAAGACGTGGAGATGAGCTTCCTCCCTACAAATACATCAGAACTAAATCTACATGTGGAACGACTCCTACAGAACACCTACTGAATGCTGGCAGGGGAACTCAGATTTCCAAAAAGGCAAGAAAATCCCCATGTAACTGGGTAGGGCAAAAGAAAACAGGAAAAAAAAAAAAAGAGAGACAAAGGAATCTGGACAGGACCTGCCCTTCTGGGAGGGAGCTGGGAAGGAGGAAAAGTTCCCACACACTAGGAAGCCCCCTCACTGGTAGGGCTGGGGGAAGCTTTGGAGCCACGGAGGAGAGTGCAGCAACAGGGGTGTGGAGGGCAGGCTGGAGAGATTCCTGCATAGAGGATCGGTGCCGACCAGCACTCACCAGCCCGAGAGGCTTGTCTGCTCACCCGCTGGGGCAGGCAGGGGCTGGGAGCCGAGGCTCCGGCTTCGGAGGTCGGATCGCAGGGAGAGGACCGGGGTTGGCTGCGTGATCACAGCCTGAAGGGCCTAGTGCACCACAGCTAGCCGGGAGGGAGTCCGGGAAAAAACTTGGGCCTGCTGGACAGCAAGAATCCACTGTGGCGGGCTGCAGGAGAAGCGGGGCGGGCCCACCATAGGAGCTTCCTGCTCCGCGTGCTCACAGACGGCAGGGCAACGCCTACACAAGTGTGAGCGTGAGCTGCAGCTCTCATCTCGGAATCCAGAGGCTGCTGCCGCTGCCACCAAGGGTCCTGTGTGCAAGGCAGGTCACTGCCCACACCCTCCGGCAGCCTGTACAGCCCGCCACTGCCAAGGGTCCCGCGATGCGGGACTAACTTCCCTGGGAGAAGGCACAGCACGCCTCAGGCTCTTGCAACTCTGTGCTAGCCTCTGCTGCCGCAGGCACACCTGCACATTCCAATTGTGACTGCTGTATCCCTCCCTCCCCCCGGCCTGAGTGAGCAAGTGAGCCTTAATCAGCCTCTGCTTTCACCCCCTCTTGCCTGGGAGGGCAACAGACACCTGAGGGCAGCTCACACGCAGAGGCAGGGCCAAAGCCAAAGCTGAACCCCAGGGGCTCTGCAACCAGAGAAGAGAAAGGGAAATCTCTCTGTGCAGCTGCAGGAGCAGGGGGTTAAATCCCTGCAATTGGCTTGGTGAACCCCGCATGCATGGAATACCTGAATAGACAACGAGTGTTCCCACAATTGAGGCTGTGGACTTTGGGGACAAGTACACGCAGGAGGAAGGCCAGATCAGAGGCTCAGCTGGCCCAACAAGGCCCATGGCAGGTCCAGAGACCTACCGAGAAGTATTAGAAGACTTCCTGGATGGGCAGCGATTGGCTGTGGCTCACTGGGGGGACACGGACACTGACAGCTGAGGCCCCAGGAAAACATCACTATTTTTTGTTTGTTTGTTTTGTTTTGTTGTTCTTTTTTTATGATTATTCTTTTAATTTTAATTTTTTATTTACTTTTTATTTTCTTTCTTATGCTTTTACTTTTAATATATTTTTAATTTTATTCATTATTTTTTTCTTCTTTCTACTGTACTTTTTTGTTATACTGTGTTTTTTTCTTTGTGTTTGTTTTTTTTCTTTGTTTTGCTTTGTTCTCATTTTATTTTAAACTATATTACCTATTTTTACTTTACTACTTTGTTGTTTTGTATTTTTTCCTTTTGTTTTCATCTTTCTTTTGTCTTTACATTTTTTTTATCGTTTTTGTGTGTTTGCTTTATGCTTTCACTGCCTTTTTTTAGTTTGCTTTCTGCATTTGATTTGTTCCTGGTTCTGTGTATTTATTAGTTTACTTTTTAGTGTTTGTTTTAGTTTTTGAGCTTGTTTATTGGTTTGGTTGCTCTCCTCTTCTTCATTCTCTTTTTTTCTTTTCTTTTTGTGAGTGCTTGTATGTATGTTTCTTCATGTGATTTTGGCTGTTTAGTTTTGCTTTTACCATTTGTCTTGGGGTTTTGTCTCTTTGTTTGTTTGTTTGTTTCTTCTTCCTTTTCTTCCATGCCGTGTGGCTTGCAGGGTCTTGGTGCTCCAGCTGGGGGACAGGTCTGAGCCTCTGAGGTGGGAGAGCTGAGTCCAGGACGTTGCACCACCAGAGAACTCCTGGGCCCATGTAATATTAATCGGTCAGAGCTCTCCCAGAGGTCTCCATCCCAACACTAAAACCCAGCTCCACCTAAGGGCCAGCAAGCTCCAGTGCTGGACGCCTCATACAAACAACAAGCAAGACAGGAACACAACCCCACCCATTAGCAGTCAGGCTGCCTAAAGTCACACTAAGCTCACAGACACCCCAAAACACACCACCGAACGTGGCCCTGCCCATCAGAGGGACAAGATCCAGCCCCACGCACCAGAACACAGGGACCAGTCCCCTCCACCAGGAAGCCTACACAAGCCACTGGACCAACCTCATGTACTGGGTGAGAGAAGTAAGAGGAACTATGGTCCTGCAGCCTGCTTTCTGACCTCAAACACAGTAAGTTAAATAAAATGAGAAGACAGAGAAATATGCAGCAGATGAAGAAGCAAGGTAAAATCCCACAAGACCAAACAAATGAAGAGCAGATAGGCAGTCTACCTGAAAAAGAATTCAGAGTAATGATAGTAAAGATAATCCAAAATCTCAGAAGCAGAATGGAGAAAATACAACAAACGTTTAACAAGGACCTAAAAGAACTAAGGAGCAAACAAACAGTGATGAACAGCACAGTAAATGAAATTAAAAATTCTCTAGAAGGAATCAATAGCAGAATAACTGAGGCAGAAGAATGGATAAGTGACCTGGAAGATAAAATAGTGGAAATAAATACCACAGAGCAGAATAAAGAAAAAGAATGAAAAGAATTGAGGATAGTCTCAGAGACCCATAGGACAACATTAAACACACCAACATTTGAATTACAGTGGTCCCAGAAGAAGAAGAGAAAAAAAAGGGTCTGAGAAAATATTTGAAGAGATTATAGCTGAAAACTTCCCTAATATGGGAAAGGAAATAGTCAATCAAGTCTGGAGAATGCAGAGAGTCTCATACAGGATAAACCCAAGGAGAAACACACCGAGACACCTACTAATGAAACTATCAAAAATTAAATACAAAAAAATATTAAAAGCAGCAAGGGAAAAACAACAAATAACATACAAGGGAATCCCCATAAGGTTAACAGCTGATCTTTCAGCAGAAACTCTGCAGGCCAGAAGGGAATGGCAGGATATATTTAAAATGATGAAATGCAAAAACCTACAACCAAGATTACTCTACCCAGCAAGGATCTCATTCAGATTCAATGGAGAAATCAAAAGCTTTACAGACAAGCAAAAGCTACGTGAATTCAGTACCACCAAACCAGCTCTACAACAGATGCTAAAGGAAATTCTCTAAGCGGGAAACACAAGAGAAGAAAAGGACCTACAAAAACAAACCCAAAACAATTAAGAAAATGGTCATAGGAACATACATATTGATAATTACCTTAAATGTGAATGGATTAAATGCTCCAACCAAAAGACATAGACTGGCTGAATGGATACACAAACAAGACCCATATATATGCTGCCTACAAGAAACCCACTTCAGACCTAGGGACACATAAAGACTGAAAGTGAGGGGATGGAAAAAGGTATTCCATCCAAATGGAAATCAAAAGAAAGCTGGAGTAGCAATGCTCATATCAGACAAAATACACTTTAAAATAAAGACTATTACACGAGACAAAGAAGGACACTATATAATGATCAAGGGATCAATCCAAGAAGACATAACAACTATAAATATTTATGCACCCAACAGAGGAGCACCTCAATACATGAGGCAAATGCTATCAGCCATAAAAGTGGAAATCAACAGTAACACAGTAATAGTGGGAGACTTTAAGACCCCACTTACACCAACAGACAGATCATCCAAACAGAAAATAAATAAGGAAACACAAGCTTTAAATGACACATTAGACCAGATGGACTTAATTGATATTTACAGGACATTCCATCCAACAACAACAGAATACACTTTCTTCTCAAGTGCACACGGAACATTCTCCAGGATAGATCACATCTTGGGTCACATATCAAGCCTCCGTAAATTTAAGAAAATTGAAATTGTATAAGCATCTTTTCCGACCACAATGCTATGAGACTAGATATCAATTACAGGGAAAAAAACTGTAAAAAATGCAAACACATTGAGGCTAAACAACACACTACTAAATAACCAAGAGATCACTGAGAAATTAGAGAGGAAATCAAAAAATACCCAGAAACAAATGACAATGAAAACATGACAACCCAAAACCTATGGGATGCAGCAAAAGCAGTCTAAGAGGGAAGTTTATACCAACCCAATCCTACCTCAAGAAACGAGAAAAACCTCAAATAACCTAACCTTACACCTAAAGCAATTAGAGAAAGAAGAAGAAAAAAACCCTAAAGCTAGCAGAAGGAAAGAAATCATAAAGATCAGATTGGAAATAAATGAAAAAGAAATGAAGGAAACTATAGCAAAGATCAATAAAACTAATAGCTGGTTCTTTGAGAAGATAAACAAAATTGATAAACCATTGGCCAGAATCATCACGAAAAAAAAGGGAGAGGACCCAAATCAACAGAATTAGAAATGAAAAAGTAGAACTAACAAGTGACACAGCATAAATACAAAGGATCATGAGAGACTACTACAAGCAGCTATATGCCAGTAAAATGGACAACCTGGAAGAAATAGACAAATTCTTAGAAAAGTACAACCTTCCAAGACTGAACCGGGAAGAAATAGAAAATATGAACAGATCAATCACAAGCACTGAAGTTGAAACTGTGATTAAAAATCTTCCAGCAAAAAAAAGCCCAGGGCAAGATGGTTTCACAGGCAAATTCTATCAAGCATTTATAGAAGAGCTAACAACTATCATTCTCAAACTCTTCCAACAAACAGCAGAGGGAGGAACACTCCCAAACTCATTGCACGAGGCCACCATCACTGATACCAAAACCAGACAAGGATGTCACAAAAAAAGAAAATTACAGGCCAATAACACTGATGAACATAGATACAAAAATCCTCAACAAAATACTAGCAAGCAGAATCTAACAGCACATTAAAAGGATCATACACCATGATCAAATGGGGTTTACTCAAGGAATGCAAGGATTCTTCAATATATGCAAATCAATCAATGGGATACACCATATTAACAAACTGAAGGATAAAAACCATATGATAATCTCAACAGATGCAGAAACAGCTTTTGACAAAATTCAACACCCATTTATGATAAAAACTCTCCAGAAAGTGCACATAGAGGGAACCTACCTCAACATAATAAAGAACACATATGACAAACCCACAGCCAACATCTTTTTTTTTTAATTTTTAAATTTTATTTAATTTATTTTTTTTTACAGCAGGTTCTTATTAGTCATCAATTTTATACACATCAGTGTATACATGTCAATCCCAATCGCCCAATTCAGTACACCACCATCCCCACCCCCCCGCAGCTTTCCCCCCTTGGTGTCCATACGTTTGTTCTCTACATCTGTGTCTCAACTTCTGCCCTGCAAACTGGTTCATCTGTACTATTTTTCAAGGTTCCACATACATGCGTTAATATACGATATTTGTTTTTCTGTTTCTGACTTACTTCACTCTGTATGACAGTCTCTAGATCCATCCACGTCTCTAAAAGTGACTCAATTTTGTTCCTTTTTATGGCTGAGTAATATTCCACTGTATATATGTACCACAACTTCTTTAACCATTCGTCTGTTGATGGGCATTTAGTTTGCTTCCATGACCTGGCTATTGTAAACAGTGCTGCAGTGAACATTGGGGTGCATGTGTCTTTTTGAATTATGGTTTTCTCTGGGTATACGCCCAATAGTGCGATTGCTGGATCATATGGTAATTCTAGTTTTAGTTTTTTAAGGAACCTCCATACTGTTCTCCATAGTGGCTGTATCAATTCACATCCCCAATAACAGTGCAAGAGGGTTCCCTTTTCTCCACAGCCTCTCCAGTATTTCTTGTTTGTAGATTTTCTGATGATGCCCATTCTAACTGGTGTGAGATGATACCTCATTGTAGTTTTTATTTGCATTTCTCTAATAATTAGTGATGTTGAGCAGCTTTTCATGTGTTTTTTGGCCATCTGTATGTCTTCTTTGGAGAAATGTCTATTTAGGTCTTCTGCCCATTTTTGAATTGGGTTGTTTCTTTCTTTAATAATGAGCTGCATGAGCTGTTTAAATATTTTAGGAGATTAAACCTTTGTCCGTTGATTCGTTTGCAAATATTTTCTCCCATTCTGAGGGTTGTCTTTTCGTCTTGTTTATGGTTTCCTTCGCTGTGCAAAAATTTTAAGTTTCATTAGGTCCCATTTGTTTATTTTTGTTTTTATTTCCATTACTCTAGGAGGCGGATCAAAAAAGATCTTGCTGTGATTTATGTCAAAGAGTGTTCTTCCTATGTTTTCCTCTAAGAGTTTTATAGTGTCTGATCTTACATTTAGGTCTCGAATCCATTTTGAGTTTATTTTTGTGTATGGTGTTAGGGAGTGTTCTAATTTCATTCTTTTACATGTAGCTGTCCAGTTTTCCCAGCACCACTTATTGAAGAGACTGTCTTTTCTCCATTGTATATCCTTGCCTCCTTTGTCATAGATTAGTTGACCATAGGTGTGTGGGTTTATCTCTGGGCTTTCTATCCTGTTCCATTGATCTATGTTTCTGTTTTTGTGCCAGTACCATATTGTCTTGATTACTGTAGCTTTGTAGTATAGTCTGAAGTCAAGGAGTCTGATTCCTCCAGCTCCGTTTTTTTCCCTCAAGACTGCTTTGGCTATTTGGGGTCTTTTGTGTCTCCATACAAATTTTAAGATTTTTTGTTCTAGTTCCATAAAAAATGCCATTGGTAATTTGATAGGGATTGCATTGAATCTGTAGATTGCTTTGGGTAGTATAGTCATTTTCACAATATTGATTCTTCCAATCCAAGAACATGGTATATCTCTCCACCTGTTGGTATCATCTTTAATTTCTTTCAACAGCGTCTTATAGTTTTCTGCATACAGGTCTTTTGTCTCCCTTGGTAGTTTTATTCCTAGGTATTTTATTCTTTTTGTTGCAGTGGTAAATGGGAGTGTTTCCTTAATTTCTCTTTCAGATTTTTCATCATTGGTGTATAGGAATGCAAGAGATTTCTGTGGATTAATTCTGTATCCTGCCACTTTACCAAATTCATTGATCAGCTCTAGTAGTTTTCTGGTGACATCTTTAGGATTCTCTCTATATAGTATCATGTCATCTGCAAACAGTGACAGTTTTACTTCTTCTTTTCCAATTTGGATTCCTTTTATTTCTTTTTCTTCTCTGATTGCCGTGGCTAGGACTTCCAAAACTATGTTGAATAATGGTGGTGAGAGTGGACATCCTTGTCTTGTTCCTGATCTAGAGGAAATGCTTCAGTTTTTCACCATTGAGAATGATGTTTGCTGTGGGTTTGTCATATATGGCCTTTATTATGTTGAGGTAGGTTCCCTCTATGCCCACTTTCTGGAGAGTTTTTATCATAAATGGGTGTTGAATTTTGTCAAAAGCTTTTTCTGCATCTATTGAGATGATCATGTGGTTTTTATTCTTCAATCTGTTAATATGGTGTATCACATTGATTGATTTTCATATACTGAAGAATCCTTGCATCCCTGGGATAAATCCCACTTGATCATGGTGTATCATCCTTTTAATCTGTTTCTGGATTCTGTTTGCTAGTATTTTGTTGAAGATTTTTGCATCTATATTCATCAGTGATATTGGTCTGTAATTTTCTTTTTTTGTAGTATGTTTGTCTGGTTTTGGTATCAGGGTGATGGTGGCCTCATACAATGAGTTTGGGAGGGTTCCTTCCTCTGCAATTTTTTGGAAGAGTTTGAGAAGGATGGGTGTTAGCTCTTCTCTAAATGTTTGATAGAATTCACCTGTGAAGCCATCTAGTCCTGGACTTTTGTTTGTTGGAAGATTTTTAATCACAGTTTCAATTTCATTACTTGTGATTGGTCTGTTCATATTTTCTATTTCTTCCTGGTTCAGTCTTGGAAGGTTATACCTTTCTAAGAATTCGTCCATTTCTTCCAGCTTGTCCAGTTTATTGGCATAGAGTAGCCTGTAGTAGTCTCTTAGGATGCTTTGTATTTCTGCAGTTGTCTGTTGTAACTTCTCCTTTTACATTTCTAATTTTATTGATTTGAGTCCTCTCCCTCTTTTTCTTGATGAGTCTGGCTAATAAATTTTGTTTATCTTCTCAAAGAACCAGCATTTAGTTTTATTGATCTTTGCTATTGTTTTCTTTGTTTCTATTTCATTTATTTCTGCTCTGATCTTTATGATTTCTTTCCTTCTGCTAACTTTGGGTTTTGCTTGTTCTTCTTTCTCTAGTTCCTTTAGGTGTAAGGTTAGATTGTTTATTTGAGATTTTTCTTGTTTCTCGAGTTAGGCTTGTATAGCTATAAACTTCCCTCTGAGATCTGCTTTTGCTGCATCCCATAGGTTTTGGATCGTCGTGTTTTCATTGTCATTTGTCTCTAGGTATTTTTTGATTTCCTCTTTGATTTCTTCAGTGATCTCTTGGTTATTTAGTAACGTATTGTTTCGCCTCCACGTGTTTGTCTTTTTTACATTTTTTTCCCTGTAATTCATTTCTAATCTCATAGCATTGTGGTCAGAAAAGATGCTTGATATGATTTCAATTTTCTTAAATTTACTGAGGCTTGATTTGTGACCCAAGATGTGATCTATCCTGGAGAACATTCCATGCGCACTTGAGAAGAAAGTGTAATCTGCTCTTTTTGGATGGAATGTCCTATAAATATCAATTAAATCTATCTGGTCTATTGTGTCATTTAAAGCTTCTATTTCCTTACTTATTTTCATTTTGGATGATTTGTCCATTGGTGTAAGTGAGGTGTTAAAGTCCCCCACTATCACTGTGTTACTGTTGATTTCATCTTTTATAGTTGTTAGCAGTTACCTTATGTATTGAGGTGTTCCTATGTTGGGTGCATATATATTTATAATTGCTATATCTTCTTCTGGATTGATGCCTTGATCATTATGTAGTGTCCTTCCTTGTCTCTTGTAACATTCTTTATTTTAAAGTCTATTTTATCTGATATGAGTATTGCTACTCCAGCTTTCTTTTGATTTCCATTTGCATGGAATATCTTTTTCCATCCACTCACTTTCAGTCTGTATGTGTCCCTAGGTCTAAAGTGGGTCTCTTGTAGACAGCATATATATGGGTCTTGTTTTTGTATCTATTCAGCCAGTCTATGTCTTTTGGTTGGAGCATTTAATCCATTCACATTTAAGGTAACTAGCGATATGTATGTTTCTATGACCATTTTCTTAATTGTTTTGGGTTTATTTTTGTAGGTCCTTTTCTCCTCTTGTGTTTCCCACTTAGAGAAGTTCCTTTAGCATTTGTTGTAGAGCTGGTTTGGTGGTGCTGAATTCTCTTAGCTTTTGCTTGTCTGTAAAGCCTTTGATTTCTCCATTGAATCTGAATGAGATCCTTGCCAGGTAGAGTAATGTTGGTTGTAGTTTCTTCCCTTTCATCACTTTAAGTATGTCATGCCACTCCCTTCTGCCTTGGAGAGTTTCTGCTGAGAAATCAGCTGTTAACCTTATGGGAGTTCCCTTGTATGTTATTTGTCGTTTTTCCCTTGCTTTCAATAATTTTTCTTTGTCTTTAATTTTTGCCAATTTGATTACTATGTGTCTCGGCGTGTTTCTCCTTGGGTTTATCCTGTATGGGACTCTCTGAGCTTCCTGGACTTCGGTGGCTATTTCCTTTCCCATGTTAGGGAAGTTTTTGACTATAATCTCTTCAAATATTTTCTCTGGTTCTTTCTCTCTCTCTTCTCCTTCTGGGACCCGTATAATGCGAATGTTGTCGTGTTTAATGTTGTCCCAGAGGTCTCTTAGGCTGTTTTCATTTCTTTTCATTCTTTTTTCTTTATTCTGTCCTGCAGCAGTGAATTCTACCATTCTGTCTTCCAGGTCACTTATCCGTTCTTCTGCCTCAGTTATTCTGCTATTGATTCCTTCTAGTGTATTTTCCATTTCAGTTATTGTATTGTTCATCTGTTTGTTTGTTCTTTAATTCTTCTAGGTCTTCGTTAAACATTTCTTGCATCTTCTCGATGTTTGCCTCCATTCTTTTTCCGAGGTCCTGGATCATCTTCACTACCATTACTCTGAATTCTTTTTCTGGAAGGTTGCCTATCTCCACTTCATTTAGTTGTTTTTCTGGGGTTTTATCTTGTTCCTTCATCTGGTACGTAGCCCTCTGCCTTTTCATCTTGTCTATCTTTCTGTGAATGTGGTTTTTGTTCCACAGGCTGCAGGAGTGTAGTTCTTCTTGCTTCTGCTGCCTGCCCTCTGGTGGATGAGGCTATCTAGGAGGCTTGTGTTAGTTTCCTGATGGGAGGGACTGGTAGTGGGCAGAGCTGACTGTTGCTCTGGTGGGCAGAGCTCAGTAAAACTTTAATCCACTTGACTGTTGATGGGTGCGGCTGGGTTCCCTCCCTGTTGGTTGTTTGGCCTGAGGCAACCCAACACTGCAGCCTACCTGGGCTCTTTGGTGGGGCTGATGACAGACTCTGGGAGGGCTCAGGCCAAGGAGTACTTCCCAGAACTTCTGCTGCCAGTGTCCTTGTCCCCACGGTGAGCCACAGCCACCCCCTCCCCCGCCTCTGCAGGAGACCCTCCAACACTAGCAGGTAGGTCTGGTTCAGTCTCCCCTGGGATCACTGCTCCTTCCCCTGGGTTCCGATGCACACACTACTTTGTGTGTGCCCTCCAAGAGTAGAGTCTCTGTTTCCCCCAGTCCTGTCGAAGTCCTGCAATCGATTCCCACTAGGCTTCAAAGTCTGATTCTCTAAGAATTCCTCCTTCCGTTGCCAGACCCCCAGGTTGGGAAGCCTGACGTGGGGCTCAGAAGCTTCACTCCAGTGGGTGGACTTCTGTGGTATAAGCGTTCTCCAGTGTGTGAGTCACCCACCCAGCAGTTATGGGAATTGATTTTACTGTGATTGCGCCCCTCCTACCATCTCACTGTGGCTTCTCCTTTGTCTTTGGATGTCGGGTATCTTTTTTGTTGAGTTCCAGTGTCTTCCTGTCGATGATTGTCCAGCAGCTAGTTGTGATTCTGGTGTTCTTGCAAGAGGTAGTGAGAGCACGTCCTTCTACTCCACCATATTGATTCCTCTCCAACATCATTCTTAATGGTGAAAAACTGAAAGCATTTCCTCTAAGATCAGGAACAAGACAAGGGTGCCCACTCTCACCACTAAAAAAAATGTGCTGTGGATTTCAGTGTATTTTCACTCTGTCTTCCACTGTCTTATTAATTGTTCCTTCTCACTTTCAAAGGCAATGAAACTTGGAGAGTCCTTCTGGAAGGGAAACATCTGCTCCTCCTAAACCATCAAGCCACAAGCCATCCTTTACAGGGAAGACATGGGAAACCAGAAAGTAAACGCAACTGGGCTCTTCCGTTTCAATACCGAGAACCACATGGCTTCTACACCTTTTGATTAGAGTTTCCATCACTGGAGGAGCTGGCATACATTTACCCCCAGATCACCAAACACCAAACCAGGAGAAGTTTTGAAGATCATCAGATCCAACCCCCCTCAATTCATAGAGCAGAAAACCAAAGGCCAAAGTAGTTAGGTGATTGATAACACCCAGTTCCCCTGCCCCACATTTCCAAGGCTGCCTGTTTCTCTCCATGCTGGCAACTCAGGGCTCTTCCTGTTATAGCAGGTAGCATCCATGACAAGCTACATGGGGGAAATCTACAGCTTTCACCTGCTACCAAGCATGTGGCTCTTATCGCTCCCAAGCCATCTGGCACGGGAAAGATGACCCTGTGCTCTTGACCCGCACTCTCTGGGATGCCTGTCTAGAAGTTGGGGTCCTTCTCTCAGCACCTAGGTGATCTGGGGCACCAAATCCATACCACCATCACATCATGCCAATCCATAACATCCAGTCTCTGCCAAAAGAGGCACATGTTCACCAATGCAGCAATACCTGCCAGTCATGCTCAACGTGTTACCTTCTGGTATCTTCTAGTATGCAGAATAGACACCAATGCTTCTCCCAGCAAACTAAAGGCCGGCTAATCACAGATGAAATTCCAGCTTTGAGATCTCACATGTTCCCCTGCACCACAGAGCTGTTCTCTGCCCCACACCCCAAGCCTAGAAATGAACTGATTCAATGATAGCATCATCAGTTTTACCTTACATTCTTCATCCAACAGGTCCAAGATGCCCAGCTTAGCTTCTATGAGGTCAATACAAGGTTGGTTATCATAAAAGTCAATCAAGGTCCAAGGGATCTGCTCCTTCATGTATTCCTCTTGCTCCAACTTGAATACATGCTGGTGTAAGAAGTGAAAAGTCAAGGTTAGTGAACTATAGACACACCTTAACTTTCAACTCCCCTGAGCTTCAACCACATGGGTTCTGAGCCCTGGAGGATGGTGCATACTCACTAGAAAAGGTTTAGGCACAAGTCACAGTCATTAATGCAGAAGAAAAAAGCTCAGTTAGGTGATCCTCACTCCCATGTGAACCCTTCCCTAGGACACTCCAATAATCACCTGTACTGTCATACCTCAACCAGTAGCAAGAAGCCTCATAGCTGGCTTGCAATTGCTCAAATACTCCAGAAGCTCGGGGTCAAAAAGAGTGGGAGTCAAAGCCAAGGAGAGGATCACTGACCTCCTTCTGAAAAGTGGGGAGCACCTGCCTAGAGCTGGGGCACCACCAGGAAACTAAGGGCAGGTCAGGGCAGAGCTAGAGCCCACTGACCCTGGACAGAAGAGAAGTAGGCTGGGCTGTCTGTCACTCCCTGGTTGGGAGAGAGGTCTCCCCAACCCGACATCTCCGGGTCCAGAAAAACCTACCAAGTTGAACTGTTGCTGGAGCTTCTCATTCGCATAGTTGATACAAAACTGCTCAAAGCTGTTCACGTCAAATGTCTCAAACCTGCAGAATGGAAAGAGCAGAGGATAAAGTAAGAGACATCTCCTTTTACCAAAGGAATCACTGGGACTTCAGCAAGGCAGCCCTCGTCCTCTGCTCCCATCCGGCTCTAGTCTTAAATCCAGCACACAAGTCCCATCTGCTCTTGTGCCCAAAGAGACCACTGTTGCCAGCATCAGCACGACAGAGTCCTATTAAATAGGAGAGCAAGAATGTACATCTTTTTCGCAATTAGAAAAAGTACTGACAGCAGGACATTTGGAAAAAGCAGGTGTAAAAAAGAGAAAGTCACCCATGATTCTATCACACATGTTAACCACCAGTTACATTTGGGTATGTTTCCTTCTAGCGATTTTACATTTTTGAAGAAAAGTAGAATTATATGTAAAATTATACCTATATGTGTCATTTAACTCCCCATTCGTTATTCAACGTTTTCCCATGCCATTGTTCTTCAAAGGCATCAGTTTTTTTTATTTATTTATTGGTTTTTGGCTGCGTTGGGTCTGTTTTTTTGGCTGCATTGGGTCTTCATTGCTGCCCGCGGCCTTTCTTTAGTTGCGGTGAGCAGGGGCTACTCTTCATTGCATTCTCTTGTTGCAGAGCACAGGCTCTGCTCTAGGCAGGTGGACTTCAGTAGTTGCAGCATGCGGGCTCAGTAGTTGCGGCACGTGGACCCTAGAGTGCACGGGTTTCAGTAGTTGCAGCGTGTGGGCTCAGTAGTTGCGGCGCATGGGCTCTAGGTGCGTGGGTCTCAGTAGTTGTGGCTTGCGGGCTCTAGAGTGCAGGTTCAGTAGCTGTGGCGCACGGGTTTAGTTGCTCCGCAGCACGTGGGATCTTCCTGGACCAGGGATCGAACCCGTGTCCCCTGCACTGGCAGGCAGATTCTTAACCACTGCGCCACCAGGGAAGTCCCGAAAGACATCAGTTTTAATGTCTGCCTCATGGACCCTCGTATGGATCAGAGATGCTGCCTTAGGCCTGAGGATCGTACAGGTGCCCAAGTGAGGGGAGCAGTGGGGCCAGAATTTAGCTGATGCCCCCCTCAAGTCTGGGAGGGAGCATTTGCCCCAGAAGGGATGCCTTTTTCCAATTCACACAAAGGCTTCTCCTGGGCTGGCAGTGGCCCCCACGCAGATGAATCATAATTTAACCAGTCACCTATTGCAGGACATTTTGGTTCTTCTTCCAGTTTTTAGCTGCTATCACTGCTGTGACAAATATTGGATATACATCTTTGAATTAATGATCCTTAGGATGCTATTCTAGAAGGAAAATTACCATGTTGGAGTTTGTTTTCTTAAATGGTAGAAGAAAATTACCTTCCAGAAAGATGGAGCCAATTGATGTTATCATCCTACCCCCACCCCAGCCTTCCAATGTATGGAAGCATCTTGTTCACCTGATCCTGGTTAATAATGTTGTTTTTAAATTCATGTTTGACTTAGAGTTTATGTATGATAAGATGCACCAATTTGGAAGATATATTTCAATGAGTTTCTGATAAATATTATACTACATGTGTCCACCATCACAATCCAGATATAGAACCATTTTTATCACCACAATCACCCCAAAAGTTCCCTTGTGCTCTAATCAGGTACGTTCTCATTGCCCCTCACTGGGAGTATTAATGCATCACAGATCTTTGGTCAGTAATGTAGATTAACTTTTAAAAACCTTTGGTTAATTATTATGTGAAAAATGTTCTTCTTTGATTTTTAATATCTTTTGATTATTGATAGAGCTCAACATTTTTCTGTGTGTGTGTGTACTAGTTGTCTGTACCTTGTGAACTGTCTGTGATTGGTGAAGTATTTGTTGGGTTTTAACTTTAAAAATGGACTTATTTGAGCTCTTTATACTTTAGATCATCAACACTGACATCAACTGCTCAACTGAAATGTTTGCAATATGGCTCGATCACTGCCGGGGAAGGGAGTTGGAGAAGAGGTGGAGCCTGCAGAGAGGAGGGCAGGTAAAGAGATGAGACACGGCACGGCACAGCACAGCCAGGCACAGTCCCGCCTGCAGGCCTTGTATGCTACACTTGAGGGGTTTGGATTTCACCAGGAGAAATGGGGAGAATTTGAAGGATTTTAAATTAAGAAATGACAACCAGGGTTTCCCTGGTGGTGCAGTGGCTAAGAATCCGCCTGCCAATGCAGGGGACATGGGTTCAAGCCCTGGTCTGGGAAGATCCCACATGCCGCGGAGCAACTAAGCCTGTGTGCCACAACTACTGAGCCTGCGCTCTAGAGCCTGCGAGCCACCACTACTGAGCCCGCGTGCCACAACTCTGAAGCCTGCACACCTAGAGCCCGTGCACCGCAACAAGAGAAGCCACCGCGATGAGAAGCCCGTGCACCACAGTGAAGAGTAGCCCCCACTCGCCACAACTAGAGAAAGCCCACGTGCAGCAACGACCCAACGCAGCCAAAAATAAATAAAATAAATTTATTAAAAAAAAAAAAAGAAATGACAACCATACTTTCATCTTAGAAACACTGTGATTTGTGGGAAGGTGTGCAAGACTGAATGCAGGAGGTTGAGTAAGGCAGTTATTACTGGAGCAATAATTCAGGAAAGATCCAATCAGGTCATGGCTTAGGCTGGTGGTGGCCAAGTAATGGGAAGGTTCTAAAGACATTAAGGAAGGTGGAAATGAGAGGACTTCAAATGACCAATGGCATGTGGAGATAAGATTCACTTGTACAACTGAACAGATGTGATCACCCACCAAGCTGGGAGCATTATTATAGCATCAGCAGCTTTAGCTACAAGTGAGTGGGGCCACCATGTTCGCAGAGCAAAGGCATCAGGCTGAGGGGGTAAGAAGGGGTAGAAATCGAGGAGGAAGAGGTACCTTTTTCTCATTCACGCACCACGCTGAATGAGCTGACAGGGACCCTGTAAATGAGCACCTATAGACCACCAAGCCCTAGATGCTTCATGAGCCCACTGAACACCCACAACAAACAAGAGCTCGGGTCTATTACTAATCCCATCCTACTGTTGAAGAAACTAAATAACCTGTCTGAAGTCAGAGAGTCAGTAGACAGAAGACCCAATATTTGAACCCAGAGAGAGTGATTTCTGAGACCACATTAACTCAGAAAGGAGTAAAAGTTCCCTTTAAGAAAGAATGAAAAATAAATAAGTCAATAAAAAATTTAAAAAGAAAAAAGAAAGAAAGAAAGAATGAAGAGGACGCCGTGTGCCCAGGTGAGTGCTGCTGCTCTGGACGGGCTGGGCTTGCGAAAGCCTCAACATGCCTTTGGCTAGAGATTTACTGCATCCTCCCTTGGAAGAAGAAAAGAAAAAACATTAAAAAAACCCGGCTGGTTCAAAGTCCAAATTCTTTATGGATGTAAAATGTCCAGGTTGCTACAGGATTACCACAGTTTTCAGCCATGCTCAGACAGTGGTGGTTTGTGTTGGTTGTTCAACAGTGTTGTGCCAGCTGATGGGAGGAAAGGCCAGACTCACAGAAGGGTGTTCGTGTAGAAGAAAGCACCACTAATGATCCACACAACTTCCTGGATTTGTGTTCTATCACAGAAAGCCTTATCTGTTTAGTAATTCTAGTTAATCTACCAAGATGATGTAATTATGTTTAATTTTATAAGGTAAAATGCTCTCCTATTTTGATGTTAGTTTTTCAATAAAGTTTTGATTATGAGCATAAATAAATAAATACATAAAGAAGGAAGAGATGACTAGGAAGGGCTGTGGAGAAGAGGAAAACTTCCCAGGGGAGGAAGTGTTTGAGTACGTGGAGAGCAGGAGAGGGGTGACACCGAGGGACCCCAGGCTGGGGACACAGGCTTCAGCCTTCATAACCTCACATCGCTAGCCCTCTCACTCTTTGTATGGGTGATTGAATTTTCTCAGTCTTACATAAAATTATGCCAGCCCTTCCAAACAGGCTGAACTACCACTCCCTAATAGAAATGTTGGAGCTGCCCCTGGTGGGGTTGCGGACGGTAGTGGTGGTGGAGAGGCAGCACCGTAAGCAGCAGAACCAGCAAAAATAAATGCATCAGATGCCCAGCAGGGTTGGCTCAGTGCCCAGAAAACATCAGGCTTCTCCTCCTCCTCCTCAGTGCCCACCTCCCCCACCAAGGTATAAGACGAGAAAAAGTGGGAAATCATCGTGAGATCAAAGGAATCAACTGCTTGGAGACAACCACATTAAAGCACAGCCTTTGGTCATGCCCACAGCAGAGAAGTAATTCTAGGTCAATAAAACACGATCAAAGATGCAAAATCCAAGCTGGAGGCACTCCAGACCATGCAGGAGGGAGGCACTGGTTCTGCCAGTCCTTACCCTGGATTAGGGTCCTCCCAGCCCAGAGGATGGTCCTATAGCCCGAGTTATGTCTCCTAGAACCTCATTTCCTCCACCTATAATCCCGTCACATCCCAAGAAAGGTTGCTGATGACAGCCAAGTCCCAGAGGAAATTTAATTAATAAAACCTAGAAGGAAGATAAAAGAGCTACCCTAGCAATCGGCCAGATAACAGCACTTGGGTGTGCTTGCTGAGCTTGTACTGGGCTCCACAGATAAAGGATTTAAATATCTCCCACTTGTCATTTTTTAAAGGTTTACATTAGTAGCACTCCACAAATAACATTCTCATTAATTTGAGAGGGCCTGAAATTAGCTCATAATTTCCCTATTTCTAAGATATTATCTGGTAACAATTCCTCTGCCGTCTAGTGTAATTACTGTAATGCTGGAGGGCCAGACATGAATGAGGGGTTTGGGTAGCTTGGAAAATGTCTAAGATGACTGACCTCAGAAAACCACAGATAGGGAGATAGGGCAACTTCTCTAAATTAAATTATATTTGTAGTAATTCTTGCCATCAATAGAGATGACTTTTTAAAATAAACACAATGGATCAATTTATAGTTCATAAGATTAAAATATCACAAAGAAATTTATATACGAGGGGGAATTGGCTTTCTCTTCCAGAATCAGTGTTGAGAATACTTAGACCAGAATCCTTGGGTGGGAGGAAGGTCAAAACATGGAATAAGATTTGATGCTGAGACCTGAGATCTGTACTCATGGTGGTACAATTATCACCCCTACTTCAACGCTCCCCTATCTTCAAAACGTAGTAGAAAAGTAGAAAATTCCCTTCTCATTCTACCCGACTTCAGGATGGGGTAAGGGATACAAGCACCTCTATGAAAATAAGGTAGTGTCTGTGGGAAAGTGAAACTGCAATAAAAAGAAGTCTACCCATCACTCTGAGTTAATTATTAACTTCCACGAACCATTCATTCCAGAGCAGAGAGGCAATGAGATGCTTTGAAGGTTGGGAAACAGTTCTTCCCCTGGAGCACAGGTCAAAGGAAGTAGACTTTCTTAGCTCAGGCTTGTCTTTCTATTTTACCAAGACCTCTCTCTATCCTTCTACCAAAGGTCGAAAGAGAAGATATGTGATATAGGTTAGACATAGAGGGGGACTTCTAGGGAATGAGTACTAAAAGTCAAACAAGTCCTCTCAAGGTCTCTTTCCCTCCTGAAGCCCATGAAACCTCACAAGGGCACCTTGCAGTCTGTTAGGGAGGCCAACCCTTCTGATCTCTTTACTAGACAATCCCAGGGTGCTAGCTGCACCTTAGAATGGCAGGACTTGCATTCTGTTCACGTGCTTCTCTCTGTGCCCAGATGTCCCCACACAGGACTTGTCCTTCAGGGACAGCACAGTTCTAGGCACTGCTCACATCCCAAGGTCAAGAACAGTTCTTCTTCTGGAGCACCTAAGTCCATTCAGTTTTTGCAGTGTGCTCCAATTCCCGGCTCTTCTCCGTGTCTGAAAATCTAATGTGGGACAGGAAGATGCCCACCATATGGTAACCCTCTCCCAATCCATCAGTCGACTGTCCCAGGAACAGTAAGGGCTGCAAAGAACAGCACGTCACGGACTCTGCCCAACAGAACTACTAGGAGGATAACATGAAACCAGTATATGAAACCTCCCAACTAGTAGAGACTTTATGCGTTACAAGACTTTAAAGGAGGGTGAGCTCATGGGGGTGCTGGCATGGACAGAGAGAAATGGGACTTTATCCAAGCTTTAAGACTATGTAGTGGTGTTTGGTTCCAGGCATGCTCCAAAGGGCTGTGTCAGAGCAATTCTGGAAGGTTGAGCTTGACTTTCGAGCACTCTGAGTTACATGGCTCTCCTGGGAGACTCAGAGATTCCAGGGAGAACCCAATTGCTTCGGGTGATCTGCTGGATCTGAGAACACTGGGGCCAGCTATGCATGTCTACCCTGAAGAAGACATGTCCAGGAATCTTCTGGGCTGTCCAAGGTTGGGTCACTGTTCACAGGCTGCAGGGTAAATGCAATCACTGACTTCTCCCCCTTCATTCTCCATGAAGCCTGTCCATACTAGACAGAGAGGGGATGGGTAGTCTTCTCCAAATAACTAACTTAGGATTGCGAAATTATCTGTAAGTCTATTTTGAAGAGTGAGACCAAGAAAACAAAACATAACAAAGACACAAAGAATTTCCATCAAAGAAGAAAAAAAAAAAAGAATTTTCATCAAAAAAAAAAAAGAATTTCCGTCAAAATGACAAAGGCAAATGGTGAGCCTAAGAAATTTACTTAAAATATATCATTAAAGGCAACTTACAGAATGGTAGAACATGTTTGAGAATCATATTTCTGAAAAGAGGTTAATATCCAGAATATATAAAGAAATCCTGCAACTCAAAAAAAAAAAAGTAAATAACTTGATTTAAAAATGGTCAAAGAACTTAAAACATTTCTCCAAGAAGATATATGAATGGCCAAGAAGCATATGAAAAGATGATCATAAATCATTAGAGAAATGCATATCAAAACCACGAGATACCACCTCATACCTATTGGGATGGCCACTATCAAAAAAACAGAAAACAAAAGTGTCGGCAAGGATGTGGAGAAACTGGAACCCCTGGGCACTATTGGTAAAAATGTAAAATGGTGCAGCTACTATAAAAAACAACATGGAGGTTCCTCAAATAATTAAAAATAGAATTACTATATGATCCAGCAATCCTACTTCTGGTTATATATCCAAGAAGTCTAAAAGAAGAGATGTTTGCACACCCTTCCTTGGTCGTTGCAGCATTTTCACAATAGCCAAGAGGCAGAAGCAGCCCAAATGTCCATCAATGGATGGATAAATAAAATGTGGTACATGCATACAATGTACTATTTATTATTCACCTTTAAAAAAAAAGGAAATCTTGTCACATGCTACAACATGGTTGAATCTTGAGGATGTTATGTTAAGTGAAATAAGATAGTCCCAGAAGATAGATACTATGATTCCATTTACACGAAGTACGTGGAATTGTCAAAATCATAGAGACGGAACGTAGAATGGTGGTTGCCAGGGGCTGGGGGAGGGAAGATGGGAGTTGTTTAATGGGTATAGAGTTTCAGTGTTCCAACATGAAAAAGTTCTAGAGATCTATTGCACATCAATGTGAATATACTTAACATTACTGCACTGTATACGTAAAAACGGTTAAGATGGTAAATTTTATATTGTGTTTTTTCTTTAAACTACAATTTAAAAATACTTTTTAAAATAAATCATTAAAAAGCACTGAATAGAGCTGGATGCAAATTTAAAATTAGGAAATACCATAAGAGACGCAGAAAGTAACACAAGAACTGAGGAAGATATAAAATCCCAGCAAACTCCATTTCCTGTTCCTGGGGCCCAAAAGTCCCTCAGCATCCTCTCCCTCACTATTCCTCAGCATTAGGCATGAATCTATCCCTGCCTTGCTCCCAAAGTCCCCTAGGCCAACTGTCCTCTTCAAGAATGAGCTGGCCATAGCCAAAGCCTCCTGCTATCTTGGCATTTTGAAGGCTCAGGTCAAAGACAAATAAACGTGTATTTTTCCCAAATTGGAACCATTTATTTCTCATTGCCTCGAGGAGGAGAGAGGAATAAAGGATTAAGATTGTAATTAATCAAGCCTGTAGAGGCAAATGCTGGTTAATGCAACATGAAAAGGAAACCCCAGCCAAAAGCTGCCTGGCTCTCTCCTATTAATTTCTATCCCCTGCCTGGTAAGAAATACCCTGCAGGCAGCTTCACAGATCCTTAGTTAAGGAAAAGAGCTCGGCTTGGGTTGGCTAAATTGCCCTGGGTGTTGCTTGCTCTGCACTTTTTGGAGCTGGGGCAGGGGAGCAAGATGTAGGGAAGCCGTGCTTCTACCAGGACACTGGGTATCTGGAACTGTTCAGGAGAGCCTGAGAGAAGGGCCTCTGAGCGGGGGGCTCACCACAGCTGTGGTGGAGGCAGCTGTGGCCCAAGCAATTTACTTAGATGCTCACAGCCTTTTCTACCATCTGAACTTGCTTACGTATACAGAAGTGACTGTTTATTCACTCTAGCTGCTGATTCTATAGTAACATACTAAACATTTATACAAAAATCTGGAGTGGCTCATTTATACTGTGGAACTCCCTCCAGTTGTCTCTAGAATGAGTTTGACTGGTGACCCAGTAACACTCAGTAAAACTCTTAACAGTTTATCTACGGACAGTCATCCCAGCTGAAGTAATCAGTACCTACTTGTAGGGGGGGGGGGCAGCAATCCCACTCTTATTTGCTTGCTTTGCACATTTCCAACCTAATTCAGAGAGGAAGATAACTCCTTATTCCTTTCCTCTTAATCAGTGGGGTTTAATGTATTCAGAAACCTAACCCCACCCTCCTTCCCGCTCTCTCCAGCTTCCACATGCTCTCTTTTTGCTCATAGGTGACAAGGAGGAGTAAGAAAATTAAAAACATTAGGTCATCCCAAGGGCACCTTCTATGTGCATCAAGGTATCCCCATCTAGGGCTGAGGAACAACGAGTGAGACATTGGGATAGATGGTCTCCTCCCTCTCCAGAGTTCGGTGGTCAGGGATTTCGGTAGGAAACTCAAAATATAAAAAAAATGCTGGAGTTTTCAGATGCCATGGAAGAATCACTTCCCATAGTCATATTGTTTGTAAATAAAGCCTAAAAACAGGAATTAGTTTGAAATGAGAGGAGGTTGTTAGAGAGGGTAACAGAGGTAGAGTATCAAGCATGACACCCACTTTTAAGTAACTGAAAACAAACGATTCAGTGGGTTTCTGAAAGTTATCTTTTCTGAAGGTTTCTGAAAGATACCTGGAAGGTGTCTGAAGCCCAAAGGAAACAAGGCAGAAGAACACCATGATTGGGAAAGGGAGATGACAGTAAAGAGTTCAGTGTAAATCCCAGTTTCCACCAAATGTTGCCACTTTCTCCCAGATTAAGAAATGATGCACTAACCTGATGGATCAGAAACAGTACCTCCAGATGCAAGTCACCTGCTTTCCTGTGAAGTTTTTGGATTTAGTCTCCTAAGCGTTCATTACACACCTTCTTACCAGAAAAGAAGAAGAATGATTCCTCAGCCGACCAGAGCTGATGAGGAGCAGGCATATGTACATTCAGGGTCGTCTGTAAGTGCTTCCTTGGCCACAAATGGCCCAGTTAGACAGCAGCTGGTTAACACTGAGCCCACCTTATCTAACTGGCCACCCTGAACTCTGCCCACAGTGCGCGAAGCCGGCACTGACTGAGCAGAGGGAGGAGGAACAGTGCGGGGCATTTCTCTCTCCCCAGGAGCAGGTGAATCGCTTTCTAAATATGACCGCTTTAGGACAAGGTTTGAAAACGTAAATAAGCTTCTGAGAAAGAACAAGAATTAAAAAAAGAGAAAACAGCATAGCGCACCCGGAAGGAAGCCAAAGGGGAGGAAACTCCCCGAGAGTGCTTGTCCAGGGCCCCAGGCTGCACAGCGCCCCCTGCGATGGGACCCGTCCTCGCTGGAAAGCTGTCAGATGTTCTCAAAGGAACCCACGGCCACACGGGGAGGAAGGAGACACACAGGTCAGGAGCTGGCACCAGAAATAGGATATGGAGTCCTACGGATCCCCATCCATCCACAGACAAGTGCACCTTCAAACCAAAGACAAGTCTTCCCTGTGATCTATTTCTCCCCTTTGGGCGGGCACAGGATCTTAGAGCAAATAAACTCAATTATAAGAATTAAATGGCAAATATGAACACAAAAATCCCAGCTTGCAGGGGCTCAGCTAACAGCTCCAGACTCAGCAGCACCAGCAGCCCGACCCACAGAGGCCTTCCCCACCACCACCACCAACAGGCAAAGCCTCTTGCTGGGGATCCCTTGGAAGGGAGGAGCTATCTATTTAAACTCAAGGCACTAAGACAGTATGTACCTGTAACAGAACTGAGGCATGATATTGTACGTATCAGTAGCACTGCAGTCATAATACTTTTATGTGCCATTAACAATGGGGAGACCTTCACGGTGGTGGAGGAGTAAGACACAGAGTTCACCTTCCTCCCCACAAATACAACAAAAATACATCTACACGTGAACAGCTCCTACAGAACACCTACTGAATGCTGGCAGAAGACCTCAGACTTCCCAAAAGGCAAGAAACTCCCCAAGTACCTGGGTAGGGCAAAAGAAAAAAGGAAAAACAGAGACAAAAGAATAGGGACGGGACCTGCCCCACTGGGAGGGAGCTGTGAAGGAGGAAAAGTTTCCACACACTAGGAAGCCCCTTCACTGGTGGAGACAGGGGGTGACGGGGGGGAAGCTTCGGAGCCACAGAGGAGAGTGCAGCACCAGGCGTACGGAGGGCAAAGCGGAGAGATTCCCGCACAGAGGATCAGTGCTGACCACCAGCTTCCCTGGTGGTGCAGTGGTTAAGAATCCACCTGCCAATGCAGGGGACATGGGTTCAAGTCCTGGTCTGGGAAGATCCCAACCCATATGCTGCAGAGCAACTAAGCCCATGAGCCACAACTACTGAGCCTGTGCTCTAGAGCTCACCAGCCACAACTACTGAAGTCCACGCGCCACAACTACTGAAGCCCACACACCCTAGAGCCCGTGCTCCGCAACAGAGAGGCCACTGCAATGAGAGGCCCGCGCACCACAACAAAGAGTATCCCCCGCTCACCGCAACTAGAGAAAGCCTGTGTGCAGCAACGAAGCCCCAACACAGCCAAAATAAATAAATTAATTAATTAATTTAAAAAAGAGAAAGTTTATAAAAACTAAAAAAATTAAAAAAAAAGAATTAGAAATGAAAAAGAAGTAACAACTGACACTGCAGAAATACAAAGAATCATGAGAGACTGCTACAAACAACCATATGCCAATAAAATGGACAACCTGGAAAAAATAGACAATTTCTTAGAAAAGTACAACCTTCAAAGACTGAACCAGGAAGAAACAGAAAATATGAACAGACCAATCACAAGCATTGAAATTGAAAATGTGATTGAAAAACTCCCAAGAAACAAAAGCCCAGGACCAGATGGCTTCACACATGAATTCTATCAAACATTTAGAAAAGGGCTAACACCTATCCTTCTCAAACTCTTCCAAAATATAGCAGAGGGAGGAACACTCCCAAACTCATTCTACGAGGCCACCATCACCCTGATACCAAAACCAGACAAAGATACTACAAAGAAAGAAAACTACAGGCCAATATCACTGATGAACACAGATGCAAAAATCCTCAACAAAATACTAGCAAACAGAATCCAGCAGCCCATTAAAAGGATCATACACCATGATCAAGTGGGGTTTATCCCAGGAATGCAAGGATTCTTCAATATACACAAATCAATGTGATACACCACATTAACAAACTGAAGGATATAAACCATATGATAATCTCAACAGATGTAGAAAAAGCTTTCAACAAAATTCAACACCCATTTATGATAAAAACTCTCCAGAACGTGGGCATAGAGGGAATCTACCTCAACATGATAAAGGCCATATATGACAAACATCACAGCCAACATCGTTCTCAATGGTGAAAAACTGAAACCATTTCCTCTAAGATCAGGAACAAGATAAGGTTGCCCACTCTCACCACTATTATTCAACATAGTTTTGGAAGTTTTACCACGGCAGTCAGAGAAGAAAAAGAAATAAAAGGAATCCAAATTGGAAAAGAAGTAAAACTGTCACTGTTTGCAGATGACATGATACTATACATAAAGAATCCTAAGGATGCTACCAGAAAACAACTAGAGCTATTCAATGAATGTGGTAAAGTAGTAGGATACAAAATTAATGCACAGAAATCTCTTGCATTCCTGTACACTAACGATGAAAAACCTGAAAGAGAAATTAAGGAAACACTCCCATTTACCACTGCAACAAAAAGAATAAAATACCTAAGAATGAAACCTACCTAAGGAGACAAAAGCCCTGTATGCAGAAAATTATAAGACACTGATGAAAGAAATTAAAGATGATACAAATAGATGGAGAGATATACCATGTTCTTGGATTGGAAGAATCAACACTGTGAAAATGACTATACTACCCAAAGCAATCTACAGATTCAATGCAATCCCTATCAAACTACCACTGGCATTTTTCACAGAACTAGAACAAAAAATTTCACAATTTGTATGGAAACACAAAAGACCTCGAATAGCCAAAGCAATCTTGTAAAGAAAAATGGAGCTGGAGGAATCCTGACTTCGGACTATACTATAAAGCTACAGTAATCAAGACAGTATGGTCTTGGCACAGAAACAGAAATATAGATCAATGGAACAGGATAGAAAGCCCAGAGATAAACCCATGCACATATGGTCACCTTATCTTTGATAAAGGAGGAAAGAATATACAATGGAGAAAAGACAGCCGCTTCAATAAGTGGTGCTGGGAAAACTGGACAGCTACATGGAAAAGAATGAAATTAGAACACTCCCTAACACCATACACAAAAATAAACTCAAAATGGATTCAAGACCTAAATGTAAGGCCAGACACTATAAAACTCTTAGAGGAAAACATAGGCAGAACACTCTGTGACATAAATCACAGCAAGATCCTTTTAGACCCACCTCCTAGAGAAATGGAAATAACAAAAAGAAACAAATGGGACCTAATGAAACTTAAAAGCTTTTGCACAGCAAAGGAAACCATAAACAAGACAAAAAGACAATCCTCAGAATGGGAGAAAATATTTGCAAATGAAGCAACTGACAGAGGATTAATCTCCAAAATTTACAAGCAGCTCATGCAGCTCAATATCAAAAATACAAACAACCTAATCCAAAAACGGGTGGAAGACCTATATAGATATTTCTCCAAAGAAGATATACAGATTGCCAACAAACACATGAAAGGATGCTCAACATCACTAATCATTAGAGAAATGCAAATCAAAACCACAATGAGGTATCACCTCATACCAGTCAGCATGGCCATCATCAAAACACCTACAAACAATAAATGCTGGAGAGGGTGTGGAGAAAAGGGAACCCTCTTGCACTGTTGGTGGGAATGTAAATTGATACAGCCACTATGGAGAACAGTATGGAGGTTCCTTAAAAAACTAAAAATAGAACTACCATACGACCCAGCAATCCCACTAAGGGGCATATACCCTGAGAAAAGTATAATTCGAAAAGAGATATGTACCACAATGTTCACTGCAGCTCTATTTACAATAGCCAGGACATGGAAGCAACCTAAGTGTCCATTGACAGATGAATGGATAAAGATGTGGCGCATATATACAATGGAATATGACTCAGCCATAAAAAGAAATGAAATTGAGTTATTTGTAGTGAGGTGGATGGACCAAGAGTCTGTCATACAGAGTGAAGTAAGTCAGAAAGAGAAAAACAAATACCGTATGCTAACACATATATATGGAATTGAAAAAAACAAATGGTTCTGATGAACCTAGGGGCAGGATAGTAATAAAGACACAGACATAGAGAATGGACTTGAGGACATGGGGAGGGGGAAGGGGAAGCTGGGACGAAGTGAGAGAGTAGCATTGACATATATACACTACCAAATGTAAAACAGATAGCTAGTGGGAAGCAGCCGCATAGCACAGGGAGATCAGCTCTGTGCTTTGTGACCACGTAGAGGGGTGGGATAGGGAGGGTGGGAGGGAGGCGCAAGAGGGAGGGGATATGGGGATATAGGTATGCATAGAGCTGATTCACTTTGTTATACAGTAGAAACTAACACAGCGTTGTAAAGCAATTATACTCCAATAAAGATGTTAAAAAAAAAAAAAAACCAACAAGAACAGTGAGTCTCCACATTAATCTTCCCACACCGAAAACTCAGTAAAAATAGATTCTTGCCCAGGTAGATTAAGGGAACCAGGTCAGATGCTGCATCCTGACTTTCTCTAGCTCTTACATCAGAAGGTAACACTAAAGGTCAGTTTTTTTGAAACCCAATTACCTGAAAATACTCATGGCAGAGGGATGAATGACACAGAATTAATTACTGACAGCTCGGTAGTATGTTTCCAGGGTGCACAGGCTGTTCTATGTTGCTCTCCCCAGAGCAACTGGAAGGGCCGAGTCAAAAACAGGCTCTCGATGGAGCAGAAGAGAAGTGGCATGTCCACAGTCACTCCGCTAGGACCCTGGAGAGCCCGAGGAGGATGCATTCTCCTGCCTCCCCCCAGGTCATCCTCCACTGTGCTCCTCATCACCTAGGAGGTGGCTTTTTTCCTACCATCTGGACTGTGCTCCTGTCCCAAAGGGTCTCCCCCCACTGCCCGTGTTCTACTCTCTCCTTGAAAGATCGAGCTCAAGCCTCACCTTCCACGTGAAGCTCTTCCTGACTGTGCCAACAAGCGTGCACTCTTCTGCCTTGAAACTTGTACAGCACCAAGTGTCCAAACCCTCAAACCGACCCTGTTACAATTTCTTCTGTTGTCTCTTGTATTATGTAGCTCGTGCATGTGACTTAACTCCTCAGCATGTTCTGGAAGCCTCTGTGATGCCAGAAATCAAGTTTCCTGCCACAGCATGTGACATGATTTGATTAGAAGCCCAGTGATGAACAAGAGCAGCAGAGATGGAGCTGGGACAGCCTATCTTTGCATGGGAAAGCGGCCGCTTCTAGAGGAGGTTTTCCTTTACTACAGCCTCAACATAAGGCGAGCACCAGCTTGTCAGCCCACTGAGCAGTCGTTTCTACCAGAGTATCATGGCTCTTACAACTCTGCACTTCTAAGGATCTACAGTTCTATTTTAAGACAGAAACCATGACCTCTATGATATAAAGATCCAGGAGGATTTCATCTATTATTAGCTTAAAGAGGGCAGGACATTGATCATAAAAGAAGTGCAGGTAAGGTTTCAACCCAGTACATATAATTTCAAGCAATTCTAGAAGGACCTGGAATGCACCTAAGAGAGACTTGTGGCTCAAAACTTCCTTTCAAGCTATAGAAACTAAAGAATAGAAGGGCTGTGATCTGTAGAGGGTCATTCAGCTAGCTGGGGACAGCAATGAGTCAGAAAGCCAGTCTCCTAGTGCCTACTGAAGTACACTTTCTACATGCCAGGTTGCCTCTCCCTGTAAGTTACACCGTTATGAGTAACCGTCTTTTCCACTAGGCTAGAATTCTAAAATGCAGAGAAACTTCAGGAATGACCACACACAATATCAATCTGTATCGCAGCACTGGGCACAATTACAGTGTTAAAACAATCACCTTGATTGGTGACATCGTGAATGAGGTCGGATGACAGTTTTAAATAAAACATAACTGAAGTAGAAAACCTGAATTTAAGTTCACAGAAACCTCCAGTCTGATGTTGGACAAGACACTGCCATCTCTGGGCCTCAGTTTCCCAAAAGGACAAAGGGATGTCTGTGGGGTTTCTCAGTGGGGGAGCTACTGGTGTTTGATAGGGTCCATTCTTCCTCGGGACTGTCCTCTGTATTGCAGGACACCTCGCATCCCTGGCCTTGGGCCACCAAGTGCCGGCCTCAGAGACTCAGTCACTGTGATAACCAAAAATGCCCCCTTCCCCCATATTTCACACTCCCCTGGTTGAGAACCACCAGGAAGGTCTCCAGGGTCCCCGCTGGCTCTACAATGCCAGCAGGAAGACACCAGTGATCAGCGGGAGGAGGCACAGTCCTACCCGTAGATGTCCAGGACCCCGATGAAGGAGTGCTGCTTGAGGGAGGTGTGCAGGGCCTTGTTGATGTGCCCCACGATCCAGTCAAACAGCTGGGCGTAGATGTGCTTGGCCAGGGCGTTGCGCGCGTTGACCACCTGCTGCAGGGACATGGTCTTGACGTAGGTCTCCGAGGTGGTGACCAGCTTGCGATGGCACAGCCAGTGCTGCATCTGACTGTGCTCCACCCCCAGCAGCTGGCAGAAGTTGCTCAGGTGTTCATCCTCGGGCTGGAAGAGACACGGGAGAAGGGTTCAGGAGGGGCGTGGAGGACAGCCCACCACCATGCTCTAGGGAAGGAAGGAACCCAACTCTAGGCCCCCCAGAACCCCACTTCATCCCTAGCCACTGCCCCAGCCATCTCATGCACTCTCACACCACTAAGTGACAACTGGGGCCCAAAGAGTGTCGCTCAGACTGATAATACCTGCTAATGAACAAATCATCAGCAGGGCTTTAAAAAACAACTCTCCACTTTCCCTGTCCCCTCCTCCCCTGCCAGGGCCTGAACGGTAACTGGAGGAGAGCGTTCCAGAGTGAAGGGAGCAGGATGAGAACTGATAACTTAGGAACAGATAATCCATTAAGAATAAGGAGCCAGAGGCAAAATCACAGTGAATGTAGCTTCCAACTGCAGAGTTCCACATGCAGTGCTCAATCCACAGCCCCGGAAGGGTCCTCGCTTTTGAGGGTTACCTTGGGCTAGCACGTGGTCTAGAGCAGTGCACTTGGAAATGAACCCTGAGCTGACCCCCCTGGACGATGGCAGCACACTGACATCACACCGTCCTAAGCTTCCAAGCAGATTTGCTTTCATCTTAGTCCCAGTCATACCAAACACATAACTGAACTTATTTATATTCTTTAAGCACTTGCCACTTGGAAAGAAAGTGAATCTAGGTGGAAAGCTAGGACAAATGGCAAAAAATAAGGAACAAATTTTGACTTGGGAAGATCACTTGGAACACTGTAACTGATATTCATGTTTAGAGCTGGGAAAAACTAGGGATGCTTCCAGCGTAAGTCCCTTCGCCATACAGGTAAGAAACTGAGCCCCAGAGAAGTACAAGAACGCACCCAGGTAGCCAGCTGCATTTCATCTTGACCCTCAGTTACCCAAAGTACCAATCACATCACCTTGCCCTTGAGTCCCTGATAACCAAGTCAGCCACAGAGTCTTGTCTTATTTCGCCCAAGTGTGTAGGTGTCCGGGGTCCCCCTTGCTGCCCATTCACAACACCCCGACAGAAAACCTGCTTTTCCTCTAGAGGTTCTTCTCGCCCATTATTCATTCCCTCATCTAAATCCCCCAGGGGAAGTTGATAACCCAGCCATGAGCCTGCTGGAGAGCTTAATAACTCCGAGGCTGAAAGGGAATCCTTTAGAATGTCATGTGCCACCTCCTAATGGCCCTGAATTGCTTGTGGGAATCATTTTCTGATGACGCTGCCACCACGTAGGATGTAAATGCAGGCTTGTTCCATGAAAATTAACACAGATAACTGTACCATTTCCCCAGGCCATTTTTTCTCCCTCCTACAGATACTTAAAATCCATCTACCCAAATACACACAATTACAAAATAATAAAATGTCAGAGTAGGAAAGAACCTCCAAAAATCATTAAGGCCAGTTTTTCCGGAGTATGGTTTGTGGAGTTGGAGTAATAGTTACAAAGGCCATTAACTGGGTTTACTCAACAAAAGTGGGGGACGGGGAGAGTGACAGTAGGTTGAACGTGGTGGAACCGGCTTGTTAACATACTCTGTAAACATACACACACACACACACACACACACACAGAGAGTTCCACAAGTTCTGGAACTTTTCAATCATCACCACGGGACAGGTTCCCATCGGCTGCAGCAGGGAGTGGCCTGCCCATCTATTACCCCGCTCCTGACTGTTGATTAAAGGTATTAACTGAAACTGATTTAACATTATGCAATTACACTTAAGCTTAATTAAATGATGCTAAATCCATTAAAGACAGCCAGCATCATAGGCAGCTGATGAATTTTGTGGGCCCATATTGCCAAATTCATGAAACAAATTGCCTCTGGTGTCCAAGTAATTGCATGCTATTGCATCTCCAAGGTAACTCTGGCGGTTATGGAACATATTTTCATGCTTTAATTAAAAATAACAACTACCAAGCAGAAGGCACACTGCATCTGGACAGACACCCCTTCCACAGAAGGAGGTCCACCCTACGCACCCAAGGCAAAAACCAAAATCCTTGCACTAGCAACCATTTAGCAAAGCATTTCTCGAGCGAGCACACACTGTGCGCCCAGCAGCGTGCTGGGCACTGATGGGGAACATCAGGCTAGTGGAAGACAGCCCCAGCTCCAGGGACTGACCATCCAGAGGAAGGAGCAGGGCTGGCAGTGGTGTGGGGCAAGAACGCTGGCTGGGCTTTGCCACTAACTGTCATTATGACCTGAGAGAGAGAGTTTCCTCTCTCTGGGCCTTAGTCTTTCCAACCCTGCGAAGGGAGACAGACGCTCAGAAGGTCCACTCTGGCTCTGCCAACAATGATGATAACAGTCGAGAACCCAAGTCCTCGAGCCCTGTGCCAAGGTGGGTGATATCACCCCCGCCCGCAGATAAGGAAACAGAAAGGTAAGAAACTATCAGTAAGTGGCAGAACCAGGATTTGAACCCTGGCAGCCCTGACTCCGAGTTCTCAGTCTCAATTAGCTCTCGTCTCGACACAGCCTTTAACTGGAGAACAATGAGACCAGCCTAGACCACGTACCTGTGCTCAAAAACCTCTGACTTCCTGTCGTCTCTGAGAGTAAGGGCCTGGTGTCCAAGCCTCCACCTGTCAGCCATCCTCCCCTCCCTCCAGCACCCTTTGTGTCCTCCGTCCCCCCCCTTCCCCAAGTGTGCCCTGATATCCCTCCCTCACACAGTCTTTACACACACACTCAGTGGTTGCCAGTGTGTGTCAAGGCTAAAAGAGTGAGCACAGGAGACACTGTCCTGGAGTTTAGTGGGGGAAACGGGCATCGATCAAATACCACCAGTAAACGTTCACTTTCCTTCTCACCCGAAGGTCCCTGCAGAGGCTGGTGCGGAAGATCAACTCTAAGATCAGAGAGACACTTCCCTGATAAGCCCAAGTCCTGGCTCTCCAAAGAGGCCCTGGTCCCGCTCAACCCACAGCCACAGGCGCCCAGGAACTCACTGGCCCTGGTCCTCGGGCCTCACCGCCAGCCCCGCCCAGGGCTCATCTATTCGCTCACTTGCGGCACCCCTGAGCCTAGGGAGCCTCCATCACCCATCCATCTGCTTACTGGGCATCTGCCAAGTCCTGGACGCTGTGCTGGGCGCTGGTGATACAACAGTGAGCAAACAGTCCCCGTTCGCATAGACTGTGGAGTCTCACGAGGGAGAGAGACACACAGCAAATTATCACATAATAAATGTAAAATTACACCCACGCCGAGAGATATGGAGGAGAGGCATGAACGCTGTAAGAACCCACGATGGGGGATGTGACCAGGAGGTGACCTTGAGAAGAAGGAGACTGGGGGAAGGGGAGGGTGGAGGCCAAGGGAAATCTGTCAGCTTTCCTGCATTTGGCCAGCCTAAATCAGGAGTTTTTCAATGCCAATGTTCCTAAACTCACCTGTCCCCGACACTAGGCAGAGTACGGTTGCCCTAAGGAACCGGGGGACATTTATGGGGACGTGCTGAGAGGGGAGGCACAGACCCTCTGTGCCTTTCTCGAGAGGGACAATGCTTCACTGGCCCTAAAGAGCGTCTGGCCTGCACTAGAGGCCCATCCGCCACCCCACCAAGGCACCGGGTTCTCCTCTGCCCACCTCAATCCGTCTCACAGCATCACCACGGCCAACCACACTGCCCCGCCACACACACACACACACACACAGAGGCACATACACGCAGACAGGCACACGCACACACGCCGATGTCCCGGGGCACCAAGCACTGCCCAGTTCCAGCATTCCCTGCTTTCCCACTGGGCCCAGCGGGTGATCCTCTCATGAGGCTGCAGACTCCGTGCCGAGGATGGCGGCAGGCCTGATGGGGCCAGGGGCTCCAAACCCAAGGCTATTTCTCTTGTAGGTGTATGGGGGTGATGAGCTCGGCCAAGTGCCAGCTACCATTCAGGACTTCCTCTCCCTCGAGGCAGGGCCAGGTTTAACTGGGTTAAAAAATGTCTGCACAGTTGAAAAAGGATCAGCTTGTGCGTGGCCTGGACACATGCCCACATTCATATTCTGTAGTACTGTCTTCTGTATTTCCCCAGTTATTTAAATCCTAAGACCTTGGTAGCAAGAATCATACTTTGTACCTCCCAGGACTTGGTCATAAATGGACACAAAAGAGGCCTAAAAGAAACAATTGCAGATTCCTTACTCAAGGTCAGAATATCAGTTTTTTAGCCCAGCCCAACACCATCACATACCAGAGAGCCCACAACATGCTGTCTATACTACTTGTAACCGGCAGTGTTCCCCCACCCACCCACTTAGACATTTTTTAATCTACCACATATAAGGTACTACACTGGGCACCAAGAAAGTAACAGTCAGTAAGAGCATTTATGGAGCACTTCACAGTTTGCAATACTGTCATATAGATGTCTCAATATTCTCCTTTGTACTGTCAAAATCTTGGCAACTGTGGTTATCTGTCCTGTCCACCCAGTTAGATTGTAAGCTCCTTGGAGACAGTCACCAAGTACGGTGTCCAACACTCCTTCATATCCCTGCAAGCACAGACCGAAAGTGTTATCATGAGCTGATAACACTGTAGAATTCCATGGGACCTCGGGTACTTGGGAAATTAAACCATCAAAAATAATTTATTGAGTAACCACTAAATTCCCCGCCCTCAGCGACAGAAACTTGATGGCAGCTGATTTGAAAAGGATTTGTTGTTTTAAATAATTATCAGTAAGGGAACAGAAGCCATTACTCTTAAGAATAAATAACCTATGAATGTCCTCTAAGCGTAAAGACATTTCAGTTGTATAAAACCGTATGAACAAAGTAAATTGTGTACATGTTACCTCTGGTGCTGGTGGGCAACTTACTGATATACTACAGGATTCACCATCGCGCTCGGCTTGAATCTCCACATTTCCAAGGTGTAGGATAGAAGCAATTATCTTAAAAATGTTTATCTGATGGGACTCTCTCACTCCTGGGGAAAAAAAAAATGAATGAATGACACTCAATATCCAGGGTAAGATAGAAATGATGTTTTATCCTCTTTTTAAGGACTTAAGAAAAAATGTTTCATTTTCCTTTCTGGGCCAGTGACTCCTAAATTGATCCAGGCTCCTCACCAAGTAATTACCACTCACAGTAACAGCTCAGAGGGCAAAGGGGCTCCTTGGACTAAAAGAGAAATATCTTCACGGTGATTGTCCTGATCAAAACAGATGGGTCACGCTACCATTTTCACTTCTCCAAGAGCAAAGGAGAGGCAGCAATCAAGCAGACCCATTTTGGACTTCATTTCAATCAACATTTTACGGATGTTTTTATGAGTTTAATAAGAATGGTCATTTATCTGCAGTCATTTTTCCCCCAACGTAATATCCTGCAAACATCTGTGACACACATCTGAAGTGCCAACGGAGAAAGAAGAGGAGAAACTTCTCCTGGGGGTGCGGTTATGGGGCTGGACGGCCACCTGGCCCTTGGCTGTTCCCCTGGGGGCTGTTGTTTACCACACTATCTGTTCCGTCAGTTATAGACACACACACCTACTCTGGAGCCACTGACAGCAGATATCTACTGTCGATTTTTGTTATTTATGCATGTAAGTTATCAAAGACATGGATACTCTCTTAAAATTTATATTTAGCTTTAAGGCATTATCATTTCTTTTTGAATTACCAAATACTTCAGACTTAAAAAAAGGCTACAGACTAATATAATGAACACCAGTTGACCTACCATTCAGTTTAAGAGATAATACAGTTGCTCTCCAAATTCTTCCCCAGATGCCGTTACTTATTTTTAAGGCAATATTTTACTCAGGCTTAAAAAAAAAAAAAAGTCAGTGACACCTATATAAATGGGAGTAAAGATGTGTCATGTTAGGATTAAAAACTTTACTCAGATAATCAACAAAGTGGACAACCCAAGCATGAACTAGACAAATTAACTCTACACTTTAAAAGTGTTAGATGACCACTACTGTGTAAACTTCATAGGGCCAGGGATTTACTTTTTAATTTTTATTACACAACATCTTCAAAATATACAAACTTAAAAAAAATTACAACGAATCCCTGTTCTTGCTTCATCATTATATCCCCAGTGCCTGGCACACAGTAGGTGCTCAGAAACATGAGTGACAGAATGACTGTATTGATACTTGTTACACAGACGGAAGTCCTTGCAAATGTCTACAGAAATGCATGCATTGTTCAAACATCTGGCTTTACTTAAACTAATAATCCAAAAAACAGCCAGAGGGTGAACAATTTAGGCAGATGTCCTGAATGTAACTGAGTAAGAGTGGCAAAAGAAAGACCAGCTAAAGCCAAAGGCTGAAACCCAGGACAAGACAGGAGGCTGGACGGTTCTGCACCTGTATAGGGAGTAAAGCACTGTAGAGTGCTCTCAAGTCAGTCCCACAGAAGAACTAGTCAGGAAGTGGGTGCTGGGCCCATCACAGGATGAGAGGGATATAGCACTTTCTTCTCCCCTTCTCTTATTCTTAGGAACCAATGCTTTGCCAATTTCCAAAGACCTAACCACCCTGTCATAGTAGGAGTTTAAGTAGTAGATACTGGATGACTGACTATGGAATCCTAACAATAGTTAGGATTCCTATGCTATACCGACCAGAAAGTCCCTTTTTAATACAGGATTCTCTGAATAAACAGTACCTCCTTACAGGAAGCAACAAAACGAAAAAAAAAATCAAACACTAAATCTGAAAGGCTCGTAGCCCACAGCCTGTTTTTGTAAATAAAGTTTTATTAGAACAGTCATGTCTTTCCTTTTGCATTGTGTCTATGGTTACTTTTGGACTACAGTGGCAAAGTTAAGTAGTTGCTACAGAAATTGTATGGCCAAGAGGGCCCAAAATATTTACTATCATGTCCTTTAAGAAAAAGTTTGCCAACCTCTGGAATTTAAAAAATGGCCATGTTTATTAAAGAGTAGAGAAGAATGGCTTATAAAAATAATTAATTTTTAAAATTCCATTTGCTTTGAGAATTGAAGTACCTAGTCTCCTTAGGGCCTTGGCGGGAACAACCATCTCCTTGGATCAGCTTATGCCCACTGCTCACACCAGCACTACAGGGGCCTTCTCCTTTCTTAGCCAACTGCTTTCCTCCTCAACATCAAGTCTCCTCTATACCTGCTCCCCAACTCTGGAGAATAAAACAGCTCTGTGGTGCTGGGGAACTCAGGGACACCTGTACCCAGTTTATCATCCCTCAGCTTCAAATCCGCCCTTCTTTGCCCTGCTTTGTCACCCTGGTTCTAGACCCTGTAAGCACTTCCCCTTGGCCTGCTGGTGGCATGTCACACTTGGTCAACAGAGGGCACTGCAAGGACTTCACAAGGCAAGAGCAGCAAGAAGCCATCTCCATTCCTGGTTCTGGCCCTCCACAGTCATCAGTATTCATCTTGGGAGTCCAGCCGCCTGCCAGGTGAGTTCCAGCTGTGTCTTCAGGCCGTGCTCCCCCATTAGCAGCTGCTTCTGAGAAGTTCTGGCTCCACCACACCCCAGGGCACTACAGGCTGCTTACACAGACCAGGGAAGGCCCACACCCTCTGGCAGGTTCCTTTACCGCCAGAGGGCTTCCTGATCTTGGGGCAGCCACATCCTCCTAGAAGTGATCGAAATCTCAGCCTGGCATGGGGGGCTCTCCTAGTCAATAGCTCCTGTACTGGTTGCTCCGCCTCACCCTCGAGACAGTTCTTTTACACCCACTATTTCTAGACCCCTAAAATCCTCTTATTTATAGTTAATTATCTACTACTGCTCTTGTTAACAATTACAGTAATTTTTCTCTTTTGGAATAACCAGTGTGGTTTCTGCCTCATGGGTACAAAAGGCAAACCACATCTATCCACCAGTTATCCAGAGAAGTGAATAGCACTCAGATTTCAGCACATGAAGTCCTGACTTTCTCCCCATATGGAGATCAGGGCGTGTCCTGTTTGGTCATGCTTTATTTGGCCATTGGATGAAACCTCCCTGATTCCCAAAGAACCTAAGAAATGCTGCTCTGGGTTGGTCACATGACTCAAAAGCCAAATGTCTGTCAGGGAGGGGCTGGGAAAAGCACCAGGTCCTCCTGAGCCACTTTGTGGATTTCAGGCTAACTTCCCAAGCTTCCCCTTTTCTGGCTGCAGATCCCAGGAATTTACCACTTCAGTTTTCCAGTTAAGCACAGACTGCCTTCCACTTTACCACTTGGGGGCTCTTTTCCCCCAAAACTGGCTGGGGAAAGGGGCAGTTTTCTCCAGCTCTACTGTCTTATATGACCCAGAAGGACAGAGAGATCTTGATTTATGGATTCCACTGCTAAGTTCTATATGGAAACAGCAACAACAGAAATAACACTGTACGTATGGCAGAGCTACTAGACCTTTGCAGTCTGTTTCCCACTTGGAGACCCTGACTGTGGTACATGGGTGGTTTCGGTCCCTAAGGCATGTTCCTTCTGCTAAAACACACTGCCTCAAACCCTCAACACAAAAAGACACAGCTCTTCTTGGTTTTCATCCATCGGTGTCAACGCCCTGAGGGAGTGAAAAGGAGTACTTGGCAATGCCCGAGAGATCAACTCTCAAATCCTATTGTTAAGAAAGGGCACCAAAGTTCCATGCCATAAGCTTTGGAGCCCAAGGGTTGGGATGGAATAAGACTATGAAGATATTCACCAAGAGCAAGAGGGCTTCCCCACCAGCTCATGAAGGTTGGCAAGCAAAGTGGGACACTGCCGTGCTTTTTCTCCACGCAATCAACCCTCTGGGCCCTTCTCCCCATCCCCAAGTTCCTTACCAAGGAGTGTGAAGGCTTGTCGAGTCTTCTCAAAGTCCTCAGCATCATCTACACCCTCGATGGACGTGTCTCCTCCCTGTGACGTATAGAAGAAGTCCTCGGCACAGGCTGTGGTGGGAAAGGAGGTGAGGCATCAGGCACGGGAGGGACGCTTCATCCCCGGGTTCACCACAGACCATGCCCCACGAGGATGTCCACTCCCTGAGCAAGCTGACCCGGGCCAGAGTTTATTCCCAGCTGGATGTGGAACTCTTTCAAATATCATCTTTACTGACAACGGCAAGTGGGAGAGAAAACTGAGTAACAAAAGACAGAAAATTACAACACAGTGACAGAACCTGTTGTTGCATTTGTGTTAAAACTGATATGTGAAAAACAAGGGAACATAAAAGTCATGGCAAGTTCAAGTTACAGTAGCATTCACCACAGACTTGTTTTTTAAAAGGCTCTGATAGACACAGTAAAACGTACACCCACCCTAGAACCAGACTTCCATGACCGTCAATAATCTTAGTCTGACAACCTCGTTTGACACATGAGGGGCAACGATGCGCCCAGAGTGACACGATTTGTTTGTTTTAAATGCTGGGGCCCCTTGAGCTATTTAAGCACGTGTACAAATGCAGGCTGAGACTCTCATCCCCCGGCTTACTTCCTCTTCAGTCAGGCCTCTGCTAACAGCCTGGGGATGACTAGTGAGGAGGGGCCCAGGTTCCATCATAGAATTCAGAGCCATCCTCAGCGGAGGGCAAAAGTGCAACGAGCCCTGGGGAGTATCTGAACTACAGGGCTTGAGAGCCAGCATGTAAGGCAACAATTGCACCTCAACAAAATCACCCTCGAAAATCACTTCAACTTTCCACAAACTACAATGCCTTTGTGTGGTACAATTCTGTCCAGTGCTTGGCATTTCTAAGTGTATAATGTTTGATTTTGATAAGATGCCAAAACTGGACACTGGCTGTTCTCCCTCCTCCCCTGAAAACACCAGTTAAATGATTTTCTCTTGACCTGGGCACGTACGGTTGAAGGCACATCAGTTACACATGCTTAGATGCAGCTTCATTGCAACTCCCAGTCCTCCTTCAACACTTTGTCCTCCCGATTTGATCTCCGAAGAATTTCTTGAGTCTCTTTCCTTCCTCCATCCCAACTGCCACTATCCAGGGTCTGACCTGTTCAGCATCTGTTGTCTGGGGACTGTTGCAAAAGACTCTAAGTCTTTCTCCCTGCTTCTGCTCCTGTCCTTTCTAAATCCTCCTTTAAACTTCTGGTAACTCTGATCACACCACTCCCTACTTAAAGCCCTTTGGAGACACCCTCCTGCTCCACTGCCCTCAAGGCAAAGGTCCAACACCCTAGAAGGGCCTCCAGGACCTTTTGTGAAGTGGCCTCCTCCGACCACTCCAGACTCACGCCTAGTCCTTCCATCCCCACCTCTATGTCCCAGATACACCGGCTTCCTTACTGTCATTCCTCAGCTCTACCCCTGTTCATGCCATCAATGGCCCTGCAGACGTCTCCTTCCTGGTCTCTCCCACTTCCCACCTTGATCCTATGCTCCAAGCCACACTGCACTCCGCCAATTCCTCCCACTGGTCAAGTCCACGATACCAGGTCCAGCTAGGAAGTGGCAGAACTCAGCCCCAAACCCCAGTCTCACACACAACCAACAGGCAACACTGCACATGGGAATGAACAGCAGAATACTGGTCATGTTTTATGAGGGAAGGCTTCCTGGAGGAGTGACTTCAACCCACTCTGATGACTGCAGGCACCTGAAGTGGGAGACGAAGGACTGTGGCCCTGGGCTCACTCACAGCCACAGCAGAAGCGAATTCTGATGAAGCAAGTCACGTTAGGTCTTTGTGGAAAATAGCATATTTGGATCTTTCATATCTAATCACCCTGGAAGCTCTGGCACGGAGTAATGTAACAGCTTCAAGGGTTTAATAAAAGCATCAATTCTTTTTTTCCCTTTACACTCACCTTTCAAAACACCTCATTTGGTGATTTTTTACTGTGTCCATATGAAGACAACTGAATACAGTCGTCCCTCTGTATGCACAGGGAGTTGGGTCTAGGACCCCTCCCCCACCTCCAACAGATACCAAAATTCACGGATGCTCAAGTCTCTTATATAAAATGGTATAGTACAGTCAGCCCTCCACAACCATGGATCGAATTCCAGTTGCTTGAATCCACAGATGCAGAACCTGCAGATATGAAGGGCCAAGTGTATATTTACTCCCATTTTTCAGACAGGCAAACTGGGCACCATAGGGCTTTAAGGGGTTTCCCAGGCTCACCCAGGGTTTGGCCAGGCCTGTGAGCCCATTCCTTGATCACCCAATTAAGGAGATGGTTATCTATGACATCCCATGACTTAGCCATAAATACAACCTACATCATAATCAAAAGTATCAGTTGATACACTAGAGTCACCTGAGACTCCAAAAAGAACACTAAGCTTTCATATTGGAGGGAAGGAGGCATTTTCAGCATCTATCAAAGACCTTTCATTGTCAAAGGCCAGGGTCCCACTGACTGATGTTCTGAGTGAAACAGACCTCCCCACCCTTCCCTGCTTTGAGTTCCCAAACTCACAGGCCCAGCAGAGTAACTTCTTCCTGCTCAGGTTCATCACTGCAGGGGCCACCCCAGCCAATCACAGCATTCTCTACTGAATGATTTGAATCCAATCAAAATAATCATCTCCTTTCCATCTGCTTTAACGCTACAATCACCTCTGTTAACGTCACTCCCAGACCCTCTTAATAAGACAGACATCCCAACAGGATGCAGTCACTCTTCCCCTATTTGCTTTGCCTGCCTGGATCTCAGCTCTCCTTTTAGGCCTGTGAAGCCAATCATCCCATCCCAGAGAGGGGTCTCTTGTCCTCCAGTTTGGGTCTCTCTCTTTACTTAGAATTCCCAAGGAGATATACATCACAAAATCCCCTATTAACTGGCTCACTGGATCAGACTAGTGTACAGAAGGGTCGTGAAGCCAGTGATTAGAGCAATGGACCATCAAGGCCACGGCCCAGGGTTTGCACTTCACCTGGGTAGGCTGTACTCTGACTTGTGCAAGGCAAGAGAGGGTGTTTATAAAACTGTATCTATGCAGCTACGGAAACGAAAAAGAAGAAAGGATTTATTCCTTATTACCTGAAGGCTGCATTTAAGGGAATGTGGGTCCATTATACCTCTTTTTACCATCATTTGTTCACACTCTAACACATTATTCACTGTATTATTTTTTTTAAATCTCATCCCGAGGTCATTTTAATGCAACAGACCACCAACCACAGGGCAGAGGAAAGTGGGGCTGTATGCACACCTGTACACTTCATTCTCAAGACAAATGCACAAAATTCCTGCAGGGCCAAGGGGTCTTACAGAGATTTCTGTGCATTTGAACGGCACAGTTTAGGTGAAGAAAAGAAGGAAGGAGGGGAGGCAGGTCTGAATATTCACTAGAAGTCACTGGCTAGTCCTTCATTTATTTGATGTTTCCATCCATTCAACCAGGGTTATCTGTGGAACTATAAACGTCAAGCTTCAGGGCTCACAGCCCATCCACCCACAAGGCAGAAGACAGCCTCATGCCTGAGCACGAGAGCTTATCAAAGGCTCTTCACTTCACTCCAAGATGCTCTCAGAGGGCACACGCAGGTAAGAATGCAAGAAATGGATCCAATCGGGTAGTTTTCAACTGCTCCAGCCAGGGGCCCAAGGAGCCTGCACCTTGCTGAAACACGGAGTAAGGAAAAGTCATTTTTCTCCTCAATGCACTCCTGTAAGTGGGGGGGTGGGGAGGAGGATTTCTTTCCTATTACCTGAAAGTTACGTTTGGGATAAAATAGTCCAAATACAGCCAGATGGATCTTACCAGCATTCGTTCATTTTCTATAAAACTGACCCTAAGAAAAAAGTTTTCAACTCCCGCAGGTTGGCCCTGAGAAGTCCAGCTGGGCCTGTGGAAGGAGGGGGGAGGATGGCAGTGGCCCTTAACGTGGCCTGCCTTCCTGGTCCCTTGTGACTGTAAGCCAGCATGAGAGCCCCAAGCTGCCAGCTCAGGGCAGTGCCCATCAAACAAGGCTTGTAACATTCACTCCTTGTCCGAGGAGTTTACGACTTCACTGGGGAGAATCAGACCTGCAAGCACAGAACAGCTAGAGTACAGCACAAAACCAGTCTAATGTGTATCATCCAAGGCTTCCTCCTTTGGGACCTCATTTAACTTGACTTTCCCTGAGCAGCTTCTGACCCACCTCAACTGTGCTTCGCCTTAGCATACCCTTCTTAATCCGTATTGTAAATGTAAGCGAAGCAAGGGCAGGACCCACAACATTTGGTTCAACACTGCATCCCCAGGGCCTAATTTGCCTGCATGGGGTTTAATGAATGAACGGAGGAGCCAGTGCTAAACTGCATGGCACAGGCACTGAGTGCCACCAGAATCCATATGCAAGTAAAGCAGAGAGTGAGGAGGGCAGACCAAGGTTTGAGCTACTTGATGTATTTTACCTACTGGGAGCATAGGCTGGAGTGGTCAGAGGTGGGTCTGGTGACGGGTCCTTAAGATGGTGAGGATTTGGCTCTGGGACAGTAAAGCCTCAGAAGTCTACTTCTCTCACAGTTGCGCAACAGCCAACTAACCTCTGTCTAGACACACAGTTGCACAAAAGCCAATTAACCTCTGTCTAGACACCCAGCTCTGTACACCATCTGCTAGTACTGGACCTACCCACACCTCCCAGAAATACAGATGACAGGCCAGGCACAGGGAAGCTGCATGGCCCTGAGGCGTGCCCTCACCACACGCATCCACCAGCAGATGGCCTGGAGAACTCAGTGGCAGGACTCAGCCAATATTCCAAGATAGGGCCGCGCACATAGAACGGGGAAGGCTCCAGGCCCGAGGAGCAGAGCTACGTCGGTATGGTGTCAAGAACTAAAGCCTGCTCGCCCTTCTTGCTCTGTCCTGGCTCTCAACTCCACTAGCTCCAAGTCAACAGTCTCCAGGCAGACAACAGTCTCTTAGCAGACAATAATAACAGAAACGGAGGGTGACTGGGACCCCCTGAAAGGCTGTCTTCCTACCTGATGGCAGCAAAACGCTGACGCATGCCCCTGGCACCCAACTCTGACTGCTCCGCTCTGGCCTCCAGGCTGCAGGGTGGATGTGGGCAGGCTGCCCGCCTGCTTGCGAGGAATCGGAGCACTGCTGCCCAGCTGAGGCTCAGTGGTCCAGTTAAACTCTTTAAGTTCCTCTCTCACCTTCTGTGGGGTTGCCCGGGATTCATCAATATGCCCCTTGAGCCAACCCCGTCTTACCCCTGCTTTATCCTCACCCCCTTCCTTCTTTTTCTTTGTCTCAATCCTTAAATATGACTTAAAACACGTCGGCCACAATTAAGTGATTCCCATTAGCTAAATCTCCAGATCCTCGTGGTTGAGACGCATTTCTCAGGGCGTCTAGAGTGAAAACATATTTTTCAAAATAATAATGCATGTCAATTCACTGGTGCTCTGCAAAACACTGTTCCACCCCCAGCCTCTTATCCTCTCATCTCCTGTGGGCATGAAACTCACAGAGGGGTGGGGCTGTGCCCACAGGTGAGGCAGAGCTAAGAACCCGCGACAGAGGACGCTGAGCCGCGCACACCTTCTCCCTCAGAGCCCCCAGATGCCCCACCTGCGGCAGCAGCAGCCCAGCCCCAGAAAGGGCACGCAGCCCGTGTACTTACTTAGTGAGAGCTCTTCAAATTCCGGAAGACTGGCAGCCGCACAGAGCTGGTAAAAGATGTGGTAATTCCTCTCATCATCTGCCTGGAGGAGGAAAACAGTTAAGCAGTGTTAAGGGCAGGGACCCCCAAGATTGTCCCCTCACCCATTCTAATTCCAGGGTGACAGAGGTCAAGGCTTTTCCTTCACGCCTCTGCCACCTTCAATTCCCACCTCCAGGTTTTTCATTCACCGTTATGGGGCCTTCTGCCAACCAGAGGACTTTTACCTCTTGATTTATGCAGAACACAGGGGTTTTCTTTTTCCTCCTCTACAGAACATCGCTGCTACCCCACAAGGGACGGCTCGGTGGATCAGCACTCGTTCAGGTACCGTGCTGCCGGGCTCATGGTGGGCTGACCGTCATTTCCCTGCTGCAGGCTCCCTTTCTCCTCTGGGACGCCTGGAACTAAGTAAAAGCTACGCCCTTGCCCATCATGTCAGGCTGGGATGGTCAGGAGAGGTCCATGACTGAGACAGGACTTCCAGGGGACAATGGGGCCAGACCTGCCTTAAACTGGCGGAGTGGTCATGGTGGTGATGGGTGGGACGGGGGCTTCAAGAGGCCTGAGCAAGGGCAGCAAGGAAGAGGAAAGCCCACAGGGAGTCTGGCCAGAGCCGCAGCCGGTACAGCAGGCTGCTTGCTCTGATGCAGTGAAATGAAGGATGTCAGGTAGTCCAACCAAACCTGGGAGGTGGAGAGAACCGCTCTCGGGGTTGTGAACTGCAATGACCACCACCAAAGGCCAGGGTGGAGGAGGAAGAGGGTCACCAAGAGGCCAAAGAGTAATTGGGAAGGAGGGGACAAAAGGCGAGCAAAGAAGAACTGAGTCACATGAGAAGCGAGAACTCCATTTACTTGAAAAGGAAATGAAGTAAGCGGTCAAGCAGGTTTTTGTTTTTTTTTTAATATAACTTACCAAATAAGATTCCTGGTGAAAGTTGAAATCCACAGACCCTATATGACATTCCCCTGATCACAAGACTCCGAAGTCCACAAAGAACACAACAGTCTTATTCTTCACTGTATCTCTGGTGACTAGCACAGGGCTAGCACATAACAAACAATATATGTTTGTTGACTGAATCTAAAAACAATGCCCTGGGACTTCCCTGGTGACCCAGTAGTTAAGAATCCACCTTCTAATGCAGGGGACGTGGGTTCACTCCCTGGTCAGGGAACTAAGATCCCACATGCCTCAGGGCAACTAAGCCCACACACCTCAACTACTGAGCCCGCACTCCACAACTAGAGAAGCCTGCGTGCCACAACAAAGACCCAGCACAGCCAATAAATAAATAAATAAATACATAGATAGATAGATAAATATTGTGCTTGCATGGTATATGCATGGTATTTATTTATTTAAAAATAAATAAATAAATAAAAATAAAAACAATGCTCACTGAAACATATCAATACTGAGTAAAAATTTTTCAGGTCTGATGCCTATAAATGAATACTTACTAATGAAAAAAAAATGAAAACCGAAAGAACAAGTCTATCCAAATCCAGGTTCAAACAATGAGATGTTCTTTGGGCATAGGGAGCAGAACGTGGAGCGAGTAAAAATCCACGGGAAAAAATACAAGAAGGTCCAGTCACAGGGCTCACCTGAAAGACCACTCTGGACTTCTCCAAAAGGTAGGTCCTCATGTTGGCCCCAATGATGCGGTACCTCTTGTCAAAGCCAATCTGAATGTACTTTCCGAAACGGCTACTGTTGTCATTGCGAGTGGTTTTAGCATTCCCAATGGCCTGTGCAGAACAAACAAACAAAAAGTGTGCACAACATGGCGGGTTTTCTTAAATTTCAGGACTGTATGCTCATGGCGGCACCTCTATTCCCTCCCTCTTCCTTCCTTCTAGAACCTCTCTACTATTAGGATGACAATGGGCCGAGCTAAAAGAAAACAAAACAACTTCATTTTCCTTCTTCCCTTACTCCTAACGATGGCCAATGAGAGTGATGAGTTGACTGATGGTCTCTCTAAAGGGGACTAAACAGCTGGAAGGTGCACCCCATTGACCTTCTTCTCTTCTTCCTTTTCCTACCTGGAATGTGCATGTGATGGCTACAGCTGCAGCAGTCACCTTGGGACCACGAGGGAAAGGTCTAGAGAATCACAGAAACCACTGCTCTGACATCCTTGAGCCACTAAATCAATGCCAGCACCCAAGAGCTCTAGACTTTCTGTGAGAAAAAGGAATCTTCCAGGGCTTAATCCACTTTGATCAGGTCTCCACTAATCAAATGTCAAATATCATTCCCAACTGTTAAATGGTAATTCCTAGAAAGAGACCAAATGTCAAACGCCCCCCTCCCCCCAACACACACATAATCACTAGGACATATCAGGAAGCCATCAACCTCTTGGTACTATTTCTTACACAGCAGCAGGGACACAGTTCAAAACACGAGACAATAATGTAAAAGACGAGTGGCTAAATGACTGGTCTCACTGTGTGATTATTCACTTTCTATAAAACATCACATTGCTGATGGGTTGGTAATGAACATACTAACATTGAAACCCCTTTCACATGTTTACTTTTCAGGTGGTTACAACACTTGAAAAATATCCACTGTAATTTTTCAGTTGTCTAGGACATTTGAGGCACAAAGAGGCTAAAAGAAGATCACGATTTCGGAGGCCCTGAGGTACCCAGCCCAGCCTGGCCTCTCATCACTCTTGCCCTCTGTCTCCAGCCTCTTATGATTCTGAACTTGCTTTTCTTTCTCAAAAGACCTATGTTCTCTCTGCCTCCTCCCCCACCCCCCAAGTTTCACAAACACGGTTCCCTCTGCTGGGAACACTCTCTGCCCATGCTCCCTCCACCTCTTCTTTCTGGTCTCAGTTCAAATGTGGCTTCTTCAGGAAGGCTTACCCTGGCCTCATAAGCGAGGGGAGCTCCCTCGCCATGTGTTCTCCCAGGCCTCACTCTGCACGTCCCCTTGTTTCCCTAACCCCCATCTCCACGAGACATGACCCTGTCTCCGTGACAGCGGGGTGTGCACGTCTGCTTCCCCATGGGACCTCCCGCACTCACCCCAGTGCCCAGCACACAGCAGGCATTCAAAACATCTGAGTGAATGGAAGCATAGATGAACTTGGGTTTTGGTTTTCTTTCCTGTGAAATAAGAATTTTGAAGTCCTTGTCCTCGAAGGTCACTTGCCTCTTTAGGTCCCTAAAATCTCCTGTTAGGGTCATGAATACATATTTTTTTCTTTTAGGGTTTAAAGTGTATACAGCAACCTATACATCACATATACAGTGTGTACCTCTGTAGGAAAGTGGGGAAAGTGTAACCCCAGTACATTGCATCGCTCTGAAGGGAACCATGGAGCATGGAACACGCCCCTAAGGTCAGGGCGAGGCTGGAGTCTGGCCAAGCGGAAACGACTGTCAGAGAGATGACTAATCCGAGGAGTTTACGTCATCACTCATGCCCCTCAGCACCCACCAACCTCATCATCTCAGCAGAGGCTTCACTGCACCCACTTCCAAGAGAGCCCTGATCCTTCAAGGCACCATGTGACAAGCCACTGTCAGACTTCAGGAAGCCTATTCTGTTTGAAAAGTGGCAAGGAGGGCTGTATTCCCTAAAATGCAGGTAAAAGTGATGGTTTCCCAGGCCTCCATCACAAGCTAGGTCCTGGGCTGGGATCCCTTTAGTTTCCCTGAATCCAGACAAGAATCCCAGGGAGAGGCATTATCAACTTTCCTCATACTTATGGGAAAATTTAGGCTTAGAGAGGGTAAGCAGTGTGCCCAGGGTCACATGGCTGGGAAGTGCCAACACCAAGATATAAATTCAGATATAACTGAGTCCACAGTCTGTGTTCATTCCACTTGGTTTCACAGTCCTTTTCCAACTCTCCAAACTACTCACCACCAGACAGGAGCTGCCACCCATGTGGGTGACTTCTCTCATCTCAAACAGCCAGGTCAAATCAAAGGATAAAGACAAAGACATGAATCCTCACTTTTACCTTTTCATAAGAAAGGGGAGAAAAGCCTTTCAGAGGATGGCAGGGAACCAACTCATTACTCTGACAACCAGTAGATAAAGAATCAAACATCCATCCTAACTTCCCTGTGTAAACTCTATCAGCGTAACTAGTTGGCAAGGAGAAGTTTCTCTTCCTAAACTTATTCCAGTTGATAAATGCAAGAGGAAAAATAGAATGAGAACGTCACCATTTTGTAACTCCTGATGAATTAATAGATCTAGGCATAAGCAATGGCTGCTGACATCACCAAAAGACACCTAAATATTCTGTGCGTCTTGATGGGAATACATAACACCACCAATAAAGGGTTCTTGGATTTTAAGAACAAACGCGCAAACAAACAAACCTAAATCTAATCAAGCCTCTAAATTTTACTACCCTTTCAAAGGGTATACAGAGGCCAAAGGAACATGTTAACAACATCAGGAGGGTGCAATCAGCAAAGGCCAGTTTGTGTAAAATTCTAAAGGATTATCTAGTTTCAAACAAAAAATCTCAATTCCAAAATTTCAAAAAATTCGAATTTTGTCATTTCTAAAATGGCAACAAGAACCGTTACCATATCTGAGATCACTCCTTGTGGTAGCTTAGGGAAAGCTTGCCAACAGTCTAAAGATCACTGCCAAAAGGTCTATCCTCCTTACCTCACTAGGCTGCTTTGAGAAGTGATATAATGGATCTACAAGTACTTTGAAAGTATATAATGGTACCCACAAAGGGAAGGGGTTGTTTGTATTATTACTACCAAACCATAAACTCTACTCTAGGCATGAAGAACTTCCAACTTCTACACGTGTGTGAAGGACCTGCAGGACCTAACAATCCAGCAACTGTACTTCTAGATACTACCTAGAGAAACTCACACAAGTGTACAAGTGGGTGCGCAAAAGAATGTTGAATGCAGCCTGTATTTAACAATAAAAAATACAATCTAAATGTCTACCAATAGGAGGAAGAGATAAATAAAATGTGGAATATTCATAAATGGGATGCCGAAAAGCTGTTAAACTAAACTAGAGCATGATGCATGGATAAATAAAAAAACAATGAGTGAAAAGCAAGTTGCAAAGTGGTTAACAGAATATGATACCATTTATATGTGATATAAAAGAACTACCTTTTTTCTGGTTTATACATATACAAATATGTAGTAAAGTAAAAATGGACTGCAACAAATCACTTTAATATGATTGGGATTATACAATAACGAGATGCATATCAACCAGTGTGGAAACAGAGAAGGGAGAAATTAGCCAATGCTGGCAGAACAGGAAAAGCTTTAAGAAGTGTAAGATGAACTGGATCTTGAAGGGTGAGTAGAATTTTACCAGTGGGGAAGGAAAAGGAATTTTATTTATAAATATAGTGTAGGCAAACGGAGAGAGGTATGTGAGAGCCCCAACAAGTGAGGAATGGCTAGAGTGTGTTGAAACATGAGAGAAAACAAGAGGAGAAGGTAAGGTATGTTGGGGGCGGATTCTTGTATGAATAGGTTAATAGTTGTAGGCCTTCTTGCTTCTTCAGCTTAAAAAAAAAGTCAAACCCTGAAAATTACATAGTAACTGGTCTTAGTTTCTGTCAATTTTGCTCACTGTACCCCTAGCCCCCTTTCTTTCTCCCAGGTTGAGGGGAGTCTCTGGGGCTCCTAGAGTTGTATGCCTGCAGACTCCAGTCAGCCCAAGAAGCCATGTGACCCCTCTGGGCTGGGCTTGGGTTCTGTCCCTGCTCTATCAGTCTCTTGGCTAGCAATATCTTTTTAATCAGTGCAGACCTGTGAACAAATCACTCCCAGGGTGCTGACAAGCTCTTAAACAGAATGGGGTCAGAGAGTTCTGGCGCTGACAATAAGTCATCCCAATCCACCCCAGCCAATCCCAATCCACCCTCAAGCCACCTTTAATTCAAACAACTGCCACTTAGCGCAGCCCACTGGGAATTCCGCCTCCTCAGACGGCCCTCAACTCTTCGACTCCCTAGGAGGCATCTGCAGCTGCTGGCCTACAGAAATAATGAGGTGATGACATGACCATAACTGATTGCTTCGTTGGGAGGTGCCAACCTTCCCCGGGACAGGACTGGAGCCATCAGTAATCAGCTGTGCCCTGATTAAAACATGACGTGCACTGGTTGTAACCCTCTGAGGAGCCACAAAGCCGACTGGGTTTCCTGACACAAGGGCCCAAGTAAGACTCTGAACTTGTGAAAAGTTGGGTCTTGGCAGAGCAGAAGCTGCTCTTTCTCTACTTGGCAACACTCTAATTCCACCTAGAGTTCTTCCTGGCAATAATTCTTCCTCCCCATGTTCATGTCCAATATTTCTCTCAAATGTAATATTCAATAACAGCTCAAGGGATAGTCTCTATGATAACAAAACTCTGTACTTGACAGAATGAGCCCTCTGGACTTACCCACATAATTTTCAAAGTACCAATTTGCACAACTGTAGAAATGTAATGTTTTGAGCTCAAACCACTGTAGCATTTGTTTACGTGACATCACGCAAGGTTGGGCTGGGTCATGTACACACTCTCCTTCTCTAGGGGCGTGCATGTTGCTCTCACATTTCTTCCATGCCTCCCCAGCAGTCCACCAGCCTACTCAAGCTATAACAGATACTGAAAACATTAGATCATTTCAGATCACGGTCATTTAAAAAACATTCCCAAAGCAGCGACCCAAACAGGTGCACGCCGATGTTCACAGCAGCATTATTCACACTGGCCAAAAGGTGGACACAACCCAACTATCAGCGCAGGAATGGATAAACAAAATGTGGTATATACATGCAACAAAATGTTATGCAGCCATTAAAAAAACCCCACAAAGTCCTGATGCATGCTACAACATGGATGAACCTTGGAAACATTATGCTAAGTGAAATCAGCCTGACACAAGAGGACTGATGTCATATGATTCCACTTGTATGAGAGACACCAAAGAGGCAAATTCACAGGGACAGAAGTTAGAATAGAGGTTACCAGAGGCTGAGTAGAGGGGAGAATAGGACGTTATTGCTGAATGGGTACAGAGTTTCTGTTTGGATGATTAAAAAAAAATTCTGGAAATGGATGGTGGTGATGGTTGCACAACGTTGTGAATGTACTTAATACAACTCAACTGCACACTTAAAATGGTTAAGGTGATAAATTTTACATTACGTATGTTTTATTACAACAAAACAATAAAATTAAAAAAAATCATTCCCCCTGTGTCTTGTACCTGCTTAATAATGTGGTGACCTGTCTTCACTAAATTCCTATCTTGGCTAACAAGAACTGTGTTCAGTCACCAGAGATCAAACAGGTTTCTTCCCTTCCCTGTTTTGTCCAGAATAACTACGTACTTTACCTCCAAAAGAAGAGGTACTCTGTGTCTCTGCAATCTTACTACCTAAAAGATGAACTGAATTTTGAAACTCAGAGGCAAAGGAAAAGCTGAAATCCTGGTCTCACTCCCACCTAAGATGAAACGTGATGCTAATCGTAGAGTGCTGTCTTAGCTGCCTCCATTTAAGTGCAGTAGACAGCCCAAGGGGGGGTGTGGACTCAAGTCCATGATCGTCTCCTGAATCCAGGCCATGGCCAGGCCGCCACCTTGGGGCTTAGAATAAATGCTCTGAGCAAAGAGGCTACCAACTAAATGTCTGACAAAAGGAAGTTAAATTATGGTAAAACCATCTATTAATGTATGTTCGCAGCCAATAAGTTTGTAAAAAGCTTAATAATATGGGGACAAGGCATATACTATAATATTCAGTGAAAAAGTTGGAAGGAAATATACCAAAATATGGAACAATTATTAGCAGGTTGTAGGATCATGGGGGATTATTCCCTTTTCTTCCATATTTTCCAGTGACTCCTTCCTACCTTTTTAATATTTATTCAATAAATGGTTCTCAAACAGGTGTTGGACACAGATCCGCAGCATCAGGATCACCTAGGAACTTGTGAGAAATGCAGATTCTCAGGCCCTTCTGAACCAGAAACTCTGGGGGTGGTGCCCAGCTATCTGCTTTAACAAGGCCTCCAGGCGATTCTGATGCACAGTCAAGTTTAAGAACAACTGTAATCTAATAAAAGTGTTTTTTTGTTTGTTTTTATCTGTTTGGTAAAAATGCCTTCAACTGTATTGACCATTTCCCAATTCATACAAGAGCAGATACCAAAACTTGCTTTTGTCTAATTCTTAGTGAACACAGTGTGTCTGATTACTCAGCAGAGAGTAAAAGTTCTCTGGATAATGCAACTCTGTAGGCAGGAGAGTTTGCGTGGATAATCAACGAGCTCCTATGAACTGAGACTCAATTTACTCCTGCACTTGATAAAGGAAGAGGGAGAGAGAGGGGACCTGGGAAGGTCCAGGCAGGTTCTTGTTCTGCCAGCTCCAAAATAATCTGAAGGACCAACCACACTGGTGCTTTGTGTCGTAATCGACGGGGCTCAAGGCTGTGCAGAGAAACCTGATGCTGTTTTGGCAGCTTTTGGCCTCAACCGAATTTCTTCTTATTGAAACAAAGGGGCTGTTCGGGGCTGGCAGAAGGGCCTACTCCTACCAGACTGCAGCCCAGACAATAATGAAGAGCCTCAGCTTCAAAGGCAGGAAATCAAAGCTGGCTCAGGGACTGTGCAGCCATTTAGCTCAACTCCATGAGAATGAAGCTTTTATAAGGAACAGAAGAAAAAGAGAAATGGAGTTCTGACCCTATAACATGGTTTACTATAGCTAGACCCAAGGTTTTGGAAATATCTCTGGCCCTGCACTTGCATCGGCCGCTCTGAGGCCACCCAGCCGGGAGGTAGGGGTGGTGAAGAGACAGGCAAGACCTGTCCATGCCAACAAAGGTAACATTTTCTGAGGATCTTCAACAGATTCTGTGTCGTCACATAGCTTTTGACTCTATCTCCCCCCCAAAGATAAAACGTCCAAATATTTTTTGGGAAAAAGGGGAATCTTTTATCTAGGCCTCCTCACCGCCATGAAGACTGCCCTCCTGATTCAGCAGACCTTCATAGCATCAAATGGTTTTGGTGGGACACTGATTTGCTGACACAGGATGGCAGCAGGGGGGAGGAACACAGCAGAGATGGCTGTAGATGGGGGAGGACTGTCACAACAGTATTCAGCAGAGTCAAGGAACAAGGAAAACATGAAGAGGTCACTCTATCCAATATTGGGGACCTGGGCTACCAGGTCAGAATATTCCCAAATCTGTGGTTTTAGGCGCACCTTTGAAATTCTTCCCTCAGCAGTGGACAATGGGTTCTTGGGGAGAGGCATGAATGCTGACCACGTGAGTGGCTTCCAAGAACTCTGTGATCGGCCACGCGAGGCTGGATGCTCAGCAGTCTTAGTGCCAGCAGAAGGGACTCCAGCCAAGAAGGCCAAGGACATTTGCATGGCTTTACCTCCATGATGGGACTGGACGCCAGGACCTTCTCTTCGATGTTGGTGTCACTGGCCGAGCCACTCACCGTGGCGAAATAGCGCATGGCGTACTTGGCCGACACGGTCTTGCCGGCTCCAGACTCCCCGCTGACTATGATGGACTGGTTCTTCTCATCTCTGCAAAGGAAAAAGCCTCGGTCAGTCGCTGGCCGTGGAAAGGCATGGTCGCCTTCCAATGACACTGTCGCCTTCCAGTGACACTGTTGACAAGGGCCCAAACCCAATCAGGAGCATCCCTCCCTTGTTTAGGAGTAAATGTGAGGGGCAGCGTAAAAATAGCCCACCTTCCTTCATACGCTTGCTTGCACAAGATCTGAAAGTGGGAGAAAGAAGCTCTGAGAAGGGCTTACAAATCCTATTTTATGACCTGAGGGAACGGGGATGTAGCCGTCGGGTCACTCTCCCAAGCTCTCTCTGGAGGCAGTACCCCACAGACCACTCCCTTACATAGACATCCCCTGAGAACTTACATAAATATACACTTTCAGTTACATAATCTCGCCTTTCTGTTACATGCCCATCTTGTGCCACTTTCTTCAAGAGCAAGGTTCTTTTCTTCTCCTCTTGTATTTGAGTCTAGCATGCCAGCAGACACAGTTCTGAACATTTTTGTTCATGTAGATCTATCACAAAGGGCATGCTACTAACCACCAGGCTGATCTTGCCTCAAGTTTCCCAGAAATTAGATAAAACAGCTATCGATTGCAATAAGAGGGAGTTCAGTCAGACTAAATGGGAGGCAGAGAGTAGATACTCTACATCAGATAAAATGTATCTGTATGTATCCCTTTGAGACAGATACAAGACAGACAAGTAATGGAAAACTCAGCCTATCTAGTCTCCAAGGAACATGGATGTTCAAGCTGGGAGCAAGAACAAACATCTGGGCCACGAGTTTGGGAAACGAATTGCTTGCAAGAGCTATACTCAGCCATCTACCTCCAGCCCACAAATCCACTGCCAGGAGGACGGCAGGCACTTCGCTTTCAATCTGCAGTACCTTTAACAGTTCCTGGTATAGAGAATGCACCCGAGATAAAATATTATGTTGGAGGAGAAGCCAACTTAGGGATCAACCAGCCCTCTTCCTTTCCAGGTGAAGAAACCGAGAAGTGTGAAGTCAGGTTTAGAACACAGGTCTCCTGGCACCAGCCCAGTACTCCTAACACCAGCTCCTGTGGCTTCCTGGGCAGGGCTGGCTACAGAAAGAACGGCCTGCCCCACCTTGGTAATTATCAGCACAGGTAGACTGTACCTGATCAGCACAGGTGGGTGAATGTTGGCCCTGCTTCTGGGCCAACAGCTGAGAAGCTGAAAAAGTGGTGTGATGACACGGATGTCAACTAGAGGTGAACTAGAAAGACAGACAAGAACCGCTTTGAAAGGGGGGCCCCCGGGGGAGAGTCAGGTGCGGTAGCTGGGCTGAAGAAACCTTAACCTTCAGCTGCTCTTCAAGGTCAGCAACGAGCTGAGCAGTCTCAGCTCACACACACCATCATTAAATGGGGAGGGACCTGAGTGAATACAGGTGGCTAGTAGATGCTATTGAGAAGATGAAGCCGAAAAAATTGATCTTTCAAATTGGCTATACAACCAATTACCTGAGAAGTTACATAGAATCTCACCTAGTATTTGGAGGATGGAATAAGATGTGGCTTTCGGAGCGCCCTTGTAGCTCTAGGATACCACGGTCATGAGAGTGTGTTTCTCCTCTCCTTGGTTCTGTGAAAACCTCATATTGAAAGGTGGCCTCTGAAGAAGCCTGTGGATGCCTACAGTTCCCATTCTCACTTGTTGTTTAAATCTGATATGACATCCACTGGACCCTGGGGACCAGGACAGGTATCACCCCTCCTCTTCTCAATACCATCACAATCAACTCCTTAGAGAACTGCTCAGAAGCACAACCATCCCCAGGGACTAAGGGTCTAACAAGCTGGGCTTTAGACCTATGAAAGAGAACCAAGCTTGATGCCACCTTTAAAACCACCTGAACCTGCAACAAGGAGAACTAAATTGCAGGAGCCATACCCAAAAGTTTGCAGTTTTGCTCAAAGTCTGTATGTTTAACCTAAAAAGGATGAGCACAGGTTGTGTCTAAGACTTAGTCCTCCACAGAGAACCACATCGAATGGGGAGGTATATACTGTCCAAAGAACTTAATAAGGATCCCTGGGAGCAATATGTGGATGCCAGGAGAGAATTAATCAGATTGGTGGGGGGCTGGGGGTCGTGAGTGCTGCCAGGCTCCCTGCGGCAACACAGCACACAGAGGGAACTGAACTGCGAAGAGACCCAGATAACATACTACATCTGGCACAAAAAAGGTGGCACAGACCAGTGACACCTGTCACTTTTCACTTGCTGTGTCAAGATGGGCATCACCCTGTGCATCATTGGGAAACGACTGAAAAGTCACACACTGCTCAGGAAAGAGAATGACTCATACAAGAGGCAGAAAACTTTGAGGACCAAGCAGGCTATTCCAAGTGTAAGTGGCCAGAAAGGCAAAAAGGCAGGGCTACTTCACGTGACAACAAAGTGTCAGGACCTCACAAAGAGAGGGAATCAAGGCAGGGAAACAAAAAACTGGCAGGACATGGAAGCTAACGTTGGTGTTTTGATGAAAATGCATATACGTGGCCAAACTATTATCAGGGGTTATAAACATCCCCAAGTGTTTCAAATCTTTACACTCGAGGCTCTTGGGCATGAGGGAGTCTGGGCAACGACCATTAGTGCTAACTCCCACCTAATTTGGTGGATAGTCAAATTGATGCTGATAAGACTAAAGTCAGGGAAATTCAACTCTTCTTAGACCAACAAGGACCTTTTAACAACTCCCCTTACTGAGACCAACTTAAAATATTTTTAAAAATTGATGATTTTTATTTAGTTTCACTGCACTTCTGCACATCCTACCTACGCCCATTCTTAGTCTACTACATGGCCGGGTGCACATGACGTATCTGTACACTATTTGTCACGGCCCATAAGCTGGCCTTGGGGATGATGTGTAACAGCATCTTCAGTCTGTTCTACCCATATTAGCTTCGCTTCCAACTCAACTAGAGAACACAAGACCAGAATACGGGTAGTAAAAACAACTTGATTTTGAAGCTCACGTGCACTGCTTAGCTGTCTGACTTTGGGCAAGGGAGTTGACCTCCTGACCCTCAGATTATCTCAGTCCAGTCTCTTATGACTTTGATCCCCAACCATGCTCATGCTCTTCTAGGTGGTCACCTTGACTTAGGGACCTAGGTCTCTAATTCATCCTAACATTCCTGCCAGATTAAATGTCTAAAGCACAGCTCTAATCACGCTCTCCCTGCTCAAAAAAAGTTAACTACTCATCGCTTACCAAATCAAGTCCAAACTCCTTAGTTGAACCCCTCCACAATGCACATCCCAACACTAAAGCCCTTGATAAGCGTCGGCAGACTATGGTGCTAAGAACAGAACACCGGGCTTTTGGTCTAAGGATCTTGCCTGAGTCCTGGTTCAGCCATCAGCAGGCTCTTTGTAAGCCTTAACCACATTACAGAGGATACCCCCATCTTACAGATTTGCTGCAAGATTATATGAAACGATCTCTACACTTTGTATAAGATGAGGGTATTATAGTCCAGACAAAACGAGCTACGCGTCAGTCTCTGAAACTGCACACTTTCCCAGCACTGCCATTTATGGTTTTCCCCCTACCTGAAATCACCTTCAACATACACCCTTCTACTGAAGTCCGACCTGTCTCAGGCAGCCCAGCAGGCAATTATTTCTCTGCCTTCTAAAGTCTCACGTCATTTGCTTTGTGCCACTTGTGAGGCATTGTCACCTCTCATCCCATATTGATGTCAGGCCCTGTGTGGTCATTTTACTTGCTGTGTGACCTTGGGTCACTTCTTTTCTCTGGGCCTCTGTCTTTTCATCTTGTCAAGTACAAGGTTGTGACATGGACTCCCCCAGTGATTTAATCTGTCTCTGACATTCGATGATTCCGTGATCAAAATTGTAAAAGGAAGTGTGGGTGGGGAAAAGCTCTCAGTTTCAAACTTCCATTACTTAGGGCTGGTTGTGGGGGAGATATTTATGAGCATGGAATTCTACCCAGTGTCCTTCAAAAACACAACCAAGGTATGGCTCCATCCATTCGGCCCAGTTACAGACATGGCTTAGCTGACAACTTGGGTCCATGTGCTTTTCAGTCGGTCCTTTTCTCCTGAGCCCAGTGAGGTTCCCTTTACAGGCATTCCTTGGAGATACTGCAGGTTCGTTTCCAGACCACCACAATAAGGCAAATATCCCAATAAAGAGAATATCACAGTAAAGCGTCACATGAATTTTTTGGTTTCCCAGTACATGTAAGTTATGTTTACACTATACTGTAGTCTAGTAAGTGCACAATAGCATTATGTCTAAAAAAAACAATGTACACACCTTAATTTAAAAATAATTTATTGCAAAAAACAAATGCTAACCACCATCTGAGCCTTCAGCCAGCTGTAATCTTTTTGCCTGGGGGGGCGTCCTGCTGCTGACTGGTCAGAGTGGTGGTGCTGAAGGCTGGGACGGCTGTGACCATTTCTTAAAACAAGACCACAGTGCAGTTTGCTGCAGCGACTGACTCCTCCTTTCACTTGAACACTTAGAGCCATTGTAGGGTTATTAATTGGCCTAAGCTCAATATTGTGTCTTGGAAAAAAAATAAAAATAAAAATAAGCTGTGACAAAGAGAGAGAGTGGCATGGACATATATACACTACCAAACGTAAAATAGATAGCTAGTGGGAAGCAGCCGCATAGCGCAAGGAGATCAGCTCGGTGCTTTGTGACCACCTAGAGGGGTGGGATAGGGAGGGTGGGAGGGAGGGAGACGAGAGAGGGAAGAGATATGGGAACATATGTATATGTATAACTGATTCACTTTGTTATAAAGCGGAAACTAACACACCATTGTAAAGCAATTATACTCCAATAAAGATGTTAAAACAAACAAACAAAAAAAAACAGAGGGAAGAAGGAAGGGGGGAGGGGCAAGTTAGGAGAAAAAATATATATATTGTGTCTCGGGAAATAGGGAGGCCTGAGGAGAGGGGGAGAGATGGGGTAACGGCTGGTTGGAGGAACAGGCAGAACACACAACACACTTATCAATTAACTTCACCCTCTTACATGGGTGTGGTTCGTAGCACCCCAAAACAATTACAATGGTAACATCAAAGATCATTGATCGCAGATCACGGTAACAAATAGAATAATTGTGAAAAAGTTTGAAATACTGCAAGAAATACCAAAATGTGACACAGAGACTTGAAGTGAGTAAATGCTGTTGGAAAAATGGTGCCGATAGACTTGCTTGACACAGGGTTGCCACGAGCCTTCAGTTTGTAAAAAAAAAAAAAAAAAAGGCATTATCTGTGAAGCACAATACAGCAAAGGGCAATAAAACAAGGTCTGCCTGTATTTAGAAAAATTAACCCATGGCCATGGCCATCTCATACCGTGAAATACCAGCCGTTACTCAGGCCCAGGCTGTCTTCAGGAAGGCAGCACCACCCTAAGCAGGAAAAGCCCCTTGAAGGCCTGTGCATCAGGCAAGAGCACAGGACTCCCGGTCAGGTACCAGCCACTCTCCAGCTTCCAGGTAAAACACCAGTAACCAACACATGCACCACAGACTCTCCCTGATTCACACTGGATCCCTGTCTGTGACATCTGAGAGGCAGGATTTAATTGCTGCTAAGCCACCTGCTTTTCTGGTAAAAGTTTCCCACCAAATCACTGCAGCACTTGAAGCTCCCTGAGCAAGGCCAACCTCTCTCCCCGTCCCCATTTTTGGAGAGTGGAAAAGGCGGCTGTCCAGGCACCTGAGGTCCACACTGCAGAGCACTGATCAGCCAGGGAGACACTGCGGGAACTGCGGGGACACCCCGCTGAAGTGTTGTCTTGTTTGGGTTTCCCGCAGAGAATAATTCATCACCCGTGGCCTCCCCATCAGCAATGCGCACACAGAACCATCAGGAAAGCACTGCTTCAGCCGATTCTGACTGAGAGAAGCCCCGGCTTGTGACAATGAGACCAGGCCCTCCACCTGTGGACGGGTGTGGCACCATCATCCTCCCACCTGGAATCCCCTGTTCTAACTGCCACAGTGCGTCCACACATCAGTCACTGAACTGAGAGCTCCCGGAGGGCGGGCACTTGCTTTAACCTTGAACCTGCAGGGTTCCTGGGGCCAAAGCCTCACCGTCACTTCCCGTGCCCCGACCCAGGCCTCCTCTGTGTAAGTGGCACCAGCCTCCACTCACCCACTTCAACCAGAAACCTGGGAGTCACTGTGGATTCCTCCTTTTCCCTCCAGCCAGCATGCCCTATTGAATTCACCTCCCAGTACAGACGGCTCTCTTCTCTGGACCTCCTAGTCCCAGCCATCATCATCTCTGACAAGCATTGTAATAGCAGCTTTCTAACCCTCACTGTCATCCTTCTGTAAGGCAACCTTTTTGTATGACCTTTTGTCGTGAATATTGGATCAAACCTCTCCCCCTGCTTTAAGCCGTCCAATGGAACCCCTCTGCTTCCAAGATCCCAGCTCTGGGATCATGTTCCAATGCCCTCCGTGAACCAGCACCTCTCTTTCCAGCTTTATCACGTGCCACTCTTCTCTTTGTTCACGACGCTCAAGCGACACAGGGCTTGTTTCTTTATTCCTTCCTACTTTGCAGCTGTCTGAAGCTATTCCAGTTCAAACTTATTTTCCCTTCTTTGACCTCACAACTCTTAATGCCTGGTACTCAATCATATTCTGATGGCGGCTCACGCCTTACTACTTTTCATTGTAATTAATGACCACCACCTACTCACATCATGCTCGAATGATGTACAAAACTCTTGGCCATGTTATCTCTTGCTTAGGACTCATGAGACTATTGGTGCCAGACTTCTCATTTTAAAGAGGATAAAGCTGAAGTTTGGAAAGGCCGAGTGATCTTCCCGGAGTTCTCAGCTAGTAAGACACCAAGTGCAAGCTTGAACACAGGCTTCCTTACCCCTGTACAATTTCCCACTGGGTTATGCTGTGACATCTCTGTATCACCATTACCGCCCCTTCGTGTATAATCAAGCATCCATTAGTGAAGCCCCTAACAAATCTAGCCTCGGTTAAGACATTAGACATGAAGCAGGTGTCCTCAGTGCTGGTTGGCTTAGCATCACTGCCTCAGCTAAAACATCACTTCTTCAGAAGCCCTTCCCCGACCACCCTACTTTCATAGCATTCAGCATACAATTTACTAATACTTTACTGATCTACTTAGTAGTCCTTCTACCGTTGTCTTCCTCACTAGATGGTAAGTTCCATGACGGCCAATCTCAGATGCAGGGCTTGGATGGGCAGGCCAGCACCTGGATTGTGTCAAGAAAAGAGCCCTAGTAAGGGCTGTCATGTATGGTGGTCTATATAGGCTGAGGCCAGGGTCTGGTGCCCCCTAGACATGTGCAACTTACTGCCTGCAAACCAAACTTGGTGGTTCCTGCCCTGAGTTCAGTTTCCCCAGCTCACCCATGGGAGGGGGGCTGACAGCAGGGGCCTCAAGCCTCAGGCAGGTGCGACTCTCTTTCCCTGGATTGGGCACTCCCTGAGAGAGGTGAAGAGGTGGGAACAAAACCCACTAAAAACCCGGACACACAGTGGAGGTGCAAAGCAGGAGGGAGGAAAAGCCTGGCTAAGGCGCAGTAGGAAGGATGCCCTGTTTCTGAACACATCATTAAGTCCCTCCATCGTTTCTTCCCCAGTAACAAATCATCTGAAAATTTAGGTGTGTCGGTAGAATATATTCTATTCACTAATGGGATAATCAATCTACTGTCTCTTGCCTGTCTATATCTGTCTAGTCTCTAATGATATTTTCAACATCATCATCACAATGCAGGCCACCTACTATGGTTAAAAAAGAAAAAGAACTGCACCAGAGAATGGGGATACAAAGAATTTTTAATCAAGAATTTCTGTTGAACAAAGATATTTGTGTCAGTACCAGGGACAGAGTTAATAACTGGGAGACAGACTAAGAAAACAATGAAAATGAATCTTAGAAGCAATGCCAACTAAAAAAGAATGACAGTACTATATATGGTATGACACTTTCTTTAGAAACTCAACAAGAAAAAAGAAACATGATGCTTAGGGATACAAACACAACTATATTAATACAAAATGATATCAAAACCCCATTAGAATGGGGGAAGTCATGTAACACCAGGTAGAAGGCAGAATCAGATTGGCGGAAATAAAACTGGGTTCTGTGGGGAGGGAAAAGTAAGGTTTGGGGACAGAGATAGGTTAGGATGGAGGTAAAGTTAGGTGAGAAGAATACAGAAAATTACACTGAGGCAGTTTTGGGCTCAAAACAGAGTCATACAGTTACAGTGAGTCTAAAGTTAAAGATTTCCTCTCAAGGTTGGGGCACTAGAAAGAACAGTCCTGCTGTGAGAAGGGGCTGGGCAAGAAAGCACCAAGCTAGAGATTCTATGAAGCCTGCCAACAAGAAAGCCTGGCTCAAAGTGGGAAGGAGGACATATGTCCTGGCCAGCTAGAGGGAGGGCACCTATGTGAGGGGTCCTCCGGGCTCACGGCCCAAGCAGGCCCTGGGTTCTAGGTGTGAGGGAGGCAGACAAGCATCCCTGAGCACCTCTGCCATCAGGCACTAATGTCCTACACTGCCAGTCTCCCAGGTAGTGTTGTGTGCTCACAGCCCAGAACTCAAGCCATTCAAGAAGGCTGCCATAAATATTCATGGAAAACTGCTTAACGGGTAGTTAACAGTCAGAGCCCTAAGTGTCTACTCAGTAAGATGAAACTGAACCTTCTTACAGTGCAGGAGCTAAGTACTTAGTGCATTTCATATCCAAGTATCATTTTTCTACTTCAATTTCACAGTGGCCTTCCGAGTGCTAAGTTCTATTTATAAACCTCCTAGGTGTACTGTGATACAGGTAGTAGCAAAATGAATCCATCTCCTTCCACTTACTCGCTGTTCCCAGGAGAGGCTGTCTCCTCTCAGATGAGAACGCATCACAGAAAGGACCTCTGGGAACTCAGTCAAGCCCACCCCTCCCTGGAAGATAAGCAGGGCAGAGTGAGACAAACTGGGTGGGGGGCTCCTTGGTGTGAATGGGGATGTGCCAACTTCTCCGCTTTTAAACTAAAGGGCTGGAAGATGATCCTTAAGACCTCCTGCTATTCCTGAACTCTGTGATTCCAGATCCAGGTTATAGTTGAGCTGTGCGATACTCCACATCAACTGCAGCTACCCGCTAATTTTGAAAATATACCTTGAAACTCAGAAATCTGTGGGTTTAGATGAAGGTGAGCAACAGAGGCAAATGTTTCCTGTGATTTTATACTTTACAGAATTATTTTGTTGAATGTTATCATTAGCTGGGGGTAAACTATGATATACACATATTTGTACCCTACAGTACCAAATAAACACTTCTCAAGCTCTATTTCATTTGGTGCTGGAAACTGTTCTGCAGTGAAGGAACACATTCAAGCAACACTCAGGTAAAAAGGCTTCTCGTTGGTCAGTAGTCCAGCTAGTTGGTATCTGAAGCCAGGTGCATCTGAGCACCTCAGTCTAAAGCTCATCCTCTTTCTCTACATTGCACTCTCTCTGCCAAGCTACCAGTAAGATACAAGGTCTTTTACGATATCTCTTATAGATACTGCCTCATCCATTCATCTTTTAAATTTAGGGCATCCCTGCAAGTCAATTTCAGCATCTCCTCTCATTTCTCCAGGTTGCCTCTAACGTGATCTCATCCTTCCTTATGACTACAACCGCCACCCAAAAGTTGTCCACACTCAGATATATCTCCCCAACCCAGCTGTCTCCCAAGAGCCAAGCACATATGCACAACTGCCCTCTGGACAATGATACTCATCCTTTCTCTCCGGGATTCTTCCACAGCATCATAACTGGTCCTCCTGTGCCTATTTTAGCCCCTGCTCAATCCATTCTCCTCATTGCCATTGGAAAGATACTTCCAAAACACTCATTTGACTGTATGTAGGTCCCGCTAAGCACCCTCTCATGAGACACTGGGGCCTGTGGGATGCGTTCAGTGTCTTCAGCAGTCCAGGCCCTTGGTGACCTATTCCAAGAGGCCATTCCAGGCAGAGGTGTCAGGCTGTGCAAAGGGTGGGAAAGCACAAGCAGTGTTCAGGGAAGAGGGTGAAGTTTAGGGCACTAAGACCCCAACAGGCAAGTCACGGCCTCTGGCAACAATTTGACTGCAAAGAACCATCGTTTGTTCATCAGCCCTGGCTGTACATTAGAAACACCTGTGGAACTTATGAAACTCCCCCTCCTGGATTCCACAGCAGACCAACTGGATCACAATCTCTGGGGGTGGGGCCCAGATATTTGTTTTTTTTTAATTCCACAAGTGATTCTGATGTTCTGCTACAGCATTAGTTCTGCTACAACATTAGTTCTGCTAGGGTTAAGAACCACCGCTCAACAGCTTACTTAAATGGGTCACTATATAAATATGTTCAGGTACTCGTTGAAATTCAAATACCCTGTAAATTATTCATGGTTGATATCAGCCTAATACCATGTAACACTGAACGTAAAACAACGATTAGCTACACAGAGGCTCAGAGGCTACACAGTCCTTAATGTGTGAATTTATTAACCATTTTTCCTGGCTGCAAACAATAGGAGCCTTTACATTTAAGTTTAAGCTCCAGCTAATGGTTTATGATAAATCACCTAGAAATCAAAGTAGAGTCTCCTCATTAATTGGATTTACATTGTTGATACCCACACAGTTGAAATAACAGTGGAGACTGGTTAGAAGCACGCAGTTGCACACACACTACCCGGAGCGTGCTGCTGCCCGCTAATGCCTATAGCTGGGGAAAGGAGACAGCTCTGCCCTACCCCTACTTCAGGTGTTCTCCACCTGGGGCCCACACACTCCCAACAGGCCCATGAACACAGCTTGCCCTACCCCTACTTCAGGTGTGCTCCACCTGGGGCCCACACACTCCCAACAGGCCCATGAACACAATTCAGGGGGAGCCGTGAACTTAAATGGAATAAAAAGCACATCTTTATTTAGTTTTTACTAAACTTTAACAACTTTAACATTTCCTTCAATTAAGAATATAGCCAAAAAGTATACAAGTGAACTTATTTATAAAACAGAAATAGACTCACAGACATAGAAGACAAACTTATGGTTACCAAAGGGGAAAGCAGGGGGAGGGATAAATTAGGAGTTTGGGATTAAAAGATACACACTACTATATATAAAATAGATAAACAACAAGGTCCTACTGTATGGTACAGGGAACTATATTCGATACCTTGTAATAACCTATAATGGAAAAGAATCTGAAAAAGAAAAAAAAATATATATATATATAAAATGGAATCACTTTGCTGTACACCAGAAACTAACACAACATTGTAAATCAACTATACTTCAATTTAAAAAAATAAAGAAAACAAAAGAATAGAGTCAAAAACAGAGAGCAGAACAGGAAGAACCTGTGACTCTGACACCCTATTACAGTTGCTGCAGAGAGCATTAAATATTTACACTCACCACTACTTCAAAATGATGGTTATTATTAGATCTGCCACTAATGCATTAACCATGCCTTATATTTATCACAAACTCCTAAAATATTTTGATAATTTCAATATAATCAGTCCTTTGTAATTGTACATATTATATTTGATACATTTAAATGGAACAAAAATGGTTAAGAACCCCTGAACCTCTTTTCAAAGTGTTTTTCTTTCCTTTTCCTGATTGCAAAATCCTGCCTCTTTACACAGCATTAATGACAACGACTTTCAAGGAAACCATGCTTACATTTCATCAGTCCTGCTGCATTTTCCAAGAGCCAATCAGAAACACCACTAAGTGTGTTGCTAGAGGTGGGAGGCAGATTCCAGAGACCCCTAGGATATGGGGCAAGGGTCTCTCCAGTGGAAAACACTGTAGCTTAAGCCATAAAGTTGGTATATAAACTTTCAGGCCTTAAAACTGAAGCTTCCTAGAAGACCAAATGGCACTCTCACACTGTCTGCATCTTACTGTCCTTAACAGTCCAACACCGTCCTTTGGGAATGCAAGGATTTTGAGATGTGCTTTCTAATAAGTTCCTGGGTGATGCGGATGCTGCTGGTCTGGGCACCCTAAGAATCATTATCCCTTTGCTGGTTTGAAATTTCATGATTCTCGTATGTGGCCTTGAAATTATACAGCACCTGGGCCTGAAGCTGAACCTGCCTTGGTTATTTTGGGGAGTCTACCCCAGAGTGTAAGGAACTGGCTCAAAAGACAGTGTTTGTGGGCCCGTCTCCCCGCCTCCAGTTGCCACAAGGCTCTCACAGGCCTCCGTTCAGAGGGACTCTTCACTGAGTTCAGCTTTCTCTGGACCCTTCCTCTCTTAAATGCAGCCACCCCAGCCTCGTGGCCCAGAAACCGTTTGTCCAACCTTTCAAGTATGAAACGCTCAGCACCGGGTGGGGGTGGGAAAGGAGGACAGGTGCTCAGCACTGGGTAGTGTCAGGAACTGCCAGGCCCTAGGGCGGACGGTGGACAAACCAGAGTCTGGTGCCCAGAAGGCATTCAGTATTTCATGGTGAAGGAACGGATACTGTAGGTGGAAAAAGAGAATGCGAAAGACAGTTTGGCTACGGAAAGGTACTGCTAATTGCTGTCATTTGTGTCAGCTATTTAATATTTATGCCCAAATTATCATGTAGCACAATGATTATGAACATCATTAAACATGTTAGACTAATTCTGCTGTAGGCTTTACTCAGCTACAAAAATAAATGCTCCACCTTCACAGTGTTTTCCCTATACAGCTTAAAAAAATTAGACCACTACTGCCAGGCACAAACCCACAGACCTGAGCCACGAGGAAGCTGACTGCCTTAGGAATCTCACTTATGACCCACTAGCCATAAACTAAAGAGTCCCAAAGGAAGTAAAGTAAGGGGGACCATGCAGCTGTGGGTTTGACTACAATGCACTGGGGCCTAAGCATCAGTTAAGCAGGGTAGTAAAGCTTTTAAGAAAAAGACGTGATAGATAAAGGAACCAGGGAAACTCAGGGCAAAGCAAGTCTCTGCAACTTGCAGATAAAGGCAGTGGAAACTAAGGTCCAAGACATACTGGAGAGGGGGTTTGATACAGGATAGAGAAGTCATGCCCTTCTTGAGGCAAAGGTCAGCAGGGGGGTCAGTGGCACAAGTGGGAAGCTAGCAGAAGAAGTTCCAGGGCCGATATCCATGTTCTGCTAACAGACCTATAAAGGAAGAGCTTTTCCATTCTTCTCCCTTCAACGGGGGCTCTAAGCAGGCAAGGAATATGTGTATAGGACTCTTAGACAATACAGAATTGGAGAATAAAGGGCAGCATTTGCTTTTCTGTGTAGTTTTCTTTGATATGAAATGAAGTCTCCTGTGACAAAGTCGCCAAGATGTTGAACGTGGAGCACTTCAGTTACCTGTGTCTGTAATGAGCTCTAGTTCATAAAAGAGCTCTTGACTGTTGGCTACTTTGCTGTGTCTCCGCCCTCACCATCCTCTTTCTTAGTGTAAACACACCCACTCTCCTTCCGCTTCCTGCTTTTAGTCACTTCCTAGCATCACCCAAAGAGGGTACAGAGTAGAACGAGAAGGAATATGGCACAGGGAAGGACTTCACTTGACCGGACCAAAGGTTCTCCTCGGCTGCCTCCATCCCAGGGAGCTGCCCCGGCACCAGGTTTGAGGTGGAATTCCCACCACCTTCTGCACTCTCCAGCCTCACCAGGGACCCCATGTCCAGCGGACCACACTGAGACAGACTGACACACAGGACTGTGAAGAGCGGGAGATGAGGAAAACAGAGCAGTCAGGGTACAGCAGCAAAGCTGTGAGAAATCTGAGCCTGGGCTGGAGTGGGGCCAGCAGAGGAATCAGACCGATCCCATGAGCTTCACCCTCCACCGGCAGAACTAGCACCGCCATTGCAAGTTGTAAGGAAGCTGCCATCAGCTCCAAGAGACACGAAACCTTTGTAGGTGCAGTCAAATGACACTATGCATGCTCTCCCACGTTCAGCCACACTTTCTTTTTACCTCTTTCTCACTGTATTTTTCTTTAGGTGGAATTCTCTCTCAGTCTCCTTCCCCCAGTTTCTTTACTGTCTCTTTTTTTTAATGTATTTGTTTATTTATTTATTTTGGGCTGCATTGGGTCTTTGTTGCTATGCACGGGCTTTCTCTAGTTGTGGTGAGCGGGGGCTACTCTTCATTGAGGTGCCCGTGCTTCTCACTGTGGTGGCTTCTCTTGTTGCGGAGCACGGGCTCTAGGCACGTGGGCTCAGTAGTTGTGGCTCAGGGGCTCTAGAGCACAGGCTCAGTAGTTGTGGTGCATGGGCTTAGGTGCTCCGTGGCATGTGGGATCTTACCGGCCCAGGGATTGAACCCGTGTCCCCTGCATTGGCAGGCGGATTCTTAACCACTGCACCACGAGCGAAGTCCCTCCTTCCCTCAGTTTCATACTCAAATCTTATCTATCCCTCCAGGCCCAATGAAAAGGCCATCTTCCAGGAAACCTGCCCTGAAAATCTAGCTGGAAGTAGGTGCTGCTACTTTCCTCTCCCCCCATGGAGGAAACAGAGGCAAAAAAAGCTGCATGATTTGTTGAAAGCCACTCTAGGTTAAGTTGCAGAGCCCCAGCTGGACATCCAGCCCAGCATTCTTTCTACCACACCAGGTGTTCAACCATACGAGAGGCTGCTTCATAAAACAATCTGTTTCAGACTGAAGGCGTTCAAGCAAACACAGAACCAACCTCATGGCTTAGTAGATAATGTTGGTATTATCTACATGTAACTGCTGGGCTCAGAGCAAACACACAGTGAATGGTCGCTCTGGTTATTTATCAGTAGCGCACTCATTCATGGGTCTCTTCAGTACAACGTCCCAAGTCTGTGCATCCTGGGATACCCACTGGGTCCCTAAACAGTTCTGAGTCCTCAAAAGAAAGGCTCACTTTAATGGGCTGAAGAAAACCTAATAATGGAAAGCAAGTCAATTATTCATTATGCTGTCAGGAAAACTCGCCAGCTCTCAGAAATGTCTCTAACAAAACTAAAATTGAGAAATGCTACTGCCCTCTCTCAGCCCACATAGGCTTTTGATACAGTCTTAGATTTGTCTCATCTGGGAAACCCTACCTGAAGGTCTAAATGTGCCAGCCCCACTCTTCAGGCCTCTAAGGTCAGCCAAGGCATCTTCCCTACCTGCACTCCTTGAGATTTTACGATGGCAGATGAAACCATTTTAATAGGTGAAAAGACTATAGCTGACCTTTGAGCAACAGGTTTGAACTGCGTGGGAACACTAACACGCAGATTTTTTTTTTCAGTAGTAAATGCTACATTACTGCACAACTCATGGTAGGTTAAATCGGAGGAGCCGCGGATGGGGAGGGCCAGCTCTAAGTTATATGCGGACGTTCAAATGCGCAAAGAGTTGGTACCCCTAAACCCCATGTTGTTCAAGAGTCAACTGTACACTTATGTCAAGTCCTGAACTTCTGCAATAGCAGCCTCAGGCCGAAAATCAGGTACCTTCTGGAGAAGATCACTGGATCCTTCTGCTAGAGTGCTGGGTCAGAGAGTAACCAAGATCTTATTCTAACAGGTAGTTCCTATTGACTACTCACCCCCTGCCCTCTCTCAAGGCCTTTTTATATAGCACAGATATAAATGGCCAACAGGTAACAAAATAGGAAACCTACGTAAGGGGGATAATCAAAATTCACAATAGTCAATATCAGGTCTCTCTTACTACATGATCACATCTAAACTTCAGTTTACCCTTCTGCTGACAACATGAGGCAGATCAGGTAACACTCCTTCACCCACTTTACAGGCACAATAACGGGTACAAAGCAGAAGTAATTTATCCAAAGTCAGGGTTTCCTTGGCAAAGTCCCACGTTGCTCCTTCCCCCTCCACTGCCAAGCCCAGCAGAGGGTGTGGCACTGAACACTTCCCACAGGTTAGAGCCCACGTGCCCTTCAACAGGGGTGGTGCGTCAACATGGGCAAGAACCCAAGAATTAGAGTTCAACTTCCGAGTCAGGAATCTTTAACCCTTACTTGAGTGCCTACAAACCTCTCAGCATCAAGGAGGGGAGGAAAAAACCATGATGACTGGCATATAGGTACATGAAAACAGCTCCCTTGAGGGGCTGACACTCAGAGGGACAGCCAGCACACCGAGAACAAAGGGCAGCGTTTGTGCTGGAATGTGTGGAAGAGACCACCATGAGTCTGAAACCTTAGAGAAGGGGAAGATCCAAGAGGGCTGAGACCTTAGAGAAAGACCCCGAGAGAATCTTGTCAAATGTCAATGCTGACAGCCTTAAGGTGGAGCTTGACCAAGAGCTGGAAGTTTGCAGCAACAGAAGAGAAGCGCAGAGACAGGAATTAGCTGAGCGGTGGGCTCAGGGGACAGGGACTGGAGAGCTGAACCAAAGACTTAGAGAAGCTTTTCCTTGTCTTTCCTTGAAGGACAATTTTGAGGGTACAAGGTAATTGTGTAAAAACCTTGCCCTCTGAGGGGAAAAGAACCTCCGTCAGAATAAACTTCCTTTTTTGTCAAAAATTCAACAGCGTCTCCCAAAGAGCAGAGGGACTGTTTTCATGCAAACGATTGACTTTGGGGAGATTTTGGGTTCTGAATATTTGCAGGCTTTGGGGGCTGGGTAACGTAATTAAAGCAATACTCAAATATTCCCAGCACCAGAATTGGCTTGCTGTTTTACTCTTTTAAAAAATACATTCCAGGATTTCCTTTAGTAATCTTAAATGCTGAAATCTGGCTCTTTTCAGTAATGGTTGTGAGAAGTCCCTCATCAGTTGCAAAAATCCCAAATGGTTAAAAGTATTTTTCGTGTTATTTTTAATGTCCTTTATCAAGATCCACACGCGTTCTAAATTTTAAGTTAAATACTGTACTGGAGCAGCAGGTGTGCCCAGGGAGAGGGAAGCCCAGCTTCCTGGGAGTAAGTTACCAGTTATCTTTGAGGGCACATGCAGCCACACCGTGTTCTCTCTCAGCTACTAAAGCCCTCCTCCCTGCGCCCCCTGCCATAAGCAAGCACTGTCTACGGAAGGAAACGCTCCTGTTGGAAGCAGCACGTTTTCCTTCTCTGGTCTGAGTGCCATGATCGTGCTCCATCCCATATTCGTCAAACGCTGAGCTGGAGCACATCAACATTCTTGCTGATACCATGGTCACCTCCAGTCCTGGAAGTACTACAGGCTCCACGACTGGGAAGCTTACCTGGTCAACCCGCTCAGCAACCACAACTTGGTGCATTTTGCTGAGCCATGTTCAGGCTTCTTGACTAGTGGAGAAGGGACATAGGGAAAGGGCCAAAGATGGGAGGTGTCAGGCAGTGGGCAAGGCCTTCAGAACCCAGGAGAGCAAGATCAGAGAGCAGGGCAAACTTGAGCTTGAGATGGGCCCTACTGCCCAGCTGCCGAAATGTTTCTTCTTCAATCCCCTTCTCTTCTTGCTTCATTTCTTTGCTGTCCCTGACTCTCAGTTCCACCAGGCTATATATTAGCCCAGGATCTAGTCCTATATGAACTCAAGATCTAAATGCTTTCTTTTTAAATCCTTGTTTTATATTTAATGAAGCTTAAATTTATAAATCTAGCTTACGACTTGGAGAAACGCTCTCTTTTAAATAAAAATGTAGATTTATACGCATATTGGTTAGCCTGTGTGATACTGAATTCTTCTCCAGGTGGTGCGTACCTACTGAAATACAAACAAATCTTTTTGGACAGGATTCTTCGCAACATAACATTATTCACAGCTGCCTCCCTGTCCTCATCCCATCTGTCTCAACCTCATTTTATCAAGTCTAGTATGATAGTATCAAATGATATCATCTAAGAAATGTAACTCCTGTCCACCTTCTTCTCTAAAATAACATCTCTAAATCTGCTTTCTACCTTTTATTAATTCGGGGGGAGGGGGGTGGGTAACAGACAGCTTTACTGAGATATAATTCAAATACCATACGATTCACCCATTTAAAGTGTACAATTCAATGGTTTTTAGTATGTTCACAGAGTTGTGCAAGCATCACCAAAATAAACTTTAGGATTCTGTTGTCACTCCAAAAACAAGCTCCCTACCCGTTATCAGCCACTTCCCATCAGTCCCCCTAACTCTAGGCATTCACTAATCTACTCTCTGTCTCTACTGGTCTCCCTATTCTGAACTTTCATGCGACTGGGAACCATATATGACCTTTTGACTGGCTTCTTTCATTTAGTATAATGTTTTCAAAGTTCATCCATGTTGTAGCATGTGTCACTCCCTTTTATGGCCAAACAATATTCTGCTATATGGATACACCACTTTTGTTTATCCATTTTTCGGCTGGAGGACATTTGGGTTGTTGCTATTTTTTGGCCATTATGGATAAATAGAAATATTCATGTACAGTGTTTAGTGTGGACATGTTTTAATTTTTCTTGGATTATAACAGTAGCTTTGTGGGTTTGTTTGAAGGATAGGCACTGAAAATCCCCTTTACTTTGAGCTGATGAGAATCTAACTGTTGTGTCCAAAGATGAGACATAGCACACTATTCAGGAACAATCCCAATCGCTTTATTCCCCAGTGAGTTATGTTTAGCAACTTTTTTAATCAGCTAAAATGGAGTAAAAATCCCTTAATTCTGAGGTGTTTTATCTGACAAATAAAACAGTACACCTTTTACTTCAAATATTTATCAAATAAAACACTAAAAAAACCTGATACCCCTTGCGGTAGACTGATTTGACTTTCCTAGCTCCTAAAAAATACCAAAACATTAAATTTTCAGTTTTGGAAAATTCAAGCATCTCTTAACAGAGAATTCGATCTGGGGATTTCAATACAACTATTTAGGTAGTGCTTTTGTTTTGGTTTTTTGCATCTGACCTCAAATACGAGTTCAAGTGGGCTGCTTTAAGAGTGTTTTCCTTCAGTCACTCATATCCTTTTGCTTGATGATACTTCTACCCTTTTTTAGTCTACCTTCCTTATGCCAGGAAGAACTTTACATTTCCACGTAGCATCTTCCTTTAAAAGTTACATTGATTAAAAACTTATGTCCACACAAAAACCTGCACAAGGATGTTTCTAGCAGCTTTATTTATAATTGCCAAAACTTGGAAGCAACCAAGATGTCCTTCAGCAGGTGAATGGATAAACTGTAGTACAACCAGAAAATGGAATATTAATCAGCACTAAAAAGAAATGAACAGCGCTAAAAGAAATGTGCCATGAAAAGACACAGAGGAAACTTAAATGCATATTACTAAGCGAAGGAAGCCGATCTGAAAAGCTTCATACTGTATGATTCCAACTCTATGACATTCTGGAAAAGATAAAACTATGGAGATAGTCAAAAGATCAGTGGTTGACAGGGCTGGGGGGAATGAATAGGCGAAGCAGAGAGGTCTATTTAGGACAGTGAAACTACTCTATACAACACCATAATGATGAATACATGTTATTATACATTTGTTCAAACCCATAGAGTATACAACACCAAGCATGAACGCCAAGTGTGAACCTTAAGGTAAACTATGAACTTTGATTATGTAGTTATGACAAGTCAATATAGGCTCAACAGTTGTAACAAATGGACCACTCTGGTGGGCGATGTGGATAAAGAGGGAGGCCATACATGTGTGGGGACAGAGGATATATGGGAAATCTCTGTACCTTCCTTTCAATCTTGCTGTGAAACTAAAATTGTTCTTTAAAAAAGTCTTAAAAATAAAAGGTGTTAATATTTTAATTTCTTAGATTGTTCATTCCTTGTACAGTTTAGAACTCATTTCTTTGAGAAAAGTCTCACATTCATTATATGACTCAATCTGATGTCCACCTTGGTCAAGCACAAGGAACGTTGAGCCTAAGGTCATCCTTAGTTCATATCAACACACACACACACACACACACACACACACACACACCCTGGGCAGATCTGTGGGTCTGACTGTGGCCCAGGGAGCTGGCCTTTCCACTGAAGCTTAGAAGGAGCCCTGGGCTTGGGGTCTGGTACCCTGGGGCCTCAGCACAAATTCAATGCAGGGCTTAACAAGTCCCCTCTCCTCCTTGGCACTCAATTTCATCTTCTGTAAAATTAATGAGTTAGACGGAAAAATATCTAAGCATCCTTGCAGCTGTCAAAGTCTGATTCTCTCTCTCTCTCCTGGTCTCTCTATCCCACCGGTGACAAGTGCAAGGGAACCTGGGTGAGTGAGAGTCTGGCCACCGGCCAGGTGGAGGTGTCAGGTCCACAGAGATGTGACACCAATGACTGTGTCTTCAACACCACATTCCAGATCACCAAGTGCACCTGCCGCGGGACCCTTGGAAAATGCTGCAGGGTCGTCACCACCCCCTTAGTCATCTGTCCCTTGAGAGACAGTTATCTCATCTGGCCGCCCACCTGCCTTTGCAGCAACTGGGCATCAGTTAGCTCACGGCACACACGGCAGGTTCAGGTTCAAGCTTTCTTCTCCCCAGGTACATGCGACTTATTCCTATCCCAGGGATCCCCCCAGGCACATCTACGTTATGAGAGACACTACAAAATCTACATGTTATTCATCTAACATGTCAGTACCTATCATGTGCTAGGACAAAAGGAGTCTTAGCAATCGAGGGAAAAGGCCTCGAACAGTTCAACTTCCTGCTACCACATCTACCAACCTTCCTGCAGCATCAGCACCCAGCTTTTCTCCTCCCTTTCCCTAACAACTGGAAAATCCTACCTTCTTGGAGGTAAATTTCATCATCTGAGCTCTAGATCCCAGCCCCATGTCCAGGATTCCACTCTACCGATTATCCCCTTCCTCTGTCTCCCAAACCCCTCCCAACTGTCAACCTCTCTCCCCCAACTAGCTCCTTCCCATCAGCGTTTTAACATTCTGAAATCATTTACCTGAAAACACACACACACACACAAACACTTGTTCCTCTTCAGCAGCGTGGAGGATGGACTTGGGAGTTAAAAAAAAGAAACACAGGCAAGACTAAGGCCCATTCAGAAACTGCAGCGGTGACCCAAATGGAATACGAGGCCCTGAACTCAGGCTGTGGTGGCAGAAATTGAAGGCATTAGACTCGAGTTACATTTGAAAGTTGTGACATATATGACATTTTCTCTCTCCAATACTATGTATATTTAATAGTTTTTTGAGTCATAGCTGAGAAGTAGGGTAACACTTTAAATAAAGTGATAGGCTAGGGAGATAGATATTTTTAGGCAGGAGAATCTTTGGTCAGCCATCTAATTAATATTACATAGTTACTTGTCTACTCTGAGAATTTAGAGGGCTGCTGTCATCTCCAGGGCAGAATACTTTGGTACCCAGAGCATTCCTGTAGGTCCACCTAGAAGTTGCCCACATACACAGAGATGGGGCATGTCAAGTGTGCAGAGACATGACAAGAACAGGGAAAAGCAAAGAATATATTTGCCTGAAACCCACTGCTGGCTCCGCACTCATAGTACATACATGGGAATCCACCCAGGATGAATTATCACCTGCTCTACGGTCATCCACAGAGAGCAGTCCAGGTGTCCAACAGGTCTCCCGGCAGACACTGTCATTCAGCAACCATGAAAACTTCCCATCAGATGGAGCAAATTCATTAGTACGAGCCCAGCATCCCTGCAGGAGTTCAGCTAGAAACCCAGGTCCTCCAGATTCAGTCATACAGAGACACAGAAGGAGAAGAGAACAGCAGGAGCCCTGCAGCAGCAGCAGCAGGAGAATTGGTTCCAGCACTAGTTCTGCCACTCATGAGCTTGGTGACTCTGGCCAAGCCCCTCAAGGTCTCAGCTCTCAACAGCCTATCCTTCCACACTCCTTGAGTTTCAAGTGAGGAGCCATGAGATAAGGGAGATTTTAAAAAGGCCTGAAAACTAAAGGGCAACATAAATGTGAGTGTCAGAAAGAATGTTAAAGATCATCTTGAGCGTTTGGGGCAGAGCAATGGGAGGCAAATCTTAGATGCACAGGACTGCCCTGCCTGTTTCAGGCTGTTCCAGATTCCTAACCAACATCCAGTGGAGGCTGTAACCCAATCAGTGCATTGCCCAATCAGCACAGTACTCCACACCCCCAGCCCATTTGTGCCAAACAAAAATCTTACACACATTTCCAATTGCCCCCAAGAAGGAGGCATAAACCCCATCACCTGTAAGGAGGGGTGATCATCACCCTCTACAGGTTCTTCTTCAGACCAGATCTTTAAATGCTCAGTTTCCTTGGGGTCAGATCTGAGAACTTTTCTCAACAATGTCTCCCAAGATGACATCATCCACTCCCAAGGCTTTAAGTCCCACCTATAGGCGAAGACCTCTCAACTCCATCATAGACTCAATTACTAGGTAGCTTTATTTGGATGTCAGGGGTGGGGGATCCTGAATGAAACAGTTCCCAAATAAACTCATTTTCAACCCTTCAGAGTGTCTCCTACTCCCTTCCCCCATCTTCCTGGTCTCATCAGATAGAACTTCTGTCTACCCAGTTTCCTAAGCCAGAAACCCAAGAATCATCCTTTCCGGGGACACAGGGTATCAAAGTGGCCAAGAGCACAGGGTTTGGAATTAGGGGGCCCGGGTTCACATCATCTCTGCCAGCTGCCTTCTATGTACCTTAGGCAAGATGCATGACTTCTGTGGTTCCACTGACAAACCTATAAAATTGAGTTAGTGCTGCAATAATGATTAAGTAATGCTCATACATCACTTATGATCTTAAGGAACATTCCGTGTTGTTATCATGCCTCTCAATAAAGTAGGGAAATATTTTTGAGTTACACTAATAAACTTTTCTCTTTTACATTTCTTTTACATGGCATTCTCCTTCCTCAACTCAAAGTATTAATTTGTCTCGGGAGGATTAGGATTGTTATAACAGGAAGGCGAAGACAAAGGAAAAGTGCCCAAGTTCACCTTTTGACTGTCAGAACATGATTTTCGAGTATGTTAATTGTCTTGGTAGCATGGTAATTGTCTTGAAAATCTGTCTGCTGCTGTGGAGAAATGAACTAAAAGTTTGTTAAATTTCCATTCCAAAATCAAGAGCCAGGCCTGGGGGAAAGTGAGCAACAGTTTCACTGTAAATCACAGACAAAGAGAACTCAGTATGTGAAGTGAGGGGAACCGGGAGAGGCTTCTGGTGCGATGAGAGGAGCCTGGAGGAATGCACACAGTGGAACCAAGGGAGGCAGGCAGTGTCATTTCTAACCTGGGCTCTTTACCCCCCACTTCCTGCCTTAGGGGAACCCTGGACCAACCTAAGGAAGAAGCCAAGCCTCAAGGGGAAAGCCCAAGTTCAGCTTTGGTATCCTTGGTTTAAGACTGACAGCATGCCAGTACTGGTGGAGGAGGAAAGGGATGACTCGTAGGATGATGATGATGGAAAGCAGAATTTGCTTCTTATTCCTCAAAACTTAGAAGTGTCTTCCAGACGACTTCTTCAAGAGCAAACCACTCATTCTCTTCTTACAGACTTCCTAAGTGAGAAATTCTGCAGTGTTTTGTGAAACAGTCACTTTGGCTTAGTACCATGATAGCAAGGACATCTTTGATTAGTTCTAAAAACAATGCATCATCAGCCCAACTCAGAGAGAGAGAGAGGAAAGAGCACAGGAGAATAGGAAAACCTGGATGCTAAAATGGACACTGCCACTTAGCAATGTGATCTGGACAGGGTCTACAACCACGGTGGGTGGGTCTACAACATACTGCACACTGGTTGTACCTAACTGTGATCATCACCCAGGACCACAGTGTGGACGTATTTTGGTTGACTCATTATCAGTCATCACAGCAAGAAACTATTAGTAAATTTCTATTAATGCAGCCCCCAAGTATTTATATCCCAGGAGAACAGGAGATGGTCACGGACTCCTTCTCTGGTCACTCTGGATCTACACTCTTGGCTTAATTACGGATGTCACATTTCATGGGGTATCCTGAAAAACTGGAATATACTCAAAGGCAGTCAATCAGAATTCTGAACCGTCACACGAGGAACGCTAGCCAGACCAGGAAGAGTCTAGCTTAGAGGAGAAAAGACTAAAGGTGCATGCCCAGACCAATCTGTTCTGGTGGCTGCTCCAGAAAAGAGGCAGGAACTAGGGTGGGAATAAGTGACGGCAAGATATCTGCTCACCTCTGAGTTTCAAACAGTGGAATGAGAGAGACCAGAAGTTTCCAGAAAGACTGGGTACCACAACATTGAAGATGCTGAAAAGGAACCCCTATCCCAGCAGATTTGACCTCAAAAGCCTTCCAGCTCCAAGAAGGGAACTCTTAGTTATTCTATGCATTTCATGAACATATACTCTGCAAAATAAAATAAGAATATCTACAAATACAAGGAAGTAAAATGAACAGCACTGTAGAAATGGCAACCTCATACGACTGGGAAGAAAAATCTCTGCTTTGGATTGCTGAGCTAGAGTTCCTACACATCAGGCAATTATGATGGATCAATATGTGCAATGACAAATGGAATAAAACTCTAGGAGCCCAACGACCCAGTGGGGAAGCAAAACCAACTGGAGTGAGCATATATCGATCCCCAATATCTTAACTGAAGACTGGTACTCCACATTTAAGCTAAATGCAGCTAGACTCCACAGAGTTCACACACCTATATTAACAGGTCCCCAGTAACCTCTCAGTAACCACATGGTTAGGGGTACAGTACTGCTAGCTACTAAGGATAACTAATCAGAAGCCGCTGGATACTAGGATGTCCCCCTGCTCTTTACCCCTCTCCTACTAGGTACAAGGCATTTTCTTCTTCTTCTTCTTTTTTTAAAATTTATTTATTTTATTTATTTTATTTTTGGCTGCATTGGGTCTTCGTTGCTGCATGTGGGTTTTCTCTAGTTGCCACGAGCAGGGGTTATTCTTCGTTGAGGTGCACAGGCGTCTCATTGTGGTGGCTTCTCTTGTTGTGGAGCACGGGCTCTAGGCATGTGGGCTTCAGTAGTTGTGGCATGCGGGCTCAGTAGTTGTGGCTCACGGGCTCTAGAGGGCAGGCTCAGTAGTTGTGGCACACGGGCTTAGTTGCTCCGTGGCATGTGGGATCTTCCCGGACCAGGGCTCGATCCCATGTGCCCTGCATTGGCAGGCGGATTGTTAACCACTGTGCCAACCGGGGAAGCCCTACAGGCATTTTCTAAAAAGACATCCCACACTTCTAAGTACTGTTGGTACTTGCTCTTCTGAAGAAGGTTAATTCCCTTTTTAACCAAAAGGGACACCTTTTTAAAAGCAGGTCATTGATCATGAGGCATTTTGTTCTCTAGTTCTGAGAATACAGAGGACTGAATTAATTTCCATCATCTTTTGGCTGCAGGTGCCCCTCCTCTGGCTTCCAAAATCATTGATCTATGATGGGGACAGGAGCCAGGTGGACTCAAAAAGCATTTGCTTTTAAATCTGTCTACTGTGCTTCTAAAGGACATAAACGCAGGGCCTTCTCCTGGACGTGCTGCATGGCCTGCAGGCTTTCTACAACGTTACCCGTGCACAGAAGAGTAGCTTCACTTCCCAACACTCTGCTGTTGACAAAGACCAGGTGGATCGCCTGAGTTACACAGGTGGTTTCAGCAAAGTTCTCAACCCTGCTTCACTAAGACAGCACGTGGAAGTATTTATATCACCATCTGAGCACCATCTGATTAACTCAACCTCTGGGGGTGAGGCCTGGCCATAGGTAGTTTGGAACCTTCCTAGTGATTCTCCTGTGCAGCCAGGGTTGAGAATCACGGCAGGAAAAGCTAGGCATCTGCTATATTTGGAGGATCCTCTACCTTCTAACAGGCTTTCAAATTCTGTAATTTCTTTCCTTGATCAAAGTTCACTCTCAGAGCCTTAATTCATACTGAGATGCTAAAAGCAACCAAGCAGAGCTTAAAGACTGAGGAGACAATTAAAGCTTGTGACACAGATTCTTTTTGTGAGCACCAGTTCTGAATCCCCCAAATCACAGAGACTCATCTACTCTAAAAGTTTCCCAAACGCTTGTCCAAAGACTTGCTCCTTTCTGAATCAGTTGTAGAGCTTTTTAAAGAGATAATTTGGTTTCACCCTTGAAATTCTGGTTCAGTAAAGCAGGTGTGTGTTGGGGGGGGGGATTCCCTCCATGGTTCTGAAATGGAGCCGTCTGGGGTAACCTCTGCTTACTCCCTCCATGGGCAAGGCCAGTAGTAAAATTCAATCCTAACAATTTATCTCCATTATAAAGGACCTCCCCAAGGCTTTCTTCTTTTTCTTTTCTGAGACAAAACACTGTCCACTGTTACATAAGAACCTATGTTCTGCTGTAATCAGAAAGCTACTAAAAGAGCAGTGCTCTTTAACTCAGTCTAGGAAAGTGACACTGATAGAGGAATAACGGCCATGTATTCCTTATATGTCTCTTATGATGGGGATGGCTTGCACTGAGCCAGTCACCTTCTCTCGCCTTCTTTCCATTGTAGCACACCGATAAGAACCAGGGCGCCAGGGGACAGATTTCCTCTGGGGATCATGAACTAGTCCACAAAGACAACTGCATTTATGGGTGTAGACACTACCCTGGACACGAAACTAGTCCTCTCTTTTTCCCTACCTATTAGGAAAACTGTGAGCGAGCTCCCCCTGAAATATGTATTCATAAATTGCTTTCTGTGCTGCTGTACTAATACACTGTGCATATTATAAGAGCTACACCAACAGAATTTTACATCTTAAGAGATGGTGAAAAATAAAGTTCTAATATTTTCTTCCCACATGCCAGTGAATCTTCCAAAAACCAATGTGCCCCAGTAGACTGCTGCTCTAACCAACTGATGCACTACCACAGGGACCAGAAGTGACCGAGTCTCACTTCCATCCACTTGGGGAAAGCTGTTTTCCGGCCTCCACCACATGCTCAGTTTGTGATTTCAGGCAGGCTGTCTCTTAAGCAACTGCCTACAAAAGCAATCGAATAATCACTTGGTTCCTGCAGCGTATTGTATTACTTTCCTTTTGCTTAAGCTTACAGATTCCATCACCGAAGGGCAGTGGTGTCCACATTCTAACACTGTTCTAGGAGCTGCTGAGTGAGTAACAGTGCAACTTCACTTTAAGTTCAAAACTCAAAGCTGTTGATTTTCTGCATATGACAAAAAATAGGTTTACACACAGTGCCACTGATGCTGTATTTCCTCTAGACAGATTAGCAACAATCTATAAACTTCTGCAATTCTAATTTCAAACACAAGCCTATAAATCCAAAAGAACATTGTTAATCACGTGGAATGGCCAGCCTTCTACTATTCCCCTGGGCCTGAAGGACCATCTGTTCTCTGAGGGTGACCTATAAAGGGAATCCCGCTCAGCCCTGATGTCTCCTTCCAGCACTTCTTTCCTTTGGACACTATGAAATGATAATGACATTACTTATCAGATCATCAGTATTATTTATTACCAGATTATCACCACCACCACTGTATCAGACACTTACTGAACACTTACTCTGTGCCAGAAATCATTCTAAGCACTTTTCATTTATCAACTAATTTAATTCTAACAATTTGGTGATTTAGACACTATTTATCCCCATGTTAAAGACGCAGGCACTGATGCAAAATAAGGTTAAGTGTCTTGCCAAGGTCACACAGCTCCTCTGTTCTGAGAACCAAGGCAGTCCTATCCCTGGACACCGAGCCGCCTTGCTTTACGGCACCTTCCTCTCCTACTAAACTTGGGCACATTAGCACATGAGGTCCACAGCCACTCTGTCTTTCGGGATATAAATGTAAAAATACGCAGTTAAAAAAAGAGTAGCTAACATGGTGTGAAGGCATTATTATGATGTAAACAGAAATGTCGTTTCATCCTGCTAGGCTTCATATTTTACCAGCTTTTTTTCAGTGAAAATTATTACAGACACCCTGTAAAACAAAATCTTATTCACATGTCAGCACCACTGTGAATTCTGAAAGCAGCCCGTGTGAGGTGACGAGCGTGACTCTGACAGCAGAGCCAGCCTCGGTAACGACAACGCGGGGGGAAGCTCGAGCGCGCGTCCACTGGGTCCTGCCCGGCGTGGGACGGCTGCTCAGGGTCCGGTTATTTCTTGCAATAACCCGAGTATGGAAGTACACACATGCACCCTCTTGCTTCAGCTGAGGAAATGGAGGAACCTCAGGGGAAAGAACGTGACCAGGTGAAACACGGGAAGGAAGCAGTGAGGCTGGGCTGCTAACTGGGGTCTGGCGTGCCCACCTCCTCACACATGAGCCCCTGAAAATCACGCCTGACCAACCTGGTGTGCACAGGTTTTAACACGATTTAAAATACAGGTAAGGACCTAAGTTGTTATTTCTATTAGATTACCAATTCTTAGTAAAAGACCTGCTCCCAGCAGGTTACAGGAATCCAGCCAGGTTAACACCTCCTCATCGATAGATAAGGACGGAAGCAAAAGATCTGTTACATTTGCACATGCATCAAGCCAGGGAGACTTAAAATATCAAATGCAAAAATCAAGAGTCAAAGAGATACCCTGGAATATTGGAACACAGGGACAAAAGGTGCAATTTAATACAGGTTACTGTGAATCCTGCTCAGCATATAAAAAATCAATTGTGCAAGTTGCAGAATGAGGGAAACATATCTTAAAAGAAGCTTGAATTTATAGTGACAGAAAGTAGATCAGTGGTTACCTGGTGGTGGAGGGGTGGATTTCAAAGAAACACAAGGAAACTTTTCAAAGTTAAGGGAATATTCATTATCTGGATCATGGTGATGGTTTCCTGGGTGTACGTATATGTCAAAATCTGTCAAACTGTATGTGCAATTTAATGTAACTGCACTTTCAATAGGTGCAGCTTATTGCTAGTCAATTAAACCTCGTTACAGTGGTAATAAAATAATTCTTGTGCATATGTGGGCAGGGGGAGGGGAAATAGGAATTTGACAGCTTGCAAACTTAGTAAAAATCAGCAGTATGAAATGCCTGCCAAGTCAGTGCAATTGTCGGCTCTGTAGCAGAAACTCTCTGTAAGGAGGAACTCTCCGCCTCACCTGGCAGACCGCATTCAGAGACCACGGATATCAGAGAGAAAGACCGGATGGTGTCCAGGGGCGACCCACAGTGGGAGAGGGGCTGAAAGCTATGCTCAGAAGGAATGGCTGTGGATGCTGAAGGATGCCCAGCCAGAGTCGGGGAGGGGCTGCCACGCGTAAGGAAATGCTCACTGTCCTGTGTGGCTGCTCAGGACAGAGCTCAGAGCCACGGGCGAAGGCGACTGGAGACGAGTGGAGTGCTGCGTGATGGAGAAATTCCCGACAATGAAAGCTGTTAAAAATGGAACATGCTTGGGGCTTCCCTGGTGGCGCAGTGGTTGGGAATCCGCCCACCAATGCAGGGGACACGGGTTCGAGCCCTGGTCTGGGAGGATCCCACATGCCGCGGAGCAACTAAGCCCGTGTGCCACAGCTACTGAGCCTGCGCTCTAGAGCCCGCGAGACACAACAAGTGAGCCCGTGCGCCTAGACCCCGTGCTCCGCAACAGGAGCAGCCACCGCAGTGAGAAGCCCGTGCACCGCAGCGAAGAGTAGGCCCCGTTCACCGCAACTGGGGAAAGCCCGCGCACAGCAACCTTGAAGACCCAAGGCAGCCAAAAAAAAAAAAAAAAGGAACACGCTTGAGAGACAGAGCTATGTGGACCGGGAATGGTCAAGCAGCACCCAAAGGACCAGTTGCTGGGATGCGGTCTCCAGCGTCCCTACAGCTTAGCCACTTCCTACCAAATGACTGCAGGCCCTTTCCTAACATGACGTCATTCCCCAGGTAAGATAAAAAGTGGTTACTAACAAAATGAAGTATCTTTCAGCTCTATGATTTTTGATTTGGGACTTAACTATTAGTAACATTCATGACCTCTGCAGTGTCACAGAAGTTAGACAAAGGAAATGGTCCAGTCCTATTCTTTTCTAAACTCACAATTTTAAAAGGAGATGACAATATACACTTACCATCAATTTCTTTTAACACAGGGATGTCATAATTAGCTACATTCACTGCACACTTAACTTTCCCCTACACTCAAATCTAAATAATATAACTAGAATTTTAAACAGGGTAGGTAGAAATATAAAGAAACTATACAGTCTAAGAGATTATAAAGGATCAAATGATGCTATCGACCTCGGTGCTGGGGCACCCCGTGGGGAGGGAGAGGGGTGTACAGGCATGGCTGAGCAGCGGGGCATGGAGAGGAGACGAGGGAAGCAGGGAGGAGTAAGTGCAGGAGAAGAGCCCGGGGAAGACAGCATCCTGGGAAGAATCTGAACGAAGGGAACTAACTACCCAGGGCATGTTCGAGAAATAAAGAGATAATGGCAGAGAGGAGACAGTCATTCCTGTGTTCAGACATCTTGAACGCCTCCTATACCTTGTCCTAAAGCAACCTAGTCCTGACTTGAAATCATAATGAATGGGAAGGAAAGCAAAACTGCATCCAAAAGTCAGGGCTGAATGAAGTCATAGCTTCAGACTTTACTGTAAAAATCCAGGAAGTCGCTGCTCCCTAACCACTGACCTCCCCAGTGATGCCGTCACTTGTTGTATTCAACGACAGCCAAGGAAGCTGTCCGTCAGCTCTAACATCAGCTCCCCAAATTTTTATAGCACTCAACAGCTTTTAAAGGTTCCTCATGACCTCTCGCAGGTCCAAATCCCTCTCTGAGGTGATGCCACTATTCTCCTTAAAGGGTGAACTCACTGAGAACCACAGGCCCCAAAGGGTTTGTGCATGGACACACAGTAGGTGAGAGAGACATCGCCAGGGACAGACCCCTGGACACTCCCGTACAGCAAACATCTTACAGAGAAACAAAACCTGGCTCTGCTCTCAACACTGAAAACATGAGGCTCAATCAGAAAGTACTTCACATCCCAAACTTCCCCAAACTATACAACCCAGAATAATAAACTACCTTACATCAAAAAGGAAGGAAGAAACTGACATTATTCTAGTTAAAACCTGATCTCAAAGTAAAGTGTGAGTTTCGGTCACCTATGTGCAGTTCTTTTTAAAAATTATTTTCCCAAAGATCCAAATTCCACAGAGTCTGCAGCCCAAAAGAGATCCTGAAATCTCCTGAGTCCGTTCTTGTGTATCCCCGAGTATGCCACCCCAATGACCAGGAAGATAAAGTTGTCAATTCTATTTTTTTTTTTTTTTTGACCTCCAAAGATGGAAAATGTAGAACTTTCTCATTACCTCTCTCCCTTCTGCAACGCATCTCCACAGTCCGGATTTCTCTTGGAGCACTCCCACAGGTGGGGGCAGGTTTCAATCGGCTGCCACAGGCGGGCCGAGCTGCACTTCCCCTCCCCGGGACCCCGGGCAGGAGCGGTCCCATCTTTCACTATTAGTCACAGCTCAGCAGCACAGCAGAGCCAGATGGAAATGTGTGTGCTCTATTACCTTGGCCACCCGAGCAAATGAATTTGCTCTGCAGTGTCCCCACTCTCTTTCAGGAAAGAACACAAAAGCTAAAAAAAAAAAAAAAAAGGATCAGACCTGGGGAGCACAATAAGGTCGCCCACTCCCACCAGCAGAGCTAGAAAATACACCAAAACTCTATCTCACGCTGGAATTTAGACACTTTTGAAACATTAAGGCAAAAGGTCTGTCCTTCGGTCCTCATGGCCCTGAGGACCAGAGTTTGTTTTGGGAAGACTACCTGGGGCCAGTCGACAGGCACCAGTGATGGAGGGAGTACAGCTTCTCAGCAGGTACAAAGGGCTTTGGGGCAAAGAGACCGGGTCTGAATTCCAGCTTCAGCATCTACTATCAATCATTACACAGAGGTCACTGAAACAGGCAAGGTATTTCCACAAGAATCTAAACTCCTCATGAGAAGGTGTTCTCATCCTTGGAAATGGTATAGGAATATGGAGAGAAGGAAGCGATTTTGAAATAGGGCCCATCAGAGAAAAATTGGTCTTTGAACATCCCTTGTGTCCTATTATCTCTTTATCTAACAAGCTCTAAAATGTCTCCATTGCTCTAGGCCAGCATTTCCCAAAGAGTCCTTGAAGACAGTTTTGTGTCTAAATATGATTTGCAAACCCAGCATAATGCTTCCCCATCGTGGAGACTCAGAATGCATGTCAACATAACTACCCTGAGAAGCCCCCTGCCTTGAAGGCAGATGGTTCACTTGATTAATCCAGGGTTTCCAAGAGTCGTCTGACCATATCTGTACCCTTTGTTAATAGAACATGCTTTTCTCCCAAAGTTCACCCCGGCCTTCAGAAGCCTCCACCGTCTGGCCACCCTGCCTCTAACTGTACCGTCCACACACCCCCGACACAGACGCACTTACCACATAGGTTAAGCTTTCCTGGGTGCTGGTTCCCTAACCATGCCTTTTGTGAATAATAGCTTTTTTGAGGTATAAGTCACAGAACGCACGATTCACCCATTTAAAGCACACAATTCAGTGGGTTTCAGGGCATCTGCAGAGCTGTGCACCCACCCACACAATCAGCTGCAGAAAATTTTCATCACCCGCCCCCCACCATCGCCACCACTGAAAAAAACAAGACATCCTCACCAGCAGTCACTCCCCATTCCCCTCAAACCTCCAGCCCTAGGCAAATACTAATCTACCTCTCTCTATATATTTGTCTACTCCGGACATTTCATATAAGTGGAATTGCACAATATGGGTTCTTGTATGTCTGGCTTCTTTCACTTAGCATATTTTCAAGGTTCATCCCTGTATCAGTATTTTGTTCCTTTTCATGTACCAAATAATACTCCACTGTATGGCTATAACCACATTTTATTTATCCATTGGTCAGTTGATGGATATTTAGTTTTTTCCCCACCTTTTGGCTACTGTGAATAATTCTGCTATGAATGTTTGTGGATGAGTTTCTGGGTGAACATGTTTTCATTTCTCTTGGGTACATACATAAGAGTAGAATTGCTGAGTCCTGTGGTAACTCTGTCTAACCTTTTGAAGAACTGCTGGACTATTTTACAAAGCAGCTGCACCATTTTACATTCCCACTAGCAGCGTATGAGGATTCTAATTTCTCCACATCCTTGCCAACTCTTGTTGTTATGTCTTTCTGATGACAAACATCCTAGGGGGTGTGAAGCACTATGTCACTGTGGTTTCGTGACCGTACTTTTTGATGCCCCACTGTTAGGGTAATGATCACTCTACTCCACCCACCTGGAGTTCCGCTTCTCACTCTACATATCCTACCAATTCATCAAGATCCAGCTTAAATGCTACAGTTTTCTTGGCCCAGGTGTGACAATCATCTCCAAACTCAATTCAAACAACGCTGAGCATGGCTTCAATTTACACTTCCTGCAGTTACAGGCTTTTTGGCCTACCGTGTCCTCTCTCTCCAACCAGACTGTGGGTGCCTTAAGAAGTGGGGAGAGGTCTCACATTTCTTAGTATTCATTCAGGAAGGAGCCTATCAAATAATTGATACTTCACAAACGTTGGCTGATATGACTTAACACAGGAGCTGAGGCTGGAATCAGGGGAGGTAAAAATGAGGGAATGGGCATTTCGGATCTTGAACAAGGGAGGAGCAGAAATAAAGTAGCGGTCAGTCCCCTTTCTCACGGGAACTATCGTTTCTTATGTGGAAGACAGAATTCACGAATTTGATGTTTTATACTAGCTTAGCCTTTTTATTCACTGTGAATCTCCATTTACTCTCAAGCCTAGTCTTGAAGTCAACAGGGATAGGGACAATGAACCAATCATCTTGTTATTGTGTCTCCTCAACCTTTCCGTCCAGCACAAAATTCTGGATGGAAACCTCAGGATGGGGATGAAGGTCTGGATTTATCCCTTCGAGCTTTGACAGACTCCCCGCACACACCCAAAGCATCAAGAATTGGAGTGTCCCAGTGTGAACGACATGAAGAAAGAAAATCCAGTCCCCAGTGAATCAAGAGAAAGAATTGCTGAGTCCAAGGCCAACTGACTCAGAGTCACCAAAGACTGGGAGTCATTAACTTTAGTTTCTTGTACCCTTTATTTTGCCCAGCGGTTATGGAGGCTCAGATTCAAAGCAAACTGTGTTAGACTGTGGCTACTTGATCCACATAACAATTATTACAAAAACTACTGATGAGTCAGGAAGAGCACAATACAGTTGGCAACTATTGTTAAATGAACGTGTTCTAGTATTCAAAGTTGACAGAGAAGGCCCATAATGGAAATGCAGCAAAAACCGTCCCTGCATCTGACCAGTGGGTCTCCCTCTTTCCCTGCAAAGATTCTGCTGGGGCTTCTAATATGCCTCTCAGATCAACAGCAGAAACCATGAGCTGCTGACAACAGAACTTATACAAAAATAGCTCTCTCTCCTGTGGCCATGTGTGCTGGTCTTATGCTTCTAATGCACGTTCATGAGCAAAAATTGCACAAGTATTTCAGCAAAATTATTTGGCTACACCCTAGGACTCAGTGGGTAAAACGATTATAAACCTTAGCACTTAAAAGAAAATCCTTAAGGAAGCAACTCCTTGTCCAACTTTAACATCCAAACCCCTTAATCATCAAATGCATTACCCTAGGCAAGATCATATCACCACCACCCTGGATCCCACACCTGCCCTTTCCCTCTAACAGTTGTGAACAAGGACCCAAACAAGTGAAATAACCCAAGAGTACAGCTTCCGGCACGGAAAGGAAGAATGTAGGTATTTAATCAAGAGGATCTATGGTATGGATAAAAGTGGAGGCTAGATGTTTCTCAAAGCTGTATGGGAGCCTCAAGAAGTCTGATAAAGAACAGCAACTTCTGATACATCTAAGTGCAACTGGCTAGGAGAGGAGAATGGGATGAAAAACAAACATCAATGACATCCATGAAAGGACAAGTCTCAGGGAGCTGGCAGAACTTTTCGCATGGTAGGAAGTCATCAGAACCAGGCCATACTCACTTTCCATTTTAGAACCATAAAGAAACCATCCGTAAAGGAGAAAGGATAATCTTCACATGAAGCAAATGATGACTTGGCTTAAGAGATTCTCCCAAGACGTAGAAACCTGTCCAGACCCCAGGTCCCCCTCCACTGTGCATACACCTGAGCGAGGCCGTGTGCTGCATCACGCTACCCCTCATTCTTCTCCACATGTGATCTGACCTTGAACTACACTTCAGTCCAGAGGTATGTGCCTCAACAGCTTACCAAGCTAAGCGACTCCAGGTCAAGCCCTGATAGCAGATGAACATAGTATGTGGTCGTTTTATGGCATCAGAGAGATCAAAGGTCATGACCATTTTAGCTCCACAATCTATCACATTTGGGAGAAATAAAATGGTTGTAGATCATTCTACTTATTATATTGCTGTTCTCCAATCACTGCTTATATTGAATATGGTCACTGTGTATCCATAAGGAAGCAGACCTTTTACATACCCATCTCCACAGCCAGCAATAAAACATTATAAATTAGTAAGGAAAATTATATAACAGTCTTTCCTCATGGAAACTTTCATTGGGCTGAAAATTACACTCTGATATCCACCGAAGCACAGACCACCTTAAGTGGGATTCTTTCTCACTCCTCTCACTAAATTAGCCTAAGCAGCCCTCCTCCCCACAAAGGACTCCTACCTTTCCTGCTAGCTCTGTAAGATATTCTCTAGAGGTGGCAAAAAAGATTTAGCTGAAAGGATCCAGCATTTTTCTGTTAACTGGAAAAATGCATTTCCACCAAAACTTTGGTAAAACTATCTTTCCCTATACTATATCCTGACAGTTCAAGACCAACACTGTGGTGGTTAATTTTATGTGTCAACTTGGCTAGGCCACAGTTCCCAGACATTTGGTCAAACACTAGTCTGAATACTGCTATGAAGGTGTTCTTTTCTAGATGAAATTAACATTTACATCAGTAGATTTGGGTGGGCCTCACCCAAGCAGTTGAAGATCATAAGAGAAAAAAATTTGACATCCTCACCGAAGAGAATTCTGCTAGTAGAAAGCCTTCAGACTCAAAATGCAGTATTTTTTCCCTGGATCTCCAGCCTGCCAGCCTACCCTGCAGATTTTGGACATGCCAAGCCTCCACAATTGCATGAGTCAATTCCTTAAAATAAAAATCCCTCTCTTTACATACACACACACGCACGCGTGCACACACACACACACACACACTCCATATTGGTTCTGTTGCCCTGCAGAACCCTGACCAATACACTCACCTAGCCCACCTTCTGACGAAATAGACCTGTACCTATCTTTCAGAGTTCGAAAATCAGACCTGCTTAAGTGCCTAAACAGAACTCCACTTCCAGGCTAAAAACCCGAAACCACGATGCATGACTGCTAATTTGAAATTTCTATTTCTGCCCCAAATGCCTGGCATCTCAAGAAGTTGTCAGAGTCCTGGTTCCTTCAAAAGGGAGCCTTCAGTGAGATCTGCAAAATGAATGGTGATGGTATAAAATGGATTCATGACACCTGGAGGGGAGGAGAGAAGGCCAAAAGAAAGTCAAGGAGAGATGAAACACTAGGCATTAACTGCATTGCTCAAAACTGAAATAAGTCTAAGGAGCCACTGTTCCCCAAGCCAAGGTTCACGTTCACAAGAATAAGATGAAAACATGAGGAAACGTGGTAAGAAAAGAACCTGAGCTGGTTTGAGAGTCCCAAGAGTCCCAAGACTCTTCCTCAATCCCAGAATCACCACTGATTTTTTTCCACCACTGAGAAAAAGCAGCCAAAGAAGGTAGAAACTCCCTTTTCTCCCCTCGGACTACCCAGGAGGACTTCTGGGCTGAGGTTATTCTTACCTGGCCATCTGCTTGTAGGCTTCCTCGGCCACAGCAAAGATGTGAGGGTCCATATCCCCCATGTTTTGGCCACTGTAGGCATAGATGACATCTTGACCATAGATTGGCAACTGTTCATAAGGATTAATGGCAACAAGCACGATCCCTGCAAACAGAAAATGCAGTCAGATTCTGAGAGCACGATGGCCTCCTGACTAGAGCTTTACAGGCCCGTGTTCATATACATCAGAACTAAAGAAGGAAAGAGGAACAGAATGAGTCTTAACCAATCACTCAACTAAATCTAGATGTATGTGTGTTTATCAGGCACTCTGCTAGGCCCTGATGGAGAAAAGAATGACAGGCCAGGCCTCCAAATGCCCTAGAGCATGGAATAAGCACATATGCATGGGCACGCGTGCACACACACACAAACACACATGCACAAATGCTCAACAAATTGAATTCATAAAAGTGACATGTACAAAGTGTTGCAGGATTAGAAAGAAGAGGGTACTTAACCCTGCCAACAGGTGTTAGGCTTAAAAAAAATCTCAGAATTAAAATCTAAAAGAGGGACTATTAATTTCTCATTTGTATGTGGGTTGTCTTAACTAAAATATAAACTTGTGAACAGGAAATACGATTTACACATCGTAATGTCAAATCTTGGCTCAGCCGATTATTTTTTGTTTATTTATTTTTTAACATCTTTACTGGAGTATAAATGTTTTACAATGTTGTGTTGGTTTCTGCTGTACAACAAAGTGAATCAGCTATACGTGTACATATATCACCATATCCCCTCCCTCTTGCGTCTCCCTCCCACCCTCTCTATCTCACCCCTCTAGGTGGTCACAAAGCACCAAGCTGATCTCCCTGTGCCATACGTCAGCTGATTATTAATTGTGTGACTTTGCCAAATTACTTAACCTCTGAGTGCCTTAGTTTCCTAGACTGCAAAATGGGGATAAAAATTGCATTTCCCTGGTTACCCTGAGGGTAAAATGATTAATATAGAGAACATTCACACCATTCAGACTTGCACAGTAAGCACTGAGTGCTGGCTATTTTTTATCGTCTCACATCACACTACATCATGCATTATCTTTCACTTCACTATTTTTCCCATCTTGTGTCCCCAAAAGGACAAAATGCAATGGTGGACTCAATAAATACATGTTGAATGAAGAGTTCGCAAATCCTCTCACCCTGAAGATCTTTTACGGAAGGGCAAGGTAAATTGATATTTGAGAATGTGAAGAGCGAGAAAAAACAAATTCAATATTCAAGATAAGACAAATTCTTCTTCTTTCACATAAACATATTCTGGATCTCAAGGGAACCACTGATGGGTACAAAAAATGTGAGCTTTTCCAGTCATTTGGGGAAGAGAAGGCAAGAATGGAAAGGGTCACTGCCAAGACGGGAGAGCTCCTACATTGTGCTCCCTTCTGGTGTTTGAAAAGAAGCACAGTCAAGAGAATGAGAAGACAAGCCATAGACATATCTGATAAAGGACTGTGACCCAAAATATACAAAGAACTCGTAAAACCCAACAGTAAGGGAATGAACCATCTAATTAAAAAATAGGCAAAAGACCTAAACACCTCACCAAAGAAGATATAGAGACGGCAAATAAGCATGGGAAAAGATGCTCCACATCGTAAGTCATTAGGGAAATGCAGATTGAAACACCAATGAGATACCACTATACACCTATTAGCATGGCCAAAATCCAGAACACTGGCAATGTCAAATGCTGGCGAGGATGTGGAGGCAAAGGAAATGCTTATTTCATCACTGGCGGTAATGCAAAAGGGCACAGCCACTTTGGAAGTTTCTTACGAAACTAAACATAATCTTGCCATATGATCCAATAATCACACTCCTTGGTATTTAGCTAAAGGAGTAGAAAACATATCCACACAAAAACCTGCACGTGGATGTTTATAACAGCTATATTCATAATTGCCGAAACTCAGAAGCAACGAAGATGTTCTACAGTAGGTGAATGGACAAACTGTGGTACAATGAATAATGGAATATTAGCGTTATAAAGAAATGATTTATCAAGACATGAAAAGACATGGAGAGAACTTAAATACATATTACTAGGTGAAAGAAGCCAATTCGAAAAGGCTACACACTGTGACTACACCATATGATACTCTATAAAGGCAAAATTATAGAGACAGTATAAAAAATCAGTGGTTGCCAGGGGTTAGCGGGGAGAGAGGGATGAACAGGCAGAACACAGATGACTTTTAAGGCAGTGAAACTACTGTTATGATACCATAACGGTGGCTACATGTCATTATACATTTGTCTAAACCCGCAGAACATACAACACCAAGAGTGACCTAATGTGAACTACGGACTTTGGGTGATAGCGATGTGTCATTGTGGGTTCATCAATTTTAACAAATGTTTCACTCTTGAGCAGAATGGTGATAGTGGGGAAGGCTCTGCATGTGTTGCGAAAGGGGTTATATGGGAAGTCTGTGTACCTTCCACTCAGTTTTGCTCTCAGCCTAAAATTGCTGTAAAACGTAAAGTCTATTAGAAGGGGAATAAATACGAGAGAGAGGGAGAGAGAGAGAAAGAAACGTGAAACGTAATAAACCACATTACCCAAGTAAAGAAGAAAGGGCAAGGAGAGGAAAAAGACAAAGTCCTCTTCAGATGAAAGTTTTCCTGAAAATACAACCTGAAATGAAAAATAAGGCCCAGACTCAGTAAAACTCCACTAAATAAGAGAATTCTCCAAGTCATTCGCCTTAAAAACAGCCTCTCATGTTCTACTGGTTACTGAGAGTTGTATAAAACCCTAGTTCATTCCATTCAAATTTTGATATACTCTGAGTATGTGTACTCTAAAATACACATTTTCCTAAAATGTCTCAGCCCCCTCCACAGCAGGTAAGAGTGCTTCTTGATGACTTAGAAATCTGCGCTACATCAGTCACTCTGAAAGCTGAAGCTGGAAGAGCCAAGGTATGCTTGGATAAATACATACAGACACCCGGACCTCTCTTAGAAGGAATGCCTGTAAAAAGCGAAGCTGGTGGTCATTTATCCCTTTCTCCAAAAAGGGAGATTTTCAAAAATCTTTTTTAAAAAAAACAAAAACCACTTACTGAGGGCTTCTTTCAAATAAAACTCTCACTAACAACTGGGGGAAAGGAGCTTTGGGAAACTCTCTCAAGCACTGAAATCAACATGGTATTTCCAGCTCCCGAAATCTGGCATAAAAGCTCACCCTAACTTAGCAGCCAGCTGGCCAATTCCAAACCAAAGTGGGATATCACAATGAAAAGAACCCTAACCCCCTGAGGGCTCACCTAGGATCACAGATAAGACCAAGGCACTGAAGTACAAATGGGACAACCCCCCACAAAGAAGCCCTCAGCTGACTCTGCAACCAGATCCTAAAATGTTTTGCCCCTCAAACGACAATATATATAGGGTTCTTGTCTACCACACCACTTAACGATAGCCTAAAAAAGAGAAGCCAAAATTTGGGATGGGGGAAATGGAGAAATTTCAAGAAAAATGTGAGAGAAATTTTAGGACATTTGTTTAAAGCATTTGTCATGGCACATAAATCATACCAATGTTTTCTTAGGTCAGCCTCCCAAGACAATAGAAATAAAAACAAAAATAAACAAATGGGACCTAATCAAACTTACAAGCTTTTGCACAGCAAAGGAAACCATAAAAAAGAAAAGAAAAGTAAAGACAATCTACAGAATGGGAGAAAATACTTGCAAACAATGCAATCAACAAGGGCTTAATTTCCAAAATATACATACAGCTCATACAATTCAACAAAAAAAACCCAGACAACCCAATCGAAAAATGGGCAGAAGACCTAAATAGGCATTTCTCCAAAGAAGACATACAGATAACCAATAGGCAAATGAAAAGATGCTCAAGAACAGTATGGAGGTTCCTTAAAAAACTACAAATAGAACTACCATACGATCCAGTAATCCCACTACTGGGCATATACCCTGAGAAAACCATAGTTCAAAAAGAGTCATGTACCAGAATGTTCATTGCAGCTCTATTTACAATAGCCAGGACATGGAAGCAACCTAAATGTCCAGCGACAGATGAATGGATAAAGAAGATGTGGCACATATATACAATGGAATATTACTCAGCCATAAAAAGAAATGAAATGGAGGTATTTGTAATGAGGTGGATGGAGTTAGAGTCTGTCATACAGAGTGAAGTAAGTCAGAAAGAGAAAAACAAATACAGTATGCTAACACATATATATGGAATCTAAGGGAAAAAAAAGCCATGAAGAACCTAGTGGCAAGACGGGAATAAAGACACAGACCTACTAGAGAATGGACTTGAGGATATGGGGAGGGGGTGGGGTGAGATGTGACAGGGTGAGAGAGTGTCATGGACATATATACACTACCAAATGTAAAATAGATAGCTAGTGGGAAGCAGCCGCATAGCACAGGGAGATCAGCTCGGTGCTTTGTGACCACCTAGAGGGGTGGGATGGGGAGGGTGGGAGGGAGGGAGATGCAAGAGGGAAGAGATATGGGAACATATTGTATATGTATAATTGATTAACTTTGTTATAAAGCAGAAGCTAACACACCATTGTAAGGCAATTATACTTCAATAAAGATGTTTAAAAAAAAAAAAAAAAAACTGAAGATAGGAACCAGTACATACCACAAGGCATGCTGCATAGCAGGCTCAGTATGAGTACTTGTTTTTTCTTTCTTTCATTTATTTAGTTGTTCAGTTATGTAATAGGAGGGAAGATTGTACAAATTAGATTGAAGCTTGCCTCTTAGAGTCTGATATTTCAGGTTCAACTCTGCCATTTTCTAGCTTTGTGACCTTTGGCCAGTTACTTAATATTTCTCAGCTTTAGTTATGTCATCTGTAAAATGGTGCTAATGGTTTTATACAGTGATTGTAAAGATTCAATTAAATATTGCATAAAAATATGTAGGAATCTCCAAAAAAAAAAAAAAAAAAAAAAAAGAAAAGATGCTCAACATCGCTAATTATTAGAGAAATGCAAATCAAAACTACAGTGAGGTACCACCTCACACCAGTCAGAATGGCCACCATTAAAAAGTCTACTAATAACAAATGCTGGAGATGTATGGAGAAAAGGGAATCCTCCTACACTGTTGGTGGGAATGTAAGTTGGTGCAGCCACCATGGAGGACAGTATGCAGGTTCCTCAGAAAACTAAAAATAGAACTACCACATGATCCAGCAACCCCACTCCTGGGCATATATACAGACAATACTGTAATTCAAAAAGATGCATGCACCCCTACATTCACAGAAGCACTATATTTACAATAGCCAAGACATGGAAACAACCTAAATGTCCATCAACAGATGAATGGATAAAGATGATGTGGGGTGTGTCTGTGTGTATGTGTGTATACGTATATGTGTGTGTATATATATATGAATACTACTCAGCCATAAAAAAGAACGAAATAATGCCATTTGCAGCAACACAGGTGCAAACAGAGATTATCATACTAAGTGAAGTCAGAAAGAGAAAGACAAATACCATATGATATCACTTATATGTGGAATCTAAAATATGGCACAAATGAATCTACCTATGAAACAGAAAAAGACTCACATATGTAGAGGGCAGACTTGTGGTTGCCAAGGGGGAGTGGGGTGGGGGAGGGATGGACTGGGAGTTTGGGGTTAGTAGATGCAAACTACTACATATAGAATGGATAAATAACAAGGTCCTACTGTATAGCACAGGGAACTATATTCAATATCCTGGGATAAACCAGGATATTGAAATTAACACAACATTGTAAATTAATTATACTTCAATTAAAAAATAAATTTTAGGGCTTCCCTGGTGGCGCAGTGGTTGAGAATCTGCCTGCCAATGCAGGGGACACGGGTTCGAGCCCTGGTCTGGGAAGATCCCACATGCCATGGAGCGACTAGGCCCATGAGCCACAATTGCTGAGCCTGCGCGTCTGGAGCCTGTGCTCCACAACAAGAGAGGCCGCGATAGTGAGAGGCCCGCACACCGCGATGAAGAGTGGCCCCCGCTTGCCACAACTAGAGAAAGCCCTCGCACAGAAACGAAGACCCAACACAGCCATAAATAAATAAATAAATTTTAAAAAATTAAAAATAAATAAATAAATAAATAATTTTAAAAAAGCATTTGTCATGGTTTCTGATCATGAATTCAACAAATATTCATCATGCACATGTTTGTACATGGGCAAGTGAGAGAGTCAGACAGAAAGGCAGCCCTTTCTCAAGCAGAAAACAAAAACATGCGCCCCAATGTTCATTGCAGCACTGTTTACGATAGCCAAGACATGGAAGCAACCTAAATGTCCATCGATAGAAGAATGGGTAAAGAAGATGTGGTACATATATACAATGGAATATTACTCAGCCATTAAAAAGAATGAAATAATGCCATGTGCAGCAACATGGATGGACATAGAGATTGTCATACTGAGTGAAGTAAGTCAGACAGAGAAAGACAAATAGCGTATGATATCACTTATATGTAGAATCTTAGAAAAAAGGGTACAAATGAAGTTATTTACGAAACAGAAACAGACTCAGACTTAGAAATCAACTTACAGTTACCGGGAGGAAGTGTGGTGGGGAGAGATAGTCAGGGAGTTTGGGATTGACACGTACACAATGCTATATTTAAAATGGATAACAAACAAGGACCTACTTATAGCACAGGGAACTCTGCTCAATACTATGTAACAACCTAAAGGGGAAAAGAATTTGAAAAAGAAGAGATACACATATATGTATAACTAAAATCACTTTGCTGTACACCTGAAACACATTATTAATCACCTATACTCCAATATAAAATAAAAAGTTAAAAAAAAACAAAAACAAGCCAGCTGTACATTTGCAGCAGTGCGCTCCACAGTGAGAGCAAACGCCTGAGCTAGCACACTGGGATGGATTTACTGCTTTCCTACTGATTCCAGGACTGTGCCTGACCATCAAGCCACAAGGTGTGGCCCATTTCTTCCCTGCTTGAGCTGTGATTAACACCAATCCTCCCACAGAGAGGTACGGCAGCCTAATTAAGCCACATTCACTGACTGCAAACATTTCAAGGGTCTCAGGTGAGAGACACTTATAATGAGAGTGAAAGTAGGATTCTTAACCATTGGAGTTTAACACGTAAAGCCTAAAGATTGTAAGCACTTTCAAACACACACAGCCAATAGATACCCCTCACTTACCACAGTAAGTGTAGATATGGTTGGACTCCAGGAAACGGACCTTTAAATTATGCAAAACTGCAGGCTCATGTAGATAGCTAAGGGCAGTTAGGTCATTTTCTCCCACCAGGATATCTGGATTCCGCAGGAAGGGAAGCTGGTTGCCTTGGACATCAATGGGGTATTCCCGAATCTAAGGAAAGGCAAGTGGCAAACACAAAAAGGCACAGTTATGAAGCATTTAGCCTGTGTTCAATGTCCTGTCTTGTTGGCTAGGATCGCTACCCTAACATGATCATAAGTGAAGATAAATAACACGTTTTAAAGAAAGCGAGTTGAACAAAATACCTATGTTGCCATAAGTGACCAGCCCAGGTAGAAAATTTGCTGATAACATAATCCCAGTGTATCAAGGTAAAAGACCGAATGACATGAGAAATTCAGGAAGCACAGGTAGATTTAATAAAGTGTTCTTCTGCTTCTCAATGCAAAAATACTGAGTCTTTAATTCTAGTTGCCATACTGTTCTTTCTCCCATCCAGGAAAGCTTCTTTGGTTTGCCCCATTTGATGCTGGTGTTGCTTTACTCTCTCTCCCATCATCCAACGCACTCACCTATTTTTTATTTTTTGGATTACCTTACAACCAGCAAACTGCTCTCCATAATTCCATTCAAGTTGTACACATATTTTTCCCCAACCTAACTGCGAGCAGTAATTTTACTTTAACCTAAAGTATAATAGGAGCTTGAGGGGGGTGGGGTGTGTGTGTGTGTTTGTGTGTAATTAGGGAGTATGATTACACATCCTAAAGTCAAATCTCAAATACAAGGTGTTATCCTTGTACTCTCAGCATACATAGCACTTGGACTACATACTCAAAATACGTTTAGTGACAGGATATATAATTGACTACCTGTACACATGAAATTAATACAAAGAAGTAATTAATAAAAAGGTAGTGTTCTTTAACATTTAAACAGAAGGAACTTGACTGTTGCTTACCATGTTTTATCTGAGTGTTACGTTTCTTATGGTGTTCTTAAAAATCATCTGAGAGCTTGTAAAAAGAGTTTCCTTGGGACTTCCCTGGTGGTCCAGTGGCTAAGACTCTGCACTCCCGATACAGGGGGCCCAGGTTTGATCCCTGGTCAGGGAACTAGATCCCACATGCCGCAACTAAGAGTTCACATGTCGCAACTAAAGATCCCACATGCCACAAGTAAGACCCGGCGCAGCTAGCTAGCTAGCTAGCTAGGTAAGTAAGTAAATAAATACATAAGTTTCCTCAACACAACTTATGTTCAGGAGCTCTTGGGCAGGGACCAGGAATATCAGTTGTTAAAAATCCCCATGTAGTTCTGATACAGGTGGCCTATGGATCATATTTTTTTTAATTAATTATTTATTTCTGGCTGTGTTGGGCCTTCGTTGCTGCATGCAGGCTTTCTCTAGTTGCAGCGAGCGGGGGCTACTCTTCCCTGTGGTGCACTGGCTTCTCATTGTGATGGCTTCTCTTGTGGCGGAGCATGGGCTCTAGGCACGCGGGCGTCAGTAGTTGTGGCGCAGGCTCAGTAGTCGTGGCTCGTGGGCTCTAGAGCACAGGCTCAGTAGTTGTGGCACACGGGCTTGGTTGCTCCGCGGCATGCGGGATCTTCCCGGACCAGGGATCAAACCCTAGTCTCCTGCATTGGCAGGCAGATTCTTAACCACTGCGCCACCAGGGAATTCCCTATGGATCATATTTTAAGAATTGCTATTCTAGGGCTTCCCTGGTGGCGCAGTGGTTGAGAATCTGCCTGCCAATGCGGGGGACACGGGTTCAAGCCCTGGTCTGGGAGGATCCCACATGCCGCGGAGCAAATAGGCCTGTGAGCCACAATTACTGAGCCTGCGCGTCTGGAGCCTGTGCTCCGCAACAAGAGAGGCCGCGATAGTGAGAGGCCCGCGCACCGCGATGAAGAGTGGCCCCCACTTGCCGCAATTGGAGAAAGCCCTCGCACAGAAATGAAGACCCAACACAGCCATAAATAAATAAATAAATAAAATTAAAAAAAAAAAAAAAGAATTGCTATTCTATACAAGTCTTTCAGTGCTCTCTCCTGTCCCACTTTTAGAGGGACTTGTACTACCAGATATTAAGGTATATTATTAAAGCTACTATGGCATTGGTTTAAATTAAAGTACTGTCATAATGGTGTTAGAATAGACAGATAAATGAAACATAATAGCAGGTCCAGAAATAAATGCAAGCACATATGGGTAATTTATTCATGATGACATTAAAATAGCAAATAAATGTTAAAAGGGATTTTTCAGTAGTGGTAGGTAAATTTGCAGCCATTTAGGAAAAAAAAATTGAGTCCGTGTTCTATTCTCCCTCATATTAAAATAAATTTTAGATGAAAAAAAATAAAAATTAAATGAAAAAAGAAAAATAAAACCAAAAAATTAAATGAAAAAAGAAAAATAAAACCAATAAGAAAATGTGGGCAAATCTTCGTAAAAGCTTTGAAAGGAAGTACCTTTAAGGGGTGAGACAAAAGCCAGAACACTGTAGGGAAATATTCATTAACTTGACTATAATCTAAAACTTTAAAACCATCATAAAACACACCATATGCAGAGTAAATTGAGAGAAGGGAACAGTTATTCTGCATTATTTAATAGAATATTCCTAACATCCAAAGAGTTGTAAGAAATCAAAAAGAAAACCAATACCCTCACAGAAAATTGTGCACGGAATACAAGTCACAAAATAAGAACTACAAATGGACGATATGTGAAAAACTATTCAACTTCACCATTAACAAAAGAGATGCAAATAAAAGATTATTAGCACCACTATCCATCAGCTAAGCAAAAGTACATAAAAACTGACACCCAGGACGGGTGTGGGCAAAAAGAGTTCAGGCTGATTTAACTTTTCTGGAGGGCAGGTGGCAACACCTTGTCAGAATTTCTCATAAATATATTCTTCCTTGGCCCCAGGAGACAATCTTACAAATGAGCAAATGTATCAACTCCCGAAGCTGTAAATACAGAAGTAAAGCACGACACAGACCAGTATTTACGGTCAGGCAGCTACCCACAGCATTCTGCTGCATCTAACAAAAGGCATGTTACAGAGTGAAATCTATAGCAGGATTCCATTTATTTAAAACTTATATTAAAGTCTGACTGGAATAACATCCCAACAAAATATCAATGGTTACCTGTGTTAGTGAGGTTTTCTTTTGTACAGTTTCCTGTTGTTGGGACTTATAAAATATTAAACAAGGCTCTTTTCTTTCTGTGAAAAAGCTCTTTTATTCTTATCAAACTTACTTCATACAGGAGACCAGCAAACAACTATCATGAAGATGCAGATAAAATTTCCAAGAGGTGGGAAACAAGGGGGAAATGGAGACTGTTGAGAGTTGATTTTTATTTCATTAAACTCTAGAATTGCTCCCTCACCCCCTTCATCTCCAGCAGAGTGGGTGGTGTCACTGGGCCTCTAACCACACATCCCTCCCTGAGCCCTCTGAAAGACTTCCCAATGCGGACGTCCCTCTGCCCAGCAGGAGCGCGTCTGCTCTGGTCTCCCGCGTGGCTCTCCACCCCGCCTCCCTGGTAAGCAGCACAGAGACAGCAGCTGCAGAGCCACAGAGCTCCCCCAGCCAACCCCCCATTTTTCAGATCAGAAAGCTGGGACCTGAGCCCAGTATCTTTAAACCCTGAGGCAGAAATGCTGGCATTCCATATTTTCTCAGATGAATCTCCCCTCAAAAGACTCTCCCCCAAGCGTGTGGAGGGAAAGGCATCGGCAGTTTTGTGAAAACATGGTCCAAAAATAAGCCAATGGTATTGGTTACAGTAAAATTGATAAGGAATAAAAATGCCCAGAGCAGCAGCAAAGAGGTGAGAGCTGCAAGCTCAGCATTCCATAAAACTACAGACTTCTGGGGTTGTGCATATCCAGGGCAAGGGAGGGAGCGAATGAGAGCCTGAAGAACACATTGTTTTCTCTAACAGGTATTTGATTCTAATAGCGCTGCTAGGGTTGAACACTTACGGTTAATATGGTTTTATGTGAAATTAAAGGGTTTATGACACGATCAGAGACATTGAACTTTCTGCACAAAAGACTTCACTACATAATAACTGGGACTTTGGAGGTAAAGAGGAGGCTGAATGTTAACACCCTTCATAAAATTAATGCTCGGTCACACACCCAGAGTGGACCTTCTCCTCTCCAAGGCCAGGAGCTGGGAATCAGGAACAGGTGGGGGTCTCCAAATGGTCACCATCCAGCAAATGATACTGGACACCACTTGAGAATATAGAGGGTGGCATAAGGTAGAGGATTGGTCTAGACCTGCACTTGCCAATAGATGGTTATTCAAATTGAATTCATTAAAGTTAAATACGATTAAAACTTCAGTTTCTCATGCTAGCCACATTTCAAGGGCCCAATAGCCACATGTGGCTAGTGATTGCCATACTGGACAATACAGATAGAGAACATCCCACTGTAGCACAATGTTCTCTTGGAGAGTGTTGGTCTAGATTGCTCTAAACTCAGTAGGTGATTCTATAATGCTTAGTAGGTGCTTAAAAATACCAGTTGAATGAAATGTCTGATATTTTCATGATCTCTCCCATACCTCAACATGTCCATGTGACATGGTACCACAGCAAGAGAACATAATCATAAAAACATCTTCAAATGACAAATCCCAACACAAAGATTTGGAGCTACTAATCAGCATATATGGTAGAGTAGGAGAAACAAGTTTTCTTTCTCTACCCATAGAAGCAGAAGATCTAGAGAAAAGATAAGCTGGTAAAAATAGAGTTAACAGCAGGCAAGCAATTGGTGCTGACCCTGAGGTGCCACATGGCTCACAGAAATGGAGACCGACCAGGAGTTAAACCCTGTATTCAAGTCCTGGCTGTCAACTAAAGCAGTGGCTCTCAACCCTTCCTGCACCTTGGAATCCCATGAGGAGCTTGCAAAAAGATACTATGCTGTGTCCCACCCCCAAACTCTGATTTAAGAAGTCTGGCTGTGCTGGAGCTTTGCAAAAATTTTTTAGCTCCTCGGGGGTTTCTATCATGCAGCCAAACTTGAGAACCACTGAACTTAATTGCTCTGAGGTGTTGAGTCCATCACTTCATTTCCACAGACAGCAGCTTCCCTAATTGTAAGATGGGAGGACTGGTCCCAACAATCTTTAAGGGCCCTTCCAACTTTATTGGTCTAAAGTACTCAACTTAGGTCAGTGGATGTGGGTGCGTTCTCTTCTGTGTTCTCTTTCTGAGCTATCCTCCTGGAAAATAGGAGACCTCAAAGCTTGAATCCACTTACACTTATTGTAATAGCAAGTGTGTGGCTCCAGGTTCATTTAACACACACTAAAAGCCCAGTTTACATTATGTCCTAAACGAATACAAAAAACATTCACTTAATGAATGCTCTGCTGTGTCTTATTCTGTGATAGCTGCGTTTAAATCTTACAGCTCCATCTTCTCTAGTCTCCAAAAAGATCATGCTTCTTAAAAAGAACCTTCTTATTCTTCGCCTCATATCACTTAGCCCAGGCCTAAGCACAGGCATGCAATTACTTGAAAAATAAAATACTCTGTGACTCATGTGAACTTCTTAGTTAGGGAGGGTCAGTTAGGTTATGAAGAAATAACAAATTAACCCTGAAACCTCAGCGGCTCAGTACCACAAAGGTTTCTCTCTCATTCATGCTAGGTACCCAAGGCTGGCTGGGATGGAAGCTCTGCTCCACAAGGTCAACCAGACATTAACACGTGACCTCCACCGTCACCAGGCAGAGGAAGAAGAGAGCATGGCAAACTCCCATAGGCTCTTCTATGCTTCTGCCTGGAAGTGATAGACAGGAATTCTACCTAGGGCTCTCTGGACGGAGGTAATCATGGGGTCCCACATAACCTGCAAGGTGGCTGAGAACCATGGTAGAACATCTGCATGCCACCTCTACCATGGTAAGTGTTCCTGCTTTAGTAAGTCAGCACGAAACTCTGAGGTAGCTGCCCAAGGGGGTTTCAAAAAAGTGTGTGGGGTTGGGGAGTGAAGACAAAGGGAGCAGCGGGGTATAGTCAAGCACCTCACCGTGTTTCTAATGGATTTCTAAAGATTCTTGGCCTTGAACTTTTCATATTCTAAAGCCTATATTTGTGTATGTATTACATTCATTATAAGTTAGACTGAAAGCTCCACAAAGGTACAGATGTACCATTTTCACTGCTGTATAACCAGACCTTGACATATAATAATTGCTCAATAATAACTGTTTCTAATGAATGAATAATGAATGAATGGTGATGCAAGTAATTAAAGGAAAAAAAACATAAATGAAAATAGGCAATTAAGAAGTTTAAATTATAAACAAAATTACAGCAGCATAAAAATGTGAAGTCAAAAATAATCTTTTGATTTCAATTTATTTCGGGGAAAACAATTTACATATTCTGTTAGAATATGGAGTTATAAAAGTTTAGCTTTTGACATGGTGTCTTTCAGCAATGGCAAGTCCAGGACCATTTCCTCTACAGGCTTAAACCAGGGTTTCTCAACTTTGACACTGTTTTCATTTAGGACTGATAGTTGTTTCTTTGGGGAAGGGTCCTCTTAGTAACATACCTGCTCTCTACCTATCACTAGATGCCAATGGCAAACCTCCCTCCTCAGTCATGACAACCAAAAATGTATCCAGACATTGCCAAATGTCCCTTGGGGGCAAATATCACTGCTTCACCAACCTCCAAGCAGAAGCAGCCAGGCAAAATATCCTGATGGAAAAGATCATGAATACAGCAGGGGAAGAGGTCAATGATAATAACTAAGTAACAGAGATCCATCTGGAGATGGATGGTAGTGATGATTGCCCAACAATGTAAATGTACTTAATGCCACTGAACTGTACTCTTAAAAATGGTGCAGATGGTAAATTTTATGTTACGTGTATTTTACAAAATACATTAATTAAAAAAAATACCACTGTAGACAAGATAACTAATTGTATTGGTAACAATATTACCAATAGATATTTATACGCAATGTGTTATTTTATAACTTTAAGGAAACATTTTTTGCATATGTACAATATAAATATTGCCTTCCACATTATCCTTGCCATCCAATCAACAAAGTGTAATACTGTCTCAATGGTGTATTACTGAGCAATTGAGAACAAAACAAAGATAAAGATAAAAAGTATTAGATGACCCATAAACCAATACGAAAGTAAGAAAGAATGGAAAAACCAGTAAAACAAAAAGAAAAAAGAAATAATCAAAGTCACGTGCACTAAGAGGCTTTACTGGTACCAGAGAAGTATTACCAAATGCTCTTAGCTCTGCGGTTTTGCCAGATGTACATGCAGCTGGCACTTAATCTGCACGGGGTTTATGTGAGCTCTGTGAGCACTCTCAAGGTATGTGGTCTGAGTATACCGATGTGTAAGGACAACAGTCCTAGCTCTTCTGTGAGTCTGTCGCTTCTTGACTCGAAGAACCATGTTTGCTCTTTCCTCGCTATAATACCCTGATATGTTCGGTACCATCCTTAGACCTGAGCAAGAGGGGCCCTTCCCTGGACCCTGCATCTTAAAGGGCTCCAACACCACAAATGCAAAATATAACCTTATTAAAGAACACATGGTACCTCTGTCACTTGGGATCAGCGTTCAGTGCTGACACAGTGAGATCTGCAATCCTCAACATACACTCTTGTGACGAACGCCGTCAGGCCCCAGGGAAATGCTTCTGCACACCTCTTGCCCTGTGTCCTTGAAATAAGACAAATGTGCCCAGGCACCTTGAAGGTTGGTGGGCTATAACATCACCAACGTCAGAGACAGGCACTGCTTTGGAGTGTGGGGAGGCACTGGGCAGCAAAGACGTTTAGATAAAAGGAAAGACAAATTAGCTTGTTAATCCTTCCTTCCAGATAGCACAAATGCAAAAAAAAATTCTCATATAATGAAACACCGGTTCCCAGTTGGGCCGAATATCCAATGCCTTGCTTCTCTGCACATTCTAATTGTGGTTTCAGAGGTGCTCACAAATTAGTACAGTATTTGCAAGCACTGCAAACCTGACTTATGAGGAACACTCTGCAGTACTGAACAAGTCACGTTCCTCTTAAATTTGTTTATATGTAGGTACAGACATGACATGCCCAATGCAAGGTAGCAGTTCTTTATACTGGCAGCTAGATGGAGACCGAAGAGTTGAGATGCAAGTACTTTCTTTTTCTTTTTTTTTTTTAACATCTTTATTGGAGTATAATTGCTTTACAATGGTGTGTTAGTTTCTGCTTTATAACAAAGTGAATCAGTTATACATATACATATGTTCTCATATCTCTTCCCTCTTGCATCTCCCTCCCTCCCACCCTCCCTATCCCACCCCCCCCAGGCAGTCACAAAGCACCGAGCTTATCTCCCTTATCTCCCAGTGCTACGCGTCTCCTTCCCCCTAGCTATCCACTTCACGTTTGGCAGTGTATATATGTCCATGCCACTCTCCCACTCCGTCACAGCCTACCCCTTCCCCTCCCCATATCCTCAAGTCCACTCTCTAGTAGGTCTGTGTCTTTATTCCCATCCTACCACTAGGTTCTTCATGACCTTTTTTTTTTTTTCCTTAGATTCCATATATATGTGTTAGCATACTGTATTTATTTTTCTCTTTCTGACTTACTTCACTCTGTATGACAGACTCTAACTCCATCCACCTCACTACAAATAACTCAATTTTGTTTCTTTTTATGGCTGAGTAATATTCCATTGTATATATGTGCCACATCTTCTTTATCCATTCATCCGATGATGGACACTTAGGTTGCTTCCATGTCCTGGCTATTGTAAATAGAGCTGCAATGAACATTTCGGTATATGACTCTTTTTGAATTATGGTTTTCTCAGGGTATATGCCCAGTAGTGGGATTGCTGGGTCGCATGGTAGTTCTATTTTTAGTTTTTTAAGGAACCTCCATACTGTTCTCCATAGTGGCTGTATCAATGTACATTCCCACCAACAGTGCAAGAGTGTTACCTTTTCTCCACACCCTCTCCAGCATTTATTGTTTCTAGATTTGTTGATGATGGCCATTACTTTCATTTTAATATACTAAATGCTTTATTTTTTCAAGAATTAGAAATGTCAGATTTACCTAAATAATTTTGATAAAATATGCTTTTAATATTTAAACAGACGTAGGCTACATCCCCATTCTTGCCCTGGCCCCAGAAACATCAGCAGGCTTGGATATGCAGAGACACAGATAGAGCACGTTGCTCTTCTTAAAGCTCACGTCTCCCCATCTTCCTCTCGCTCATGAACACTGCCAGGGCCTTGCACACAGGGAGTACTCGCCCTGGACATGGGATACAAACTTGTTTGGAAAAACAGAATTTAAACGCAAAACCATGGAAACGGGGAGAGTTTTCCCTGCCAGTAGAGGGCAGGAGCTGAGCAGTTTGTAAGGGAAGTGGGGGCAACTGAGAGAAGGTCTGCCAGGCAGAGCTCCACGCCGCGCAAAGAATTAGGTAGCTGCATTTATCATCAAGGTCTGCATACACTGAGGTGCTTTACCCGGTCTAAACAGGGTACTGTGCTAAGGGTTGGCACACCTAGATACCTTGCACCCTTCACAGCCGTGGGGAGAAAAAGAGAAGACACGATGCTTTAACCCCAAGAAGTGTCCCATCTTCTCACTGGCTTAAACAGAAAACATCTTACGTTGGGCTGAAACAATCCAGACACAAAAGGACAAGTATCATATGATTCCACTTCTCTGAGGTACCTAGAAGAATCCAACTCAGAGACAAAGGTGAACAGGGATTACCAGGGGCTGCAGGGAAAGGGGGAAATAGGGAGATAGTATTCAATGGGTAGAGACTTTCAGTTCTGCAAGATGAAAACAGCTCTGGAGATGGATGGTGGTGATGGCTGCACAACAATGGGTAAGTATTTCATGCCACTGAACCGTGCACTTAAAAACGGTTGACACGGTAAATTTTATGTTTTGTATATTTTACCCAAATAAATAAACAAATAAATAAGAAGCAAGCAAGCAACAGGGGGAAAAAAACATCTTTAGAGGAACACTGGGGGGCCTGACCACCTTGCACAGAGCAGAGCACACAGGTTACTTACTGCTAAGGTAGAAGCCATAGGTTAAGAACTTTGTTTTAGAAGAGAACTAGTTATTTACAACCTTTGCTGATACAGTTAAACCCACACTATTGGACTTCAGAGGGAGGAGCAGAGGGCGGGGAAAGAGACTCTGGGGTGGATTTTTCAGCCAACCTGGTACATCAAGGATGCTTTTAGCTACAGAGGAGATTCTTCAAACATTCAGAGTCCAGCCATCCAACTTCTGTTCTCCTGCCTCTGGTCCACAGCTCAGCTGAGTCGCTCCTAATGACAGCTCAGAAAGGGGACTGACCGCTACTTTATTTCTGTTCCTCCCTTGTTCAAGATCCGAAATGCCCATTCCCTCATTTTTACCTCCCCTGATTCCAGCCTCAGCTCCTGTGTTAAGTCATATCAGCCAACGTTTGTGAAGTATCAATTATTTGATAGGCTCCTTCCTGAATGAACACTAAGAAATGTGAAACCTCTCCCCACTTCTTAAGGCACCCACAGTCTGGTTGGAGAGAGAGGACACGGTAGGCCAAAAAGCGTGTAACTGCAGGAAGTGTAAATTGAAGCCATGCTCAGCGTTGTTTGAATTGAGTTTGGAGATGATTGTCACACCTGGGCCAAGAGAACTGTAGCATTTAAGCTGGATCTTGATGAATTGGTAGGATATGTAGAGTGAGAAGCAGAACTCTAGGTGGGTGGAGTAGAGTGATCATTACCCTAACAGTGGGGCATCAAAAAGTACGGTCACAAAACCACACAGCCCAGGAGCGACCTGGACAGAGTCCGATGCTCAGAGCCCATTATATCTCCAGAACTGCTAACCTCCAGCCCCAGCCATCTCTTCTGATTACAGCTGATGGCCGTGTAGCAGGGGAGGGGGCAGGAGACGGGTCCTGGGCAGCTGCCAGGATTAGTCACGCAGGGCAGAACTCATTCTCCACTGGGGACGTGGGCATCTGCTCTGTTTTAGCAACACAGCTGACACTCCCTCCGTACAACTCTTTAAAAAACACCCACCGACTTACAAGATCAACTGAAATGAAATCTGCTGGAGCGGAAGATACACCATTCACGTGGGTGAACTAATTTTATTTTGTTTTGGGCGTGGGGTGGTAAGTTATTCAACATGATAAACATGATTCCATCTGTTGGGAATTTTGTTTCTCACCTCAAAACCAAGAGGAGGCTGGCAAAGTCTGCCTGCCAGGAAAGGGAAGGGGAGGTGAGCACACCTTAGTGTAAACAACTTTTAACAAACTAACCAACTGACTGTCCCAGGTTTACCAAGGAATGTGCTCAAAGTTGATACAAAACAAAAGTTAGGAGGGGCAAGACGTTCAACCTTCCTACTAATCAATGTATTAATCACCAACCACTGTTAAGTGCATGTGAGCAAAGCATAAGACAAGGTCCATTTCTCAAGCAGGTCATTACTACCTAGAAAGACAGGACCAAAGAGCTTAGAAGAAGGAAAAACAGTAAGACAGTAAATGATCAAAGGCTAAGTGATGGGGGACAAACTTTCAGTGCTCTTGCAGTTCACAGAGAGGCAATAATCACCCCAGGCCAGACCTGCTCTGCAGCCCCTCAAACCTGACCCATCCCAAAGCCAAATCTTGATTTTTTTGGCCACTTGGTTCGAAGCCTGTTCATCTCCCAGTCTCCCCTACTGTAAACCCTGCATGCACGACCTGCGTCCTCAGCCTCAGGCTGTCCCGTCTGTCCCCTTCTGCAGTGGCTTCCAGGTGCACTGGCCTCCCTTCCTTCCACACTCTCAAAGGGGACACCCTGAGGACTCGGGGCTTTGGCGCACAACTCCTGCCTGGGACGCTCCCCTCGGCCCACCCGGGCCTGAGTCTTCAATGCTGGCTCCTTTCCACAGCCCCTCCCCCGACACCCTCACCTCCACTCCCTCCTCACTTTCCTCCTGTACCTCGTCTGCTGCTTCCGTGCCTGCTGAAGGCTGCTCGGGCTCTTTCCCGTATTTCTGTGTTCACGTTCACTAAGCCCTCCAGCACTGAGCCCCCACGAATGGCAGGGCCACAGCCGATCACCCATAAACCCCCATGGCCAGCGCAGTGCACGCCTTCAAATATGTGTGAAATGCACAAATCACAGGGAAGGGTAGTGACAAAAGGCTCGTGAAAAGGGAAACTGAATCAGACCTTCTAGAAGGAATACCATTTCCTGGTTACTACTTTGTCTTCCTTTTGAGCAAAACCACCTGAAAATCAACTAACGAAAAAACTCTCGGGGCTTCCCTGGTGGCGCAGTGCTTAAGAATCTGCCTGCCAATGCAGGGGACACGGGTTCGAGCCCTGGTCCGGGAAGATCCCACATGCCGCGGAGCAACTAAGCCCATGCGCGACAGCTACTGAAGCCTGCGCTCCTAGAGCCCGTGCTCCACAACAAGAGAAGCCACCGTGATGAGAAGCCCGTGCACCGCAACGAAGAGTAGCTCCCACTCGCCGCAACTAGAGAAAGCCCGTGCGCAGCAACGAAGACCCAACACAGCCAAAAAAAAAACAAAAACAAAAACTCTCACTGGAGCAAATAACATGTAATGAGTGTTTACATGCCAGGCACGACTCTAAGTACATGCCACATAGTAACTCATTTTATTCTAAGGAGCTCCCTAGACAAACTATCACCACCATGTCACAGATGAAGTAATAGGCACAGAAAAATTGCTAACTTGCTCAAGGGCACAAAGCTAGCAAGGGCCAAGCCAGGATCCCAACCCAGGCAGGCTGGGCCCAGAGCCGGTACTCCAACCACTGTACCAGGCACTGGCTCTTATGGCAAGTGGCTCCCCCTCACCTCCCACTGAGCCTCAACCCCACGGAGGGAAGCCTCCTGTGCCCTCCACTCCACGGAGAAGATCCTTGCCTCAGTCACCCGCCATCTCTCAGCTGCTAACACCAATGGGCACTTGTTTGTAATGGGCCATCCACTCAGCAGCTTCATGGTTTAAACTTTCACATACGTTACCATCAACAGCAACAAAACGGTTGCCAGGGGCTCAGAAGCTCCAACGTGCAGGACACGCTCTAGCCACAATGTAGCATCCAGCCCCACTTAGCAGAGCTCTGCACTCCCACCCCCAGCACTGCACTCACAGTTTCATCTTCCAGTCGGAGCTGGAGGCTCTTCTCGCCCTCCTTGTAGTCCTTGGTTAATTCAGCCGAGCGCCACACTTCATCGGGGTCAGGGATCCAGACCTTTGTGTACTGAAAGATTAAAAGAGAAGAAACTTAGATGCCAAGAGAAGCTTTCAGGTGTGCTCTCTATGAGGGGCCCTCAGGAGAACTTTTAAAGTCATCTGCACACATTTCCCTCCCTTCTCATTTCAAGATACAAGGTGATCCAATACCATGACAAGAGACAACTCACAGGACTGGTTACAGAGGACTTCTTCTAGATCCTAACAGAATGTCACAGATAAATGAAATTCGAATTCTACCAGGGGAATGCCAAGCCTAGATTTGGTTATACCCAGAGTTTTACACCATTATCTCAAAAGGTGGTACAAAATAGCAACGTCAGAGGGAGTGTCTAGTGTGCTGCAAACAACGATTAAGACGACACATGCAAAACCCAACGAGACAGTGTAGCAAGTCTTCAGAGCTTGGGAATCTCTGCTTTGATATTCTGCATTCAGGGTCAAAGCCATTTTCCTGCACAAGTGAAAGAAAGTGGTCAGCAAACTGAAACTGTGTTAATATATTCCTGAGTGGTCAGCAATCTCAATTTAGTTGTGCATTCTTTAAGCCACAAACATACCCCCAAGTCTCAGGCATCCTTCCCCAGCCGCCATCCGGATCGAACATCCGCAAGGTCATTAAGCTGGCCAAATCCTGGCAGGGAAGAATGCAGCCCTTGGTGAGTGGGAGGCACTGTCAATGTCACTCGGGGGCTCTCGGCCCTGACTGCACATTAGAATCACCTGGGAGCCTTGAAAAGACCAATCGGGGTTCACCTCAGACCCACGCAGCATTTGAGGTGACATGAAAGCTCCAAGGTGAGTGTAACGTGCAGCTGGGGAGAACCACGGGTCTGCTGCACCAAATGGCAGCATCTACTAGTGGCCGTCTCTCTCGGCACCACGCTCCTTACCTCTGTCAGACACATTTTCTCAGTATTTGTCTCATAGGTATGCGATTTCCACAGGGCCTATTTGCTTGAGAAGATGTCTGTGTACACGGGCACATACCCCCCCATTATATATATATATTTTTTTAATTTTTATATATAATTATATTTGTATATTTATAGTTATGTATAATCATATATATATATCTATAAAATGGCCACAGAATATTCTTAGCAAAATTAGTACTCCTGAAATGAATAGTTCTTAAGACCAGAGGCCAGCCAGAATGTGTGCTTGGGTCAGCATAACCCACCTCCCCCGTGGAGGGGCAGCAAAGCACAGGCCCTATGGCCAGCCAGTTGCCGACTTGATTTTGGTCCTGCTTTTTTACGGCATTTTGTTCCACGTGATCACTGGCTTTTTTTAAAAGCAAGCCCCGGCCCCTGCTACACTCGTCTCTAATTCAGGATCGAAGTGTGAAAGTCGTGAGGCAAGAGATTCAGAACACCAGTTAATGGGAAAGCAAACCACCACCAACTTGCATCGCTGATACCCCAGCTCAGGGTACAAAGCCAAAGTCGTTTGTTTTTGGTTTTACAATGAATCAAGTTCACAGGACTGTCTCTCTGCCTCTGAGCCTGCACTACAGCAAGGTATTCCTATATCTTTAAGAGGAAGATACTCTAGAGCTTTATAGTATCTGAGTGCTATCGAGTAATACATGAAGAATGTTTGGAGGTATCTCCAGAGAAAACTGAGTGTTTCAACATTTCTCTCCCTTCAGGTGTTCTAACTTACCTCCTCCTCTACCATTGAAGCCCACCATCCATCCAGCTGTGGGGACTTTGAAGCTCCTGTCCCCCAGCTTCAAGTGAGCGACTTTGCTTAGCCTCGCTACACTCCCCGTCCCTGAGTTAGGCCGCCGGGACTCCCCTTCCAGTCAGAGGGAGGACAGCGCACCCAAGAAGCTCTATTCAAAGCCAAGTCTTCATTCAGTGTAAAGTGGCGTCAGGAAAGGCTCAAGATAACAGAGTGACAAACAAGAGAAGAAGGGGAAAATACCAACAGGAAGCGAGTGGAGGTGGGGATGTGCGGACGTCGTCAAGCTGCGTGATGTACTGGAAGCCAAGGAGCCCAGTCCCAGCTCACACGGGGGCTCCGCTGGCCTTAACCCTGCTGTTCACATGCCTCTCACCGGACAGGTCACTGCACCCAGCACTGGGGAACCTCGCTGCCTGGCTCTGCTGCTGTTTAACTCTCGCTCTGGGAGGGTCCATTTACCTTTCTACTTACATAAATCTCTCCTCTCTAAGCAGACTGAAAACACCTGGTAGGCAGACAATTGTCATCTATATTTTCCTAAACCCACACAATCCATCAGAGCATCAGGGGCATAAGGGGACCCTACTGATACTTCAGTTCCTTGCTACTCCAGGTGAGGACCTCAGCCTCACCACTACCTGGGAGCTGGTTAGAAATGCAGAATCTCACACCAACGGCATCGGAATGGGCACACCTAAGTACCTACTGTTCTGCTCCTGCAATATGATCTCACTCTTCCCTGTTTTTGTACACAGGCTAGACTATAGCCCTGGACCAAATCTGGTGTGCCACTTGTTTTTATACAGCCAATGAGTGAAGAATAGTCTTTAAATGGTTAAACAGCTGGGAAAAAAAAATCAAAAGAATGATAATCACATGCTAACACATGAAAACTATTCATGTCAAATTTTGGTGTACATAAAGTTTTATTGGAACACAAGGACACATTCTATCTACGTGTTGTCTGTGGCTGCTTCCACATATCAGTGACAGTTGTAACATAGGCCCTATGGCCCCAAACCTAAAATATTTACCCTCTGGCCCTTTACAGAAAAGGTTTGCTGCCCTCTACCTTTGAACATGCTGTTTCCTCAGCCTAGAATGTCCTTTCCTCATTGTCTATGTGGGCAGAGTCAAAGTTCCAGCACCGTCTCCTCACTGAACCCTTCCTTCCCTGTGCACTACAGAGGTAGCCCTTCCCAACTCCGGACTGCCACAATCAACTCTTCTATGATCAACTTTCTTTATGGTTTTTGCAGTCATTTCTTTCACGTCAGTTTCCTCTTACTACTTCAAGGTCTTTCAGATACACCATGGGGCATTTCTGTACCCCTGGCATGTAGTAGATGCTCAGGAAATGTTTACTGAGACAGGAATCAGTGAAGAGAGAAGGTGTGTTTATGGGGCACCTGGTTTACACATAAAACACTGTGATAAGCAACATGTAACCAAATATAAACATGAAGATCTATACCCTCACGTTAAGGAACATACAGTCTAGCTGGATAGATAATTCAAATAAAAAATATACTCTAGGGGGAGGTGTGACCAATTTCAAAGGAGAGTAACAGCTATTCAGTGGTGGGGGGGCAGGCAAGGCAAGAGAAGGGAGGGCAACGATGGTAAATGCCAACTTAGAGAGGAAACAGGTGACCAGATTCTCCTACAACGTCTTAAAGGCTAGTGTGCATTACAGATCTGATCAAGCAAACTTTAGATTCAAATCCAGTAAACATCTGAGTACCCACTCTGTGCTAGATGCTGTCACGTGTCCTCCATCCCCACAATGAAGACACATGTGGACATGCATTGAGATTACAGCAGTTCATTGTTAAACAAGAATGAAGTAAACCCTGTATTGTGATGGTACAGGATGGGTGACATCTGCAGGCAGGCCTCCCCACCTTTACGCTACTTCATAGATTCTTGGCTTAAGGTGCCTATGAGTTACTGAGCGGGGCTGTTCACCCAATGTCACATACGCCGCACTTGAGCTATTTATAGGACTTCCAAGGGCAATTTTAACCACAATCAAGTTTTGCTTTAGGTGCTGACTGAGCCAACAAGCCTCTCCACTCAGGCCAAGGAAGATCCACTGCCCCTGTAACCGAGTACAAGGTGGGGCATGATCAGTACAAAGTAAACAGCCAAGAGAACAGACACACAAACTGAGAGGAAGGAGAGATAAGGAACACAGTAGCCAGCAAAGACTTGAGGGAGACATACATGTGGAATCTAAACAATACAAATGAGCTTACTACAAAACAGAAACAGACTCACAAACACAGAAAATAAACTTACTGTTACCAAAGGGGAATGCGGGGAGGGATAAATTGGGAGTATGGGATTTACAGATGCACACTACCATGTATAAAATAGATAAACAACATGGATTTACTGTATAGCACAGGGAACTATATTCAATATCTTATAATAAACTATAATGGAAAAGAATTTTTAAAGTATATATATATATATATATATATATATATATATATAACCAAATCACTTTGCTGTACACCTGAAACTAACACAATATTGTAAATCAACTATACTTCAATTAAACAAAAAAGACTTGAGGGAGGAAGACAGAGGTGATCTGAGCTGTGGAGATGGAAAGAATTTGTGGGTTTCTTTTTAATTTATTTATTTTTTCTTAATAGTCATCCATTTTATACACATCAGTGTATGCATGTCAATCCCAATCTCCCAATTCATCACACCACCCCCCTCCACCACTTTCCCGCCTTGGTGTCCATACGTTTGTTCTCTACATCTGTGTCTCAATTTCTGCTCTGCAAACCGGTTCATGTGTACCACTTTCTAGGTTCCACATATATGCATTAATATACGATATTTGTTTTTCTCTTTCTGACTTACTTCACTCTGTATGACAGTCTCTAGATGCATCCACGCCTCTACAAATGACCCAATTTCGTTCCTTTTTATGGCTGAGTAATATTCCATTGTATATATGTACCACATCTTCTTTATCCATTCGTCTGTCGATGGGCAATTAGGTTGCTTCCATGACCTGGCTATTGTAAATAGTGCTGCAATGAACATTGGGGTGCATGTGTCTTTTTGAATTATGGTTTTCTCTGGGTATATGCCCAGTAGTGGGATGGCTGGGTCATATGGTAATTCTATTTTTAGTTCTTTAAGGAACCTGCATACTGTTCTCCATAGTGGCTGTTATCAATTTACATTCCCACCAACAGTGCAGGCAGGAGGGCTCCCTTTTCTCCACACCCTCTCCAGCATTTGCTGTTTGTAGATTTTCTGAGGATGCCCATTCTAACTGGTGTGAGGTGATACCTCATTGTAGTTTTGATTTGCATTTCTCTAATAATTAGTGATGTTGAGCAGCTTTTCATGTGCTTCTTGCCCATTTGTATGCCTTCTTTGGAAAATGTCTATTTAGGTCTTCTGCCCATTTTTGGATTGGGTTGTTTGTTTTTTTAATATTGAGCTGCATGAGCTGTTTATATATTTTGGAGATTAATCCTTTGTCCAATGATTCATTTGAAAATATTTTCTCCCATTCAGAGGGTTGTCTTTTTGTCTTGTTTATGGTTTCCTTTGCTGTGCAAAAGTTTTTAAGTTTCATTAGGTCCCATTTGTTTATTTTTGTTTTTATTTTTTTTATTTTTATTTTTTTTTTACTCTAGGAGGTGGATCAAAAAATATCCTGCTGTGATTTATGTCAAAGAGTGTTCTTCCTATGTTTTCCCCTAAGAGTTTTATAGTGCCCGGTCTTACATTTAGGTCTCTAATCCGGAGATGGAAAGAATTTGTAAGGGAAGGGTTTCCTTTGCAATGATGAAAATGTTCTGCAACTAGATAGACATGGTGGTTGCACAACATTGTGAATGCACTCAATGCTACTGAACGGTTCATTTAATAGTTAATTTTTTGTCATGTGAATTTCACCTCAATTTAAAAAACAAAAACTGTTTTGGTTGCAGATGATGCAAACAGCATCCTGCACACTCTCTCCTGACATGGGTTCTCACTTCTAATATCTGGAAAAGCAGTAAGATAAAATATATTCTTTTAACAGAAAGCCATCATTTCTATGAGCCAGACAGAAACTTTCTACAACCAAGGTTCTGTGTTGCCTCTTCATTTTTTCTCACCTTCAGGGAATTCCTTCAAACAAATCTGACCTCTACCAACTTTCCTGGAGGCAGTAGACTGTAGGAAAGACAAGCTCCCTCACAGAATCCTATTACAGTACTACTCAATTTGTCACTATGCTGTTTTAACAATACTTAATCCCATCATATCAAAGTAAATAAAATAATGTCTGACCTAATTGTCAAAGAAAAACTGATTTTTCTTTTGGAAAGAGCCCTGTGTATTAACCGGAGAAGGCAGATGCCTCTCTGAAATGAAATGCATTAGTACTGAGAGCGATTCTCCAGCCAGAGTTCATTTCTCCGAGATCTGCAGCAGGCACAGAGGCAGCTCTGACACACAGCTGGAGGGAGCAGCTGCCTCTGGCACTAGTGCTCAACCCTGGCGCAGGGGAGAACCACCTGCGGAGCTTTTAAAGCTTCCCCAGCCAGGCAACCCCTCAGGCCAGTTACATCAATCTCTGGGGGTGGGAACCAGGCAGTGTTTTTTTTAAAGCTCCCCAGCTGCATCCAATGTGCAGGCAGGTCTGAAAACCAGCAGTCCTTGTGGTTTGATTTGGTGACTGATTTGCAGGGCAGCACAGACCCTCATGTGCCCGGAGGCCTCTCCCCACTGGCCTGTGGTCGAACATGAAATTCCAGTCTGAGGATTCTTTATCCTGAGCAGAGCACTACCTGCAGAAAGCCCCTGCTAAAATGTAAGTATAATGCTGAGAAGAGGACAGCATTTACCCATTTATACTAATTATCATGCAGTGCAGTACTGTGGTTAAGTGTGCGGGCTCTAGAGCTAGACAGCCTGGGTAAGAATTCCAACCACCACTCATTAGGTTGGGTAAGGTGATGAATGGGTCTGAGCCTCGGTTTCCTCATTTGAACAATCTGGGCAAAAGTTAGACCAACCTCATGAAGCGTCCTAAGAATTAGATGAAATCCCACAGTATTGGTACTGTACACATTAGGCAGTAGTGACAGTGGTGATGATATTAGACACTGTGCCGTCTAGAAGGCAGGATCCTCCTGGGATCCTGCAGACGATTAGGGAACGGGAAACAAACCCAAGGTGTTCCATGTTACTGGGATCCTTTAGATGTCCTGCAAATCATCATACATAGGTAGCCATGCTTTGCCTTAAAATCAGTAACTGGATCTAGACTACTTCAACCTCAAAACCCTGAGAGGAGTGACTCTCAACGGTGGCTGGCATTTAAGAATTATCTGCAGATCTTTAAAAAAAAAAAAAGACCCAATGCCCATGTCCCACACTTGAATAATTAAGATTAAGTCTGAGAGTAGGCCCCAAGCACTGTACTTTCTTTTTACGCTTTCCAAGTGATGAATGCGCCATCAGAGTTAAAATCACTGTTTCAGAGTGAGCCTCAGAACCAAAGTGGACTTCAGGGAAAAGAGAATAGGAACATTGGAAACATTCACTCCATAGAATTATTAATAATGCCACCTCCATAATCTTACACTAATATAAGTAATTTAATCATTTCATCTTAGTTTTAAAACTGAAATAAGATGAGCAGGGTTATCGCTAATATTTCACAAAGAAGAAACTTGAGGGTAAAACATAGTGGACAATTTGCCAAAGTTCACAGTGAAGAGCCAAGTTCAGGGCAGAATCAAAGAGAAGATCTCAGACTCTAAGTCCTCCACTGTCTCCCCCCACCCATGGAGGAATACTGACTTTCTTACAGCAGCCTAGGTCCCACTGAGTACGTATTTTATACAGTTAAAGTGTCTTATAATCACACATCAAAAAAGTGCAAACACCCATTGACAATGACATGCCAAGTTAAGCCACTAAGTAGTTTTGGAGTTAAGAATCAGACTGAAGTTTTGGTCACAATGTAGTCTTGACTTGAAGCAAGGCAGTCTGGGCACAGACCCCCGGGAATGGATGAGAGGGGACCCCACAGCCTAACCTGGTGACTCACTGGATAAACTGCCTGCCCATTCCTACCTCTGTTTAGGGGACAAAGAGCAGGCACACTGTCGGCCTTATTCACGGCTGTACCCCAGCACTGACATGACGTCATGGTTAGCAGGAACTCAAATCTCTGCTCTATGATTGAAAGCGAGGCTCTGGTTAGGGGTGGGAAGGGAGTCCTTTTGACTCCAGAGAAACAGAGAAACCAGTCAATAGATTTACTCAGGGCGTGAATTTTGTTCTAGAACTCATTTGGAGAAGATGCAAGATCAAGCTGGTCAACCTCCATCCCTCAAGGAGCACAGAAGCCACCGAGTTTCTCCGTACAGGACCAGCCTGAGATCCAGCACAGAGGAGCATCAACAAACAACAGTGCTTCCCAGCACTGTTACAAGTAAGCGGACAGGCTGTGGGTTTCAAGGGAAAACATAATTGTGAAAAGGTAGGGAGGTGAGACCTGGAACTCAGATGCCGCGCAAGGCAGGAAGGATCACACACAGCAAAAGGACAGCAAGCTGCTTCCCCAGCCTTGCCCAAGTCCAGCTACAAAGTGCTAGGACGGCAGGCTGAGAACCACAGTGCTAACAGACTACAAGACCCTCTAGGCCAAAAATCATGTGTCCCTTATTAAAAATGGGGCTATTCATAGCTCAGTTCTTTAGTGAGGTTAGGAAAACACCTAAACGCTTCTCCAAAATGTCGTAAGTGATCCTCTGTGGGGGTAAGTGTCCATTTCGAAGCTTCTCCTGCTAAAGCAACAGTTCTTGGAGGGAAAAGAAAGACAACACACTTCCCTAAGCCGACAGTTTCATTTCAGCACCATCACAAGAGCAGGTTCCCCAGTGGTGTGGTGCCTCGCAGGGTACTGCCACGTTGTAGGAACTATGAAGACCTACCTTACCCAACTGCCCTTCTGGCAGGAGGTGGGTCACATTTCATTCTTTTGCATGTGAAGAGTCTGGAGGACAAAGACTAGGCCTTTTACCACATCCGAGCAGAACCTCCCGCAATCCTCTGCACATCTACTGAAGTCTGAAGATCATGTTCATGGACCCAGATACCAACTGCATCCTGAACCCAGTGGTGGTGATGAGTCCCCCAAATCTGGGGGGTCAAAGTCAAGAACATCCCCAGCAGCATGTTGCTGGGCATCTTCCCTTCCCACTGGCTGGGCTCCCGCTATGGGAGACACGTGAGTAGGAGGTTAAGACGCAGGTTATCAGGTACTAGCCTCAACCCCCATCACAGGCTGTTTCCTCATCTGTAGAGTGGAGAAATATCTTCCATATTACAGTTGCTGTTAGGATTAAATGAAATGAAACGTTTAGCACAGCATCTGTCACAGGAGTTATTGTTATTGTGGCAGGAACTTGGGCCCTGGGATAGAGACACGGAGAACTCCCTGTAGGAGAGCACAGACACAACCAAATAATCCCAATGGAACCACATGCACAGAAAGTGTCATGGGAACATAGAAGCTCCAACTTCCTGAGTTAGTTACCTCCTCCTCCCCCCAGCACCAAGGCCAGCCTCCTGGTTTCCCTGTTTACTCATTCCCATTAAAGGCTTCCTGGACCAGTAATAACCTTCCTTTTTCCCCAGATGCTCTGCACTGGGAAGCTCCCTATAACTTATAGCCAGGGGGAATTATATGTAAATATTCTGTTTGTCCAGAGCCAAGAAGTAACTGAAAATCCATGTACAATTCTGGGCCAATGAGGTAGGTGCCTGAGGCCCCACCCAGAACTCTTCCAAACTTGTTCCATGTCCTTTCCTAAACGAGAAAACCAAGCTAGTCCAAATGCCAGGAAGAACTTTAACTTAATGCAGAGAGATTGGGACAGCAAAAAGCCACTCAGCATCCTTGGGGTAAAAAGGATAGAACAAAACCAGAGAAGTGAGCTTTATTCTATAACATATAAAGTGCACAGTTAAACAGCAAAGTTATAATAAAACCCAACACTTCCTGTCAATTAAACGAAACAAAAGACAAATATACCAAAAGGAAGGTCCATCAACCTATTTCCTGTATCGACCATCACATCGTATTTTTTATATTTGCTATCTTATGTGCTTATAGCACTATGTCATCTCAACCCAGTCTTCTGAGGAGAGATTCAACTCTTTCTGATATCTGATTACATCATCAGTCACAATTACATCTTAATCCACATTCTATATCTGCTAATGCAGACCCAAGTCTCCATGTGGCTGGTGAAACAATTTACCTGTTTACTGCCCTGCAGATGTTAACAGAATAAGCAGTATGTCCTTAAGTGACAAATGGACAAGATGGGAGGCGCTTGGTGTTCAGAGAGCATCGCTGAGTCATTTTATCCATCCAGTTTATACCAGCAGCACATGTGTTTGACAGAAGCTACAGTGATATCAGAGGCTTAGAAATAGCCATAAAGCAATGCGTTAATTTTGAAGTTTTGGAAAGACCACTGAAATTTCCCTATTTAAAAAGGGTATGTTGATGGCAAGCTAGTTTTGTAAGCCTGCAATGTTAAATCCATTTAACCTGCTACTAAAGAAGCTAGAAAAGATTTACTCAAAGCTAGTACATTTCATGCAGCTAAATATATGTCTGAATCTTCTCAAGAAGCTAAAGCTTTGTTGGAATTTGTTGGAACATGACTACCGCTCCTAGACTGTGGACTCTCCCTGTACAGGGCAAATTAGTATGTAAATTAAATACTCCATAATCATATTATTACAAATCTTTAAGTCATTTAAGACAGTTTTCCAGAGCACACCATCTTCATTTCCACCTAAGCTCTTTGAAATACCTCAACTTTTAAAATCCATATATGATGCCATCACCGGGCAGTTGTTTTCCTCCTTCCTGCAGGTATATACTCCTGATCTCCACAGTCGAAGACGACTATATTGTTTTTCCCAAAGAAACAGTCTTAATAGTTTACACTCACCACAATGCTTATTAGCAAGTCACAGTCCTAGAAATATTCACCAGGGCAAAGTTAAGTTTGTTTGCTTCCATTTTTTTAATTTAAACCCTGTTCCATTAATAGACCTCTCTAAGAAACCAAAATCAGCACTGACTGAAGTCATTTCAGGCTAAGCTAGCTTCTGCAAACAAAACTTCACTGATCAAAAATAAATAACTGAGAAAGCATTGGGACACTACTCTTTTCTGAAGAAAACTTCTGCTCTTGCTTTGTCTTTAAGAGATCATCTATCTTAGAACTTAAATGCCTTACACACTTGCATTTGGGACTCAAGCCAGCTCCCAACCTTCCTTTCCCAGGATAAAGCATTCTGGCCTTCCCGTCACCAGTATTCAAACACTTCACCTTTGAGGCTATTCAGTAAATATTCTTCAACTGGGACATGTCCCCCATAAGCTACAAGGTCCCCCGACCAGAACACAGACTCTAGTCCATTCATTCATCCATCAGTATTTACTGAACACCTGCCACATGACAGGCACTGTGCAAGGTGCTGGGACACAGAAAAAAAAGACATGTCCCTATCTTCAAGGATGTCAGACCACATTATGCAATTAGTCTACTGCAATGGTCATAACTGCTTGGACAGCACAGACATTCACAGCATGTAGTTGGGGGCCCTAACCTAGTCTGGGTCATCAGGAAAGGCTTTGTTGAAAGAGCAAGATTCAAGCTGAATCCTAGATGGCCAAGGAGTTGGCTAGACATATTGAGGAGGGAGGAGTGTTCTAGGCTGAGAGGTTATCTGTGTGACAAGCCTGGAACAGGAAGGAATAGTGCTCACTGAAGGACGAAAGAAGGCCAGTCTGGGTGGGACACAGTGCAGGAGGAAAGGGCTCAAAATGACGCTGGGGAAAGATGCAGAAGGTGCTGGGAGCCACATTTTTTTTTATATCATCCACGGCCAATGCAAGGGTTTTACACATGAGGAGGTAGTCCCATTTGTTTATTTTTGCTTCTGCTTCCCTTGCCTAAATAAGACATATCCAAAAAAATACTGCTAAGATCAATGTCCAGGAACATACTGCCTATGTTTTCTTCTAAAAGTTTTATGGTTTCAGGTCTTCAATTTATGTTTTTAAACCATTTTGAATTATTTTTGTGCATGGTGTGACATCAAAATAAAAAGCTTTTGCATAGCAAAGAAAACTATCAACAAAACAAAAAGGCCACCCACTGAATAGGAGAAAACATTTGCACACAATATATCCGATAAGGGGTTAATATCCAAAATATACAAAGAACTCATACAACTCAACATCAAAAAAACAACCTAATTAAAAAACGGGCAGAGGATCTGAATAATCATTTTCCCAAGGAAGACATACAGATGACCAAGAGGCACATAAAACGATGCTCAATATCACTAATCATCAGGGAAATATGAATCAAAGCCACAATGAGATATCAACTCACACCTGTCAGAATGGCCATCAACAAAAAAGACAACAAATAACAAATGCTGTCGAGGATGTAGAGAAAAGGAAACCCACGTGCAGTATAGGTGGGAATGTAAACTGGTGCAGCCACTGTGGAAAACAGTACGTAGATTCCTCAAAAAATTAAAAATAGAATTACCACATGATCCAGCAATTCTACTCCTGGGTATCTATCCAAAGAAAATGAAAACGCTAATTCAAAAAGATATGTGCACCCCTATGTTCACTGCAGCATTATTTACATTTGCCAAGATATGGAAGCAACCTAAATGCCCGTCAACAGATGAATAGATAAAGAAGATGTGGCACGTATATACACAATGGAATATCACTCAGCCACAAAAAGAATGAAATCTTGCCATTTGCAACAAGATGGATGGACCCAAAGGATATTATACTAAGTGAAATAAGTCAGAGAAAGACCAATACTGTATGATTTCACTTACATGTGGAATCTAAAAAACAAAGCAAATGAACAAACAAAACAGATATAGCATTATAGACACAAAGAACAAACAGAGAGGAGGGGATGGGGGGAGGAAAGAAATAGCTGAGGAAGATTAAGAGATACAAACTTCCAGTTACAAAATAAATGAGTCACAGGTATGAAATACACAGTGTGGTGAATATAGTCAATAACTATGTAATATCTTTGTATGGTGACAGATGGTAACTACACTTATCATGGTGATCATTTTGAAATGTATAGAAATATCGAATCACTGTGTTATGTAACAGGAACTAACATAATGTTGTAGGTCAATCACACTTCAAAAGCAAACTCATAGAAAAAGAGATTTGTGGTTATCAGAGGAGGGGTGTTGAGAGGAGGGGGAATTGGATAAACGCAGTCAAGAGGAACAAACGTCCAGTTATAAGATAAATAAGTACTAGGGATATAATGTACGACATAATATAACACTGCTGTAGGTTATATATGAAAGTTGTTAAGAGAGTAAAGCCTAAGTTTCAGCACAAGAAAAAATTTTAATTTTTTCTGTGTCTTTAATTTTGTATCTATGCGATGATGGATGTTCACTAAACTTATAATCACCGCATGATGTATGTAAATCAAAGCATTATGCCGTATACCTCAAACTTATACAATGCTGTACGTCAACTATATCCCAGTAAAACTGGAAGAAAAAAAAAATCAGTACTTATAGATTGGTATATAAGGAAAAAGAATCCTCCGTATGAGAGTGTAGTTAAATCTTCCAACGTGCCTTTCCCTTGGTCTTCACATGAGCACTCACGATGAACACAAAATCAACAACACCATTTATCCTGTCCCTCACCCCAAATAAACCGTCCTTGAAATTCTACCCCTGGGAGTTCCTATTACTTCAGTCACTCAGTACTTCCTCATTCCATACTGCTAAGCTGCCATTTCCACCATTCTCTTTTTTAGTGATACACTTATTCAGCTTTTGAATCTTCTTTATTCATTTATTATTCTATTTCATTCTCAACCACGTCACCCAATCTTTTCCACTGTGTTTTGCCATGTGGAGCTTATTTGCAGTTTCAGAGAGTTGAGTGGAAAAGTTTGACACTAAGAATGAAGAGGGGATGTTCAATCTGGTATATCAGCAAACGGGCGCAGTAATAGCATCTAAACTTCTGAGACCTCAGGAGAGAGGGAGAAATTGTTCCAGAACCAACAGACGCATACTGAGTAGCAGCCATGAAACTGCTTGTGACTTTAGAGCTAGGAAGTTAAGTGGGTATCTGCTGTTTAAGTCACCATTAACCGAAGTCCTGACAATGATGCCTCTGCTTTCCACCCTGGTTCTGAGAGGAATCACTGAGCAGCCATCATCAATAATGCATCCTGCCTATTTGGAACGGAATCATTCTTTGATGAGTTCTATCCGCTGTTAATATCAAACAAATCTACTGTGGGATAGCCATAGATTCTCTATGATGATCATGGCTAACTCATTTCCTCTATGTCGAAGGATTGCATTTTAGGGACCAATTCAGATGCAGTTTTATACTGAAATGTCACTTCTGGTCCAGCTGAAAAGTGAGTCTGCAGCTTGAAAGAACTGCTGACCTGACCCTATGTTACTAACCAGAGAAAACTCAGGAGAGTTTTAGAAAAGGGAGTGAAGGACAGATGCGGTTGGTATGAAATGCCCCGTTTATATGCTCTATTCTTAAGGATTATGGGTGGGAAAGGTTCATCTCAAGTATAAAATGAGAGAATGTGGGTCATCTTCTCAATCTAAAACTCCTCCCTGCCCCCAAACAGGTATCATCATGAAAAACCATTTGAGGAGGAGGTATGAAATGAGTGAGGGGACCAATGGTGAGGGGACCAGTGGTACTTCCTGTTCAATCTGTACATGGGTAATCCATTGTTGGAGCTAATTTTGGATGTAGAAGTGGAAGGCTTTGCCTGCTGCCACTTCAACTCACCTGATAAGCATTAATATACCATCAGGTGAGTGGTGCTGCTTGGAAAGGCTGTTGTTGAGGGTCTGAGTTATCGTTGCTACTATTAATAACACAGTGACCCATAGGGGAAGGTGACAAAGAAGTACTCCAGTCTTGCTGGTACTTTGTGCCTTACCAAGTATACCATAACGTGTTCTAGAAAAGTTATGTGTACAACATTTTAAAATTGGAAACATTTTAAACCTAGAGTTGCCTAGAAACTCTGGGGCAACATGAGTAAGTCCCATTCTTCAACAAAATTCTTACTTGCATACAAATGTCTTACATAATAGAAAACCAACAAGCTTTTGGCAAATGCATTAGTGGATTAATGGTTGGTATTGAAATAGGTGTGCAAACTCTATTTTCACAGGTATACATCCCAGGTCTTAAAACAGGTACACATGCAAGGTGTTCAATCATCCAGGTTCCAGGCAAAGCCCGAGTCACACCGTATTCTTTCCAGTACCATATAGGTGTTAAAAAAGGGATGCATCCCAGGTCTACAGCTCTAGCTGTAGTGGCCCCAACCACGTCCCTGGTTCCAGGGCCTTCTTGGAGACCCAGCACAGCACACATGAGGGCCTGAGGAAACATAAGAACCAGAACAACCAAAACTCCAACAAAGGTAACTGAGGCAAGCAGTCCCCACCTTAAATGAGCTGAAAATGTCCAAAAGGAGAGAAAACGAAAGAAAAGCAATCACCCTGGTTCTGGACACAGGCTGAGTCACAGTTATTCTTTCCAAGACAGCCGAGAACCCAGAGCTGGAAATGTCCAGCAAAAGGCACTTGTGTCTGGGGCGGACGATGTGCTGGGTCTGGTAGCAGAGTACAAAGGGGCACGGACCTCCCTCAGCAACCAAACAGCAGAACTGTCTTGGACAAATCATTCAAAGCTCCAAGCCTTGGTTTCCTCAATAAGCAGGCTGAACTAAAAAGCACTAAACACTATGCTGCATTTATCGTTCCATCACCTTCCTGCTTCCCAGTAAGAGGGCTGCCTATGGGAAAAATCAGCCTCCATTACATCCAGGGAAAGATCATGGTTTGTGGTTCAACAGAAGGGCCTCCCTCTGATCACAAAGACTATATATAGGAGGCCATCAGTTCAGTGTTTTGTTTTTAGGTAAATAAAGTTCTCTCCTTATTTATCAAAGGAGGCAAACAAGGCCCCCAGAAAAATCTGTGTATAGCCCAAGAGCACACTGCTCTCTAGAGTTAAAAGTGTCCCGGGAACCAACAGGGAACAAGGGAAACACGAAGAGTTCCCTGGTAAAAACTAATCGCGAGATATTTAAAATAGACCACTTATTGGCCCTTCCTCCCCTACTGTATCCACCATCTGCCTGGGTTTAACACAGCACCTTCATATTTTGGTTGACGCTTAGTTCTAGAGTCTGTTTTACTGCTGACAGAAGGATGAAGAACAGCATCATGTTAGGACAGAGTTCCACCACTCACAGCTGCGATGTTGATCACCAAGATGCGAGCAAATGTCTGCCTGCCAAATGCCAACATCCCATCGCACATTCAAGGGCTTCATGAGCTTAACAAAGCCCAGCCTCATTCTCCGCTAGCCCACAGCTGGACAAGGCATCCGTGATCTCCTCCCTTTCCTTCTGTGTCTTGTGTAATCTCATCCCCACTGCCCTCGCTCCTAAGCATGTACAGAGAGAAAACAACTGTTCATTTAGAAAGTGTTCTGCTGTTTTCAAACGGCTTTCACAAATGTGAAGTCTTAGAATTCCACGAGATAGAGGCACAGGTGGTCTCAGATACATTTTACAGATGAAGGACACCGAGATCCAGGGATGTTAAGGGACTAGGCCAACTCAGGCCCCTAAAAAAGAACAGACCCAGCAATAGAGCTGACTCCCCAACCAGGGCTCCTTCCACCACTCCAAGCCATACCCAATATTCAAAGCCTAATTAAGGAATCCCAGTCAAGACCTGTTAGCTCAACCCCATTTGTTCAGGCACCTAGAACATGGCAGACACTGTTGACAGCTGCCTTGAACTCAGCATGTCCTCTCAATTCCTGCTCTGCTGCCTTAGTTCAGGACTTCGACTTTTATGTGAAATATTACAATCTACTTTTAATTGGTCTGCCTGACTCCAATCTCCCAACTCCAGCTGATTTTCTAGGCTGCTTGCTTCTGGAGCAGCAGTTCTCAAGAGGGGTTAGGGGGTAAACTTGTCCCAAGGGGACATCTGGCAACGCCTTGAGACATTTTTGGTGGTCTCTCTGGGGTGGGGGGGAGAGGGTGCTGTTAGCTTCTAGCAGGTAGAGGCCAGGGATGTTACTACAGTGCCCAGGACCGCACCCGCCAACGAAAGTGATGTAGCCTGAAACAACAACAGTGCCAAGGCTGAGAACGTTTGTTCTACAGTTATCACCCTTAAAAAATATACCCCCCCCCCATGAAGTCATCCCCCTGCTTTAAAATGTCCATGCTGTTTACAGGATAAAGTTCATATTCAGATGGTTCGCAATCTGGCGCAAACAACTCTCCCGGCCACACCCCGACCCTCCCCCGCACCTTTCCTGCACTTCAGCGTCACTAACCTTGTGTTTCCAAATACCGCGCGAGTTTTCCTGCTCTGTTTTTTCCTCTGCCTCAAATGTCTTCCTCCCCTCCTCCACCTTCCCCACTGCTATTCACCTTTAAGGTCCAGCTTAAATCTTACCCTCCTTGTTGAGTCTTTTTGCTCCTGCTGACCTAAGGGGTCCCTCTCTGTGTTTTCACTGTAACAGCCTTTAAATGTACTACATTCACTTGTATAGGTGTTTCCCTTCCCTCTGGCATAGAAATAAAATGTCATTTATCTTCCGTGCCATGCACATAGGATAGCGCCTGGAAACTATTTCAGTACGTGCTGGATGAATGGATGAACCCTAGCACTGTGTATTCCTGATTCTCATAGCACGAAACTAGAGCTTCTCTCCTGCCAGGAACACTACATATAGTCCTATCTAAATAACTTATCAGCTCAGGGCCGTCACCAGCTTGAGAACGTCTGGGCATGAGGAAGAGCAGCTCTGTCTTCAAACTCCAGCGCTGAGGTCTGACGATGCTGCACTTCTCTCTGCAGAGTTAGCACAACCAAAGCTCCTGTAACTTCTTAGGTCTAATCTGTCAGAACTGGTTCTGTGGGAATTTCTGGCCCCTGCAGATCAGAAAGCTCTGATGCAATGTGTGTGTAAATGCACTGTTTTGTGTTTCTCTAAAGCTAAATGGAAGAACACCGAAAACCGGATCCTTAGCAGGTCCACCCGCTGTAGGGGAGCATCCAAGGGACATTCCACGAAGTCCCAGACTCCTGCCCTGTCTGTTAACAAGGGACAAATCAACACTGACATCCAGAATGCACTACATCTCACAGGCTATCAATCCATCTTCCATACCGAGGAATAAGCCATCCCCACAAGGCTTGGCCTGAAGGGAAAGAGAAGTAACTAGAAGTCCTCAAGGTCTCCTTGGAACCCCTCAAAACCTCTCCATGGGCTCCAGAAAACACTGATCTCAGCCCTGCAGGAGCAGATGCTATGAAGGAAAGGCAGGCTGTGACTGCCGGGGGAAAATACAGCAAACACACGCTTGTAGCTTATGTAACCGGAAACCATTATAAAAGAAAAGAGGTTAAATAGTGCTTAGCATTTGCCTCTGACCTGTGTGGAAAGAGGAAAGAGGCCACAGTCCAGCAAGGCTCTCACAAGCTTCAGGGATTCAGTCCGAAGTCTGTGGAGCATTGTAAGCTGGTGGGAGAGCAGCCCAGCCTACGTAGGTGCCAACAGTAGACAGTGAATGGTCTGGTGCTCAGGGAGTAGGGTCTGAAAGAAGGTTGGAAATGGGAGTTGGTAGTCTGAATGCTGGTCCCAGCCCTGTCACTAACTGCTGTGTGACCCAGGACGAGCCCTGTCACTAACTGCTGTGTGACCACAGCCACGTCCTTCCCAAGGAAGGCCCGCTTCCTCTTCATTTTCCTTATTTGTAAGAACTGCCCGTCCGACTTCACAAGGGTGTCAAAGGAGAAAAACTCCAGATATTAAACCCCTCACGTGGGCAGAAGATGACACTGCCAGGTACGCCATGGGAAGGAAGTCTTCTAAGGCATGTTTTTGCCCTTGGAGAGCTAACAGCACAGTTAAGCAGACAAAGCATAAAAAAGGCAGCATTCACCATCAATTAAAGGTAAGCGGCAGGACGCAGAGTTACTGGAAAATCAGCACAGAATTAAACGAGTGAGTGGGACCAGCCCTCAGAGATGCTGAAACGGGAGCGCTCTCTTGCTGGAGTCCCTGAAGAGAACCTGACCCGCATGACCAGAAGCAGGTGTGGGACAGGGCTGATAGTTCAGGCAAGAAAGTGCAAGGCCAGCGGCTGGGTTGAAGCCAGGGACTTGTGGGCAGGTGTGATGGAAGGGAAGTTCAAAAGGCAGGTCAGAGTCATGTCATAGTAGAGACTTAATTCCTAGCCAAGGGATTCTCACCTGACCCTTTACCCAGAAGCAGCCAGAGCAAGTGTATGAGTAGTTGGGTGGTGAGTACCAAAGTACGTTTACAGCTACCAGGCGTTATACAAATGCTAATTGTCATTGCTATTCTTGGCACCCGCCACTGAAGCCCAGCACTGTGTAGACGGTATCCAGATGGCAGAAGAAAAACATTAAAAGATAGACCAGTGAATAATTTATATCAATTTAATCACTTAACAATACTTTGCACCCAGATGGAACGGGCAAGATAAAAGCCAAGAACCTCTGGAAGCCAAGCAACCAAATCAAACCAAGGTGCGTTCAGAATGAAAAGTCTCCCGCTTCGTGAATGCGTTGTTAGAAGGCAGGTTTCCAAAACACCTTAGCTTTGCTGACCACGCTCCTGGTCTTTCTCCTTCCCTGGCCTCTTCACTGTTTAGTTCACTGACTCGTCTCCTCCGCCCACCTGTAAATGATGCAGGGCCCCGGCTTCTTACTTGGCTCTCTCTTTACACACACACCCACACACACAACCCATGCAGCCCCTGATGTGATCAGGCGGCTGTAACCCTCATATAAGTAACAGTCCACTGAGATCTAGATCCACGTGTCCAACTTAACGTCTTTGTTTTGGTATCTAATATGTATATTAAACGTTTAAAAGACCAAACTGAACTCTAGAATCCTACCCTACCCACCACCTGTTTCTTTCCTAGTGTTTCCCATCTCAGAAAACGAACCTCCGTCCACTTGATTGCTAAGCCAAAAGCCTAGAAGATGTCCCGGCTTCCTTTCTTTCCCTCACATCCACATCCAACCCATCAGCAAGTCCATTAGCTCTGCCTCCAAAAGATACCCTGGATCTGACACTTCCCATCTCACCCCGCCCCTTCCCTTCTCTCCTGGACTGTGCCTGCCCCCTCTTACCTGGTCTCCTCTGCTTCTACTCTCAACCTTCACCAATCACTCGCTGAACAGCAGGCAGAGTGCTTCTTTGACAAAGTACATGAGATGCCACTCCCCGCTTAAAGTTTTCCATCACATTAAGAATAAAGTCTGAGTTCTTCATCGAGGCTGTCAAACCCTGCACGTCCTCTCCAGAGGCCCATCCCTTTCCATCCCCAGCATACTACAATCCAGCCTCCTTTACTTTCCTCGGGGCCTTTGAATTTGCCACCCTGCAGCCCCTTTCACCACATGGCTCTGCCTCGTCATAACTCTCAGCTTAAATATCACCTTTCTAGAGAGACTCTGCTGAACAATTAACTTAAAAACAGGCACTTTCTACCGTACCCCTTATTGTATTTTCTTCATGGTATTTATCTGAAATGATATTGTTCATCTGTTGCCTGTGTCAGGCTCATAAACATAACAGTGAACAAAACAGATAGGTCTCTAACCTACTGGAGCTTACGTCTCCAGTGCCAATTGTGCCTGATATATGACAGGTGCTCAAAAACTTGCAGAGGAACCAAATCTGAGCTACAAACCATGTGTACTACAGGTGCTTTGACTCTGGAAGAAATGGGAGCATTCCCGTTGACCTTGCCACAGTGCTAAGGTTCAGACTGGAAGGAGTTCTCTGGATTCCATGGGTCTGCGGAGATAGGGAAAATACAGGACAGAGAAGCAGGAAGCTCTCTCAGGTACAGGCCAGGACACTGAGGAATCCAAGTTCTAAGCATCTCCAGGACAGTGAAGAGCTGGGTGAGGGAGGCTGATACAGAGGGGCAGTATCACTGATCCACTGAGAGCGTGGATCCGTCTGTCATCTCCCTTCTCCACAGCTGCAAAAAGAAAGGGACCGACTGTTCTGACCACCACCACGAGTCCGTCATCTCCCCAGGTAATGTTTTACCCATTGTCATCTAATCCTCATAACTCTTCCAGTGAAGCACTATACCCCTCATATCTGTAAATGCTGCAGGCTGCAGCCCACTGAAGGTGCACCTCTGTCTGACCAAGGCCACGCAGCAAAGGCAGAGCAAGCCCAGGGTGTCTGAGGGCCTTCCCTTGCCACACACACTGCACTGAGGCTCCCCAAGACAGAGCAAGGGCTCTAGGCTTTTGGATTCAAGGAAACAAGTGCCAAAAGGGGAGTGAGGAGCACAGGACAGGAAGCCCTAGTTCTCTCTAAACAAGCTGTGACACCCAATTCAGATTGAGGAGACAAGCTTTCTTCCATAAAACGAGCACGGAGCCAGAAACCTGGGCCACAGACTTCGGGCTCCCAGCTCTCTTTCCTGCCACCACCACCCCGTTTTTAAAGATAAATATCAGTGGCAAAGTGAGGCTCTACCAGGAAAGGTACATCAGGCCGGGGCAGGCCACACTGCAGAACAATCAGAAGGGCTGGACTTTGGCTCAGCAAGTCCGTCTGCAAACTGCACTGTGAATCCAAGGATACCTCCAGGATAACCTCTGTTAACCCTCCCACTGACGCCTCCTGGATGAGCTCATGATTTGAAAAATCATATCAAATCATAAAGCCACAGCTGTGAGGGCAACCAGAAGGGAGGGCGGGCAGGATGTTTTCTTTAATTGCCGAAGATGTTTCACCCAGAGGCCGAGCTCATCCACTGCCTAAGGGAAAGCACTCCGGGTGAAGTCAAGACCCTCCTCTGGCTGTGGGAACTGAATGGAAGATAAGCCCAATTATCAGCTTATGCACTCGAGGAGGCAGCAATGGACATACCGTGTTCCCTCCCAACACCCTGAGGGTGAGGGGCACTAGGAATCAGAGAGGTATGACTTGCCTCAATAGGATGGAGGCAAAAAGAAGGAGGGAAAGAAGTGGCAGGAGGGGAGAAAAGGGAAAAGGAATAAAAAGGAAATCAGAAGAAAAGTATATTAATTCCTAGCAATGGTGTACCGGCTAACGGCCACCTCCTTCTTTCCATTCAGAATTGATACATATGGGTCAAGATTACAATAAGCTAGTTCAGGGATCCACTTACTTGGATGTTAATAGCCTTCTTCGCTAAGGAAATGAAAAAGTAAGGGTACCAATGACCCAACCCAGCATACTCTGGTTCTAAGGCACATTTATGTCTATATTATTTCAGTTTTCCCCAAAATCTTTCATTAAAATTCACATTCTAGGAAAAGGTGCCACACTTAGCCCGTGGCTTCTTTTCCTCCGCAGAATGCTGCCACATACACCCAGGTATGAGATGGTGGGGGTAAGAGAATCCCCTTGGACCAATCACTGCCTTCCTCCACCTAAAAGCTAGAAGCTCTGCCTAGTGAAAGTCCTCCTAACGTCCCCTCTCTGGGTGTGGCCCTCTCTGTAGCCCTGGGATACAGAAACTCATTCACTTTTAAATACCTGCCGGCCTCACTGGCACTGGAGACCACGAATGGATGATCACACGAACGACTGTCGCCTTTTCCATACAGCCATTTGCTGTTCCCTCGGGTCTCTGGAGAGGCCAGAGCTCAAGGGAGCTGGCATCAAGAGAAGGCATGGCACAGACGTGAATCTCTGTACCGGTGGAATCAGACTAAGTTTGGGGCAAAGCATTCGCTACTTCACCCCTGGGCAATGGTCCAGCTGGGGAGTCTCCAAAAGCATGCCTGCCCTTGATTCTGCCTGTGTGAGTCTACACTAGGGCAGACCGTACTGTGCAGTGTCTCAGCAAGCCCTTGGGAACAGCCTGACACTACAGTGGTTTGGTGCTGTGACAAGCTCAACCCGGCTAACTACCCACAGTTAACTGCCTACTATAGACTGAATGCTTGTCCCCCTGCCCCAAATTCACGTCCAGTCCTAAGGCCAACATGATGGTATACGGAGGTGGGGCCTTTGGGAGATTCTTAGGTCATGAGAGTAGAGCCCTCATGAATGGTATCTCTTATAAGATCTCTTATAATGGGTCTCTTATAAGAGACCCCAGAGTACCACCCGGCCCTTCCACCATGTGAGGCCTCAGCGATAAAACTGTCAACCAGGAAGCAGTCCCTCACTAGACATTAGAATCTGCTGGTGCCTTGATCTGGGACCCCCAGCCTCCAGAACTGTGACAATTAAATGTGTGTTATTTAAGCCACCCCGCCTCAACCCCCCAGTCTATACTATTCTGTCACAGCATCCCAAAAGGTCTAAGACACTGCGCCTTTCCTCACAGGCTCTGCATCTAGGCTCAAGAAGGAAACCTGTGAAGGAGCAGAGAGGACTTAATGTCCTCACCTCTCAGGGAGCCATCAAAGCATTCACCTTCACCCGAGCAAGCCTGCCAGAGAGCCTCTCCTAACTTCCACCTGTCCTCTCAAAGTTCTCAATGCACATGTTACTCCAAAGTGGACATGTTCATAAATTATGTGGGGGGAGGCTAATGATGACTTGCCCCACAGCTGCCCCCAAGAGTCAGGCCATTTATAGGCCATACCTTCAGTGGAAGTCTCCTGAAATATCAGGTGTTAGAATAAGACAATGGGATGAAGGACAAACTGAAAAAATGCTACTTCATCAAAATCCTCACTGGAGTTGTGCTAAACAGCACCACTTATGGAACACTGCCAAGTACAAACAACTGTGCAAAACACTAGGATGAACCAAGTTCCCATGTTAAGAACACTTCACAACAGACACAGGGTCAAAGTCAATGTGATGTGGTGTCCATGTAGAAGGGAGAAGCTATCTGAGGGGTCTTTGATCATGAATCACTTGTCTGCCCATCCTAGTCTGTCCAAGGGCCTACATTTCAAGTTGGTGTTTCTTTAAAACACTGAATTTGATCATTAAACCGAAAAAATGATCAGGAAGCGGCAGCTAAGAAAAATATTTTCACGCAACCAGTGGCAAGCTAAACTTGCAAGAAAATTATGAGTCACTTGACACTCAAACATGCCTTCCAAGAAAGCACCGCTCTGTGCTCTCAAGTGGCTTTGCCAGCATCCCCTTCCTCCTACTTCACCTTTCGACAGGCCGACAAAGCCTGCATTTAGGTCAACCTCTCCAGTGGTTCCCTCCACTGGGCCAGCCACCCTTGGGATAAATTATCCTAATCCAAACTCACCAGGGGATTGGATGGCAGTGCTGGGCAGAGATGACCTACTCCCAGAGCCTAAGGGACCCTCCAGCCCATTCTCCCAAATGGGAATATCCTCAACTCTTAGGAAAACAAACACTTGCTATTTTTAAGTAACTTTATAACAGCCAACAAAAGCTAACTGATGGCTCGGGATGCTGCCAACTAAGTCATACACTCTACACACAGGTGATTCATCCACCAGTTACTGTACAGGTGGTGGGAAAGGGGAAAAAACCATGAGAGGAGAACAGCCCCATTGTGAAGGTGTACAATCCCTGCACTGTAATAAAATAAAATAGCTCTCTCCAAAACAACGCGTTACCATGCTCTGGGGCTGGCTTGGGGTTTTTGTTTTTGGTTTGTTCTTGATCAAAGTACATAAATCACATGTCCTGGGATATAAAGACCCATATGGGGAAAAAAGTCTTATTCCTGGGCAATTTTTTTCAGTGCAAGTAACATCTAATATTACGATTCACACTTGCAACATTCTTTATCTTCCCCTCTGTTGTGTAAGCTTTGTTGGAAAATAAAATCCGGAATCTAGAAATTCACAACTGTATAGAAGCAACTGTGGAAGGAAGAAGGGTTTAAGGCTCGTCTAATGGCCCTTCTTGCCCTGTTTTCTCTTATTTCACATTTCCCAAATTCTTGGTTACAGAACTGAAATCACCCAATTATTTTTTTAACATCTTTATTGGAGTATAATTGCTTTACAATGGTGTCTTAGTTTCTGCTTTATAACAAAGTGAATCAGCTATACATATACATATATCCCCATATCTCCTCCCTCTTGCGTCTCCCTCCCACCCTCCCTATCCCACCCCTCTAGGTGGTCACAAAACACACAGCTGATCTCCCTGTGCTATGCAGCTGTTTCCCACTAGCTATCTATTTTACATTTGGTAGTGTATATATGTCCATGCCACTCTCTCACTTCGAAATCACCCAATTATTGAAGTTTATTGGAATTTTACCAGTGATTCATTTGGTTTAATAATATTTTCTGAAAACACAAATACACTTCTAAGAGGAACATGGTATTTTGGTGATTCACACCCTTATAACAAATCAGTTCACTGCCATTTGGAGGAAAACAGTTGAGAACAGCTGCTCAAAGGAAACGTCTTTTCACCACTGTCAAGGCGACCCAAGTATGATGGGGCTCTGGGTCCATAAATGCAACAAGAGCTGGAGGAGGTTTGAAAAGGTCAAATACACAGGAGGGAGGCAAAATGCCAGACATCACAGTCACCCCTAAACCAGGAACCATACCCTATACACCATGGTTAGCAGACCCCAGGGCTCAGGCCTCACTCAGTCTCACACTGGGAATATTATAGCTCAAGTGTAGTATGAACCAAACAGACTGACCTAGAAACATAGACACCCACAAAAATATTCCTAGTGGGAAACTGCATCCTAAAACTCCAAACACCTGGTCAAAGAAATGTTTTAACCTACTGATATTATTAGGGCCTATCTACATTTAAAATGCATTCTTGAAAACTCAAACCAATTCAGATCAAGGGCCTCACTCTTTACTATGTTTAAAGCAAAGACATCGGTGAAATATACTAATATCACACACAACTTATTCCATCCCTTCTACCTCAAGGAAATGTCTGGCCTAATATTAACTGTAAGATTAAGACATATTTCACTCACAATACCCAGCTTCTTTGCCTCCTAAGAGCTGAGACCATTAGTCACTAAGATTCATTTTACTTTAGCTAAGAACCTGAAGCCATCACCCCAATACAATAGAAAGACTTTCAGATTTGAGGAAGCAGTTTAGGCAAGCATGTTGCATGCAACATGGGACGTCAGAGCACTGGAGAAGCAAAGACAAAGCAGAGAATTCATTCCTTGTTTGGGGACGTCAACTCCACTTTCATTCACAGCCTCAGAGGGTTTTCCTACATCTGGCCAGCCGTTCTACAAAGATGTGAGCTCAGTTACAAGGCTGGTCCCCAAGGCCACATACCACTGGGAGCGAAGGGAGGTACACCCCCTAGTGGGAGTCCCCACACTGATGCCCAAGGTCAGGCATCTCAAACTCATTCATCCTCAGGCACACCAGTCCACCACAAGGGAGATTTATAATTAAAAGCAAATTACAGAATATGACTGTAACTTCCCTGAACAACCACCATGGAAGTGCCACAGTAAAACAAACTCTGGAGCCAGACTGCCTGCCACGGAGTAGCAGCGTGACTTGGGCCAATTATATAACCTCCCTGGGCATCAGTTTATGATCGGGTCCCTCCCGTAGGGTAGGTGGGAGAATTCCATGAGTAACGTGTAGAGTTTTTAAGATCAATGCCTGGCACCTGTTAGCCAGTGCTTACCAGCACACACCCTCCTCTTCAGCCTCAAATTTTCTCATCTGTAAAATGAGAAGGGGAAAAAACAGATCTGTGTTTCTTTTAATCCATCATCCAGGATGAATCAAGTATCAATTCTGAGAGAGTGGAATATTTGTCCTCTCTTAGATTTCTCTTCCTGGGTTATATTCAGTTGTTTTTTTTCCTAAACTCTGCTTTAACCCCCTTTATTGTTCTCTTTGCAACCATTAGGTTTTCTTTGCCTCACATAAGATTGGTAAATAGAAAAATGTGTCCATAGGGAATCTAAACCACATCAACTGAGAGGGAGAGGACCTTGGAAAGGAACTGCCTACTCAACTTTCAAATCCTTTCTTCTGAATCTCTGGCAGGAAGACGGTTACCCAATTTAGGCTTAAATACCCTCAGGGCTGGGGAACTCATCACTCACACGGCAGTTCTTTGCCTTGCTGGCGACTCCCCACATCTTCATGCTCTTACCTTCTGGGAACTTGTGACGAAATCTATATAGCTGACCCTTGAACAACGGCAGGGATTAGGGGCGCTGGCCCTCTGCACAGTCAAACATCCACATATAAGTTACAGTCAGCTCTCTGTATCGGCATTATCAGATTCAACCAGCTGTGACCATGTAGTACAGTAGCATTTACTATTGAAAAATACTCATGTATAAGTGGACCCGCACAGTTCAAACCTCTGTTGTTCAAGGGTCAACTGTGCTGCCAGAGAATCCTGATGCCTGCTATGATGGTAATGACAGCAGAACTGGATTATAGTTTGGAGGACTTTAAACTTTAGTTTGAACCTCACAACTCCTCTGAGAAGTAAGTAGAGTATTATTTCATCTCTGGCAAAGTACAGGGGCAGAGGAGGGGGGATGCCTCAGCAAGTTTAAGAGACTTTGCCCACTTTTCCTCTGAAACTGCAGAGCCAGGTCTGGAACCCAGGTCTTCTAACCCCAAGGCAGGGCTTCAGTCCACTGTCACCCACCTCCCCGTTCATAATTGTGACATGCCTGCGTTACCTGCTGTCTGTAAGGAATAACATCAGTTCTCTCAGTCCTTACTGCTTATTCTGTCCCGGTAATTCATTATGAGTGGTCAGTGGTAGTTTTTCCAACTTGTGAGCTTGGCATGTTACTTTAATTAGCGTAATAGGAAAAGCAGTCACACATCATATATTCTTTAGAACTTCACAAACTCTAATCTAAATCTCTAACACCTAGAGTAATGATTAGCTAATAACCAGCCCCATCTCCATTCCCAGGCTAAACAATGAATATTTTATCTAGTTATTTTTCCTTAGGACATCAGCCATTCACTTATTATTGCCTTCTGGAAATTACGCATAATATGAAATTGAGGTCATCAAACTAGTTAAAACTTTAAGTTATATGGTGATGGAATCAGCCATAAAAGTGCACAAAGATCATTTAACACAGGCAGGCTGTTCATGACAGAGCTACTACCCACAGGGAAGGGCAACAACTCACAGTGGAGTAGAAATCTGCCTTGTTCTAAGTTCTTTTCTGAGAAGCTGTATTTCCTATTTCAGCTCTGAGCACCGTAACAGTTAACACAGTTGGCATGAGAAGGGGAAAAAGAGAGAATACAATTATCTTATCCATTCCCACCCCCCATAAACTGCAATGTCTCCAGAAAGCTTGGGCTACCTTTCTGTGGGCATGTGGTCCTTTGTACTTGCCAGCAGTCTTTGGCATGCTGTTTTTGAGCTGACAGTGAAGCACCTCCCATCACAGTGGGGGTGGGGAAGAGGAGGGGAGCTCTGTGAATCCAGCTGCCTGCCTAACGGTGCAAGGAAAGGGGCTGTGGCCACCAGCCCTGGGGAAGCTGAGGAAAACAGCCAGGCATTACCACGAGCACATGGGTCTCAGATCAGAACTGCAAGATCACCCCCAAAGGAACCTTCAACAGCTGCTCCCAGAAAACTCCTTCCAGGTGAAAGGTCTCTTTCCAGGCTCTGTTATTACTTTTCTAAACCTAATAAATCATATTTTACTCTCAGCATACAGGGAGAAGGTCTCATCTGCATCCTGATTAACAATGCCACATTAATAAAACATTCCTGGATCCATTAATTCAAATAAATATTTAAGCACCAATGTGGCAGGTGCCAGGACAGATGCATGGACAAGTAAGACATGGTTCCTAGACCTCAGAGGCACCAAGTCAAGTGGACCAGCACTTCCCAATGCTGGTCCATCTCTCCTCAGCCCTCTGGGATCATACACAGTGCCTTTGTTGTGAGTATATATTAAACCATCTGTGAGACCCACTGGTGTTATAGGGATGGCAATAGAGATCCTCCTTAAAGAGATGTCAGAACAGTGGCATAACAAGCCAGGCCCTGAATATTCCCTGGCTAGCCTATGCCCAGCACAGAGCTTGACTAACACAGGTAATGGGCAGTCAATATCAAAGTGAATGGAAAATGATCAATCATATTTACCAAACATTCTAGGTCTGAATATAATGCGATGACATGGGAGAGGGGAAAGATCAGTTGGGCAGGGCCACGTCATCTGGGTTCTAATCTCTGGCACAGAAGTGTGACCCTCATCAAGTCCCTGCTTAACTTCTCAGTGAGGCTCACTACATTTATTTCTGCTGACCTCTGGTATATCACTGTCTTTCCTTTTTTAAAAAAAAAAAATTAATATATTGCAGATTTTTTTTTTAAAGTACAGAGGAGTTAAAGCAGACATCCATATCTCCAAAACTCAGTTAACATTTTATAGCCTATTCCTTCTCACCTTGGATATTTTAAAACAAATTTAATGTTACTGTTGAGGGTTCCTTCCCCCTGCAATTACCCCCACTCTAACCCCCAAAGGATAGCCATTATCTTGACAGTGGAGTGATGCCCTCACATCCATGTTAGTACACCGGGACCACATAAATATATACCCAGAAATGCACAATATTTGGGGCTGGATATTTTAGATAAATGGTAGCATATACTAAATACTCCATAGTTTTATTTTTTCTACTCACCACTGATATTTATCCTTGTTGATACAAGTAGATCTGGTTCACTCATTTCAGTACTCCACTGCGTGTGTACCATTATCTACCCACTCTCCTATTGGTGGGCCTACACAAGTGTTCATTCACATACTAACTCATCAAGTATTACCCAGTGTCTACTGTGTGTGCCATATACTAGGCAGGCATTGGAGACTTAAAGAGAAACAACATAATTTTCACATCCGTGTCAAAGATAAAGAGCTCCCTTGTGGAAATGCAAAGGTTGGAGGAATCCCGCGGACTACGCCAGCAGTCAGCTGGATATTTATGTCTAGAGCTCAGGAAGGGAGCAAAGGCTCAAAAATGAGCCTAGGGGGCTTCCCTGGTGGGTAGTGGTTAAGAATCCACCTGCCAATGCGGGGGACACGGGTTCGAGCCCTGGACTGGGAAGATCCCACATGCCACAGAGGAACTAAGCCCATGCGCCACAACTACTGAAGCCCGCGCGCCTAGAGCCTGTGAGCCACAACTACTGAGCCCACGAGCCACAACTACTGAAGCCCATGTGCCTAGAGCCCGTACTCCTCAACAAGAGAAGCCACCGCAATGAGAAGCCCGCGCACTGCAAGGAAGAGCGGCCCCCACTCGCCGCAACTAGAGAAAGCCCGTGCGCAGCAACAAAGACCCAAAGCAGCCAAAAATAAATTTAAAAAATAAAAATAAATAAAGAAATCATACCCTAGAAATAGTCCATTAAAAAAAAAAAAAAAAAGAGCCTAGAAGTCTTACACTTACAGGTGGAAGCTGAAGCCACGAAAGCGGATGAGCTGGAGAGGGCACTCATGTGACTCAACCCACACGAACATGAGATGAAAATAGACTATTGTTTTTATGCCACTAAATATTGGGGTGGCTTGTACGCAGCAACAGAAAACCAAACACAAAATCGCTCTACCAATATCCCCAAATCAGACAGACTGGGAATAGTGGCCCTCTATAGCAGATCATGCCAGAGATCCACAATAACAGCACAGCTGGCACGTCTGTGTGTGTGACAGCTGTGAACAATACAACGATCAGGCAGAGACGTTACCCAACACCATACAATCTTGTGGCCAGGGACACATCTTAGCATTTAGCTTTCTCCCCACATCCTGAGAGAGCTTCCTTAATCTACAGCTGGGTAGGATTCTGATGTTTCCAAACGACTGCCCCTTTACACCCCACAGCTTCCCCGGGAAACTCCCTTTGATAAAAAAATCATCTTAGAGACTGCATTATAAAGCAGAATGTTAACAGAATCATATTATGCTTGTCTGCATGCATCTACCATCTATACACACATCAGCAAAACCCACCAAATGAATATGTAAGTGTAGCAACAAAGAGGCCCAGGTGTTTACTAGTCAGGGTAAGGACTGGAGATGCCAGTTCTGATTCATGAGGCACCTTTTCTCAGGAGGTAAGGCCTCTTGTGTGGAAAGCACAGCTGATGTTAGGTGCAGAAAAACCAAGATGAGAAGGGCCTGGCACTCTGCCCTCTCTCCAGGGGAGAGGAGAAAAACTTCCTCAGAAACCAACAATACAAAGGAGAAAATACCAAGGGCCACAAGAGCAGGGTGGGTTGGATGCCACCAGACTCAGAGGTGGCAGGGATTCTGTTAGCTGGAAAGATAAGAAGGCTTTATGGAAGTAGCGACGTTTGAGCAAAGCTTTGAAGGACATGCAAGATTTGAACACGCAGAGACAGGGACTACCAGGAAGAGACCCATAGGTAGGACACACAGCAAGCTGTGTGGGTGAGGGGGGGCCTGCAGTAAGGCTGGCTGTGGACTGGGTGTGCAGAGAAAGGCAGAAGGAAAAGGCTGGGAAGTCAGGATTGTAGCGGACCATGGAGGAACCCAGGACACCTTTCCAGGGGCAGAGGAATTCAAGCTTTAGGAACCTACTGAAAGTTTCTGAACCAGATAAAGGTGATATCAGAACTGAGCCTCAGAAAACTTCAGTTGGCAGATACGTAGGGAACAGCTACCACACACAGCAGAAAAATAAGTGATGTGGAGTCCATGTATCACTACCACAGACACTGCTTAAACACAGGTGGCCACACCGGTGAAACCGCAGAGATGAAATATTTTTCAGGTGACGAAAATCTTTAAAACAAAAGTTGTGTTCCTTTCTGTGTAACCCCAGGTTAGCTTATTAGGAATAAAATAGAACAGTGAATTTTTTTAATCTACAATTTTACATATCCTCTCACATAACCCTTTAGTCCTGCCCCCTCTTCAAAGACCAGCTCGAGCCTGTACTTCAGAAATTACTAAAGCTCTCCAGTTGTCCAGATTATGCATTTGAGCACATTGCCATTTAAAATGCATGGATTCATGTATGTATAATTTATATCCCCCCATCTTCCAAAAATGATTTGTAGCAAAGTAATTCATTTCATACTGTCTTTTCCAGTCATTGTTTTGCATATCTATCTTATCTACATGATAAACTTTTGAAGAAGCGTTGTATTACACATCTTTGGTTCTTCCAAAATCCTCAATACAGTAGAGGTATATGCTAGTGCCTGACAGATTCTTGTTGATTGATTTCTATTGCTCCCTTTCTTGGTAATATCATTTGGGAGAAGAAGTCTCTCTAAAACGTCCATTATTCCTGGCTAATCTTTATTATTCCTGTCCATAACACTAGCAAAAGCAATCTTCCAGAAGGCATACCAGTTTCCTTTTTAAGTACTATTTTTTAGAGTTTATCAAAAGCTCAAGTTATAGGAACCCTTATTCAAGTGTTAGAAATATAAAAAGCAAACCAAAGTTTCTCCTCTGAAGGAAACTAACAAAGGGTGTTCATGGAAGACAGACTCCAGGTCTGCCCAAGAGAACGAACCCATTGCTTGCTGACAGGGTGATATAGACTGAATGTTTGTGTCTCCTCAGAATTCATTATGTTGAAACCTAATTCCCAAAGTGATGGTGTTTGGAGGTGGGGTCTTTGGGAGGTGACTGGGTCATGAGGGTGGAGCCCCCATGAACAGGATCAGTGCCCTTATAAGGGGCTGAAGAGCCCAGAGTTCTCCCCTTCCAACATCTGAGGACACAGAGAGAAGATGGCTATCCATGAAACAGGAAGCACCCCTGACCAGACACTGAATCTGCCAGTGCCTTGATCATGGACTCACAGCCTCCACAAGGAGAAATACATTCCTGTTGTTTAAAAGCCACTTAATCTATGGTGTTCTACTACAATAGCCCAAATGGACAGGGAATCCAGGAAACAACAGCTGTGGGATGTTAACTAACATCCCTTATTGGGTTTGTCTCCACATCAATCTAGAATGCAACAACCAACATTCATAAGCTTTATAGCCAGCATTTACAGGAAGCCAGGAAGTCACTACCACCCCACCACGGGTGGGTTGCTGTTCCTACTACTGATGCTGCCCATTCCTTTTTTGTTTTTTTTTTTTTGTGCCCACATAGACCCCCAAAGCTCATGTCTCCCTACTTACGCTTGCTCCTTTTTTTATATTTAATTTATATTTTCCATCGGAGCAATACTCCACCATGCACATGGACCACCTCTTCCCTGCGCATTCATCTGTTGACGGACACTTTTTTTGGTTGTTCCAAGTCCTGGCTAGGGTAAATAGTGCTGCAGTGCAGGATTGTCAGCCTGTGTCTCCTTTTTTTTTTTTTTTTTAATTTATTTATTTATTTATTTTTGGCTGTGTTGGGTCTTCGTTTCTGTGTGAGGGCTTTCTCTAGTTGCGGCAAGCGGGGGCCACTCTTCATCGCAGTGCGCGGGCCTCTCACTGTCGCGGCCTCTCTTGCTGCGGAGCACAGGCTCCAGATGCGCAGGCTCAGTAGTTGTGGCTCACGGGCCCAGTTGCTCCGCGGCATGTGGGATCTTCCCAGACCAGGGCTCGAACCCGTGTCCCCTGCATTGGCAGGCAGATTCTCAACCACTGCGCCACCAGGGAAGCCCTGCCCCTTCCTTTTTTATCCTTCTTTTAATGCGATTTTCTTAAACCAAGATTCCAAAATGTAACGTTTAAAATCAAAGCAGAATAGCTTCCTAGCCTCTTAGGTACCAAAGTCTTCCTACAACTGACCTGGCGCATGTTACAATGCAACACAGGGGGGCTACTACCTCTTGGATCCATTCAGGGAGAACCTCATTGTATCGCCACTTCACTTATAACATGGTCCCACGTCCTCCTGTAGCATTAAGTGAGAGTTTTCTTTATCAATATTCAAACAAGTTGTATTCTAAGTTCTAAGTCTGGAACTCAGAATTCACTTTTTCCATAGAAACCATCCTAGAAGTGATAAGTTCCCAGGACAGCTCACACAGCCGATATACCCAAAGTATAGTAAACATGTTTCTATGAGGAAGTGCATTCAAATCACACATCAGCAGGTGTTCTTGGGTATCTTCGTGCCACCGGGATAAGGGGATTCTTAGTAAGGGCTCCACCTGTGCATGTGGGTACACTGCAGTCACTCACCACTTGGACAAAGAAAACTGGACAAAGTCCTATCCTATCATTCAAATGCACTGGAGGTTTATAAAGGAATTGTTAAATATCTGGCAGCCCATCTTACAGCAGCTCTGATTGATCAATGAGTATTTAGTATATGAATGTTGTGCATTCCCCTCCTACACGCAGGTTGATAGAAGCTCTCGCCTCCCAAGTTCTTTAGCACTTTATAGATAAAGTCTCCTAGTACATTTACAGATTTTACTCATATTCAACTTATTTTCATACCCATCCTTGTATTCTTGGTAATTCCGTCACCACCACAAGTACTAAAAAGTTATCATTACCATTTATAGATAGCACTTTCTAGTAGTCAGCATACACGAATCTTATCCCTTAATCCTTACAACCATCCCACGAAGTGGGTAGACTCAGAAGTTAAGGGATGTACCTAAAACAAAAAGCAACTGGTAGCCCCCAAACTGGGGGGGTTCAAATCTGGCTCCTATTTTGCCTTCTTTCCATCGCTCCAGGCTGCTTCTCTCCTTGTGCAGGAGGCTCTCAGGGTACACGGGCAGCCATTTGTTTATCAAATGAGCCACATGCCCAAGGGCCACCTGACTTATCACCACACCCTGTTACCCACAGCTGAGTACCCCCAACCCCAACTTCTGTTCAGTGACTGCTTGCAGCTTCTGTAGATTTAAACTCCCATTTACACACAGGTTTGTACTGAAATTTTCCCAAACCCTTTAATACTAACACACTAAAAGGAAAAAATGGGGGAAATGGGACTACAAAAGTCAAGGGTTTGGCCAAGGGGGTGAGAATGTACTGAGCCCATCCTCAGAAGTCTAGGAGAAACAGGGGACCTGGTCAGGTCAGCCCCATCAGGAGCTGTCACTGGAATTATAGCCAATGGTAGAGGGCTACCAGTGGACTTGGGCTATTTTGGGCCTGTTACTTCATAAGATTCTAGCATCTGCTATGCTTCTTCATGTTTCTAATTTCAGCTGCAAAGACAGAGTCCAGGAAATGAGGCAGACACATCTAAGGGCCTGCAGAAACAAAGAGAAGAATCCAAATGAATAACTGCCTGCCTTGAAGGGATTTCAAATAAGAGGCTCAAAAGATGGAAAGAAAAGATTAGAAGAGGGAAATGACAGACAAGAAAACCACAGTAGCAGAGACACAGCCCTAAGCTGAAATTCAAAAGAATCATGAAACCAAGAAATAGTGACGGGAGAGGCATTAAAAGGGATGACTGAGTCCTGCATTTGAAAAATGAGTAGAGGACTCTAGAAAGGTTAAGTGACAAACCCAAGGTCACACATCTTAAAGGGAAGGGAGATTAGCGTGTGGAGCTCCTGCCTCTGGGCATTGTTGTAACAAACCTCAGGAAAGCAGGATGTGTTTGAAACCCACGACTTCGGCTGAGTCAGTTTTTAACGAAAAAGTACCCTGTCTGCTCAAAGATCCTTATAAAAGGGTTATAAAGGTGCCATGGAAACCATGAGGTTCCTGGAAGAGGCTGGTCAAATGCTTAGCTGGACCATAACTCTCAGGTTTTCCAAAAGGGGGATATTCGATTTCCTAAAAAGCCGCTGTAATGAATGAACGCCTCTGACAAGCAGGAGCTCAAAATGAAATTAATGGGGGAAAGAAATGATGCTGTAATAAGTAGGAACAGAACACATCAAGTAGATACTCTAATATTAGTTAACTTACTGCATCACTGAATAAATATCAAGACTGTTGGGCTCCAAAAATACTTTAAGAATTTCAAAGCCTAAATAAGCATGACATAAAATTCAAAATCCATAAAGGAAAAAGACTGACAGATTTGACAACATTCTTTTTAAAGACTCTCCATAAACAAATTTAAAAACAAATGACAGATAAGAAACATTCACAAGGGACTTCCCTGGTGGTCCAGTGGTTAAGACTCCGTGCTCCCACTGCAGGGGGCCCGGGTTCGATCCCTGGTCAGGGAAGTAGATCCCGCATGCCGCAACTAAGCCCTGGCGCAGCCAAATAAATAAATGAATATTAAAAATAATTCTCAAATGTACAAAGAAAGGTTTAATATCTTATTCTCAAAGCTCCTATAAATCAGGAACAAAATATTAACAACCTATCAAGACAATTCAAAGAAATTCAAAGAGCCAATCCACATATGAAAAGATGCTCAACCTCACTCATGATTCAAGGAATGACCATTAAACAGCAGGATACCATTTTTTAACCTAATAGTTTTTGCAAAATATTAAAAGACTTGTAATGCCAAGAGGTAAGGAAACAGGCACAGTCACACAGAACACAGAACAGCAAAATGGATTAAACCTGGAGAGCAACTTGACCTAGTCAGGTCAAGTCTAGGAGTTCTCTCCTACAAAAACACTAGCCTGATGATGAAGTAAATAAATAGGGATATTAACTGCATCATGGTTTATAACTGTACAAATTGAGAATTGGCCTAAATTTCCATCAACCATGGGGTGGAAACATATTGTACAGTCATCCATGTGAATCCTGTAGTAGCTAAGATGTAGTAGTAGATGAATATGTACAATTTGGAAAGATAATCAAGGTATATTAAATGAAAAAGTCACAAAACATGTACAGTATGATGCTTATTTTGTTAAAAAAACAAACAAAAAAATACATGGATCTCTGGATATATGGTTTGTGCATGCAAAAGGCTAGTCTGGAAAGTTTACATCAAAATGTAACAGTTTATCTCCAAGCAGGTGGGATTAGAAGAAGGAAGGAGGAAACTTGTTAAGGGGAAGAGTGGTAAGATTAGGAATGACCCTGATTCTCTCTATTGTTTCCGGCATCTTCCTAATTTTCTATAATACTCGAGTTCTTTTGTAGTCAAAAAGAATTCAATGAAAACACTAAAGATTTCATAATGAAATACAGAGAAAAGGGTAGTTCATTCTGAAGGGAAGGGAGAAGCCATCTAGGAGAAAACTACAGAGCTAACCCTCAATCTGTACTACTGTCCCATGGGAACATTTATCAAAAAAACAAAACAAAACTCTATGCAGATCAGTGTTGTCTTCATCAAAGATTTAACACAGACTGAGTACTCTGGTGTTCTTAGAATTCTTCATCCACACACCTGGTACGTAACACACAATGCCCATGATGGGGTACTGACTCTTTCTGTAACTATTAGGCCACCAAAAACTGAAGCTAGGACCTATTGTCTGTGGACCTGCCCAGTAATTAAAAAACCTGTCAGTTTTTTTTCCTTTAACATCTTTATTGGAGTATAATTGCTTTACAATGGTGTCTTAGTTTCTGCTTTTTAACAAAGTGAATCAGCTATACATATACATACATCCCCATATCTCCTCGCTCTTGCATCTCCCTCCCACCCTCCCTATCCCACCCTTCTAGGTGGCCACAAAGCACCGAGCTGATCTCCCTGTGCTAAGTGGCTGCTTCCCACCAGCTATCTATTTTACATTTGGTACTGTATATAGGTCCATGCCACTCTCTCACTTCGTCCCAGCTTACCCTTCCCCCTCCCAGGGTAAACCTGTCAGTTTTAAACACTTTGTATACAACATTTCTCACAGCAGGACCCTCTGGAGTATACCCATTTCAAAAACTGTGCTCCCACTAAACTATCTTCTACTATCATGGTCTGCCTGACAAAGCCATTTATCCTTTGGAGACTGATGCCCTGGCATAGCCAGTAACTCCCCCTGTGAAACAGAAGCAGGAGTAATTATGGGTTGGCCAAAAAGTGCCTTCAGTTTTTAAGTAAAAATAAAAGACACATTTTTCATTTTCAATAAGAACTTTATTGAACAATGTATCCACCCTTTTGTTCCACTAGCCTCTGCCATTTTTCAAGCAACTTCATAATTCCATCTTCCCAAAACTTTTTATCCTTTTGAGCAAAGAACTGTTCCAGGTGCCTGTTACAGTCTTCCAGGGAATCGAAATTTTTTTCATTAAGAGAATTTTGTAGAGACCTAAATAAATGGAAATCCAAAGGTGCAATGTCTGGTGAATACAGCAGATGAATCCGAACTTCCCAGCCAAGATGTAACAGTTTTTGCCCGGTCATCAAAGAAACATGCGGTCTTACATTATCCTGATGGAAGATTATGTGTTTTCTGTTGACTAATTCTGGACGTTTTTTGTCGAGTGCTGCTTTCAGTTGGTCTAACTGGAAGCAGTACTTGTTGGAATTAATCGTTTGGTTTTCCGGAAGGAGCTCATAACAGAGGATTCCCTTCCAATCCCACCATATACAAATCACCACCTTCCTTGGATGAAGACCGGCCTTTGCTGTGGTTGGTGGTGGTTCATTTCGCTTGCCCCATGATCTCTTACGTTCCACATTACTGTACAGTATCCACTTTTCATCGCCCATCACAATTTGTTTTAAAAATGGAACGTTTAGGTAGAGAATCGCATGCGGAAATACGGTCAAGAAGGTTTTTTACGCTTAACTTAAGTGGAACCCAAACATCAAAGTGATGAACATAATCAAGCTGGTGCAAATGATTTTCAATGCTTGACTGGGATATTTTGAGTATGTCGGCTATTTCCCGCGTGGTATAACGTTGACTGTTCTCAATTAATGTCTCGATTTGATTGCTGTCAACTTCAACTGGTCTACCTGACCGTGGAGCATCGTCCAGCGAGAAATCTCCAGCACGAAACTTCGCAAACCACTTCTGACATATTTGATCAGTCACATAACCTTCTCCACACACTGCACAAATCTACTTTTGCATTTCAGTTGCGTTTTTACCTTTCTTGAAATAATAAAGCATAATATGCCAAAAATGTTGCTTTTTTCTTCTACCTTCAATATTAAAATGGCTACACAAAAATTCACCAATTTTGATGTCTTTTTTTAAATGCGTGCTCATGTGACAATTGTCACATACAATCTAACAAAATTGTTTCGAATGAAGTTAAAGACAACTAAGTGCTACTAGAGCCATCTTACGGAAAAAAACAAGCGAACCTTTTGGCCAACCCCATACTTGCGTTTTCCTCCTCAGCACACCAGGGCCTGTAGTTAACCCATGAAATAAAGGGAGTGAAGCAAGATCTTGAGAGTAAAAAGGCTAAAAGTAGCTTTATCACAGTGCCATTTCTGATTCTCCACCCAACACTTGGTACTGGCTTCCATAATGAAGGAGGCATGTGCACTGGGCTCCATGAGTGAGAGGGGCTCCGTCCTCACACGGGTGGTGGGTCTGCACCAAGCCATGGACACACCCATGCCCAGCCCTCGTTGTGAATAAGGACCAGCATCTGTGAGGCTGGCTGGCCTTGGGGAAACAGAGCCTATAAACACTGAACAGAAGGGCATGAACCCTGGGGCCTAGGCTGACCAATTGCTTACTCTGACCACCCATATGAGGAGTGTCCACAGTTCAGGGGGCCTCGTGTGCAAACACACCCACCAGAACTTACTCATCCAGATGTGAGTCACGCCATTCAAAGGAGTTTTCCAAGAGCCTGAACAATGGCTGTTATGGCTCCTACACAAACCACCTTCACGGGCTGTAGGTTTTCACATATCCTCGGGTCAAAGTGTGTTCCATCTTTAGTGAGAATGGAATTATTTGAAAGTAAGGTGTGAGTCGGTCCCAAATTTAGGAAACAAGACAGGACAGTATCACCCACCTCTCAATTCTAATTACTTCTGGCTACTCTCCTGGTCACCAAGCTCAGAACCTTGGAAAAAACTTTCTTCTGCCTCATCTCCCGACCTCTAACTAAGATGACCAAGTAATTTACTGCCCAAACTGGGACACGTCTAAGAGTGAAAGGAAGCCCTTTTAATATTAGGTTGACGCATATGAAATGGCCACCTGGGATCATTTTTGACCTACAGAAAGGCAGCTTCATATGATTTATCTATGCCAGATCAATAGGCATAAACCGTGCATCTCTGGTGCAAACAAGGACATATGGTCACCCAGCACCTAAGCCGTCACCAAACCCTTTCCCACCTGCTTCCCACACCAACCCTTTCCCTTTCCCCATTTGAATCATCTTGGTTCAGGCATTCTTCGCCTTTAAACTTAGGCTGCCAAGTGCTATGGTCTCCTTGCCTTCACTCTCTCTCCTCTCCAACCCATCCTACCAATAGCTAGGAGATCCCCCTTCCTAAAACACAGGTCTGGCCTTTCACTCCTTGTTTGAGAAGGATCAATGGTTCCCAGAGCCTCTTTCAGGCTGTTATTCAAGGCCCTTGGCGCTCTCTGGCCACTGTCTCCACTCTCTTCTCTGTTCAGTCTGACCTTTATGAGACGCCCACTCCCCCAGCACCATCCTCACTTCTATATGAGTGTAAGTCCTTTGCCTCCAGCCTCGTTCACACTGAATATCCTTAAAAGTTGAACCCCCCCCCCACCACACCCTGCCTTGCATTCCTACTTCCTGTCCTGTTCCCACCTCCTCTCCTTAGTCTCTAACTTCCCACTCGCCCAGGGGCCCAACACTGGATTCTATCCTGGCTCCTCAGCTTGGCCACAATACACCCCCCATCTCTGACCAACATCTGCTCTCAGATCCTCTGGGAGACCCCTGCTGAGCCAGCCCAGACCCTGCAGCCTCACCTGGCACCCACCCACGGGGCCGGTGTGATGAGGAACTGTCACTGCACATGCAGTCAGCCAGTCCAATGGAATTATCCCATTTCCCGAGCAAGCCCTGGATTTTCTGGTTGTTGGTACGGTTCCCTCTTCCTGGAATGCCCCTCCCTCCCTTATCTTATCCTCCTGAAATCCTCCCCGTTCTTCATGACTTCAGCCTTCTCTGACTTTCCTCCCACACCCATTCCCCACAGATGAACCTCTTGAATCCATGTCACCTCCCTCATCACATGCCAATGCATCCCGCTTGTCCCAGCGTTGCCCATACACTTATGTCAACCAGACTGTAGGCTCCACAAAAGCAGCCATAACCATTCTTTTGAGCCTCAGACCTACTGTACTACCTGGCTCATCGGAAGTGCTCAATAAAGACTTACTTAGTTGTACTGATGAAATGTGTTTGGTCCATGTGTAAATTATAAGATGGCTTGAACGCAATTAGAACTTCCAAAACTTCCTGAGCAATAGCCGTGTGGTTAGAATAGTCCTAAAATGACTTCACTCGGCAATAGAACTTGTAACATGTAAATTCTGATATATTTGTTAAAAATCATTCATCACTTTATAGCAGCAGAATATAGGGCTTATTTTCCAGGCAATAAGCATGATGGATTTGAAGATATAACAGGAAAAACGTTTTAGGTTCCAAATTAGGCATCATCAAATGACACAAGCCAGTGGTCAGGGAGGGAGAGTAAAACTCCAACACAAGTCCCAAGCCTTGAAATGTCTAGAGGCAAACCCCTGACAGCTCATGAAGCAGCTGCAGGTGCCAAAGGACTCAATGCCAACAAAGAAACCAGGGCAGTAGATCATAGACCCTGGTGAAACTGAGATTCAAGTGAAACTGAGATGGGGCAGTGAAAGAAACATGAAACTGAAGACAGTACAACCTGGGATTGGCAAAGGAAAGTCAGCAGCCTCGAAACTGATACTCAATCTTCAACAAAGGGGAAACTACATACAGTTTTTGCCTAAGAGGCTAGAGGTGTGCGCCAGAAAAGGACAAGACTGACCAGCCCCACTGAAGTCCAGGCAAGAGACCACCTGTCAAGATCAGAGTAAATGATTCCCTGCAAAATTAATGGACACTTCCTCCACAGTGTAATTTGCTTATTATAGCAAACATTCTCCATTGAGCAAGTCAGTTTGTGTGTTTACCTAGAGGTATACTTTAATAGTCAATATTCAGAGTTGTAGAGACACTACATTGCTTAAAATCAGTTGTTTCTTTCATTATTGCTCAAACTGCTTAAGGGCCAAGGTGCCAAGTGGCAATTGTTGCTTTGAAGAACAGGCTCCAAACCTAGTTGCCACATTCTCTGGATTCCAATTAAAGTATAACATTCATATCACATGTCCCGAAGACCCCATCAAAATCAATATTAAAATATGTACCAAGTACCAAGCTAGCTATCATCATAAAGAAAACACAGATAAAGGGGAAAAACCATCCCTCACTTCAAGCAGCTTATAAACTACAACTCAATTTTGAAAAACAGTTAAGTCCCCGACAGTGTGGGTACAGACTGGAAGTGCGACGGGGTGGGGCTGGATTAACTGGAAAAGGCTGCCAGAGGTGGTGCAATTTAAATAGAAGGAAAGGGCCAAACACTTAGAAACAGGAGTAAACCAATGAAGACCGTGGTAACGTAAGGCAGACAAGGTAGTAAGCTCTCCTGGACGATCAGTGCAGTAACTCTCAACTACCTGCTCCTGCAGCACGGGTAACTCAGGACCAACAAAAGTCAACTGAGGAATGGCTCAGGGAAGAGATCTTCACCAGAGGGGAGCAGGTCAGAACATGGAACCCGACCCACACAGGCCCTGCAACTAAAGACGAAAAACCCCGAGGACGCCGAGGCCATCTGCCCCCCTAGGTACCTCCCTCAGCACCCAACTGACCGTCAGTATTATACACCTTTATCCTCCGCTGAATGAATGTGAAGAATAGATAGCAGTGACCTCTAGATGAATGATCCAAGCACAACTCTAAGAGCAGAGTGACCCTTAGTAACTGCCTAGGCTTGAAACACAACTTTTCCATTTTGTTTGCATTTAATCCACCTTCTCTAACCATGGACGCAATACACATTCCAGCATGTCTAAATCTGGAGTTCCTTAACGAAGTTTGAAGTTGCACATTTCCAACTTAAGACATTTCCTATGTCCTTATCTTTTGTACCTAATGGTCAGAATAAAAACAATTGAAATACGGGGAGGAAAAAGAAAACCTACCTGAAACAGAAAATGCATGTCAGGCACTAGTGGGAAATGGGTTTGGACAGGTCGGGGAAGGCAGATTTGGGAGACTTCTCCGCACTAGAGGCTGTCAGAGGCTCCAGAACAGGTCAGTGGCATGTGAAGACCCTGCTGCAGGACTGGCTGTCCAGCAACAGTGATACACACCGTAGAGGCCAAGGGAGACGCGAGAGAACAGAAGCTTGACAAGGTGTCTGAGTTTCCTTCCACTTCCAAAGTCCTGGCTTAGGTACAGAGCCAGCAGCCCTGCCTCTTGGGTGAGTAAAATGCAGGTGACTCTTGGGATTCTCACCTCCAAGGGTTCATCCCAGAACACAACGACCTTACCCTAAGTGAGAAGGTCTCAACCACGGGTGATCTTGATCCCCCAGGAGACGTTTGGTGAGGTCTACAGACGTTTTTGGCTGAGCTTTGAGCTGCTTTTAAGTGGTGGGTTGCAGCTGCACATCCTTTCAGCAACTGCCCCTATGTGCATTCGCAGAATGGTTAGCTGAGGAATACAAGATATCTTGCAGTTATTTTTCCCCTGCAAACCCAACTTGGTTCACTGATGCTAATGGGCCTCCAACATTGGACACATTAATGTTATCCTCTACCAAAAGGGCTAACTAAATACTGACAAATATTCAACAGGGCCCCATGTGCCTGCCATGAGCTCCTTGGGCTGGTTGAAGACACTGGACATAGGGCCAGGGCTCCACAGTCCACACAGGCCCTCAGTGTCCTAAGCCCACCTTCAGGGATTCACCGCCCATAGCCCAGTGGTCGTCTCCCAAACTCAGAGCCAAGATTCACGGCCCAGATGTTTTAGCAAAGCCCTAGCTGGGAACTTAAGGAAGAACATAAAACCACAAGCAGGTGTGGTCCAATGACAGCAAGGGAGGAGCCAAGTTTTCTCTTGCACATTAGCATGTGTTTGGATATTCACTAGAGTAAATTCTTAACTGACTAATTCACAGTTTCTCTTTGTCATAGTTAAAGCAAAGTGTTTTATGTGACATATGCTTCTGCTAAATCGGGATCTTGTTTTCTCCTGAGCTGCCACACTGAAGGCAGTGATGCATGATGCTGGTTCTGCTGCTCGTGTGAGGGCTTGAGAGAATGCCTTTTCACACGTGGGAATCCCACCTTCACTGAGCAACTTTGAAGCGGTAACTACCGTGCAGCAGTATGCCCACTGACAAGAAAACTTCAGCTACCGTACACAGAGCTATCCTTAAATTATGTCCCAGTAGGAAAAGGCCTGCATAGTACGAAAGGTGCCTACCACCCTCTCCACCTCATTCCTCACTCTTCCCGCAAAGCACATAACACCAGTTGGTTAGATCCAGGACACTGACCACTACTAGGACATGGTCACTGGCGGCCTAAGGTGACACACAGCGCTTCTCCCTTCTCTTCACCTTCTCTCCTCCAGGTCCAGGGATCAGCAAAACTGAACCGGAGATAAAGGCTCCTCAACGTCAGGCCCTCTCTGCTCTCTCCCTCCTGTCTTTGCTTTGCAGGGGACACACCAGAGCACGGTAAGACCCCTAGATACGGATGTGGCTCAGGCGAGCTGAGGCCATTTCCACCACCCAAAACACTGCAATGCTCCAACCCAGAACTCTGCTTTGGAAGGCACTGGGCTTGGGGCCAATCAAAATCTAGTGGATCTTTGTTTAGTATTTGGCAATTGTTCCTTAAAAGGGTCCCAGGGAAGAGTACAGGTACTTACGAGGCAGTAGTCAGGCATCCTTGAGTCCCTGACCGTATCATCTCTGTAGCATGTAATCTTCACTTTAAGTCCTAAGGCAATCTTGATTGCCACACACTACAGTCTAAAAAAAAAAGTAACTTAAAAAACCACTCCCCCAGTTTTAACTTGGGGAAAGAAAGGCAGAATGTTCAGAGAGAATTCGCAGAAGGAATGTAACCCAGACGAAGAAAAGCCAGGTAACAAACCTTCCCAATGGTCCAGCGTTGCATAGACCCACTGAGAAGCTAGAGGTGTAGAGATGGCCGCATATTAGGAATACTAAGCCAGAGGGAGAGTCTGCAATTAGTAAGGGACCTGGATACAGGGCAAAGGCTGCTATAGCAGTAACCCAGTCCAGCATGGCCCAGAGGAATGGATCAGAAGCTGGCTATGCCAAGTATGGTTCACACACCAGCAGCAGCAGCAACACCTGAGAGCTTCTTAAAAATGCAGAATCTCCAACCCAGACCCAGTGAATGAGAATCTCCATTTTAAAATATCCCCAGGTGTTTTGCATGCACACTACAGTTTGAGCTGTTCCCCAAATCACCAAGGCAAAAGAACTGCATGGCCCCATGCCAGCCGAGAATTTCTCAAAGGCCTTCCTTTCCTCTCCCCATTTTCTGCTTCAGCCCATAAGAGTCTTTTCTGCCCTCTCCAGGGAGCAATGAGGAGGCAGTCTTTTGTCTTACTTCACCCCAAACTCATTCCTCTCTCAAAGGAGAAGAGTAGCTAATCCAAAGGATTGGATGTTATCAGCAGGTGGAGTTATGACGCTCTTGAAACAGACTCTGCCCTCTCTCCTTTCTCTCCTGCCCCACCCCTCCTTGATCTGCCTGTGCTCAGGACTGCAGGTTCACCTTGGGCTTCCTGTAAGCATCCTTCGGTTAGCAGACCACATGGCCTGCTTTGCAGACTCAGAGCCATCTTGGCATTTTGGCAACATCGTGACCTCAACAATTTACCAACAGTCCTGAATATGAGCGTAACAGAGCGCTGCCTAGCCATTCCTGAAGCCCCCATCTCTAACTAGTTTTTGGTGTGGATATTCTATCAACCCAAACCACGGAGGCTGGGGAGACAAAGACTCTCTAGCTCAACCCTCCCTGGAAGTTACTGTCAGCATCTCACAGTCTTACTCTTATTCAAAATCCTTAAATCTCAATCCTTTTGGTTTTTCTTTATAAAGATTCCAGTCAAACTCCTAACAACTCTTTCTAACATTATAACCAGATCGCTCTTTGAAATTTGGTGGGTCCTCACTAATAATTTGCCACCAAGAGCATGGAGTTCCAAATGGGTACAGCAACCAGGAAGCATCATTCTGGAATATGGTTTACATGTTATGTAGTAAGAATCTCCTCCTTAGTAAAAAGTACCAGTTGTGGGTTTTTTTTTTAATTTGACTTAGTTTAGGTCAGCACCATGAAAAATTATAATTAAATTTTTCATCTTTGTGATGGTTTTTATCTTTCTTTGGATGAAGAGAAATGCTCAAATGGGGTGGGAATCAGGAAAAAAGGCATTCTTGCGTTTCCTACAACAATGGAACAAGTACCTCACTAGTAATATCATTAATAACAATGAATTACAGACCACGCTCTCTTAAGCTTCAGTTAAGTAAACACAAATCTTTCACCGCCTTTCCCCAAGTTTAAAAATGATAATTCACACTCCTTGACACCGAACTTATTTCTATAACACTACAGTTTTGACCTTTTTACCTGGCCTCACAGGCGCATACTCTGATGGAAACCAGGTTACAACCGGAAAAAATGTTAAGGATACACAAGTAGTTTGCAGCTTCTGAACAGAGGCTGAAGGTCACTCCCCCCACTCCTCAGAGGACCACACTCAGGCAAACAGGGATCAAGAACAGAGGTGGGCAGTAGCGGCCACCACACTCCAGCAAGGAGAGCCAATAGAAGGATTTCTCACCACCTGAGGCTTTTACGCTGGAGTCACAAGCACAAGCATCAAGCAGGAGCACCTCCAAGAGACTAAAAGGCCCATGATCTATGAAATCTATTCGAAACTCTCCATGGTAGTGGCATACTCTTAGGAGTACATGATTGCAGAAACCAAGCAGCACCTGAGCACCTAGTACCTGCAGAAGTAAGAACAGAGGGTGAAAGTATCAGACAAATAAGATCTGGAAAGAGAAAAGGAAAGAGGGCAACCCAGGTGACACACAGCTTTTGAATCCTACACCTAATGTGGAGATGGAGCTATTTGATGACACAGATGGTAAGAGGTGAAAATCAAGCCAACGTGGTGACAGGCTGCCATGTTATCAGCATGCCAGGCCTCTGCGGGGCCCTGGGGGTCAACTCTTTTATCCAGAGAGTGCACAGACAGATGTGGACTCCAAAAACAGCATCTACCCCTATTAATCTTCTAACTGGAAGCAGAGGGACGAGAGCCCTGCCAGAATGCACAGTAAACACTGGCAATCCCAGAACCACAAAATGCCAGAGAAGCAGCACCTGTGGGCAGGCTGAGACTCGGCTGGAAAGGCTGGAACGGAGCATTCTAAGGACCACCAGGACTCACACACCGGGAGGACTCGAGAAGAGGGGTACACGGGGATATCTGGTAGTAGGAAGCAAACCTCTTCTGAGGTTTAGGAAAAGAACTGTTTCTCTACAGACTGAGGTGTGAAAAAAAAGTAGGAATTCAGACCGGGATGAGGCTGGATGATGAAATAAGACAAAGGCCAGTCACTAGCACTTGGGCATTAAATGAGAGGTGCACTGCATGCTAAAAAGCAGAAAAACAGCTGCTGGTCCTAGGGTATATCAGAGCTGGGCGGCAGCCAGGATGGATGGTGGAATCTGGTGGGATTTGGAGGGACTCTCAGTTGTGAAGATCGAAAGAATGTTGGAGCCAGGATGTCATTACAACCTGGAGTCTCAAACCATTACTTTCCATCAACCAAAACAGTGTGGCTATAGAGCAATGTCTCCTTAACCTTGAGCTCTGGACCAGCCACATAGAATCCCAGAAACATGAGAAAACACATCAATTAAGGACAAAGCCACCGAGTCACTTCCTTAAGTGCCACCCCAGCCCTCCCAGGCCAGCTCCTCCTGGTGATTCTGGCAGGACAACAGAGCTCTAGGCTAACTCTCAAAGACTCTCATAAGCTGGCCCATTTTTATGTAGTCCACCCTAGTCACCCTCTCCAGTTGTTTCTTACAGACTCTCCCTTCATCCTATTCAAAAGTGAGCCCACCTCCTCCCACTCTGGAGCCCCAAGCCCCTCTTGCTTCCGTTCCCTGTCTCAGAGAGGGGTGCCATCCTCTCAGTAGCCCAGGTAAAAAGCCTCGACACTCTATTCACTACCCCTCTGCCTTGTTAATTCAAGAAGATCCCCGATTCTCCTGTATCTGTTCACCGTTTCTCTGTCCCCCCCACCAATACCCCTGTGCAGGCGGCCCCTTTCTCACTAGGGTTAAGCAGTGGACCCTTGGCCTTTAGCTTGGCCCCCATATCAATCCATCCTCCTTAGTGCAGCCAAAGTGATGTTTCAAAATATAAATCTCACCATTTCCCTCCGTTGCTCAGAACTCTTCAAAGACCTCTCCACGGCTCTCAGGATCGACTTCTCAGGCATCAACAAGGTCTCTAACCATTTCCGCCTTGGAAATAACACTAGTTTCGCTTCCCTGACTGCACCATGCTCTTTCTCTCCTAGGCCCTCCCTCTGCCTGGAATGCTCTCCCACCCCTTCCTCCCATTGTCTGGCTACTCCCACCTGCAGGTATTGCAGCCTGGGTTTCACTTCCCCTGAGAAACGGTCCAATTCCCAAGCCTAAGGTATACATCCCTCCTCCTCCGCACTGCCCCTTTCACAGGCCCCATGACCCCATGTTGTCAGGCAACATGTCTGCATCCCCCACTAAACGCAAGGCTGAGAAGGCAGAGCATCTTATTCACTGCTGCATCCTCAGGACCTAGTTCACAGTACGAGCTCAAGGTCTGCTGTCAGATAAGTCTGTCTCCTCAGCTTATCGTGGGTGAGGTGTGGTCTCGTAATTCTCCATCTCTCCCACCTCATTCAGCAAGCCCTGGAGAAATGCTCACTGACCAAGCCTCACTTTGCTGCCTTCACTGAGGGAGGATTCAAAGGGAGGAGAACATCCCACCCTAAACAGCCCAGCAGTGGGAACTAACCCATTATGGGAACCAAGGCTGCCCTGATTCTGAATCGTGTACTTTTCACAGCTGGAGGTTATCTTGGAGATCACCCGGTCAAGGGTTTCCTCAAACTCTAGGGTACTCCCAGGGCTCCAAGAACCACCCATCTGGGGGCTCAGACAACCCATCATGCCACGACCTTCTTTCATCTTGAGCTTCAGTTAAGGTTGGGTTTGAGAAAGAGTTTCGAAGCTAAAACTGGACAAGACCCCAAATTCAATTCCACCCCCTCAACTTACAGATACAAAACTGAAACACAAAGAGGTTAAGAGACTGGCTCTGGTCACACAGCTCTTTAGTGCCAGCAACCAGCCTCGGGATTCCGGCATTCTCTCCAGGTTTTCATGTACTTTTAAAATTGTGTATGCTATAGCTCACACAGCATACACACACGTAGAGAATAACTATTAGGAAGTATCTGTGTAGCTACACCCCCAGCCAAGAACACTAGTGCCCCTCCCTCTAAAGGCGAACCACTAACCTCTTTTCAAATAATTCCCACTTACACAAGAATCTCTGAATGACAGAGCTGAGCTTTGTCTATAGCTGAACTGCATAGAGTTTGTACTGCTTTGTGTCTTGCTTCTTTGGCTCTGCGTAAAGTGGGATCCATTCACGTTACTGTGTGTAGCTCAAGTTTGTTTTAGCTGTTGTGTGCTGCTCCATTGTATGAATATACCACAATGTGTTGATCTATGTTAAATATTCAAGGGTATCTCTCCTATGTTTTAACATCAATACTGAATCAACTGACTCCACACAATTTCAACATGACTGTAATGAAAATATCTGAGTATCCAAGGTAGGAACATGACCACTTCTCCAAGCAGGCTTCACTGGCCGGATGTTTCTAAAAAGCCAAGAAATGGGGAATCATGCAGATGGGCCTCCTACAAACATAAATCCTCAGCAATCCACAGTGCTTCCTTAGTGGCACACAAATCGGATCCTAAAAATAAAGTCTTGCTATTTGCTAATAAATCTGAATCAATAGGAATAAGTAGTAACTCTACTGCTAATGATACCAGGTATACAGACAGAAATTGATAAATAACCTTCACCCTAACCAGTTCTGAATTATTCAAGTCTAACATGAGGCTCCACGTGTTGCTTCCAGCACAGAGCTGGGCTATTCCCGTAAGAGAAGAGGTACGCTTTTCTTTCCTTTCAAGCAATACAGTGCACCTGGCTTTGAAGAGTCCCACATGCTAGAACTTGATTCTCTCTGACCAAGGCTCCAAGAAGAATAAAGACACTGGGCTGATGACTCTCAGATTAGCTACATGGGCCAGGGCTAACTGGTCACTGGCACTAGTTAAGGTCCTAGAAACCCTGCCTTACCTCTCCCATCCACAGCTTCCACTGCTCTAAAAACCACGATGAGGAAGTTTCTAAAGTCAATACACAGGCACATGACAACTCAATCACAGTCAAGACCAGAGTCTAAGTAACAGACCACATACCTTCCTATTAAAGCAGAATGTGTTACGGGACCAGAGGGAAGAACCATGAATGCTGGGCACCCAAGTAGGGAGAGAAGCAGCCACAAATCTTGAAAAATGCCCCCAGAAGAGTTAAGTCCTGTACAACACGCTCTCCAGATCAGCAGCTTGCCAACCTTACCCACACCAGGTCCACCGATAGCGACTTTTTCAAAGGTGGCAGGGCTTAGTGGACAAGAGCAAGGCTTTCGTCCTTATCCTACTAACAGCAGCATTACAGTGAACCGTCTTACAGGATGCCTACTGCATGCCAGGCGCCCTTCATACACAAATGCAAATTCTCAAAAGAACCCTGAAGTCATGTGAAAATGAGGACAGATAGTGTCACTGTCCTGCTCAAAATCTTCCACTCGTTCCTCATCTCGGAGTACGAGTCCAAAGCCGTGCAATGGCCTCCAAAACCCCACACGATCCGGCCTGTGCCCCCTCTCTGAGCTCATATCCTACTCTCCCAACTCAGCTCCAGACACAGGCTTCCTTGCTGTTCCTCAAAACTCCCAGGCCCACTGCACCTCAGGCCTGGGCTCTTGCTGTTACTCTGTCTGGAATGTTCTTCTTCCAGATATCCACACTGCTTGCTCCCTCACCTGCTTCAAGTCTTCGCCCAAAGGGGAACTTCTCAGCACAGCCTCAAATCGCACCATCACTCCTCTCTCCCCGCCGCATGTTTCTCTTCTCCGCTTCATTCCCCACCCCCACCTCACCCCAGCACTTAGTGTCTAGGAACTAAATACTTTATCCTGTTTGTCTGCCTCACCTTGATGTAAGTGCCATGCGGGCTGGAGCCATCGCCCACCATTTGCTCTAGGTATCCCCGGCAGTTGGTATTTGAATGAATAAAATAGCATTTACTCTCAGTTTACATAAGAAAGTGGGGTAATTAATTGGCAAGATTAAGCACCCTGCCAAGCATACTAAAAATTACCAGAGCCAGGATTTGACCCTGGATCTGCAGGACTCCAAAGCAACGCTCTGAATCCACCCTTGCCTCTGAGAGCTCCACAGTCAGTCAAATGGGCTCTTTTTTTTAAATCCCTAAACACGTGTCTCTCAAAGCAGCCAGTCCCTCTGTAAATGCAGACCCCTTACAGCATCTACTGAAGATGGAAGTGAAGGAACCAAACTTTTACTCCATTAGTAAAGAATTTCCAAAGATGTTTGTAGCACAGATTGGTGAGGATGGGTTTATTAGCGATATTAACCACCTGGAAGACCTTGAAAATGTCGACAACAACAAAATTATATATATATATATATATATATATATATATATATATACACACACACACACACACACACACACACACATATATATACAGTTTAAAATATGGTAAAGGGAGAAAACACAAAGCCAAACACCTCTGGATTCAGACTAGAGAATGCCTTACTCTACACAAATACATCAGAAGAAGATCCTACAATCATAGTGCACTACTAACAGAACAGCAGCAGATACGAGAGCTACTTTTAAATAAATGCTCACAATAATGAGGTTTCTACAATACGGAGATTTCTTTTCAGGATTATGTCACATATTGCCTCTGGACCAGTTCTGTTAAGATTTTCATTCTTTGGTGGAGATCCTATTATGTAAGGAAATGGCAAAAAGAAGAAAGAAATAATACTCAGATTAGATCAGCTCCAAGATTACTAGCGTGGGAACCGAGGCCGTGCCTTCTAGTCACAATATTGTTGGCACCTCAGTTTAACCACTACCAACTCAAAGGTACGCAGTGAGGCCAGCGCTAAAGGCATCACTACCATCATTTACAATCAGTAGAGTTTCTTGCTCGAGTTGTCAAATAAAAGAATTAAAACTAATTATTTTACAGAAGCAAATTCTATTCATAAAACCACCAAGTCCCTACCCTGCAAAGGGCACTGATTAGTCACAGAAACAGAGATGCACCTGACTTCAAGACTATAATTTAAATTAGTAGACAGGAGAACAGATCCTTCTGGGTTGTGTCCTCTTTGCAAGCTCTGGTGTGAGTTCTCAAGACAGGCTGCATCTTTCCCTCAAATTCATGTTCTCTGGGTTAAATTAGTTGAGACAGAACTCAAAAGAACCAGGAATCTGGGCTTTCCTGGTGGTGCAGTGGTTGAGAATCCGCCTGCCAATGCAGGGGACATGGGTTCGAGCCCTGGTCTGGGAAGATCCCACATGCCACGGAGCAACTAGGCCCGTGAGCCACAACTACTGACCCTGCGCGTCTGGAGCCCATGCTCCGCAACAAGAGAGGCCGCGACAGTGAGAGGCCCACACACCGCGATGAAGAGTGGCCCCCGCTTGCCGCAACTAGAGAAAGCCCTCGCACAGAAACGAAGACCCAACACAGCCAAAAATAAAATAAATAAATAAATAAATTTATTAAAAAAAAAAAAAAAGAACCAGGAATCTGCTAAAACCCTATCTTCCTTAAGGGGTCAGTCATAACTAAGAACTATAATGGCCATTATTGTTACATCTATTGCCATATGTTTGCAGAAAGTTTTGCAATTACCACCAGTAGTTATTAAGGTCCTTAAATTCTCTGCGGTTCACACTGGTAAAGTTATCTCATTAAGGTAAAACTGCAAGCTTATTAACATTAGGACTTGAGTTTCTAGCCTTTTGCACCATTTCTTTAACCTACTGAAGAACTACCTCTTACCAACTCATCCCCCCTCTTCCTATAAGGCAACTTGAGCATACACAAGAGTCATCTGGAGACCTTCATGTGATGCATTTATGGAGAACCTACTATTTGCCAGGCAGGCTCTAGGCATTGGGGTATGAGAGGAGGAAAAGACAGGATCCCTGCACTCAGAGAACTCACATTCTAGTAGACGAGAGAGACAAAATCAGATACACAGATAGCTGCTACAGAGAGAAGTAAAGCATGGTAAGGGGCTTGGAAACAACCCAAATGGGGGAACCGAGAGTGCTATTTCAGACAGAGTAGTCAGAGACGGACTTTCCAAGGAAGTGACAACAGAGAGGAGACAAGATGGAAATGAGGAAGCAAGGCCCAAAAGCCCACCAAGTCTTTTCCATGGAGGAAAGCAAAATAAAGAGGACCAAAGTGCTTCTCCAGAGGATCTGGGATGGGTCTATGAGTCCACATTTCACACAACCTAAGTGACTCTATTACGGGTGCTCCGAGAGCCTCACTGAGAAACACTGCTATAGGATAAACACGGAGTCCTTTGTACACGACAATGACGGTACTGACCCATCAGAGTAAGTATAGCATCAACACTGAGATGTCTCACCAAGAGGCAAAGATAGGACTCTTACTGAGCCACCCATCCACCTGTACCCACCAAACTGGACTCCACTGGCAGACACACAGTAGGGGACACCCACGCACCTAGGCTTGGAGACACCATATGGCACCTTAACCAGCTGAGCACCGGCAGCAGTGTCTCCCTTTGACCACCCACTGTGTGTGATACTTGACATAGTTATTCCCTGTGAAAACCCTTTTCTGTCTGCCCCAAGCAGACATCAGGCCCTTCCAGTCCCAAATACCCCGTATACACACTTCCATCAGAGAGAGAAACTCCCCAATGAACTGGATGTTTCTAAACTGGCAGGCAGAAGCTCAACTGTTTGATCCAAGATAACAAATAACAATGACTAATGACAATAATCAAATCCACATTGTTGGGCTTCCCTGGTGGTGCAGTGGTTGAGAGTCTGCCTGCCAATGCAGGGGACACAGGTTCGGGCCCTGGTCTGGGAGGATCCCGCGTGCCGCATAGCGATTAGGCCCCTGAGCCACGGCTACTGAGCCTGCGCGTCTGGAGCCTGTGCCCCGCAACAAGAGAGGCCACGGTGGTGAGAGGCCCGCGCACCGCGATGAGGAGTGGCCCCCGCTTGCCGCAACTAGAGAAAGCCCTCGCACAGAAACGAAGACCCAACATAGCCAAAACTAAATAAATAAATAAATTTAAAAAAATTTTTTTAAAAAGCTACTTCCTTAAAAAATCGAATATTAAGGTCCAAAATATGCAGCTATTTGAGGTTTAAAAAAAAAAAAAAATCCCCATTGTCAAGACACTTATGAAAATGAACCAATTTGCAACAGTGTAACACCCAACCCAGTGGCTTTCTACTTTCGCTACAACAATGTTGTATTAAAACAAACTGGGTCGTTTATTTCAGTAAGACATTTATTAATGCAACGCAATTACCCAATCTCAAACACCCAAGCATATTACTGCCAACATTACACTTTCAAATCATTTCATTTAATTAAGGTTACATGGAAGCTGAGTGGATGCTTATGAATAATGTACATTAGAGCCCTTTCCCATCACCAGGATTTAATAGTTGTTTCCCGAAGAGATTGTTTCAGCTGTGCCTCTAGCCCCCTGCCCCCACTACCAACACTGCTGAATGTAAGGAGGCACTTTCTAAAGTTCCCATCCACTCTCTCCAAAAAATATCTGCTCACAACCTCTGTGGTCAGCATTGTTCTAAGTACTGGGCATAGAACAGTGAACAAAACAGACAAAAGCCCCTGCCCTCAGGAAGCTTACCATTCTAAAGCCATTTCAAGCACTGCTTTGACATAAAACCAGAAGCCTGATCTCTCCCAAGAGTCACTGATGCCTCCCTGCTGCTGCTGTAACAAATTTTGCCAACTTTACTGCAAGGCTCACCATGATTTGGAGGCAGACAACTACATTTTACATTTGTGCTAAAGATTAGGGACAAATGAACTTCAGAGAAAAAGCTCATCACGGGGCTATGGAACACTTGCTGCTCTGATATGGTTTAATTATTCAAGCCAGAGAGCTGCTATTTCCTTTTCTTTATGTCTGAACATCAAGTGTGGCCTCATAATTATCAGGTTCAGATAGGAAATTGCAACTTGCTTCTGTACATTAAAGAATGTCCAAAAATGCATCGACTACCCAGAGATAGGTGCTGCGGGGCCCATGAAGACTGAAGTCAGTGCAGGGGTTTATCACGGCAGACTTCATCGGGGAGCGCCTTCTAAATGCCCCTCTTCCCCACTCTCCTGCCTGGCTTTCATTATCATCCTGGCTGAGAGCAACTCAGGCTGCTGTTCTTATCTCCCAGGCATCTCAAATGCTATTTTTCTTTAAGTACATGGCAGTTTAGCTTTTGTCCAAAGCCTTAAGAGCTGCTACACCAAAGGAAAAAAGAGAACACACAATTAACTCATTTTATCGATTTCCCAAGCTAAGTCCTGAGACTGAACAAATGAGATCAGATTGCAAAAGATTAAACTTCCATCTCACAGCCCCATTTATAGCATTAAAATCTATCTGCCACCTGAGCTTGATTTCGTGGTCTTTGCCTCCTCTCTTTAAAGCACCCAGCACACCAGGTTGAGGTTGTTACTTCATTTGGTCCTATGAAGCAAGCAGTGGCAATTATCACCATTTTACAGATGAATAAACTGAGGCACAGGTATAAGGAAAAGGTGGTAGAATTTGGGTTTTTAAAGCATGTTATTCTAATACTGAATTTATGCTACAAAAATTTGGAGAATGCACAGAAGTCAAGTCACAGCTGCCCAAAGAAAGAAAGAGAAAGGAAGCCCATGTCTCACAGAGGGCCAAGCCTTCAGCTACTGGACTCCTACGAGGCTTTTGCCCACTCTCCGATCACTCTCCCCAAGCAGGCCTGCTGTCCCACATACTGACAGAGGGGAAGGGACAGCTGGCATCAGAAAAGAGGAAGGCAAAAGTGCCAACTGCCATCTCTTATAGATGGGCACCCACACCTACAGAATCCATTTCTATGGGGGGGGGGGGTCTGTCTTCCCGAAAACCTCAGCAGAAGGCACTACATTAAGACCAAAAAAAAAAAAAAAAGACATGTTCAGTAAGAATGAGTGGCAATTGCTGTCATTCAGTCCAAGAAACAGTCATTGCCACTTGTTCCATGAGCACAAACCAGCGAGGCAGGAGGAAGGCAAAAGAAGAGTGGGAGATGCAGACCTTCCTCCACCATGAAGTCCAGGGCAGTGCAGGGCCACAGCTCAGCCCTGGGAACAAACCTGTGGACCAGCACGCGAGCCCCCTCCCAAGCCCAGCCCAGCTCAGGGGCTCAGCGCAGGCCACGCTCTGAAGGGAGCAGACCTGATGTCAAGGCCTCGCACTGCCCTTTCCCACCCGTTTGATTCTGGGTGGGCTATGGGCCCCCAAGGCCCAGATTCTGCATTTGTGAGCCAGGGATACTCGTCTCCTGGAGTACCGCCCTCACAGGGTGATCACAAGGATTAAAAAACGTTTAAAGCAATTACCATAAAGCCTAACTGAGCATATGCTTTATGTGTGTTAACTACTATGATTACTAAATTCAAGGTAAGACTCTAGATGATTTAGACCTTCTCAAACTATCCCTAGTGAAGGACCATGTATTAAATTTCCAAACTATCATACTGATGTTTTTGGAAAATAATGATAAAAATGAATCACCAGAAAAATCACATGCTTGAACGTCACAGCAACGCTGACTTGCCTAATACTTCTCAGGCACCTTCCAAAGTTGCACTAACTCGTCCAGGTCACCAAGATACCACTTAGGAAGGCTCATCATGTGACAGGTACCCAAACAATACTCAAAGAGCCCAGAGGGGCAGCCAGGTTTCTGAGGGCAGCTGGCTTCTAATTAAGGGGTAACTGAGGCCTGGGGGAGAATCAGGTTTATGTAATAAAGTTACATAACCCACTCCCAATTCAGACATTTGTCCAAGCTGGACAAGCATGTTCAAGTGTCAGCTGACTCCTTCAGAAGCCTCCACTCACACTGCCCTAGAGGGAACTTGGCAAAGAGCTGAAGGACCAAAGCAGGAATAAGAGCTCATCCTTCTTGAGGGATCAGTGTCACCACATCTGGGAGCAAAAATGTGATGATAATCAAGGCTGGGAGGTGCCAGGGCGACCAGCAGTGTCGGCACTACTTCAACAGCTGGAGCATGTGGCCACCTCCTCAGTGAAGCCCATGCAGTGCTTTCAGAGATCTACGGATAAATATCAATAGAACCTTCCTTCGGAGAAGATCTACATGGTTTACCTGCCTGCCCCCTTTCCTCACCCAGGAGGCTCCTCGTTGCTCCACAGGGCATTTGAAAATCACAGATATGGGGGGGAAAAAAGGACTAAAAGCCAGAAGACCCAGGTTCTACTCTGGACTCTACCACTAACAGGTTGTTTGATCTCGTACAAGTCGCTTTCCTGCTCTGAGCCTCAGTTTCCTCACCAGTACAGAAGGGGAACAAAGGCGATGTCACTGTCAGGACCCCTTCGGACTCCATGATTTGCAGGCGCTACACCTCAGTGAGCACTTACCTGTCATTTACACCTGACTCCACACCAGCACCTCTGTCCTCTGCTCCACCATACCTGTCCTACGAGTGACAACAGCTCTCCACTGACCCTGAGGTGGGGTGACAGCCTAGACTGCTCATTGCAGTCTACCCTCTCCCCCTCAGGCCTTTCCCCCTCAATCCTCACAATGCTCAGACAGGAGCGGGCCCTTGGCTAATCTTCAAAAGATGTCTGTGGAATTGAGTCTTAAGGCTAGACTCAACTAGCCTTACGTAAGGGAGGCTGACAGTTATGTCACCTCTTTCTTTCAAAGAGAACGTCTATTCCCATTTTATCAAGTATGTATTGAGTACCTACCATGGCCATGCCCTGTGCCAGGCTCTAGAAAGACCACAGCAGAAAAACATTGTCCCTGTCCTCACAGACCTGACAGTTTACCGCTGAAGCCTAGTCATCAGTCTGGCTTCAAAATCTTACAGAACATTCTAGAACTACTAAATAACCTACTCCAATATTTAAATCACCATTATCAGATATCTGTTCCTGTAACATGTTGGGGGATTTTTAGGAGCAGTGAATAGATTTTCTGGTGAGGATTCTGCATGGGTATACAAGGGTGAGTCAACGTGTAATGTTTTAGGGGCGTTGTTTCCTTTTTAAAGATAACTATTAGCTGATCCCCGTCTACTCTGGAAAAAAAAAAAACAGGCTTGGAATGTTTCCAGCTACAACTAATCAGAGATGACAAAAGGAAGAAATAATGCAACATCATTACTCCTTCCATGTCCCACCCAGACCCTGCCCAGCTTCCCCATGTCTCCAGGACTTAGACACTGAATTAAAATATAGGGATTTCTAATAAGTGTGATAATGTTTTCCTAGATGATTCAGAATGGGTCAAACAAATTTAATTAACAAAAATTGGAAGTCTAGGACAGAATCCTAAGAATAATCATATCACATTCCTGTGGTCCTAAGAGACCAAAGTTCTCAGCTACAGGACATACAACAATTGGTATCACTCCACGAAAGATGGGGCTACTTTTCTTTCACTAGCAATCCCCCAGTAACACGTGGAGAGATATGTCCCCATAACAGCCTTCTCCCTGGTGGCACAGTAGTTAAGAATCCGCCTGCCAATGCAGGGGACATGCGTTCGAGCCCTGGTCTGGGAAGATCCCACATGCTGTGGAGCAACTAAGCCCGTGCACCATAACTACTGAGCCTGCACTCTAGAGCCCGCGTGGCACAACTACTGAGCCCGTGTGCCATAACTACTGAAGCCCGTGCACCTAGAGCCCAAGCTCCAAAACAAGAGAAGCCACCGCGATGAGAAGCCCGCGCACCGCAAGGAAGAGTAGCCCCCGCTCGCTGCAACTACAGAAAGCTCACGCACAGCAAAAAAGACCCAATGCAGCCAAAAATAAATAAATTTTAAAAAAAACCAAAAACACCTTTGCATAAAGCCAGTCTCCAAAGGCCTGGGACGGCACTTCCAGCCCCACTCATGGATCAGGAGCAAGCTTCCATGATCCCTGAGCCCAGTACAAGAAACAGCTCTAGGGACATCAGTTATAAAATCTGAAAACTTTGGACTATATAACTCTACACAGTATACCATCACCCCCTTTCTCCTTGGGAGTCTGGTTTTCTTCCTCTCTAGAACCAAAACCTTATAATCTATAAAATGGGAGAATTAGAATACCTGCTTGCTTCTTAAACGTTCTGAAAAGCCCAGAAAAATGTAAGTGCATGAAGAAAATAGGGCCATTTTGCTCTGTCCGTAGGCCCCGGCATTCCCAGCAGAGCAGGAGACAAACAAAAGCTACACTTGGCAAATGCCCAAGAGCTTCCCAGCTTCAGCTGACGAATGAAATGATTTTGTTACTAAGAACATCCCTTCCTCTTTCAGACCCCTCCCTGCCTTGGACTTGAACCCACAGAATAGGCCCCTCCCTGGCTTATATAATATCCCTACCACGTGGCACGCCATGTGATAACCACTTACTGTACAAAAGGAGCAAAAAACGAGTGCTGGGCCGTCCCATCTCCTCCCCACAACTGTGCTCCTGCACTGCCAGGTTCCATGTGGAGACGAAAGAAAGAAAAGGATAATGGACTTCAGCAATGACTGCAATACGTTACCACAGGCTTAATGAAAATGGCCTTTTTATTACCACCTCAGCCTCCTACGCTCAATGCAATCAAGAAAATGTTTGTCAAATGATTCCAACTCCGTAGGACACAACCAACTTTTTTTCCCTAAACCCTGAGACCAGCTAGGATGCCCAGTTGTCCCAGTTTGTCTGGGACTTTCCCAGTTCAGCGTGTCTGGGGAAATCCCCTCCGTCTCAGGCAAAACAGGACAGGTGGTCACCCTGAGACCAGCAGATCCTAGGCTGCTGCTACAGAAAAACAAATATGTAGGTAGGACCACATGTTTCCATCTGAATCCCAATAACACAGCCTCAAGACAGGGTCATCACAGCCCTTAGCAACTTCAAGTGTCTCTCTGGTGACGAGCGCTCAACTACTAAGAGCTGAGAGCCTAGACGAGTGCCAGGATTTCAGAGTCTCCTGGAGGGCTTGATAAAACACACTAACCCCCAGAGATTCTGGTCCATAGATCTGGCCTGGGACCCATGCATGTGCATTTCTAACGAACTCCCAGGTGCCACTGAGGTTGCTGGTCACAGACCATACTAGGAAGAGGAATGGCCTGGGCTGCAGCTCATCTGTTAACTCCCTGACAAAGCTTGAGTCAGCTATGGACCTTCCTGGGAAGCCACTGACCTTCCTGGGCTTGTTTCTTCATCTATAAGTATGCATGACCCCTACAAGTATATGTGACCCCTAAGTGCTCCTCAAATGCTGTGTTTCTCTCACTTTAGCACAAAAAATCACCTGGAAGGCTTGTTGAAACAGATTCCGGGATCCCCTCTACTTACTGGTTCAACAGGTCTGAGGTGGGCCCAGGAAGCTGGATTCTACGAAGCTCACGGGTGATGGTGATTCTGCTGAGGGGACCACTTTGAGGAGCGCTGTTCTCCAACATACAAGAGGCCCTTGGGCCGTACTTATGCCAGTTGTGAACATACAGCCAAGTAGCAATTACCCTATGGGCTTTCACATCGTTCAGCTTTAAGTTTTTTTAATCCTCAACAAATTCTATTTTCTCCTTACTCATTACACCAACAGCTGCATTCCATCTCCCTAAACGTTTTATATGTGGATTCACAGATTGCTGTCGCTGCAGATACAGTAATCTCATGGGCTACAGAAGTTTTCTGCTCAATGGTCCGCCCAGTTCCCGTGACAGGGTCACAGAGAAACTCAGGCGGAAAGGACAATCTCTTCACTCTAAAGATGAGAAAGACCCAGAGATGCAGTGGCTTGCCCCAAGGCCCAGAGTCAGCGAGCAGCAAGAATGAGTCCTCTTGATCTCCAGATAAAACATTTATACACATCTTCCTTTCCCCCCTAAGGGAGGGGGTATTAAAGGGAAAAAAACCCACCAATATCAATCAGCCTGCTTAAGTCAGGCCCATCACTGAGCTCCACTTCTGATCTTTTTCAATTACTTCTCCCAGGGCTTCTTATAAAATTCTAAAAGAAAATAGGATTAGCTAGACAGGATCTTGCCAATGAAAGCAAAAATCTTTACTTTGCTTTGGATGCCTTCTAATAGGTAGAAATATTTTTAATGAGCTAGTTGACTAGACCCTTCTCATAGCTCTGAAGATGAATGTTGGGTTCGCCAAAAACATAATTCTTAAAATATCTAGCTTCTAGCACACAGGGCCTTCAAAAAGGTATAAATGAGAAACACCACTGTGTACTCCACAAACAATACTGTGCATGTGTATACATTTGCTAAATTTCTTAAATATTTAAGCTATTCACTTCTACTTTGATGATGGAGAGAAGGAACAAAGGCTCATCGAGCATTGCTTTGCAGTTTACTTTCCTTCTGGAGACAGAGCAGGACGTCCGAAACTGGTCAGCTTCCCGACCTTCACAGTCAGCATTCTTCTGGAGGCTTGAAGGCTGGGTCTGCTTGAGGCAGGCCTCATACACAGTCCATGCCCCAAAGATCACACAGCTTCCTACCCGGAAACAATCTTAACTCCATCAAGAAGCAAGAGCTTTTCTAGGTTTCTGGAGTCTGTTTCCTGAAACCCTTCCCAGACTCACTAAAAGACGAAACGGAAGAAGACGGGGGGCAGGAAAGAGACCCCTCACTTCTCGGGGCAACATGAGTCTGTTGCTGGGACCCACAGAATCCTCATGAGGTCCCAATGGGTCACGTCCTAAGGAAGCACTCCTGGAAAGTGGAGCATTGTTCCACCTGCCCCACCCTTTTCACCCAGTGTGCTCTGCTCCCGGATCCAGCCCAGGCCCTCCTCTAAGTAGGCTGCCTGGCCGTAAGCAGGTCACTTCACATGTGAGCCTTCATTTCTTCACATGTGAGACAGAGATAATCCCTGCTTGGCTGGGGGTTGGAGGATGCTTTGTGCCAGGGTAAGGGGCTGCCTCTGCTTTCGGGCGAGTCCACCTACTAGCTGATACCTTGAGGTTGGTCCACCTTCACAAGAGTAGCTGAGGGGGACCTTCAAGATGGCAGAGCAGTAAGACGTGGAGATCACCTTCCTCCCCACAAATACATCAGAAATACATCTACACGTGGAACAACTCCTACAGAACATGTACTGAACACTGGCAGAAGACCTCAGACTTCCCAAAAGGCAAGAAACTCCCCACGTGCCTGGGTAGGGCAAAAGAAAAAAGAAAAAACAGACAAAAGAATAGGGATGGGACCTGCACCTCTGGGAGAGAGCTGTGAAGGAGGAAAGGTTTCCACACACTAGGAAGCCCCTTCACTGGCAGAGACAGGGGGTTGGGTGGGGGGAAGCTTTGGAGCCACAGAGGAGAGCGCAGCAACAGGGGTGCAGAGGACAAAGCAGAGAGATTCCTGCACAGAGGATCGGTGCCGACCAGCACTCACCAGCCCGAGAGGCTTGTCTGCTCCCCCGCCGGGGCAGGCAGGGGCTGGGAGCTGAGACTCGGGCTTCAGAGGTCGGATGCCAGGGAGAGGACTGGGGTTGGCTGCGTGAACACAGCCTGAAGGGGCTAGTGCGCCACAGCTAGCCGGGAGGGAGTCCAGGAAAAAGTCTGGAACTGCCTAAGAGGCAAGAGACCACTGTTTCGGGGTGCATGAGGAGAGAGGATTCCTTCCCCGTGTGCCCACAGAAGGCAGAGCACCGTCTAAGCAAGCTCCAGAGACGGGCGCGAGCCGCGGCTATCAGCACGGACACCAGAGACGGGCATGAAATGCTAAGGCTGCTGCTGCCGCCACCAAGAAGCCTGTGTGCAAGCACAGGTCACTATCCACACCTCCCCTCCCGGGAGACTGTGCAGCCCGCCACTGCCAGGGTCCCGTGATCCAGGGACAACTTCCCCAGGGACAACTTCCCCAGGGACAACTTCCCCAGGGGAACACATGGCGCACCTCAGGCTGTTGCAACGTCACGCTGGCCTCTGCCGCCGCAGGGTCGCCCTGCATTCCAACTATAACTACCGTATCCCCAACCGGCATGAATGAGCAAGAGCCCCGTTGTCAGCCGCTGCTTTAACCCCCTCCTGTCTCGGTGGGGAACAGATGCCTGAGGGCAACCTACACGCAGAGGCGGTGACAAATCCAAAGCTGAACCCCAGGAGCTGTGCGAACAAAGAAGAGAAAGGGAAATTTCTCCCAGCAGCCTCAGGAGCAGCGGATTAAATCCCCAAAATCAACTCGATGAACGCTGCACCTGTGGAATACCTAAATAGACAACGAATCATCCCAAAACTGAGGCAGTGGACTTTGGTAGCAACTGTAGACTTGGGGTTTTCTGTCTGCAGCTAACTTGTTTCTGATTTTTACGTTTATCTTAGTATAATTTTTAGCACTTGTTATCATTGCTGGACTTGTTTATTGGTTTGGTTGCTCTCTTCTTTTCTTTAATATTATTATTACTATTTAAATTTGTTTATTTTAATACTTTTAAAATTTATTTTAATAATATTATTTTATTCATTTTTTAAATTTATTATTTATTTTCTTTCATTTTTTCTCCCTTTTCTTCTGAGCCATGTGGCTGATAGGGTCTTAGTATCCCGGCCCGGTGTCAGGCCTGAGCCTCTGAGGTGGGAGAGCCAAGTTCAGGACACTGGACCACCAGAGACCTCCCGGCACCACGTAATATCAATCGGTGAGCGCCCTCCCAGAGACCTCCGTCTCAATGCTAAGACCCAGCTCCACCCAATGGCCAGCAAGCTCCAGTGCTGTACACCCTATGCCAAACAACTAGCAAGGCAGGAACACAACCCCACCCATTAGCAGAGAGGCTGCCTAAAGTCATATTAAGTTCACAGACACCCCAAAACACACCACTGGACGTGCCCCTGCCCACCAGAAAGACAAGATCCAGCCCCACCCACCAGAACACAGGCACCAGTCCCCTCCACCAGGAAGCCTACACAAGCCACTGAACCAACCTCACCCACTGGGGGCAGACACCCAAAACAACGGGAACTACGAACTTGCAGCCTGTGAAAAGGAGACCCCAAACACAGTAAGTTAGGCAAAACGAGAAGATAAAGAAATATGCAGCAGATGAAGGAGCAAGGAAAAAACCCACCAAACCAAACAAATAAAGAGGAAATAGGCAGTCGACCTAAAAAAGAATTCAGAGTAATCATAGTAAAGATATCGAAAATCTTGGAAAAAGAATGGAGAAAATACAAGAAATGTTTAACAAGGACCTAGAAGAACTAAAGAGCAAACAAACAATGATGAACAACACAATAATTGAAATTAAAAACTCTCTAGAAGGAATCAATAGCAGAATAACTGAGTCAGAAGAACGGGTAAGTGACCTGGAAGATAAAATACTGGAAATAACTACCACAGAGCAGAATAAAGAAAAAAGAATGAAAAGAATTGAGGCCAGTCTCAGAGATCTCTGGGACAACATTAAACGCACCAACATTCGAATTATAGGGGTCCCAGAAGGAGAAGAGAAAAAGAAAGGGTCTGAGAAAATATCTGAAGAGGTTATAGCTGAAAACTTCCCTAACATGGGAAAGGAAACAGACAATCAAGTCCAGGAAGCACAGAGAGTCCCATACAGGATAAATCCAAGGAGAAACACACCAAGACACACATTAATCAAACTATCAAAAATCAAACAAAAGAAAAAATATGAAAAGCAGCAAGGGAAAAACAACAAATAACATACAAGGGAATCCCCATAAGGTTAACAGCTGATCTTTCAGCAGAAACTCTGCAAGCCAGAAGGGAGTGGCAAGACATATTTAAAGTGATGAAAGGGAAAAAGCTACAACCAAGATTACTCTATCAAGCAAGGATCTCATTCAGATTCGACAGAGAAATTAAAACCTTTACAGACAAGCAAAAATTAAGAGAATTCAGCACCACCAAACCAGCTTTAAAACAAATGCTAAAGGAACTTCTCTAGGCAGAAAACACAAGAGAAGGAAAAGACCTACAATAACAAACCCAAAACAATTAAGAAAATGGTAACAGGAACATACATATCTATAACTACCTTAAATGTAAATGGATTAAATGCTCCAATGAAAAGACATAACATAGACTGGCTGAATGGATACCAAAACAAGACCCATATATATGCTGTCTACAAGACACCCACTTCAGACCTAGGGACACATACAGACTGAAAGTGATGGGACGGAAGAAGATATTCCATGCAAATGGAAATCAAAAGAAAGCTAGAGTAGCAATTCTCATATCAGACAAAATAGACTTTAAAGACTGTTACAAGAAACAAAGAAGGACACTACATAATGATCAAGGGATCAATCCAAGAAGAAGATATAACAACTGTAAATATTTATGCACCCAACATAGGAGCACCCCAATACATAAGGCAAATACTAACAGCCATAAAAGGGGAAATCGACAGTAACACAATCATAGTAGGGGACTTTAACACCTCACTTTCACCAATGGACAGATCATCCAAAATGAAAATAAATAAGCAAACACAAACTTTAAATGATACATTAAACAAGATGGATTTAATTGATATTTACAGGACATTCCATCCAAAAATAACAGAATACACTTTCTTCCCAAGTGCTCATGGAACATTCCCAGGATAGATCATATCTTAGGTCACAAATCAAGCCTTGGTATATTTAAGAAAACTGAAATTGTATCAAGTATCTTTTCCAACCACAACACTATGAGACTAGATGTCAATTACAGGAAAAAAACTGTAAAAAATACAAACACATGGAAGCTACACAATACACTACTTAATAACCAAGAGATGACTGAAGAAATCAAAGAGGAAATTAAAAACTACCTAGAAACAAATGGACAATGAAAACACGACAACCCAAAACCTATGGGATGCAGCAAAAGCAGTTCTAAGAGGGAATTTTATAGCAATACAATCCTACCTCAAGAAAGAAGAAAAATCTCAAATAAACAACCTAAACTTACACCTAAAGCAATTAGAGAAAAAAGAAAAAAAAAAACCCAAAGTTAGCAGAAAGAAAGAAATCATAAAGATCAGATCAGAAATAAATGAAAAAGAAATGAAGGAAACGATACCAAAGATCAATAAAACTAAAAGCTGGTTCTTTGTGAAGATAAACAAAATTGATAAACCATTAGCCAGACTCATCAAGAAAACAAGGGAGAAGACTCAAATCAACAGAATTAGAAATGAAAAAGGAGAAGTAACAACTGACACTGCAGAAATACAAAGGATCATGAGAGATTACTACAAGCAACTCTATGCCAATAAAATGGACAACCTGGAAGAAATGGACAAATTCTTAGAAAAGCACAACCTTCCAAGACTGAACCAGGAAGAATTAGAAAATATAAACAGACCTATCACAAGTAATGAAATTGAAACTGTAATTAAAAATCTTCCAACAAACAAAAGCCCAGGACCAGATGGCTTCACAGGCAAATTCTATCAAACATTTAGAGAAGAGCTAACACCTATCCTTCTCAAACTCTTCCAAAATATAGCAGAGGGAGGAACACCCCCAAACTCATTCTATGAGGCCACCATCACCCTCATACCAAAACCAGACAAAGATGTCACAAAGAAAGAAAACTACAGGCCAATATCACTGATGAACATAGATGCAAAAATCCTCAACAAAATACTAGCAAACAGAATCCAACAGCCCATTAAAAGGATCATACACCATGATCAAGTGGGGTTTATCCCAGCAACGCAAGGATTCTTCAATATATGCAAATCAATGTGATACACCATATTAACAAACTGAAGGAGAAAAACCATATGATAATCTCAATAGGTGCAGAAAAAGCTTTCGACAAAATTCAACACCAATTTATGATAAAAACCCTCCAGAAAGTAGGCAAAGAGGGAACTTACCTCAACATAATAAAGGCCATGTATGACACACCCACAGCCAACATCATTCTCAATGGTGAAAAACGGAAACCATTTCCTCTAAGATCAGGAACAAGACAAGGTTGCCCACTCGCACCACTATTATTCAACATAATTTTGGAAGTTTTCACCACAGCAGTCAGAGAAGAAAAAGAAATAAAAGGAATTCAAATCGGAAAACAAGAAGTAAAACTGTCACTGTTTGCAAATGACATGATACTATACATAGAGAATCCTAAAGATGCTACCAGAGAACTACTAGAGGTAATCAATGAATTTGGTAGAGTAGCAGGATACAAAATTAATGCACAGAAATCTCTTGCATTCCTATACACTAATGATGAAAAATCTGAAAGAGAAATTATGGAAACACTCCCATTTACCACTGCACCAAAAAGAATAAAATACCTAGGAATAAACCTACCTAAGGAGGCAAAAGACCTGTATGCAGAAAAGTATAAGACACTGATGAAAGAAATTAAAGATGATACCAACAGATGGAGAGATATACCATGTTCTTGGATTGGAAGAATCAACATTGTGAAAATGACTCTACTACCCAAAGCAATCTACAAATTCAATGCAATCCCTATCAAACTACCAATGGCATTTTTCACAGAACTAAAACAAAAAATTTCACAATTTGTATGGAAACACAAAAGACCCCGAATAGCCAAAGCAATCTTGAGGAAAAAACGGAGCTGGAGGAATCAGGCTCCTGGACTTCAGACTATACTACAAAGCTACAGTAATCAAGACAGTATAGTACTGGCACAAAAACAGAAATATAGATCAATGGAACAAAGTCCAGACATAAACCCATGCACATATGGTCACCTTATCTTTGATAAAGGAGGCAAGAATATACAGTGGAGAAAAGACAGCCCCTTCAATAAGTGGTGCTGGGAAAACTGGACAGCTACATGGAAAAGAATGAAATTAGAACACTCTCTAACACCATACACAAAAATAAACTCAAAATGGATTAAAGACCTAAATGTAAGGCCAGACACTATAAAATTCTTAGAGGAAAACATAGGCAGAACACTCTATGACATAAATCACAGCAAGATCCTTTTTGACCCACCTCCTAGAGAAATGGAAATAAAAACAAAAAGAAACAAATGGGACCTAATGAAACTTAAAAGCTTTTGCACAGCAAAGGAAACCATAAACAAGACGAAAAGACAACCCTGTGAATGGGAGAAAATATCTGCAAACGAAGCAACTGACAAACAAAGCAACTGACAAAGGATTAATCTCCAAAATATACAAGCAGCTCAATATCAAAAAACAAACAACCCAATCCAAAAATGGGCTGAAGACCTAAATAGACATTTCTCCAAAGAAGATATACAGATTGCCAACAAACGCATGAAAGAATGCTCAACATCATTAATCATTAGAGAAATGCAAATCAAAACTACAGTGAGGTATCACCTCACACCAGTCAGAATGGCCATCATCAAAAAATCTACAAACAATAAATGCTGGAGAGGGTGTGAAGAAAAGGGAACACTCTTGCACTGTTGGTGGGAATGTAAATTGATACAGCCATTATGGAGAATAGTATGGAGGTTCCTTAGAAACTAAAAATAGAACTACCATATGACCCAGCAATCCCACTACTGGGCATATACCCTGAGAAAACCATAATTCAAAAAGAGTCAAAAAAAAAAAAAAAAAAAGAGTCATGTACCACAGTGTTTATTGCAGCTGTATTTACAATAGCCAGGACATGGAAGCAACCTAAGTGTCCATCGACAGATGAATGGATAAAGAAGATGTGGCACATATATACAATGGAATATTACTCAGCCATAAAAAGAAACAAAATTGAGTTATTTGTAGTGAGGTGGATGGACCTAGAGTCTGTCATGCAGAGTGAAGTAAGTCAGAAAGAGATAAACAAATACCGTACGCTAACACATATATAAGGAATCTAAAAAAAGAAAAAAAAATGGTTCTGATGAACCTAGGGGCAGGGCAGGAATAAAGATGCAGACGTAGAGAATGGACTTGAGGATACAGGGAGGAGGAAGGTAAGCTGGGATGAAGTGAGAGTAGCACTGACATATAATACACTACCAAATGTAAAATAGCTAGTGGGAAGCAGCTGCATAGCACCGGGAGATCAGCTCGGTGCTTTGTGACCACCTAGAGGGGTGGGATAGGGAACGTGGGAGGGAGACGCAAGAGGGAGGGGATATGGGGATATATGTAGACATATAGTTGATTCACTTTGTTATACAGCAGAAACTAACAACACTGTAAAGCAATTATACTCCAATAAAGATGATTTAAAAAAAAAAAAAAAAGAATAGTTTATGAGCACTGCTACTTCCGGAGTAGCTAGCAGATGGTGACACTTACCCACGCTCTGCTTTACGAGTTTTAGGAACTTCTAGGCCAGACTCAGCAACTGAGGATCTCTTGCTGTCCACCTCTGACCTGCCCTCCAGCCCAAAAGCCAGCCAGTGCAGCAACTCACTGGCAATTTAGCTGTGTGTTCTCTTCTCTAGGCCTCTGCATACACCACTCCCCATACCTGAAATGCTTTCCCTTCTCCCCAGGGGCTTTTCAAATTCCTCTAGGCCTAGTTTGGGTCCCCACTCTGCAAAGCCTTTCTGTTCTGAGAGTTCTTTCCCTTTCCCTCCCTGCAGGTGCCTTCATGAAGCCCCCTCTGAACTCTCCCAGTGGCACTGTCAGCCCCCACTGTGTGTGCCCAGTATGCACCCCTAGTGTACCTGTACGGTCTGTGGTTTGCAGTTTGTATCTCCGTCCCCCCTTCTAGATGTATGAGCATCCTGAGGCCTCACTTATTTCTTCACCCCCAGTGTCAATCACCAAAGTGGTTTAATAAACCTTGTTAGAATACACGAACTATCTCTATACGTAAGATAATTCAGTTACGGTATCAATGACCTTTTTAAGTAAATTCCCAATGCTGGTCTGTCTCACACTAAACAAACAATATGTGAAAATCAGATTTACCTAAAAGATACATCCAAAGGGTTATGTACAACAGGATTCACCAGAGGACTCTTTTTTTAAACATCATCAGGTTCCTGTGCATTTATAATAGGATTCAGTCTGATTTATTTTTTCAGGAACTTGCACTCAATTTAATTCAGCCAACATTTACTGAGAACCAGCTATCACCTAATGGAAGTTGTTCTTCAGAACTGACTGTAGCTGGGGCTTGCCCTGTGTGTGTCCTCATCCTCGTCATTCCATGTAATTACAAAGTCTCTACTTAACAGAGTCCCTGAGGCAAGAAAGAAACCCTGTAGCCCCACAAACACAAGCAGGCACTCTCTTCAGGAGCCTCCAGCCCAGGGACACACCAGCACCTGAGGCCGCAACTCATGAATATATCAGATACCGCAGACTCCCAGGACCCCAAACAAGCACCAACATCAGTCCTTTTTGATCACAGACTGTAAAGACTTTGCTTTTCATTAAAATATTTCAAATGGACACCATCTTTAGTTTCTTTTCCCTGCTCCCAAGATTCAAACTCCCCATGGAAAGAGCATGAACTCTTGGGGGGTTTTAGAGTCAGATGGGCAGCCCTGAATTGAACCTCAAAGCTGCTACTTAGCAGCTATGCAACCTTAGACACATAAGTTAGCTTCTCTAGGCCTCTGCTTCCTTACATGAAAAAAAAGGGTGATTTGAGAACTAAACAGTGTGCAGAAAGCACTAGAATACTGGTACAGAGAAGGCATTCACTCCATGGCAATTTTCATCACCAAATCACATGTCTCCTGATCACACAATTCACTCCTTGCAGGAAGTCTGCCTTGAGAGAAGTAAAAATATGGTTCTTCCTTGTGTTGCTTATTTTAAAAACAGAGCCCTAAAATGCAAGTCAATTCCACAATAAAATACCACTTTGCATCCACTATGATGTCTAGAATTTTTTAAAAAATAGAAAATAAACAAGTGTTGGCAAAGATGTGGAGAAATAAGAATCCTCATATATTGCGGACTCAAATGTAAAATGGTGCACCTGCTGTGGAAAATGGTTTGGTGTTGACTGAAGAACCTGAACACAGAAATACCACATGATCCAGCAATTCCACTCCTAGGCACATACCCAAGAGAACTGACAACACGTACTCAAATTCTCTTCCACAAATGTTCACAGCAGCATTGTGTGTGCACAATGGCCTAAATGGTGGAAACAACCCAAATGTCTATCAGGTGAGGAAGAGATAAACAAAATGTGGTAGATCCATACAGTAGACTATTATTCAGCCATAAAAAGAAATGAAGTTCTGACACCTGCTACAATGCAAGGGACCTGGAAAATGTTATGCTTTGTGAAAGAGGCTAGACACGAAAGGTCATATATCATATGATTCCATTTATATGAAATATCCAGCATAAGCAAATCCATAGAAACAGAAAGCAGATTTGTGGTTGCCAGGGCTAGTGGAAGGGAGAAATGGGTACATGATCTCCTTCACAAGTGATGGAAACATTCTGGAAGCAGACAGAGGTGGTAGTTGCCCAACATTGTGAACGTACTGAATGCCACTGAATTGGATACTTTAAAATGGTCACCAGTATATTATGTAAATTTCACCTCAGTAAATTTTTTTAAAGCCTCTATAAGAAGATAAAAAAATTTCTATTTTCAAATAGTAGGATGTAAATGTGTCCCTGCTTCTTCAGGCATTTCTCAAATACCTAGTGGCAGCCTGCTGTGTGCCAGGCACTGGGCTCAATACTGATCCCTGCCCTCATGTATCTCATCACCTTGTGGACCGTTTGTATCATTAAATAGGGTTTTTTTTGTGCCTATACACAACACACAGACATAAGCCATGCGCAGAATATAATGTGGTTTTCTTCCCATTCAAGCTCAGTCAGTCATTTGAGTAACTGGCCCGTGAACTGTGTATATATAAATAAGACCACTTCCACCATAGCATGTTACTTGCGCTTTTCGCTCTACTTAGTGAATTTAATTGAATTACCATCTAAAAATTCAGCAAATCCACATTATGACCTGTGATTAGCATGAGATTTCCTTGTATTCTGCAACACTAGATACCCCCTCTGCCTACTTAAACAGGTTTTTGATAACAGAAGTTCTAGCAACCACAATTTTATTCTCAAAGCTTTACAGACTTCACAGTAAAACTGTGAGATTCTTTACAAGTTTTCTGACACACGTGCTAAAACATATTTTCATCAAAATGTGGCTTCTTTAGTTGAACACTCATGCCCACAGGGGAGACTGGATATCTTGTCCCAAGCACCACGGGGCCCCATCCTATGCCCTCAAGACACAGTAGCATTTACATTATGGAAGCCATCACCATGTTCCTTCTTCTGTTTTATTAAAAGGCTTAGGGAAAGTGTGGATGTTTTTCTCACCTCTGTTTTCAAGTGAACATTAAAGAGGAAAAAAAAAAATTCTCTTGAATGATAGGCATACCACAGAACCAGAAAATGCTTTGAAACCAGAAGGAAAGATACATGTATGAACTACAAGGAAGCCCTGTGCAAATCTCCAATCCAGAAGATGCATAAACCTACAAGCCGAGTATCAAACCTTTACCACGGCGTCCTTCCCATCATTTACTCCATATATCACTGTTTGCTTCTGGCACATCCCTCCTGCTGCTTGATCATTTTGAATGGTATATGCTATTTTTTTAAGATAAACTTCAAGTGAACCTATTTCAAGAATGTTATACTATCCTTCTTGATAAACTACAGACATCTAAGTAAGAATGGAGAAGCCCTACTTTAATTTCTCCAGACTAAAAGAGGACAGAGGCAACACGATAAAGCTTAACAAAGAGACCGCAGCACTGGAAACCAGACTCAAATCAAGGACCTGATGAGCAGACAGAACAGGAGCGTTCAGAAACCCAGCCTCCACCCCCAGCCTCCACGGCTCTGAGGTTACAGGGGCCCGACAAAGACATGTCCCTTCTGAACTCCTTCCTGTAGGAACAGGCACCAGGGACGCCTGGCCATGTGGGTGGGGTTGGAGGGGGTCACAAAACTACTTTTACCCCTTTCTCCAAGGGTACGATGCAGTAAACCTTTCTAAATATTAAACTGAAAAGAAACTGCCTGAATTAAGGGATTCATCGAAATAAATGAGGACCCCTAGAGTTTGATTTTTATTTAGCAAATATTTATATTTAGCACTTGCTATGTGCCAGGAACTGTTCTAAGAGCTTTAGAAGTACTAGGTTATTTAATCTTCTAAACAACCCTATGATTATTCAGCATCTAGGTAGATACCCAGAACAATGGAAAGTAGGATTTCAAGCAGATACTTGCACACCAAAGTTTATAGTCGCATTACTCACAATAGCCAAAAGGTGGAAACAAACCAAACGTCCACTGACAGATGAATGGATAAACAGCAAGTGGTCTAATACCTACAATGGAAAATTATCCAAACTTAAAGGAAATTCTAACACATGCTACCACATGGATGAACCTTGAAGATACTACGCTAAGTAAAATAAGCAAGACACTAAAGGACAAATATTGTATACCCCACTCATATGAGGGACCTAGAATAGGCAAATTCCTAGAGAGAAAAAGCAGAATGATGGCCTCCAGGGATGAGGGGAAATGGGAATAGAGAGTTAGTGTTTAAGGGGTGCAGAGTTCCAGTCTGGGAAGATGAAAAGGCTCTGGAGATGGATGGTGGTGATGGTTGCACACAATGTGAATGTAGTTAATGCCACCAAACTCTACCATGAAAAATTATTAAGATATGGTTAAGATGGTAAATTCTGTCATGTGTATCTTACCACGATTAAAACAACTCTACTAGGTAGGCCCGTTACTGTAACGCTCATTTTCGAGATGGGGACCCCCTGTCCACGTGCCACACCGGCCACTAGGGACACAGCAGTAAACACTACAGCCTCGCCCCTCCTGCCCTGACAGAGCCTACCCTCCACTGGGGAGACAGACACCAGTGGTCGTTTAATTACAACTGAGGCGCGGGCCACAAAGGTGAAACCAGAACTCAGAGGGCAAACCACAGGGGAGTCGCGGGGGAGACTGTCCGGGAAGCAGCAGAATCCCAAGTTGTCTGAAACGTCTGTAGCGAATCCAACGTGTCACTCTGGTGACCAACGGCCTTGATGAGAGCTGCTGCACACATTCCTGCTCTCAAATCATACGCGGACCAGGCCTGGCAGGCTCCCGGCAGACGGCGGTCACACACGCAGCGCTGCCAGGACCTGCTCAAGTGAGCCTCAGCACAGCCACAGGGCTCTCGAGCTTCCTTCCGGTGCCCTTCCACACAACCTTACGGCATGCCACAGTGGGTAAGAGACTGCTGTGCCTCCAGCCTTCCTGGTCATAGTCCCAGCCCTGCCACTGTCCCGCTTTGTAACCTTGACCAAGTTATTAAATCTTTCTAGACCTCGGTCGCAAAAATGGGAACATATATACTTCACAGGGCTATGAAATTAAATGAGTTTCCATGTGAGAAGTGTTTTTAAGAACAGTGCTTGTCATATATAAAAATAAAGTTAGCTATCATCATCATCGTTATTACCTTATTCCATCCTCACAAGACCCAAGAGGCAGGTGGGGCAAGACCAGCCCATCTCAAGCTAACAGATGGGAAATGGGGCAGAGAGCAAGTTGCTTGAGACCATGTAGCTGGTTGGAGTCTACTGCTCTCCCCGCCATGCCATGGAATCTACAGCAATCCAAAAGCACATTATGAAAATTTCAAGCATCTCAACAACATGTGGATACCTACTGTATACCAAATACTGGCTACCCCCTTCTCTGACTGCCTGTACGAAAAAAGACTCCAAGTGCTCCAAACCCATCACGGTGGTCCGTAATCCCAGGAGGCAAATTCGGTATCCTTCATTTCATCCATTGGGAAACAAGCATTTGATTGAGCACCTGGCATAGATCCAGCACTCTACCCCATAGGGAAGACAAAAGTGGTAGAACGTAGGTATCTGTCCTTCAAACGTGGTGGAGAAGGCAAGAGATACTCAGAAAAAAATAATTAAAGAACAATGGAGGGGTGGGTGCCATTCATGCTGATCTCTGGTGGAGCCAACAAGAGTAAGAGGAACCCAGCTAGGCTGAGGCGAGTGTCAGCTCACGTAGCCAGGAAAAATGCTGTGGAGCAAGTGGGATTTAAATGAGGCTTCAGGGGTCACGACATGTGACAGTTCATTTTACGTGCCAACTTGACTAGGCCACGTAGTGCCCAGATAGGTGGTCAAACATTATTCTGGTGGTCTGTGAGGGGGTTTCTGGATGAGATTACCATTTGAATTGGTGGACTGAGCAGACTGCCCTCTCTAATGTAGGTGGGCTTCATCCAAGCAGTTGAAGGCCCGAATAGAACAAAAAGGCCAGGTAAGCGAATTTCTCCTGCCTGACCCCCTATGCGCTGTGACATCTGCCCTTCCTTGCCTTCAGACTCAAATCGAAGCATCGGCTCTTCCCACGTCCCAGGTCTGCTGGCTTTTGGACTGGAACATACACCATTGGCTCTCCTGGTTCTCAGGCCTTTGTACTGAGACTGGAACTGCCCATCAGCTCTCCTGGGTCTCCAGAACCCAGCAGATTGTGGGACTACTCAGCCTCCCTAATCACATAAGCCTATTACACACACACACACACACACACACACACACACACACACACACACACACACACATATAAGCCTATTACACACACACACCCTCTACTGATTCTGTGATTCTGTTTCTCTGGAGAACCCAGACTAAATACACTATCATTGGCTTGGCAAAGAGGAAGGGGGAAGAAAGTTTCCAGAAGTCTAAGAAACAGAATGAAAAAAGGCAAGATGGTGGGAACAAATGAACAAGGAAGGACATGACAGAGTAGCTTTGAGGGGGGACAGGGGAAAAACAGAGGAATGAGGACTGTGAGGTAGACCAGGTAACCTGAGGGCAGGTGGTGGATTCTGCATGTGAACCTCCACGCAGGCAGACAGACAGGATGCTGTTATCTTGGGATTCACAAAAACAGCTGAACTTTAGGAAAAGGCATCTTCCATAGATAAGAGTAGCAAAGATTGCAGCAAGGTGGCCACTATATTTGTCCAGGTAGGAGGAGATGTGTGTGTGTGTGTGTGTGTGTGTGAGAGAGAGAGAGAGAGAAGAGAGAGAGGGGGAGAGAGAGAGGGAGGGAGAGAGGGGGAGAGAGAGAGAGAGAGATGGCAGTGTGTAGGGGCAGGCTGACAGGAACTCTCTTACTCCTTTCAAAGCAGGAAGACTCTCACACTCCCTGTGACTTAATCAATAGCTTGGGAGCAGTTCAACTCCCTGCCCAGGTACAAAGGCCAAACAGCCCAGGGAGAAGGCCACCTGCCAGCACCTAATAATCTGAGATCACTTAACACTTCTGAAGTCCCTCGGCCCCTCTGGACCTCAATTTCCATATCTGTGAAATGGAGAACCAAGCTGTTTACCTCAGAGAAGGACTGTGAAGATAAAATGAAAGAACATCACAGCAGGAAGTGGCCCCGTGAGAGGGCAGGCACCAGTGGAAATTGCCCTAGTGTAAAGTCTGATGAAAGCACCAAATCAGCCTGTAGTCCACTGGAAAAGCAGGTTTTTCATTGACAAAACCTGCAGAGAATCGCCCCCATAAAACACACCCGGGGCCTAATTAAAGCCGTGGAAAAACAACTTGCTAAATCTCAGGGATGAGTCACTGCCGCACACCCTTAGCCTCCCCACTACTGCCGGGGATGTCATGTTCAGCTCAGGTGAGATCAGGTGGCAGGGAACACTCAGCCATGTTGAAGGAAACACCCAGGTCTTGCCCTGTGCGGGTGGAGGTGAAGGCTGTTGAGTGGGGACCGGGGCATGGGAGGCTTAGCCAAAGCAGGACACTCTGGAGGAGGCAAGGACCGCGTCAAACAATTCCTGCAACTGATGCTTGAAACCCCATAGTCACAAACCCATAACAGCAGTCACCCCACAAACTCAGGGCAACCCCTTCCCTCCAGGGAACTCTATCATGGGCAAGATTCTGCCTGTGTTAAGTCTCTGTCATGCACAACCCCTGTAACAAAGAGACCATAAATGCTCCATGCCTGAACATGAAAGGGAACCGGAAATATCAAACTCCGATAAAGCAGCAAGCTCAAATCACTGGAGCTGTCATCCTGCATTCGACTTGAGGGCAAGCGGACAAATGATCCATGAGCAAGTTAATACTGGAGCTGTAATAGTAACAGCTACACTCCGAGAGCTTACCATGTGTCTGGTCCTGTTTCCTAGTGCCTTCCACACAGTAACTCCTTTCATTCTCGCAGCCCTAGAAGGTATCATCTCCATTTTGCACATGAGGAAACCGAAGCTTGAAGAGGTGAAGTAAGTTGCCCAGGGTCACTAGTAAGAAATGGAGCTGGGATTCAAACCCACGCAACAGTCTGTCTCCCACATCTGTGCTCTTTAGAAAGTGCTGAAGTACAACCTAATATTCTCTACCTTCCATTTCTAAGGGGCAAAAAACAGGGCTAATACTACAGGAACCTCTGCCCAACAAGAAAGGTCAGAGGAGAGGCTTTATTTTGTCTCCTGGCTTTTCTGATTTTTCTAAAATGAACATGATACGCTTCTTTCAGCAGAAAAACAGAAACCAAACCTAACCAATTTTTCTTCAGTGAGCCCCTCCCGCCTGCCACCCTCCTGCAAACCCCTCCCAGGTAGCTCCCGGAGGTGAGCAGCACAGAGCTCACCAGACCAGCTGAACACTCAGCATGTCCACAGCAGCTCCTCAAAAACAAATGCAGATGCAACCCCAGCAAGGCTGAGGGCCAGGCAGGCTGCCCAGAGGCTGGGCTGGAATCAGCTCTCAGCTACCCAGTGATCTGATTTTAAAATGTTGGTTAATGCTGAAAGTACAATTAAAAATACATCAAAAAACAAACAAACAAACAAACAAAAAATACAAAACAAAAAATACATCAGCCCCATCTTAAAAAAAAAAAAAAACAACTCTCCTGTGACTTTTTCAAGAACTTATTCAACAAAGCAAAGAGCTTTGCTGGTTAACGATTAGCCAGCAGAAGGCCCTTGGACTTGTAATCAAGCCTTCCTGGAGGAGGGAAAAATTCCCCAGTTGCCGCGTAGAATTTGATGGATGAGCATCAACAGAGATGGCTCATGCCTGAGAACATCCTTAGGCTTCCAGAGGAGAGTCTGGACAACCTCCGTAGCTTCTGGAAGTTATGCTGATAAGTGCACATACACAGTTCATTTTCGTGGCTGCTACAGAAGGTCTTACTGGGCATTGGCAAAGGCTCCTTCAGAAGGAGACAGGGAGATGGAACCAGAGGTATCTACCTCACCTGAACTGATGGGCACTGACACAAATCAGGAAACAAAAAGGACCCTCAGCAGATTTTTTAAAATCACGAACAACTTATAGGGCTTATCTGTCATAGGGAAGCACACAGGGTGTGTCACCCCTCCCACCCTACCGGAGAAAAACTCTAAGCAGGCCCGAAGAGTGGTACAGATGAACCAACAAAACCCTCTATACAGGATGCCACCTACCCCTCCCTGGACATTTCTCATCTGCTCAAGTTTGCAGAAGACTAGTTGTATAAAGTCACTGTGATGTGCTTGCTAGTATCAAACGTTTCAGGAATCCTGAATGAACTCATCTCTGTGAGGCGTGACTGTAGCGGCCCGGGGGCCCTAGGACCCTGAGTAGGCTCCTCCACACCTGGCCCTCTGCCCCAGTCCATCTGCTGCTGCTGGACTCCGCAGCCCTCCCTCTCTGTTTGGAACGCCAGGCGTCATCTACCCCAAGCTGAAGAGTTATATGGCAGGAGGAACTGTGCCCAGCGATCAGGAGCCCTGGGCTCGGGCCCCAGGCCTGTCATGTTCCAGCTGCGGAGCGTGGGGCAGACCTCTTCCCCCAACCTTCAGTTCTTATAACTGCTGGATGAGAAGCATGTTCTGCTCAGGTCACAGGGCTTCTTGTGAGAATCAAATGAGATGATGTAGGTCATGGCACTTTACAAACATCAAAGCGCTATGCTGGCCAGTATTAATCATTCATTGCGTTGAATCATGGAATGGACGGCATCGAAACTCAGACCTGAAAGGGAGTCCTGATACTAAAGTAAACGTCAGGCTGCAGGAGGAGAGACCATGGTCATACTGAATGGAATCCAGTTCTCATCTTCATAGCAGAGGAAGAAATCAGGCGAAATTGTTCTGGGCCAAGCTTTACAGGGGGTTATAAGGAGCTTTAGGCACCATCCTTCTAAGATGCACCCATCAACTAGCAGACTCTGGGTGATGGTCAAAATGCTATTGCCAAACATCCAACACTGGGGAAAGAACTGGCCTGTGCCCCCCTGGGTAACACATGCTAGGAGTGTGTTATCCCCAACACCAAGGATCAGAGGCGAAAGTCAGGCCCCCTGCACTTGCCTGTGACACACACACTAAGTAGACAGAAAACGCATATATTTCTATAAAAAGCTTACTTAAAATTATAAGAAAACAAAGATTACTTTTTAATGACCCCTAAAAAGATACAAATATACCTTAAGTCACTGTTAAATGGCGGTATGGTCAACCAATGAATGTGTTGATATTAACTGACCGATTAGGTCCTTTTCTGAAAGACACCCAGATACTCAGCCTGGGGAATAGTGTCCTGCTTACCACACTGCCCCACAGGAAATCACCAGACCACAGTTAAAAACTGGTTGGAACGCACACAATTATTCCCAGGCCATCCTCTCCCCGCTTCCCACTGGCTCCAGCCTACCCAGTCATGCTAATTTGGTTTGCCTGCTCCTCCACCCTGGGATGCAGTGATGGCCTCCTCCCTTTAGTGTCCCCAGAGGAGCCTGAGCATTTTCTCATTGCCCCCTGACTCCAAGTGACAAAAGTAGAAACAAGAATTCGGGACAAGAATGCAGGACCACAATAAAGAGGAAGACCACAGCACCGATCCAAGAGTGAGCCTTGACTGTAGTCTCAGCTCTGCCATTTAGCCTTCTCTGTGACCTTGGGCAAGTCCTCTGACCTCCTCCAGCTACAGTGCTGTCATTTGTAAGAGGAGGAGATTGGGTGAGATAACTTAAGGTCCTCCCTAGCTCCAACATTACAGATTCTAAGTCATGGTGTGAAATCTTCACTTTCATCTTTTAAGTTTCTTTCTAGGTTCCTCTTAACACGCCCAGTGATACGTAGTTTTCCAGAGTCAACAATATCTTTGGTTCAGTCAACAATACATATGGTTCTGCATAAACTCCCACAAGAGGAAAGTGCTTCTGAAAGTCAGTTACAGGTCAGCCCTCAGGGAGGGTTGCTGAGGGGCTACTGCCAGCTCAAGAAACCTCAGTGAATCCCTCTCAGACAGCATCCTCTGTGACCCCTAACCTCCCAGGGCCCTGCCGTGGGGCTCACCACATGCACAGATGCCATGGACACACAGCACCACGTGAGAGCCCACCCGAAATAGTACCTCTGGGTCTTCTGTTTTCCATCACCCGTCCTCGTTTTCACCACAAATTCCTGAAAATTCAAGTGGGCTGACGGGTTATTCTCAGTCACTCCGCTACTAGACTTCTGCGCAAACGACCTCCAGACATTTCCAGGAGGCACTTCTCCCGCTTCGTGGAAGCAGGTGAAACTACTCTCATACACCCCACCCCACATAGTCCCAAACCCATATGCCATGAGCCACAGACCCAAACCCTTTAAACCCCCAGCCTGTCGATGGAGCAGTGAGCCTTCGACCCTGTGCCTTCAGGTCAACTCTGATTCACAGCTCAGTAATAACTTAGCATCAGTTTATCACTAGCTGCTTGACATGTTCATCTGATCTGTCCATCTAAACTGTAAGATTGGGGGCTAATACTTTTTCCTTATAACCCCCATGCTGTGCTGGGCAAGGCCTGGTGCTTCATTCTGGAGGCCTCAACCCCAGGGACTCCTCCTACCCGCTCCCTCTGCCTTTCCCTACTTCCCACCCGGTAGCCTCATGGACGACCCTAGTGGAGAAACCAAACGATGCTTGCTTTCCTCCTCCTACCCTCACGTCCTGCTTCCTCCCACCACTGTCATATGTGACGATTTACAACCGATTACTAAGCTGCAGAGTGAGATAGACAGGATTGAACACTACTTCTTTGGAGCAGTGCTTGAACTATTTTCCTCCAGGGATACATCAATGCCAGGTGAGGTTCACAGCCTGGGAAAGACTCTCACAGGCATGTGCAGCGATAGAGCAATTTCTAGCTCCTGGTCCTAACACTGTCCCACCCACACCCTCTCAAGAGAGCATCCTAAAATACCTGAGTATACTGATAAAGGAATGACATGGAATCAAGATACACATACACACATGCAGCCAAAAAAAAAAAAAAAAAAAAAAAGCTTTGCTCTATTAACTATTACTGGAAAGAAATTACCTGAGAGAGTCCTCATAATTGATCACAATATATTGATGCTGAAAAAGCAGTATTTTTCAAGCTCCAACCCTCCAACTCCCTGCCTATCACACCCAGGCTTTAGCTACAAAAGACATTTCGCTCCATTCATGCACAACTTGCACCATGAATCTTTGAATATGTCAGTAGGACTATAAGACCGGCAGCCAAAGCCCTATGGGAAATGGTCTCAAACCACATGCAAAATCAGTGTCAAAGGAAAAGTAAAAGGTGCTGAGCCCCCAGCCCACCTGCCACCTCCTGTAAACGCCCACCAAATAAGCCTCCTTTCTGACATTGGCCCTAAGCATTGAAATACTGCCATGGCACTCAGCACAGTGCTTTGACTGCTAAATCGTCATCATAATTATTACTATTCTTTGATAGAAAGGTAGGCTGAGCAGTGCTTTAAAAGCATTTGTAGCTCCAAAACCCATGGGGCAACAGGCAATTTCAAAGCATTTAGCTGGATACTGAGATCAGTGCAGAAACCTATTTGTCACCATGACAGGAGGTGATAATGTGACATTTCACAAGTTTCAAAACAGCAGGGGAAAACCACCTCCCCTCTATCATTTGTAGCCATGCTGGACTTCCAAACACACTCTCTGCATGAACTATGAATCACTCTAATTATTCAGCAGGCTGAATACCAAACCAACCACAGTCCACAATCAGATCTGTGCCTGAACTTTTTGTGAAGACAACATTTTTAGCTTCTGTACCTGCAGTTTTCCCCACCAGCACCATTTTCCCCAACAAATAATAATTTGCAAAATTCTATACTGAAAGGGGCTTCTGCGTCCACAGTGGGCACTGGCAAACAACACATTTCCTGTTTTCTCCCCTCCCCTAGCATGCCAATACCTCCTCTCCACTTTAAGAACAAAATCAAGGACTCGATATTATCCCACAAAATCAAGGACAGAAAACTATCCCTGAAACCACCATCCACTTTCTGCTTTGAAACAGTGCCCACTGCTGTCCTTCAAGAATCCTCCAGAAATGCAAGAACAGTGAACATCAGAATATGCTTGGGGGAAAAGAATGTAGTGGCTATGTATCCGAGGCTCATATCCTGCTTCTGCTACCTCCTAGCTGTGTGACCTTATCCAAGTTACTAAACCTCTCTGGCCTCAATTCTCTGTGATGTTAAATAGAGATAACAGAAACTCCACTCCTTCCACAGTTGAAAGGACTGAGTTTAAGATTAATATATATGTCAGGTTCTGTGATATGATTCACATCATAATGGTTCAATGTCAATTAATAATGCTAATAATTGATAATGCTCTTCCTAGGACTAACAAGTCTGGCTAATAGCAGTCTGCTGTAGGCTGGGGAAGAAAATGAGCATTAATGTTCACTTCACTGTACCCAGTAAGATGCTTATCTCTGCCACATCTCCCTCTTCTTCACCATCTCTCTTCTCGGGACTAGGGCTGCCTGCTCAGATTTGCTCAGTAACAGATGAAAGCTGTCACAGAGCAAACGGCAAGAAGAAATAGGCATTAATTTATGTTTAAAAAGTGTTAAGTGGGGGTGTGAAACTCAAGAACTTTAAGTACCTCAGCTAAAACTTGAAAGGCAAGTAAATTTTATAAACACCTTTTAATCCCTTAAAATCATTAACATTTTTTTCCTTCACATCTTTCTCACAGCACCGTGGTTATACCCACAGGTGCAACCAATCACTCAGGTGTATTTAAAAGTCTTAACCTAAATCAATTGGGGGTGGTGTTGTCTACTAATTTATACAGACCCGTGGTCATAGTTATTTTTTAACGAGCCTTGAAGAAGACTCTCCAAGACCAGCCTATGCTGCTGAGGACAGAATTAATCCAGGATTTAACTGTTTTCTTCTTGAAAAAGCAAAAACCTCAGCAAGCAGGAGTGAGTTTCAAGTCATTCCTGATTCACGCCCCCTTAAAAGCACTCCAAAATGCACCACCATATCCCAGGCAAAAGGAGACACATCAAACGCAAGACAAGCCCAATCTTCTTTCTTTATTCTCTATTTTCTCTATTTAGGGGCTCCGCTCAATTGGACGAAGGTAAAAATAAGCACAAAGAAGATACTACAGACCAAGATCAAAAAGGAGGTCAGGAGAACGCTCACTGCTTTGCGTGACACTAACGTTAGAGTCTCATTTCTAGTCCAAAGTATTGAAAGAACCTGCAACAGCACCAGTCATCATCTCCAGGTACCTGTGAGGAACCAATGGCAAGCTTATGTGTCAGAATCCTCTACAGTAACCCATTACGAAATTCGGAAGGGAGAGCGAAGTCCGGTCCATGGTCTGCGATTTTCATCATTTGCCTTTTCAGAAATGTAAATACTTGCTTATCAGGCATTAGAGAGGAGGTTCCTTTAGTGAAACTAAAACTTCAAAGATCAGGATGACTTCTAAGATCCTGTCCAACACTCAGTGATACCTGAAAAGCACCATCCCTCCCTCACATCCCCCACCAGGCCTGCCCCATGCTCTAGAGGGCTCCCCAGGTCTGCACGAGGCAGGAGGCGCTCAGAGATGGACAAAGCAGTGCAAGGAACAGAACCTGCTCTGATCACACCCAGCTGTTAACCTGGAATAGTTACTCAAAAGGATGTAAAAAAATGCTCGGCTTCAGTAAATCCCCTGGTACCACTGCATTTAATCACATTTCCCAAGCTTCACTTACTTTTTAAGTAATCACTTCTCCCTATTTCTACTTTCTACAGTCACACAAAAGAACCGTTTGGGGGATTACAACAATTCCCTCCAACCACTGCCCTGGGAATAAGAGTTCCAGGAGTGTTTGGCAGTGGGGGAAGGAGAGCGGCATCCCTTCCGCACAACTGAGAAAGGGAGGCGGAAAGAAAGGGAAAGAGAAGGAGAGGTGGAAAGAGACGTAGAGGAGACTCAAAGTTCATATGCTGTGGACCTCAGCAATGTGACCCAGAAGGCAGGTGCAAACAACTGTAGAAACTGCCAAGGAATGTACAACCTGCTCTGCGCCTAGAACCAAGGGTAGCTGCATAAACACATAAATCACTCCATCCCTCCCCACCACTGCCCTGGTGTGTTAAAGTCCAGCTCCAATACCCTTTCAGGGTTTCCAGAAATTGGCAACTGCCTGATTTTTCACAGCACAGCCACACAAGAGAAGACCACAGAGCAGTGCTTCTCCCCCTCTGGCCTTTTCAGAATTACCTGGGGAACGTGGTCAACAGGAAAGGGCCAGGCCCTGCATCACTCCAGGAGCCCAGGTTCCTGCATTTACTCTTAGCTCTCCAGGTGAGTCTGTCCACATCAGGTTCGAGATCCACTGCCATAGAGCCACAAAAAAAATTTTTTTAAACAACAAAAACGCAAGAATCTTCAAGATACATAGTTAAGGGGAAAAAAAGCAAGTATATTACAGTGTCTCTAGCTGCCAAACATACAAGAGAAGATGGAGAATGAAGATGAAGGGAGAGGAGTGACATCGGCCAGACAGACAAATAAGATATCCTCTGCTCCTATACCCCACTCCCCCATCCCAACAACAATCTGGCATCCATCCATCCACAGACAAAAATGCCTTGTGGGAGCTGTGGGGTCCAGCATCATATGCCAAGGGACCTGGGAGAGGCGTCACCCACCCAAGTATCAGGGAATAAGCCTACAGACCTCGGTCCCAGCTGTGGACTCTGAAGTGGCCCATGAACTGGCTCTAGCCACCGCTGGAGAACACTGCAGAATCACATGCAGATGAGAGCATTCAAGGAAATCCAAAAGTCCAGTGGAGAAGTTCTAGCATATTGCTGGAACAACAACAACAAAAAATCTGCATTTGGACGCTTTGGAGAGGTAAGAGGACCAGTGTGACTTTACTCACATCACCCTCTCCCAAGGCAGCACAGCTCAGTGCCAAGAGAGACAGTCCCAGCAATGATTTCTCCCACGAGATGGGGGGGGTGAGAGCACGTGCGTGAGCATCCAGCTTCCCCAGCCGTGTGGGACGATTCCAAAGAGGTTCATTTCTCTCCTGCCCCGTTCAGAGTACTAAGTCTAGGAGGCAGGAAGAGACTCGCAGGGCAGCAGACAGGACTCTCAGAGGGCGTTAAAGGGACACAGATCCTACTAACCAGGATGCAGACTCCACTAAGAAGCCTGCCCACAAGCCGCTGGGGACACCCTGCCCACGGATCTCGCCAACTGGCCCACAGGCAGCCCCAGGACTCCAAACTCCCCACCCATGCACACCCTCACCCCGTGGTCAGCTCCCCTTGCACACTCCTGATGGCAGTGCAAGCAAGCTTTAGTAGATGGCTAGTGAGCCCACTCAAACCCGGCGAGTCTGCAGGCCAGGGACAGACCACAAACCTGACCCCTAGCACCACCCCTGGGAAGCAGAAAGGAGGCTGGCAGCACCTGTCCTGGCACATTGAATGATATAAGAAGGCGTATAAGCTTAAGAATTCTGCCACAGGAGGGAGCAAGAAACGTGGAGCACGTGTCTCCATAGCTCTGAGAGCCTCAGAATCCCTTGCAGGGCTGACAGAAGGTGTTTGTCTCCAGAAGTCAGTAAAGACTGAAGGAGGTAACTACCACCTCAAATGGGAAGACAGCAACTTAAAGACCTCAAGGAACATGAAAAATCAAGGAAACATAACACCAAGGGATCACAATAACCTTCCAGTAACCAACCCCAAAGACATGAATCTGCAGTTTACCTGATAAAGAATTCAAAATAGCTATTTCAAGGAAGCTCAATGAGCTACAAGACAGCAAGATACAAGAAAGACAATTCAATGATGTCAGGAAAAGAGGACATGAAAATGAGAAGTTTAACAAAGATAGAAATCATAAAGAAGAACCAAACAAATTCTGGAACTGAAGAACAGAATGAAATGAAAAATGCAATTAAGAGCATAAACAGCTGAATGGATCAAGCAAAAAAAAAACAATCTGTAAAGTAGAAGAAAAGACCTAGGAAATTACCCAATCAGAGGAGAAGAAATAAAAATGAAAAAGAATGAAGAAAGCTTATGTGAACTATTGGATGCCATCAGGAGAAGCATCTTGGGAAATACTGGCGTCCCAGGAGAAGAGAGGGAGAGGAGGCAGAAAGCTAATTTAAAGGAAAAAGTGGCTGAGAACTTCCCAAAATCTGGAAAGAGCTCTGGCCATCCAAGTTCATGAACCACATACATTCCCAAACAAATTCAACTCAAAAAGATCTTCTCCAAGACATATTATAATAAAAATGTCAAAAATCAAAGACAAAGAGAGAATCTTAAAAATAGCCGGAGAAAAGAAGCTTATAACTTACAAGGGAATTCACAAAAGGGTATCAGAAGATTTCTCAGCAGAAACCTTAAAGGCCAGGAAAGAGTAGGATACTACAAAGTGCTCAAAAAAGAAACTGCCAACCAAAAACACTTTACCTGGCAAAGCTTTCCCTCAGAAGTGAAGGAAAGATAAAGATGTTCCCAGACAAAGAGAAACAGAGAGTTCATCACTAGACCCGCCTTACAAGAAATGCTGAAAGGAGTTATTCAAGCAGAAATGAAAAGACACTGATTAGTAACATAAAAACATATGAAACTATTCCACACACTGGTAAAGGTAAGTATAGTCAAATTCAGAATACTCTAATACAGTAATTAGGTACTGTGTTGACCACTTAACTCTACTAAAAGAACAGAAGTATTAAAAATAACAATAGCAGGACTTCCCTGGTGGTGCAGTGGTTAAGAATCTGCCTGCCAATGCAGGGGACACAGGTTCGAGCCCTGGTCCGGGAAGATCCCACATGCCACGGAGCAATTAAGCCCATGCGCCACAACTACTGAAGCCCACGCGCCTAGAGCCCATGCTCCACAACAAGAGAAGCCACTGCAATGAGAAGCCCACGCACCACAATGAAGAGAAGCCCCCGCTCGCTGCAACTAGAAAAAGCCCACATGCAGCAATGAAGACCCAATGCAGCCAAAAAAATAATAATAATAATGATAGCTGTATTTGCTAATGATGTTTGTTACACACAACATAAAGAGGTAAATTGTGACATTAAAAAAAAACAGAGTAAAAGGGTAGAGTTTTTGTATGCAGTCGAAGTTATCAACACAAAATAGACTGTTATATCAATAAGATGTTTATATAAGCCTCACGATAACCACAAAGCAAAAACCTATAGTAGATACACAAAAAGGTAAAGAGAAGGGAATCAAAGCATACCAACTATGAAAAATCATCAATTCAAAAAGGAAGGCAGCAAGAAAGGAACAAAGGAATTAAAAAGCAGCCAAAAAAACCCCAAAAAAACAAAACAGCATTAGCAAATCCTTATCACTATTACTCTAAATATAAATGGATTAAATTCTCCAATATAAAGGCACTGAGTGCCTGGATGGATTTAAAGATCTAAATATATGCTGCCTATAGGAGACTCACTTAGCTTTATGCACACACATACACTCAAAGTGATGGGATGGAAAAAGATATTCCTGCAAGTGGAAACCAAAAGAACAGGGGTAGCTATACTTATATCAGACAAAATAGACTAACTCAAAAGCTGTAACAGGAGATAGAGATGGTCATTACATAATGACAAAAGGATCAATTCATCAAAAAGATATATCATAAACATATATGCACTCAACATCAGAGCACCTAAATATATTAAATACTAACAGATGTGAAGGAAGAAAAAGACAGTAAGAAACTTTAACACCTATGTTCAATAATGTATAGATCATCCAGACAGAAAATCTGTAAGGAAATGTTGGACTTGAATTATACTTTAAACCAAATGGACCTAACAGACATATAGAGAATATTCCAACAGCAGCAGAATACATATTCTTCTCAAGTATACATGGAAAATTCTCCAGGACAGATCATATGCTTGCCACAAAACAAGTCTTAGCAAACTTAAGAAGACTGAAATCATACCAAGTACATTTTTCAAACACAATGGTATATAACTAGAAATAAAAGTAGGAAAATGAGAAAATTAACAAACATGTGGAAAATAAACAACACACTCCTGAACAACCAATGGATGAAAGAAGATATCAAAAGGGAAATCAAACAATGTCTTGAAACAAATGAAAGTAGGAAAATACCAAATCTAATGAGCTGAAGCAAAAGCCATTCTAAGAAGGAAGTTTATAGCAATAAACAGCTACATTAAGAAAAAAGAAAGCTCTCAAAAGAACAACCTAACCTTATACCTCAAGGAACTAGAAAAGGAACAACTAAGCCCAGAGTTATTAGCAGAAGAAAAGATGAGAGCAGAAATAAAATGGAATAGAAAAAAATCAGTGAAACTAAGAGCAGCTTTTTTAAAAAGATAAACAAAATTGGCAAACCTTTAACTAGACTAAGAAAAAAAGAGAAGACAAAATTAGAAACAAAAGGAGACATTACAACTGATACCATGGAAATACAAAGGATTTTTATTACACACCAACAAACTGGATAACCTAGAATAAATTCCTAGAAACATAAATTACCAACACTGAATCATGAAGAAATAGGAATTTTGAACAGACCACTAACTAAGGAGCTTAAAGTAGTAATCAAAAAACCTCTCACAAAGGAAAAGCCCAGGACCAGATGGTTTCACTGGTGAATTCCACGAAACATTCAAAGAAGAATTAAAGCCAATCCCTCTCAAACTCTTCCCAAAAAGTGGAGAGAACACTTCCAAACTCATTTTACAAGGTCAGCATTACCCCGATACCAAAGCCAGATAAGGACACTACAAGCAAAGAAAACTATAGGCCAATATTTCCCTACTGAATACAGATAGGAAAATTCTCAAAATATAAGCAAACCAAATTGAATAGCACATTAAAAGGATATACCATGATCAAGTGGAATTTATCCTGGATGCAAAGATGGTTCAACATATGCAAATCATTAAATGTGATACAACACATAAACAGAATGAAAGTTAAAAATCATCAATAGATGCAGAAAAAGCACTTGACAAAAATACAACCTTTCATGATGAAAACTCTTAACTTACTGGGTATAAAGGGAACACACCTCAACATAATAAAGGCCATATATTGGCAAATGCATAGCTAAACTCATACTCAATGGTGAAAAGTTGGAATCTTTTCCTAAGATCAGGAATAAGACAAGGGTGCCCACTCTCACCACTCCTATTCAACATAGTTCTGTAAATCCTAGCCAGAAAAAAAAAAGTTATCGAAATTGGAAAGGAAGAAGTTAAATTGTCTGAGTTTGCAGATGTCATGATCTTACATATAGAAAACCCTAAAAACTCCACCAGAAACTGTTAGAACTAATAAACTAATTCAATAAAGTTGCAGGATACAAAATCAGGAAACAGAAATCAATTGTTTCTATACACTAACAATGGACTATCTGAAAGAGAAATTAACAGCCCCATTTGCAATACCATCAGAAACAATACTTAGGAATAAATTTGACCAAGAAGGTGAAAGCTCTGTACACTGAACACTAAGACACTGATGAAAGAAACTGAAGACAACGAATAAATGGAAAGATATCCTGTGTCCTTGGATTGGAAAAATATTGTTAAAATGCTAAAATTCCTTAACTACCTAAAGCAATCTACAGATTCACTGCAACCCCTATCAAAATCCCAATGGCATTTTTCACAGAAACAACAATCCTAAAATTTAGATGGAACCACAAAAGATACTGAATAGCCAAAGCAATCTTGAAAAGGAAGAACAAAGCTGGGGGGCACGACATATTTGATGCCAAAGTATATTACAAAACTACAGTAATCAAAATAGTTTGGTACTGGCATAAAAATAGATACATATACCAATGGAACAGAATAAAGAGCCCAGAAATAAACCCTCACATATACAGTCAACTAATATTTGACAAGGGAGCCAAAAATACTCAGTGGGAAAAGGATAGTCTCTTCAATAAATGGTGGTAGGAAAACTGATAACAAATGAATGAAACTGGACCCCTATCATAACCCACTCATAAAAATTAACTTAAAGTGGATTAAAGACCTAAACATAAGACCTGAAACCATAAAACTCCTACAAGAAAACATGGGGAAGAAGCTCCTCGACACTGGTCTTAGCAACGTTATTTTTTGGATGTGTACCAAAAGCACAAGCAACAAAAACAAAAATAAGTGGCACTATGTCAAACTAAAAAGCTTCTGCATAAGAAACAAAATGAAAAGGAAACCTATGGAATGGGAGAAAATATTTGCCACCCGTTTATCAAATAAGGGGTTAATATCCAAACTATATGAGGAAAACATACAACTTAATAGCAAAAAGAATAATAATCCAATTTAGAAATATGTGGAGAACCTGAATAGACATGTTTCCAAAGATGACATACAGATGGCTAACAAGTACATGAAAAGGAACTAATCATCAGGGAAATACAAATCAAAACCACAATGAGATATCACCTCACACCTGTTAGCATAGCTATTATAAAAAAGACAAGAGATAAGTGTTGGCAAGGATGTGGAGAAAAAGAAATCCTTGTGCACTGTTGGGGGGGAATGTAAACTGGTATAGCCACTATGGAAAATAGTATGGAGGTTCCTCAGAAGATTAAAAATAGAACTATCTTATGACCCAGCAATCCCACTTCTGGTATATATTCAAAGGAAATGAAAACAGGATTTTGAACAGATTATCTCCACTCCCATGTTCATTGAGCATTATTCACAATAGTCAAGACATGGAAAGAACCTAAGTATCCACCAAGGGATGCATGGATAAAGATCATGTGGTGTGTGTGTGTATTATTACAATGTAATATTACTTAGCCATGAAAAAGAAGGAAATCCTGCCATTTTGACAAAATGGATGGACCCTGAGGGCTCAGACAAAGACAAATACTATATGATATCACCATATGTGGAATCTAAAAATACCAAACTCCTAGAAACAGTAGAATGGTGGTTGCCAGGGGCTGGGGAGTAGGGGAAATGGGGAGATGTTGATCAAAGGGTACAAACTTCCAGTCATAAGATGAATAAGTTCTGGGGATCTAATGTACAGCATGGTGACTATAGTTAACAATACTGTAGTGTATACTTGAAAGTTGGTAAGAGTAGATCCTAAATGCTCTCACCACAGAAAGAGGGTAATTATGTGAGGTGATGGAAGTGTTAACTCACCCTACTGTAGTAATCATTTCTCAACACGTGTTATCAAATCACCACATTGCACACTTCAATCTTATACAGTGTTAAATGTCAATTACATCTCAATAAAGCTGTGGGGAAAATGGGAGAAATAAATATTTTTAAAGGGTAGGGGTAGAGAGATTATATACATGTAATTGCAAACAAATTGGTATCTATATAGATAAGAGACATATATTTTATCTACATATAAAATATAAAGTAGACATTATACTATATTTTATATATAGATAAGGATATACATATATACACACACATACATATATGTGTATGTGTGTGTATATAATCCCCAAGAAATGAGATCCCAGATCCCATCCGTCACCTCCAGAGAAAGGAAATGCCTGACCGGGGATAAAGGTGGAGAGAAACCTATCACCACATTCCTCTTAGATGGTGGAATCTTGAACTATGTCAATACATTACCTAACACACCTTTTTGTTGTTTATATTTTAAAGAGGGTTTGGGCTGAGGAGACAAGAAATATAAGCAAAAATAAGTAAAAACAGTGACTTGGGAATAAATAGAAGTAGCAGCCTCGGGGTTGGTGTTCCAGGGTTTTCATGGTTTCCTGCACACAAGCACTCTTAGCTTTGGCCCAGGGTCCTCCTCTCGCCTGCCTGGGGCTGCTGCATGGGCTGAAGAAGTCAAGGTGGAGACAACCCAGCTTCCTGCTAAGGGGAATAGTGCCCTGGAAGTTCCTCAAGAAGCCCCTCATATGTCCTCTTCCTGAATTGTTTCCCACGTAGACCGTACACTTTTTTGCAAGGAAAGACTATGCCTCAGCCACTTTAATATCTCCCTTAATGCCTAGAGTCAGTCAATGCCTCCAGCAGCTTACCCCAGAGCTCTCTTTGCATGCGATAGATCATTTAGACACAGACCCTGAGCTCTGGAATTAAGTTCTTAGAAGCTACTATAAAGGCTGCTTTGAATTGTTCTGCCTGATTATAAAGTATGCCTTCCTCCAAGAAGACAATGCCCTCCCCTTTTCCTCTTTAGATCTATACACCAACCCAGAAAAACACAGGGGAACAACAGTCCTCATGACCAAGTTTCCAGCAAAATTCTGCCCTCGTGTTTGTTTTCTGCCTTATATTCCTGAAACCATCTCCCTCTTCTCATTCCCTCTACCCCTTGGCGAGAACAAAATAGCCACATTTCCTTTGAATTTCACTTTTCTCCTCCCTTCAAGGAAGCCTGCTTGAGGTTGTTCAAGGCACACTAGTTGACAGGTGGGGCCAGAACACAAAGTAGAGGAGAAACTAAAAGACAGCAACTGTGTAATGACAAAGGGAGAATGGATAATTCAACAATACCAAGGGCTGATCATGTCTGTCTCTGCCAGAGTCAAAACCCCACTTAAAGCTTACTTCACTCCCACTTGTACACACACACACCTTTCTCTCGGCAGACTAGAACCCACTAGGTAAAGGGACAGGGATTCCAGGCTGCCCCAAAGCCACCTCCCTGGGCTTGACAGTGTTAAAAATTCAGTTTGGCTCAAGCATTCTCAGATAGTAGAGAGAATACGTTTTTGAATTGCTGAGTTGGATAATTTTCTGTTTATTTCTTAAACATAAGCGGGGATGTTAAAAATAACTTGGATTCCTTACACACCATTAGCCTCACTATCTTAAAAGCAGGCTCTGAAATGTCTAGATCCTATTAGAAACTGCTATGAAATAACTTGGATACCTTGTCCATGGACTTGGGAGGAAATGCTGCAGAGCGCTAGGTGCTAAGGACACGCAGCAGGCCTTTGGTGGGTGTCTGTAACGGGACTAACAGTTTTACAGTATGCCGGCATTTACATTCAAGTGCTTTTCATGTCATCACTTTTCATCCATACAAAAACCCCATAAGCTAGATAATGTTCATTACCATCCTAGGAATCTAGTCACAGAGCTTGAAAGCAGATCTTGAGAGCCCACACTGAAAGGTTCTTCCACAGCGTCACATGGCCTCTCATCTGTGACCTCACAAGGTCAGCTAATTCAGGGGCTTCATAGAGAACGAAACTGATAACTCAGGTGATGCTCCCAAGGTCACACAGCATGTCCAAGGAGAAACCCTCCTGTGTTCTTGCCATTTAACTAGAGAAACCATTTCAACTGGAATACACAATTTAGGGGCTAAGAAAGCCTTACACCTATATTACTATCTATCTGCCTTCAGACTCTGAAAGGACTGCATCAACTAATTTATACTTTTTGCTTTTTATATCCATGCAAATTAATAAGAATCAAACGGGGTTGCGATTGTAACTTCCAGGTGGGATACAATTAAACATTAGGTGACAAACAGAAAGCCTGTGTGGTGACATTCCCCCCAACCCCACTCTGGGAAGGCCCTTGCTCCTTCTTCTCCACCTATTCAAATCTAAATAATACTCCAAGGCTGAGCTCAAAACTGACCTCCAGAAGGCCAGTGTGTATGCATGTGCACATGTGTGTTTATGCATGCGTGTGTGTGTGTGTGTGTGTGTGTGTGTGTGTGTGCAGTGCAGTTCTGAGTGCACCCAGTATAGGTAGGGCAGAGAACGGAAGGAACACAGGCCTTAGAGTCCGAGACAAATTCCAACCCTGCCACTTATGGCTCTTTGGGAAATTAGTATCCTCCTGTTTCAGTTCTCTCAAATGTAATTGAGGAGAAAACTTCCTACCTTGGAGAATTAGAGCAAAGATCAAAGGAGATAAAGGTTTAAGGCCCCTGGTACAGTGCCTGGCACATAGGTGTTTAATAGATTACTATTAGCTCCACGAACCATCCCCAAACTACCGAAGTCCACAACGATCTCTCCATCTTCAGTTGCCAAAACATTCAGAGGCCCTGTTGTAGGCATTCATGTATTACAGCAATTGGTATCAACAGTTTATCTGCCCAAAAAGATAAAACACTTTGAGGGGGTGGTGAGGAGCTGGGAGGAAGGCTAATTCTTACCTTTATATCCCTCATAGCCTCTTGTAAGATGCTCTTTATAATAGAGGCTCCGATATTTTGGAATGAGCTAATTCAAGGGAAAACAAGTTTCAAGCAATTACAAAAAGAACAGTGGCCACAAGGCAGTTTATCTACCAGTCAAAGATTCTGCAGATATACATACCATTGCACTCCCAGTGCCCCTGGAGGGTGCTTAGTCTTATCTACCAAAAGGGGAAATCCACACTCACTTACATTTTCAATAAACATTCCTCAGCATGCGGTATGCCAGCACTGTGCAAGGCCCTAGGAGACCCAAAGATGACTGGGAAATAGAAAGTACCTTCAGAGCCACCCTGGCATAACAGAATGACATCGACCAAAGGTCACACAAAAAGTAAAGCAGCACAGACAAGGTCCTGTTCTTCCAAACTCCACCTGTTCTCTCAGCTGGAAATGAAGTTGGATAGATTGTCTCCAAGGTCTAGTGCAGCTCTGTCCATTTGTCTACTAATAAATTGCCTCTGGAGACATGTGTCAAAAGTACACATGTATATTTCTACACGTCACTTAGTACTACATCAGTGTTAAAAGGAATATTTTCCATAATGAGCTGAATAACTGTCATTTATTGCCACAACAGAGATGTCAGGATTCAGCATTCTTTCCTGCCATCTTTCTCACCCAGGAAACGAACTGTTTATGGCAAGAAGCTATGGAGAGAAAGGGAACACGTGAAGTAAACCCAGTGGGGACAGGAGAGGCAGCAAATGGGAGTCGTGCTGCTGGGAGCAGGACCAGAGACTGCAGAGGAGCGGGCAGTTCAGGAGAAGACTAAATTAAAGAACAGCACAGGAATAGAACGCTAAATTATTCTGGTTCCATTTAGAAGAAGGATAAAAGGCCCAGCCTGCCCTCATTAGACCTTGAAGGAATCTCATCTAAACCACACTGAAATATTGGGTTTTTTTGGACAACTCCTGAGTCATCAAGAAAATAAGGTGAAATATGCTCAGTAAACTCTATTTGATAAATCCTCCCAAAATAAAGTTTATGAAGCACTTTGATGCCTAAGTAAACTCTTAGTTGCCCACAAGACGAAGAAACTATTACTCTATTTCCTGATGGTTCAGAGGAAAAGTTTCCCTGTATTTGTTTTAATTTGTTTAAATACCAAAGCCCAGCCATTCTCCCTCGGAAAGATGAACCATTCAAAGGCCTGGGATGTCAGTTCTGAGAAGTGAGGGGCCTTGTGCCACCAGGCCCATGACAATGGCCAGCCCAGGGTGGATCCACAGCTCTCTCACCCTCAACAAGTACCTTTTATTTCCATTTTGCTGGGACCCTGTTCTCAACCAATAAACAAGCTAAGTTAATGCATGCTAATAAATTCCTGGTTACCCTTCCCAAATAACTTATTTATTACAATGTAAAAATGCTTAGCTAATTTGAGGAACTCTCAGCAGCATTTTGGGCAGACCAGAGTACAGGAAATATTTAGGTCCATGGGCCTTTGGAAAGCCTGTTCTCAAAATCCCTGCTCCTGTCCTCTGATTCTTCTTCGTGGAGACAATGCTAGTTCCAAGGGTGTTCAGTGTATAGAGAGATCCACAGGGTTGTAACCAGGACCCTCTCCCAGCTTCACACAGTGCATGAAGATGACTCAGCCATTATATAAAGGGGGCTCATTTGGGGCCCGAAAAAGAAATCCCTTGGTTTGGGCCCTAGCAGATCAAGACTCTTTCCCCCGGTTCCCCAAAAATGACCCATGAACATCAAACTATGATCTCCAGCTTAACCTGGCATTTTTAGAATTGGCTTTCTTCACTGTCGTGATCTAAACGCAGCCAAGTTATAGACTGTCAATGGAAAAGATTGCAGGTGAGTGACAGAAGCTCCCTAAGAACAGTGGTCCCAGCATTCCTGAAACCACACCACTGGCAAGATGCTCTATAGATATGATCAAGTAACAAGGGCCTTGGATTTAAGTGAGGATCCATGCTAGTCCCAGCTATGCAGTGTCTTCACTCTTTCCTGAGAAGATGCAGCCCAACAGCTCCAAGGCAAAGCCAAGGTGATTCCAGCACAACTTGACCTGACACTGCTCCCTTTCACCTCCACTGCTCCCAGCCCGCCAGCGACTTGACCCACTCTCTTCACAGCTCCTGAAACTACATACGTAAACAAATCTACAGAAATGTATTATACAGATTTAATAAATAAGAATCAATTTAATAAATTAAACATATATCATAGTTGATGGGAGTCAATTCTTTTCTGATGAGAAGGATCATTCAGAAAGTTCCAGTTTTTTTTTTTTTTACAGTTAAAACCACCCTAGGGAAAGAGACTAAAAAACCAATCAGCTGAACTACAAAGAAAATGGCATCAACTTAGATTATTGGATGTATAATTTTACACTCCTATTATTTGCTATGTGTGACATTTAGGTTCACTATAACTGTTAAGAGACCCAAAAATTTCACATTTGGTTCTAGATTGAAGATTTAAAATGACTTTATGCTGCTTTCTCTAGGCTATCTTTATTAGTTACCATTTTGGGAAAATGAGTGACTGCTTACTATTTGCAAGATGCCCAAGGAAAGCAACACATTTATCTTCTTTTTAAAACAAAAAGGTAGGAACGCTTCCCAAACACAGGGCTAAGGGGATGAACAGAGAAGAAAACTGAAGTGCTGCCTCATGCACAGGAACTAATTTTTAATTGACGAGAGTTATCCAGTCATTGGGTCTGTTAGGCAACATAGAGGCAAATTATTTCCCATATGAAGCTGTTCCACAGTCAGAGGGACTGGACTGGTAAGTGTGTCTATTGTCACACCCGCTATAGGATGGAAATTCTCCAAGACCACAGAAAATTCTCAGTCCTTCCTTTCTGAGATCTGCAATCAAAACAGCAGATAGCCTTCAAAGGAATGGAAACCGATTCTTTCCAGTCAGCAGAGAAGTAGAAATAGGATCTAATGAAGTCCTGAAGAGTCATGAAGCAAAGGGGACAGTGCCAAGAATTAGGGCCAACTGTCCAGCCGGAGGGCACACAGCCCGCATGATCAACCTCACCTCCAGCACCAACTGCAAGCTCAGAGATCCTCAGATTCAACAGTTCAGTAGAAGGAGTCACTGAAAGCTGTTGTCCTCACTGTTATGATTTATTACAGGGAAAGATACAGACAAAATCAGCCAAAGGAAGAGACACGTGGGGCAGAGTCAGAGAAATACCAACTGCATTCCATTCCTGGCACTGACGTGTGACGATATACACAGAACACTGTCAACCAGGGAAGGCCACCCAAGCCCTGGTGTTCAGAGTTTTTACTGGGGCTCATTATGGAGGCATGATTGACTGCTGTGAAACGATAAAGATATATATTGGTTTCTGCCACCAGTTCCTAATATCTGGTCTTTGGCCCTGGTTCCTGACACAGAGCTCCTCCTAAATCCCTTAGAATTCCCTGAGTGACAGGACCACCTTTTGTTTTAATGAGGTAACTCTTAGTGGGCTCCTGGATGGGGGCTGGTGAGCAGAAAGACCAAGCCATAATTGGAAGCTTGGGACTTTCAGCACCATCTCCTATTCTCCAGAGAGAGAGAGGGGCTGGAAATTGAGCTTTGCCTACATGACAAAGCCTCGATAAAAATCCCTAAAGCACAGAGTTCAAAGAGCTTCTGGGCTGATGGACACATCCATGTGCCAGGAGGGTGAAGTACCCCAACTCCACAAGGACAGAAGCTCCTGTGCTCAGGACCCTCCTGGATCTCGCTCTATATATCACTTCATCAGGCTGTTGATCTGTATCCTTTATTATATCCTCTATAATACACCAGGACATGTGTTTCCCTGAGTTCTATGAGCCCTTCTAGCAAACTATCAAACCCAAGGAGGGAGTCGTGGGAAATCTGATTTACAGCTGTTTGCTCAGAAGCACAGCTCACAACCTAGCACTTGAGACTGGCGTCTGAAGTGGGGGCAGCCATGTGGGACTGAGCCCTTAACCTGTGGGATCTGATGCCAACTCCAGGTAGACAGTGTCAGCCTTGAATTTAATTGCTGGACACCCAGCTGGTGTCTGAGAATTGGTCAGTGTGGGGAAAAAACCTACACATCTGGTGTCAAATGTGCTGCGCATGTAGTGGTTGTGTGAAAGTAAAGGAAAACAGGGTGTCTTCCCCAGACAACTGCCTGTGAGGCTGATCTCCAGCCACTCTGGGCATGGCTCGAAGTACCCCCCTTAAATCATTCTTGATCTTTCTGGCATGGCCACGCCCCATCCTAAGATGTGGCCAGCTCCCACCCAAAATCATACTGGTCTTTCTGGAATATCCAGCCCCTACCCTGAATCACATTGTTTGACCATGACAAAAGCCAGATCTGTTTGTGGGCAAGGTTAAAGTTGTTCACATGCAGAGGGGAAATGGCTCACTGTCATTTCAGGCATAAAGTCAGATATACTGACCCATTAACACAGAGCGAAGAAACCAGTCAGCCTCCTAGATCTGAAGCCAGCCCACTATTCCCTACCACACCTCTCTTCATAAGGGGGTAAAGAGCAAGTCAGTGACGATGAGTTGGAAGCTAAAAAAAAAAAGAAGGGAGGAAGGATGGGAGGGAGGAAGGGTGGGAGGGAGGAAAAAGAACCCCACATACCATTTCTTCTTTAAAATGATAGTTTCCCTGTGGGAAATCCATTTTACTTCCAGCACCAATAGGACTTAGTTTACTCTGGGCTCCACCAAGTAGTTCGCCAGCTACCTTTGGGGAAGCTAACCTAGAAGCCTTCTAGCTAATCTAACGCATCCATCGGAATAAACTAGGTTCTGCTGTGGTCACAAACCACCCAAAGTCTCACTGGCACACAGCAAGCATTTGCTTCTTGCTTCTGCTCTGTGCTCATCACGGGTTGGCTGGGGATTCTGATCTACATCAGCCTCATTCTGGAATTCAGGCTGATGGAGCAGCTCCTACCTGGCATAGCACTAGTTACCATGGCAGAGGGGACAAAAAGAGACTGGCAAAGTGTGCCACCTGAAACGTCACAACTTGCTTCCATTCACGTTTTCTTGGCCAAACCAAGCCCTATGGTCATGCCCAAGTTCACCTGGGTGAGGAAGTACAATTCTACCAGGTGGTCAGAAGGGGAGGAAGACCAGATACTAGTGAACAAGCCAAACTCTGCTACATCCATTTCCCAACCAAAGAAGCAATGTCTTCATTCATGTCTCTGACAGGATGAAGGGGTTCTGATTGGGAACTTTGGGGTCTATGTTATTTGTTTGGGGTTTGCGCTAAAACCAAGGAATAGGGGATGTTTTCTACTGAGTTCAAAGGGTAAGGTGGAACAGTTGCAGAAATAAATGTTTTGGTTTCACATGTCCACCTTGCTTTGCAATGTCAGTGTCAGATGTCCAAAGTCCCCTTCACAGGAGGTTATTCGTCCCTTGCCTCCAAAAGACTATTCCAACATAAGTCAACACAATGGCTAGAGCTGTACCAAGAGCTTAAAGGGTAACTTGAGTCTAACACAATCAGCAACAAGGTACCCTCAACTTCGCCTTAATCTGCAAATCCAAGTGTACTGATTTACGATGTGAAATAACATCATCATTTTAGTGGTAAGAAATCACAGTGAAGACAAGCGCCAGAAGACATATGTTAGGTGAGTGTCTCTTTTCAAGAATGAAAACAAGATGAATCACAGAAACTCCTGATAAATTACCAACTCAGTTCAGTATGAGCTAAACTAAAACCCCGTCACTTCTTCACACGGACTTCAGTCCAGCCGAGGGGAATTTGGTCCTTGCATGATTGAACTATTTTAACCTAAACGAAGCATTTAACATTTCTATTAAGTTTTATCTTGCTTGTCCCAATCCCTCAAGGTGACAGTAGCTAGCCCTGAGCACTACACATTAAGAACCAACTACACATAAAGAAGATCACTGGCAAACTAGCGAGTACTCACAGGAAGGAGAGGGTAGTGAAGGTCTGTTAAGTGAATAATAGTGGAGGGGACTGGACAGGTCTATAGCTTGGAGGGGCCTCGGGAAGGTTGTTTTCTGTCTTGAAAACACCTGAAGAGCTGTTGTGTAGAGTACGATAGGCATTCTCCCTGTAACTCTGGAGGGCAGGAGTGGCGCCCATAGGTGGGATTCAGGAGGACGCATCGGCTACCGAGACAGGAACCACTTGTGGCAGTGTGAGCATTCCACGGGCTCAGAACCACAGCCTTCTACAGCACCTGGCTGACACCAGCCCCAGGAAGGGGTGTCAGAGCGGTTGACCCATTTGGGGGTAAGGATTCTACATGACTAGTTACATCAGTATTTATCTGGATACATGAAGGCTAGGAATAAGAATGAAAAAATTCTGAAACATTAGCACCAGGTCCAGAAAATCCCTGAAGGTCTCCTTAGAGGGTATCTAAAAGCACAGACAGCAAGAGCCTTTTCTGACAGGTGCCATGGGAAGGACACGAGGTAAAGTCAAAACATAATGTGCAAAAAGGAAAGACAGTGTGCAGCCCTGGCCTACTGTTTGCTACGCAAGCGCCTAGAGCCCTCAGGTGATCTGCTCAGCACCTTCTGCCCTGTCGCTGCTTCCACAAGAGTCTGGCTTGGGGCTGAGCACACAGTAGGCATTCAGGAAACAACCCTCCAGTCAGACAATATTATCATCCTCTCACCCAAACGGAAGCTGACAAGAGGCACAGCTGTGATGGGAATTTGGGCCTTTACGACATTCACGTTTCACTCTCCCATCCAGAAACGGGATTTCAATGGAAAATATAGCAGAGGTTTCTGGAAGATGCTCTGCATGAGCTACATACATGCAGAACGGTAGCAAATAAACCTGGAAACAACCCTCAAGAGAACTGAGGGGAAGAGAAATGGATTCTTCAGTAACACATAAGCACAGCCTGGGACGAAGGGAGATGCTGGTATTCCAACCCAGTGAAACACTAGGTTAGATAACCAACAAGGGTCTACAGGAAGAAGCACATGGATTATAAATTCTTACAGCTCTTTGCCACACCTAGAAAGGACCTAAGAGATGCACACAGTTCATCCAAACAAACCCCACACACATCCACCAGGCCTTCAGAGGACCAAGACTCCTCTCCCCCAAATCACTTCACATGCATGGGCTGGTTGAGTCCAAGTACCAGGTAAAGATTCTGGCAGCAGGACCCAAGCCCACAGGCCCTCAAATCCCTCAGTGTCGGGGACACATCAGGGCTTGATACTTTCAACAGATCTATTAGTTACCTTAAAACAGGGAACTCCAGGAGAGGTCGCAATTAAGCACCTCCCGCAGGAGAAAGTTTCTGCGGAATTTTCACGTCTTTCTCAGCACAGAGGGAAGTTGAAGCTCCCGCCAGGATGCAAAACTTAGAATGACTACAAAGTGACCTACTTTCAGGTGTCTTTAAAGGTTTTAAGAGCAGCAATCCCCTAGGATCATCCCCAAAAGTGAGGTATTTAAATTAAAAATGTTGGTGGAAAGAGCTTTCGAAATGTATTTCGTTTGTCATAAAAAGTGTATTTTTCCATTTGTTTAAAAAATGTATTCTAACAACAACAAAATATCTAAAAAGATTATCCAACCAGCCTTAACCAAAGTCATAAGAGGCTGGAATTTAACTTAACAGTGGCAGTCCCAGAAAAAAAGATTTCTGCAAACAAAGAAAAAATGTCATTTGAAGGATACTAAGGCATATCAGGGGGGAAAAAAATGAATGGTTTTCCACTAAGGTGGTGTTTTAAAAACTCAAAAGCCGTTCTAATTAAATCTTCAGATTTGTTACACCATTGGCCTTCACTGGTGCCTGTGACATTGATGGAAGAAACCATTTACCAAAAACCGACACACTTCAAAACACTTTCTGCATGGCTCTTTACATTTTTTTAAACTTTTTCTTTGCTTTTTAAATTAAAGGAGCAGCCATTCCCAATATACAAATTACCCTACCACTTCCCTAGAAGGTAGAAAAGGTGATGTAAGACAGTAGCTCAGTTTATGATTTGGCAAACTACATGGTATGCGGTCTTTTTTCAATACACTTTCATGCTCAACCTTCACTCGGTCTAACCTAGAGCAGGTAGATGGGCCAGCTATCATGAAATATTTGTGCCAGACACAATCTTAGAGATCTTAGTCCAAGCTTCTCATTTTAGATATGGAAAAACCAAAGCCCAGAGAGGTGAAGTCACCTGCGCAAGGTCACACGGCCAGTGAATGGCAGAGTCTTATTGGCCAAGAAGAAGGACTCCTCTGGAAAGCCCTTTTCTTATAGGGGATACAGATCGGCTAGAAACAAGCAAACCTGGGGCCTGCCCTCAGGTGACCTCGCTGCCTCCGGAGTCCTTCTGCGTGAACCCGCTTCAGTTCAGTGCAGCCAGGAGCCCAGGCTCGCCTGGCAACCTCAGTGAGCTGTGCACCACAACACAAACAGCAGGTAGGAAGGAGCCGGGCAGTGAAGCGGAGTGGAGGGCTGTGCTCCCCACCCTGCGTCCACATGTGTTCAGTGAAGAAGCACAAACACCACCAAATCGTCTAGATGTTGCTGTTTTGGATAACACTTAAAATTCTGTACTTTCACCAAGGGCCGTTAAATCTGAATTAACTCAGCCATAAGACTCAACCTGTATTTTTATGGGATCTCTCTAAATGTTTTTCTGCATGACTCATAGACTCTTAGAATTGAAGGGGATGTTATAAAAGTCAAATCCATCTGGATAAAAATAAAAAGCACACATATTTAGGCTTGTTTAGGCACAGAAAACAGCTGGAAGGATATAGGACAAAATGTCTTCTGTAGCTACTTCTGGGGAGGGTATAAGGTGGGAAAGGGAAGGGGCAGACTTTTTACTTCATATGATTCCGTGCTTTTGTTTTTCAACAAGAGCGTGATCTGCTCCCCTCCCTTGGCCCCCTGCACTTACTTGTCCTCCCTGCATCAGCATTTCATAGGGTTCCACTGGGGGCCACCATCTTATCTCCGTCTACACACTCAGGAAAGCGACAGCTTACAGACACTGTTTCCATCCTACCTCATCCCTAATGAAACCCTAAATCCCCATCTCGAGGCTGGAATGCCTTCTTGTGCTCTAGAACTGGATGTCTAAAGGCTTGAAGGTCAGGACCACCAGCTGTTCCACAGACTTCTCAACCCAACCTGCCCCTAACAACTCACCATCCTCCCCCTCCCCTCTTCTTCTCCACACTGGGTTCCCTTCTTTAAGTGTCCAAGTCAGAATCCTGGGAGTCATCCTTGATTCTTTCCCTGTACCTGCCCCACCCAGTGAGTCTGCAGGTCTTCCTGGAACCACTCTCAAAGCAGGTTTCTCCTCTAATCACCACTACTGCTCCCTCCTGAGTCACCTGAATTACTCCAGTGACTTCCTGATGAGCACCCTTGCTAATGCCTCCAACCCACCACACGGCACATGGTTCTGTTTACTATACAAAGCTCATGAAGTTCACTGTCCTCACTGAGCAACTACTGCGTGCCAGGCACCGTTCAAGGCCCTGAGGATACAGCTGTCAACCAAACAGACATCGTCCCCATGCGCATGGACCCTATATCCTAGTGATGAAACTGACTCTAAGATCCATTTATGGCTCCCCATTGCTTCAGGTAAAATCCAGACATCTTAGGTAGCACACAAGACCTTTCCTGATCCCAGTGCCAACAACTTCACCCACCTCACTGGTTACCACTTCTTGCCCCCCATCCCTGAGACTCCAGACATTTTGGACCACTGCCACTTCCCTGAGTGCACATTGCTTTCTTATTTCTATACATGCTCTTCCCACTGCCCAGAACACCCTTCCCTTTTCTGCCTAGTTACCGTGTCCTCTAACTCTCTGATCAAGTGTCTCTTCCTCCAGGAAGCCTTCCCTGACTCGATTCATTGAGATACCTTTCATCAGAGCCTTGTGCAGGCCTCTGTCACAGCACTTGGCACATTTGTGGATTTAATCTCCCCCACACGATCAGAAACTTCTTTAGAAAAGGCCCTGCTCTACCCTCATCTCTCTCGCATATCTGGCACACTGACACACAAACACGAAATACTTAGGGATCTGCTCCTAAGGAGCTCAATAACTATGCTGCCAAATCCGAGGATCCTGCGAGGTAGACAAGAGGTGGAAACGGTTACCAGCACTGATGGGTGTGAAAAATGCCACAGCCCATAACCAGAGATAAAGCTATACTACTACGACTCTGCAGCCCCCTGCCCCCTGCACACCTCTGCTTTCAGGTGCCCTCCATATATGAATACACTGTGCCCCTAAAAGGCTCACAGTCATTAGAAAGTACGTGCACCAGGTTTTAAAGTTACATTTTCAAGTCCAGCTTTCAGGAGCCTGCCTGTGAGCCCCTGGGTGCCTACCTTGGGTGCTGTCTCCTAAAACAAGCTTCTAGTCTTTCCTTGGATCTGATTCAGAGACAGCGTGGCTTCCTTTCTATTTCAGATTTCAGTTTTGCTTTTGCTTTATTGTTCTTCCTAATCCCCTCACCTCCCTCCCACCCACCATACCTCCACACACAGTGAAAACAGCTCCAATAAAGAAACATGCCAAGACGTTTTAGTTCAGGGTGGCATGCCAGTCTGACATTCCAAGGATAAGGAATTTCCATCACACTATGACCCACCATGAATTCTTCCTGGAAATGGTGGACTGGACACCACCAGTTCTTCCCCTACTTCACCCAGAGGTGTCAGTCATTCTGGGTCTCAGCTCCCTCCTGAAGAGTCTAAATCCCAAGGATCATGATTCAAGATATAATCCTAAAATTCGATTATCAGGCCTTCCTGCATACTGGTGGGCTGTGCTGTCAGATCTAGCTCGAGTGACCTCAATGCCATCATTCCATGTGCAAATCATACTCTGAACCCCATGGGTCCACTCATTTGCAAGTGTTTCTTAATGTGTTGCTCTTCCTTTTTGTAAAAAAAAGGCATTAATATGACTTGAAAATGTTAATGCATTACTGTTTTCCTTTTTTGAACTATAATATTGTATTTGCTGATTTAGTTCATTATTTTTTCCTTGCCACAATTATACACATATGCGAAGTCCAATAAAAGAAAAGTTTCAGTGTCACAGAAAAAACACTTGGTTCTAGTAAGAGTTCAATATGTGTTAGTTTCCCTTCTGAAACCCTGATTTGTTAAAAAGCCTGGGCAGAGCTAGGACTGGACTGTATCAGAGAACTCTGTTTTGGACCACTGGAGTACATAATTTTCAAGGGATGTGAGGGAGATCAGCTCTCTGACCTGGTCACCTGGCATTGTTGGGGGGATCTGCTAAGCTTCTTTGGGGAAGGGTCCACTCTGAATCCCACCAACTCCTGGGTTCCAGCTTCCTCAGCCTACCTTCCAGCTACAGGGATGCACCAAACCAGCCCCCCTCAGAGAGCCCATGTCCCAGGGGAACACCCACCCAGTTCAAATCTAAGAAAGCTGGAGGCATGCTGAGAGCGGTAATTGGAATGAAGAATTATGTACACGGGAGAGCTGAGTCATCATAACGAGAAAGTCCTCTCCGGACCGCAATCCCTCAGCTGAAGACCAATACGTTATACAGCAGTTCGATTTTCAGGGCCTTGTGGAAAGCACAGCCTGCTGATCCCGTGTCCTGGTTGAGCCCCCCCTTATTTCCTGCTGAGGTGGCAGGCAATTAATTAAAGCCACCTGCCTAATCATACAGCATAAGCTGCTTCACAGAATCTCAGAGGCTTCCCTGGGTGTCCCAGGGCTTGACCCACAGAGAAAGCACTCCCTCACTGGAACCCGTACAGAACATTCAGGGATGATGAGTCTGGGTTAAGAAACTAAAGACATCCCTCCTATATTGAGAGAGATGAAAGATGACAGGTATAGTCTAGCAAATGAGGTGCCACTGCTTTCAGCATGATTCCAAAGGACAGCTTTTTAGTGATTTTTATTTCAGATTTGACTAAAACCTTAAGCACTGAGACCAGAAAGGAGCTTAAAGCATTATCCATTACCCCGATCACCACAAGACTGACTGCCCACAGGTCTTGACATCACAAGTTTTCCCAGGTAAGAACCACATGAGAACAGGTGATCCCTGTACACCACCACCCACAGGCCCAAATGACCAAAGAAACCTGCCTAAAATGTTTTACTGTGATTTATACCTTGAATTTAAGACTCAGAAAAGCTAAAATAATCATTTCCTAAGTTCTGATACTGGGGTTCTTAAAACCTACACAGAGTGGGTGTCAAATCTATGTATATTAGTTGGTGTTCATCAAAAACACATATTCTGCAAAACTAAAAAACAAAAATAACGTCACACTGGAAAGTTACTCATGCCCTTTGTTCACACATTGGTGAATTCTGGATTCTACTCTGAGGCAAGCAGCAACTAGAGTTTATTTCCCTTATAAAAATGCAGGAAATCAAACTAAAATTATTACCAGTAGCATGGTCATGCAGATTTGAAGGAGTCGTCTCATTGTCAGGGCTATAAAGTAACTGTGAGTTTCTGATTAGGTCTTCCACAAGAATATCAACGTCCTATGGCACAAATTAATCACCTAACATTCCAGCTTACCCAAAAGGATAACATGGCACATTTGTATTTTACACACTCTAATTTCAGTAAAAAGAGTATGGTCATGTTCATTGTTTGGGAGGTTAAAACTAAGGATGTCTTATGTAAGGCACCAAAATATAATGCCCCAAGTGTTCACTTCAAAATAGTGACTCTCAAGCTAGGAGGGACCCCGTGTGCAATGAGAAATGTTATCTTAATAGTAATGCAGGACTTAGAATATTAGAAACTCCTACAAGATGGAATATATTCTGGCAACTGATAAGCATAGCAGCATGAGACCTGGGAAAAATACTTTGTTTTCCTTATCAAAATAAAACCAGGTCAGCCTGTGAGTGGGGATTTGAGGAAAGCCTGTGTCCAAGACCGCAGTATCCTTGGCTCCCAACTCCTGCAGCCTTGGAGCACATCTCCACCACCATCCGTACCTTCCCACCATCAGGAGGCACATGATCAGCTGGTACACCAAGATGCCCATGAGGCCAAGGACCTGGCTGAACCCCGACAAGGGCAGTCAGCTGCCCTAGGCTCTGTGAACACGAGGGTCCCTTCATGGCCAGGACTCCATGGGTGTGCGGTCGCCTCAGAAAGCCTGCCCTATTTATGTAGAACCTCCACATGTGTGTGTGTGTGTGTGTGTGTGTGTGTGTGTAGATGTGCATGCCTGGGGAATTACTGCCTCTGAGAAAGGAGGGATATGGGCATGCGGGCTTCACTTCTTATTCCAGAGATCCCTATATTGTTTGTATTTTTACCAAATTATATTGATTGTGTGAAAAATTTTAAAGCTTACCCAAAAAGTCAAGAAGAAACGTCTGACAATCCATGACCACATGACACTGAGGGCAAGAGTCCCCTTTTTGTATGCTAAATTTGGCCCCCTTGGTTCTTAAAATTTGAACCGTGCCTTCCTTGATTAGTAATGGTAACTCCGAGCCCGCCAGCATGTTGGGGAGGAGCAGGCAGAGTTCAAGTGGTAAAGTCAAGGTGGAGCTCAAAGACCTTGGGCAGAGTCCTCAATCATCTCGGTACCTTGTTTCTAGTCTACAAACATCAGTTTGAGTTCACATCTGTTACCTTTTATCTGGAAGTACCATGAGGGCATTTAGTTCAAACTGCTTAACAAGCAAAAGCACAGATTAATAATCCATTAGCTTGTTTAATAAGCACTTCTAACTGGGACAGGCCACAGTGAGGTAGGAGTGACTGGAATGAGTCACAGCAAGGGCTGTTTGAGGCCCTGGAATGAATGAGTAAATTCTCACCTGTCCAATGTGGTTCTACTACAACCCTGCCTGACACTAGCTATTAAGTTGTACACTTAGGTTTATAAAGCCAGCACTCACAAGTCTGTCTTCCAAGTACTTTGCTTGTAGCACAGTAAAGAGGTAGCAGAACAGACTGGAAAGGTCTGCTGTAGAGCAGACAGACCTTAATCCCAATTGCAGCTCTTCTTCTAGTGGTTTTAACTCACAGACTAACATAAAAAATAAAAGAAGAAAAAACTTTTCCAAATTTATATGCGTCAATGTGTATGTCTCTGACATGTGGAGACACTCCATAAACAGCAGCTGCAATCACTCCAGGTAAGAAGCAATCATGTGGCACAAACAACTAGACCTCATTTCATGTAAGCATAGTGAGCTAAGAATTATCTTTTCTAGTATATATTTAACTAAATATATTAGTTAATATATTTAACTAAATATATTTAGCCTTTAACTAAAACAAAGCTCTTCATTAGTAGAGCTTAACATAACTTTAACCAGTATTCTTACCATCATCTTTTAAAATACGACCCATATTAGGGCAAGATTTAAAAGGACTACAAGTGCCTATATTCAACCAGCTATGTATCTTGGTAATCCTTGAGTAAAAGTTTTTTTGTCTCACCCTCAATATTTTGAGTTAAAATCTTCCTAATGTTTGTACACTCACCACTGCTTCTAACCACCTTCCAGCAGTTTATTTACATTCTAATGAAAGAGTTCTGATGCTCCCAAATTATTCAGAGAAGAGTCATTAAGCTGCTTTGCCCGGCTCTCCCAATACGCACAGTGAGTTGTTTCATCCTATTTCTTCTATCAGAGCAGGTGCAAAACGGAAGAGGAAAAAGCTAAGTGTGTTTACATAAGACTTGGCAATTGTCTTCTTACCAATCAGAAAAGTTATCTTCTCTCTGACTAGTTTATGAGAGGTAGAATTTCTGAGCACTAAACAGAATCTCAGAAACCGAGACAAACTAGATCTAGAAATGCTTTATGAAATAGGAAGGATCACAGTGTCAGAGATGACTTCGAGGTAAGTTTAACGTGTGGGTTTTTTAGGGTTTTTTTGGCTACGTTGGGTCTACGTTGTCGCGCGTGGGCTTTCTCTAGTTGCGGCGAGCGGGGGCTACTCTTCGTTGTGGTGTGCGGGCTTCTCATTGTGGTGGCTTCTCTTGTTGCGGAGCACGGGCTGTAGGCGCGCAGGCTTCAGTAGTTGTGGCTCGCGGGCTCTCGAACACAGGCTCAGTAGTTGTGGCACACGGGCTTAGCTGCTCCGCAGCACGTGGGATCTTCTCGGACCAGGGCTCAAACCCGTGTCCCCTGCATTGGCAGGTGGATTCCCAACCACTGCGCCACCAGGGAAGTCCCTAATGTGTTTTTAAAAGTTAACTTCAAGTCCTTTCATACTAACAGGTCAAGAGGAGGAACTAGAAGAGGAAATAAATGAATAAAATGGCACCTGCTGTGGTCATACACAAAGAGAGAGGTTCCAGTGAGGTCCCATGCCTTTCTGGGACCACAGCCTCAACAGAGCCTTCAGACTGTTCCAATTCAAAGTCAAATTAACCAGAACTCAACTACCCAGAGCCAGTCCACTGGGCTTCCAGAACTATTTAACATGGATTAAAAGAAGATATATTTCGTATTTAAAATCAACTTTCTAGGAGACATCTACTATCGGTACACAAGCACCACAATCTCCTATGCCTTCCATCGCCTTAAACAGACTTTTAGAGCAGCTGTAGCTTCACAACAAAATTGAGCAGAAAGTACAGAGAGTTCCCATGTGCCTCCTGCCTCCACACACGCACAGCCTCCCCATGATCAACACCCTCTCAAGAGCGGTACATCACAGGTCAATGCAGGCTCATCAGCTGTTAACATCACTCAAAGACCAGAGTTTAGGTTTCACTCTCACTGTTTCATGTTTCATGGGTTTTGACAAATGTATAATGACATGTACCCACCATGACAGTATCATACAGAGTAGCTTCACTGGCCTATCCATCCTTCCCTTCCTACTAACCTCTTGCAACCACTGATCTTTTCACTGTCTCCATAGTTTTGCATTTCCAGAATGGCTTATAGTTGGAATCACACACCATGAAGCCTTATCATATTGGCTTTTTTTTTTTATACAGCAGGTTCTTATTAGTTATCTATTTTATACATATTACTGTATACATGTCAATCCCAATCTCCCAACTCATCACACCACCATCCCCAACCCCACCACTTCCCCCCTTGGTGTCCATACGTTTGTTCTCTACATCTGTGTCTCTATTTCTGCCCTGCAAACCGGTTCATCTGTACCATTTTTCTACATTCCGCATGTATGCGTTAATATACGATATTTGTTTTTCTCTTTCTGACTTACTTCACTCAGCATGACAGTCTCTAGGTCCATCCACATCTCTACAGATGACCCAATTTCGTTCCTTCTGTGAGAAGCCAGATGATGTGACCATGTGCTGGGCTCTGAGAGCAACTGGGAGCCGGAAGCCTGGGCTCTGCTGCTGTTGAGCTGGGTGACTTTGGATGGCACTTAACCTCTCTCTGCTTGAGGTTTCCTGGGTTCCAAGTTTAGGCCCAGCCTTGGAAAATGGTTATGAGGGTCAAGGAGGATAATAAGCATGTGGAAGCACCTTGACAATGCCAGGTGGTTGGAATGTATGGAAAGGTTTCTGCAAGGACTGAAATCATTACGTATCTGAGTCAGAAAGTGGAGGAAAGCATCTTTTTTTTCTTTTTTTTTTTTGACAACATAGGAAGGGAGGAATATATGTTGCACCAAAACTTGTGTCTGATTTCTTAGGTCTTTCCAAAGGTCAGGGGAGCTCTGCCTGTGCTTAGCGGTGGGTTTGGTTCACCTGACTCTGAGGCTGACTGTATCTCAACTAGGGTCTGTTTATTTTCAGAAGTGAATGACAGCTCTAGACAAACCCGTCTTACTTCCTTGGGAGTCTACCCAGGGTAATGAGTTTAAACTCTCTCTTTGTCTCTTGTGGTTGTTAGTCTTCACGCATGAGAGGAGCTGTAGAATTGACAGTGCTTTGTGCGGCCAGCTCTTCTCTGGAAATACCGAGTAATGGTGAGGATAAGAGCAGACGCCATGGTGCATGTTTACGTGTAATCTGAACTTCATGGTGATTCATACACAATATCATTCTTCACCTAGTCATCAGATATTCAGCAAGCTTCTCCATACGCCAAGAGGTCGATAACATAGCTCCTTCCTCAGAGCACATTGACTCCTTGGGGAGACAGTGACCAGACAGGCTTAGATTGGGAACTGGGCAACTGACATTCCCATTTTAGCGCTCTCAACCCTGGACTCTGACGTTGGCTAAATCTGTCGCCTCTCTGGGCCTTGGAATTTTCCCTTCAAAATGAGGACTTTGGACCAGGTGATCTTGAGGGGTCTCCCCAGGTACATTCCCTATTATGAGTCTGATTGTCCATTTACAAAGGTAATTGATGATTAAATTGTAAATTGCGTGAACAGTACATATAGTAAGAACTTCACACAAGGGAAAGGCGTAATTCTGGTTCCTAAGGGTCAGAAATGGCTTTGCCAAGAAGATAGAAAAGAAGGTGGAAAGTCTAAATATATAAGAGCAGGGAGTGGAGGCTGACCTGCCCAGCTGAGGTGTTGGTGTAGAAAAGGGCAAATTTGGTTGAGGGTCTCGAGGTTCTTGACAGTATCCATGTGTGAGCCAACAGGAGACTCAGGGATCTTTCTTTTCCCTACCTTTCTTGTGCCATAAATATCTGTGTATCTGATATGCCAGAGACTGTTTCTGCTTTAGACACATGGCTCCAAGAAGACCTTATCGTATCAAACTAATATAACTCGCTTATTGATGACTTTGAACTCACCACTTTCTGGTCCCTTCCCTCCTGGTCCCTGGTACCTAGAACTAATGTTCTCAGGGAAATGGCTTTGTGTGTACCCTTCCACGTTAGATATGCTTCTGCTATCCTTTATTTCCACCTATGAGAATGCCAGCATTTAGCTGTGGGAACTTCTTTTGTTATACATAGTAAAATCTCCAAAGTTTTTCTGTAGAGTTTTAGTGAATTCTGATTGAGAATTAAAAAACCAAAAAACCAAGTTCCGTGTTTGTTCAATCAGTTCTTTAACTCAACCATCATTTAAGTGCTTACTCTGTACCAGGCACTGGGTATGCATTTGTAAACAAAACAGACATGGTTTCTGCCCTCATAGCTTTTGGTCTAGTGGGCGGGGCAAACACTAAGTCAGTACACAGATAAATCTGAGATGATCAATTTGATGGGTGGTATAAGTGAAACAGAAGAGGATGGCACAAGAATAATAGGAGTAGCTATTTCAGATTTGAGAGGGTGGCCTCATTTAGAAAGCAAGAGATGAGAAGAAGCTCGTGAGGGAAAGGGCTCAGTTGGAGTTGGGGAGAAAAGTCTGTTTCAAGCAGAGGGAAAAGCTAGTGCAGAGGCCCAAGGTAGGAAGAGCTTGTAATGTTGAAAGAACCGTAGGAAAGGTCAGAGTGGCAGGAATGTTGTAAATAACAGTGGAGGGGGCTCGATATGAAGATAGGGAAATAGGCCTAAATAGGGTCACTTAGGGCCTTTTGGTGAGGTAAGAAATTTGTATCTTATCCTATATTCAAAGGGAATCAATTGTTCGATTTTAAAGAGGGGAGTGGCACAATTCAATATAGATTTAATTACTCATTCTGGCTACATTGTGGAGAGTGGTTGGGGGGCAGGAGTTGAGGTGGAGAGATCAGTTACAGGGGGTCGTTGTGGCTTAGGTGAAAGACAGCACTGACTTGGACTTGAGTAGAAGTGATGGAACTTGGCAGTGGCTGGGATGGGAGAGGTGATGGGAGGAGATGTCAAGGTAGACTCCTAGCCTTTGGCTCTGTCATCAAAATGGAAACGCTGTATACTGAGACGCAGTGTGGAAACTCTTTCCTAGAATGTATTGGGGCACTTTATACCTAGGTAAGTAAAGCTAAAGGCATAACCTTTACTTTGAGATGTGGGCCTTAACATTGCGAAACAGTGAATTTTATGCACTTGTTCGGTAGATGAAAATGACGTTAAGTATTTGGCTGTTTTTTACAAAACCTAAACATACTCTTGCCATAGGATTCAGCAGCCGTGCTCCTTGGTATTTATCTAAATGAGTTGAAAACTTATGTCCACATGAAAACCTGCACATGAATGTGCGTAGCAGCTTTATTCATAATTACCAAAGCTTGGGAGCAACCAAGATATCCTTAAGAGAGTGAGTGGATAAATTGTGGTACATCCAGACAGTGGAATATTAGCACCAAAAAGAAATGAGCTCTCAAGTCTTGAAAAGACATGGAGGAAGCTTAAATACATATTGCTATGTGAAAGAAGCCAATATGATACTGGGCATATACCCAGAGAAAACCATAATTCAAAAAGACACATGCACCCCAATGTTCATTGCAGCACTATTTACAACAGCCAGGTCATGGAAGCAACCTAAATGCCCGTCAACAGATGAATGGATAAAGAAGATGTGGTATATATATACAATGGAATCTTACTCAGCCATAAAAAGGAACGAAATTGGGTCATTTGTAGAGACGTGCGTGGATCTAGAGACTGTCATACAGAGTGAAGTTAAGTCAGAAAGAGAAAAACAAATACCGTATATTAACGCATATATGTGGAACCTAGAAAAATGGTACAGATGAACCGGTTTGCAGGGCAGAAACTGAGACACAGATGTAGAGAACAAACGTGTGGACACCAAGGGGGGAAAGTGGCAGGGGAGGGGTGGTGGTGGTGTGATGAATTGGGAGATTGGGATTGACATGTATACACTAATATGTATAAAATGGATGACTAATAAGAACCTGCTGTATAAAAAAATAAAATTCAAAAAAAACCCAAAACAAATGTAGCACTATGAAGTTATGAAGTACAATAAAATGAGGTATGCCAAAAAAAAAAAAAAAAAAAGAATATCCAATGTAAAGATAGAAGCAGAAGCAACAGTAGGGTCTGCCAGGTGTGCATCTACATCTCTAACTTGGGATCAATCCAGGATAACTGCTCTCCTGGCAATTCTATTTTATACAAGCAGCTCTTTTTTTTTTTAATGTTTAGCAGCCATTTACAGAGGGTAAGGCTATATACCAGGCTCTCTAAGAGTTATCTTTACAGAGGCCACAGCCATAGGACCTCAGTGTTGAAAGGGGTCTTACAGACAGGTCTTAGGAGGCAGACCTAATCTCTAAAAGAGAATCTATGGACCAGTTAATATTTACTTAACTTCAGAGACCATCGGCAACATCCTCCAAAAGGACAGACATTTTAATCCCCCAAAAGTAAGGACTATCTCAGGAAAGAATGGTCTTAACTGAATACACCCTGTGGACAAGCCACGGAGCAGGTGCACTTCCCACGGAAGGTCAGCCAGCTCCCGTGTGAGCACTCCCAGGGGTGGGAGTGCAAGGGAGCAGCTCGGTAGACCATTCCAGTCTTCTGAAAGTTATGTCTTAGATGGGGCTGGAATCTCTCTCCCTGAGCCTTTCACCCACTAGTCACAGCTGTGACCTCAGGGAGAGGAAATAAGAGATCTTAAAGGCTGGCACAGAGTAAATCCTCAATAACATCAACTCTCCCCGTCCCTCCCCGCTGCACTCTCAGTCCCACGCTAAGCTCAGAACTATGTGGAGACGGTGTCCACACCCAGTGCCCACACCCAACTACCAACAGCAGCCCATTCTGAACTCACTCTCGAGAAAAAGCCCTGAAACATTTCAACCATTTCTCACATGGTTTGGTTTCCTGCCTCCCTCACCGTCCTGGCCTTTCTCCTCAAGATATGCTTCACTTTGTCTGTGTCCCTCTTACAGTACAGGACTCACCATCTGGGGGTCCGGCACAAAGCACTAAAAGTCACGGTTGCCCCCTTGTGGAGCTCCCAATCTGGCTGAGAAAAAAGATGAACTCACATTAAACGAAGAACCCTCTTTCCTCTCTCTCCCCCAAAGAGCACACACCCACACACTCAACTGTGTGACCAGACCACAGACACGGAAGGGATTTAGAGGAAGGGGATGTTAATAAGGCCTGGTTTCCAGGAACCCAAGAGTCACTGCTCTTATCATATCCCACCTCTCCCTCAAAAACTCAGATTGCAGAACACACGTGCAGCCCTGACGCCTCAGCTTCCCTCAGCCCCTGACGTAGAGACATCAGTGACCCCAGAAAGCATCCGTGGGGACAATCAAGTTTTGGACAGAGTCCCCACCATGGGGCAACCAGGACACAAAGGCCAAGAACTCCGGGGTCCTGAACACTGTCAGACACAGTTCTTGGGACAGGAGCCCCCTCCCAACTGCCAAACCAAAGGCGGAGGTGAAAGTTTCTAAAGGAAAAACAGAACATGAAGTGTTTTGTTTTGTTTTGTTCAGAATTAAAAGATGCCCACTTGAGGAAGCTGGGAGGCTGAGGAAACTAGCCAAGGGCAGGGCCACCAGATTTTTGCTAAACTGGTTTGGCACCTTCTCTTTTCTTTTTTTGGTTTATGGAAATGACCACATACAAGGTAGCCTGCAGGCCAGGCAGATGGCCACCTTTCCAGCTGCAGTGTTTCCCGAGAGGTCACCCCTGGCAAGGAGGCTTCACACATTCTCACATTCTCAAGATGTTTCCATCTTGCAGGCAAGGGCCCTTTCTGAAACTGTTCTGCCTGGCCCAAACTCTCTTTGAATCAGGTTCTAACACTTCTGCACTTAACATTCTTCGACAGCAACTGCAAGAGGAAAACAACCTTCGGAACCTCCCCTCACCGCCCCATCCCAAGCAAGCTCCTGCCAAACGCTAGCATATTGCTGAATGTCACCACCACTCAGAATAGGAATCCCTGTGCCCAGTTTTGACGCTGCCAGTTAAGGACAGCAGAAGAATGTCTAATATGCTGTTAAACAATCTGGAAAGCCCATGCAATCTCCTAGTGAGGACAGCCTTTCCATAAAGGACGCCTTGCCTTTAAAAAGCAAATTTAATATACGATTGCCAACACGGCTCAGCTACAGCCTCGAGAAACCCATGAGAGAAGGCAAACCCCAGTTCGTCAGGAAATCTGTGGCATATTCTAGAAGCCCTCAACCACATCACATCGACCCCTTAAGTACATCCCCTTCATGGGCTGATGCTGGAGGACATCAGATCAGCCCACGGAGGGTCCACGGACCCCGCACTGTGCCAGCCTTTCAGAGGCAGCATCGTCTGCAACCCAGAGGTCAGCAGAGCACCGCCCAAGCGACTGGAAGACGCGTCTCCTGGCCGTGCAACCTCTCACAGCGGATCCCGCTCCACCAGGGCAGCTTCTCCCCCTCACATCTCCGGGTACTAACAGCAACATCCACAGGCAAAGCAAAGGGCCCTTGGCAGAGATCCCCTTTTACAAACTGCTCGAGGCAACCATGTTTTACATTTCAATGATTTTTTTTGGTCAGTGTTCACGCAACTGTAAATAATGACAAAAATGACTTCATGGAACACAGTGCGTGGACCGCAGTGCAATCAGCAGATCCTGATCCTCTGAGACGGATCGCCACCAAGGGTGTCAGCTTTCCGAGACACAAAATAATCTAAGACCTCATGTAGTGAGACCTCCGGTGGATGAGAAGCCCAGCCAAGCCTGCTTCATTTACTCCTTTCTCCCCATCCCACCTGTTTACTCTCCAAAAAGAGGAAAAGTCACGCATGAGAATGAATCCACCCTGACGCAGAACTAGAGTGAGGGGTTAACGAGGTTGGCCCCCACTCACTCCGAGAGATGTCTTTCCCCTGTGTGCCCGCCACTCTCCCAGGAGACTGGCAAGCAGGGGCCCCATGCGTGTTCCGGCTTTTCCCTCCCCAGCAACGTCCAATGTCGGCCCAGCTCTGCACACTTCGTTTGCAAGGCCATTCTACTTTCTCAGCCCATCACGTCAAGGGAGGAGGGGACGCCCTGGCCGCACGTCTAGACGACTCTCCTGGGGCACATAATCTTAGTTTCCCCTCCTATCTTATTTCATCGTCTTTAGGCCCCCACCAGCAGCCCAGGTGCCTGATACCTTGGGAAACTCTCTGCACTGCATTTCTGATAGGACTGTGAGCACCTTTTCCTAACAAAAAAACAGAATCCCAGGTCCGGTCGGCATCTCCTTCCAAAAAGCACTTCATTCAGCAGAGACCAGGCACCTCTCACACACCAGGACTGTTCAGGCCGCAGCAGGATGAACACGTAACCCACGGAGCCGGCCTAGACTCTAGGGGGCTGCTCTGCTTATATCAGGGACAAGAGGAGAGAGGAGGCATGAGCATGATGCAAACTCAGACGCGCTCTGAGATCCCAAAACACGGATCGGATGGCCTCTACCGTCCCCTCCAGAGCTGAATTCTATAAACTTCACACGTCAGCCGTGTGGGCAGGAACAGAACCTACTACATTTAACACAAACAGCATCACAAAATAGTTCACACTATTTCAGGTGTAACATTCCGGGCAAAGAAACATTCAAGGAAAGTAAGTGTCTCTCTTCTGCCTGAAACCACAGGATGGTTTTTAGTGATGGTTTTAGGTTTTAGATGAAAAAGCCAATAATAGATCCTCATGCAGGGCTCGGGCCACAGAAGCTGGCTGTCTGGGGACTCACCATTCCTAAGCAGGGTACCTTTTGCATTATTACTTGTATTCTAGTGATCTTTATGAGTAGTTACTTCGGTCTCACGTTCACCCTCTATTCAGGCCTCAAATGTGCCTTCTAAAGTCCGCACCTTATTATGGGTGGTAATCTCTTCAAGCAGTGACACCCTAGCCGGGCCAATGGCGCTAGTGGAAGGGCTGCCAACACACCCCACCTGCAACTGGTGAATCCCCTGAGGAAGACAGGTCGCTTAACTGACAGCTGAGCACTCCCTGCCCCATTTAACAGGACTTTCACTTAAAGGAAAGGTCCCCTCGATAAGGTATCTATCTATGTACATTGTACAGAATGTCTGTGACTCAGTGCTCCCTGTGGAATTAGATCTGTTTAATAAAATTAACAAGATTTTCAAATTGTGTTGATTTTTTAAAATTTAGTTTCTATCAAGAGGGACAAATACAAAATGTACCTTCCGGTTGGAGCCAAAGCCGGGTTAAGAAATGTTAACACCAGGTGTCAACTCAGCACTGATGTATCACAAGCTGTATTTTGCTCCCTGGAGGTCCCCCCCCACACCCTTCTATCGGGGGGAGGCGGGGGAAGGAGGCTGCGGCTCACCAGGTATCTGGCAGAGTTCTGAAGTATCTCTGGTGTGCCAGGCATGACCCTCACCTTGCACGGGGACCCCCAGAGGGGATGGCTGTAGGTTTACAGACCAGGGAGGCTAACTGGTAACCAACTCAGGAGACACACATCTACCAGAATGCCACTGATTAACATTTAAAATAACTGGAAAATCAGCGCCAGCCAGATTCTCCTTCTCCCAGGGGTCTGCCCACTCAGAGTAAGGAGACAGCCGATAGAAGGCGGTAGGTGGTTCCCTCAAGCTGCAAGGCTGGCAGACGGCTCTCCTGCACCCCAAGGTTTGGATGGTTCATCCACAAGCAAACATTTTCTCCCAAAGTGATGGTTAAACTCTGACCACAACTTGTCGCTGTCCTCTTATCAGCTACCAGAGGAGTCATTACCTTTTGCCAGGTGTCAGGTAGCACGCCAGTCATATCTCCCCCAGAACACACAATGGCCCCAGGACTTACTGGCCACACATTTTATGAGTGATCCCCCAGATGGGTTCACCTGACTAATGGGTAATGCTGGTCACAGAAGCCCAAATTATTTTATGAAATGGCCATGCTTAGTTTTCAGTTAAGCCACAGAAAAGACAGGTATAAGCAAACTTGTTAAATTTTTTTAACCTGATGTTTAAACAGAAGTTAAAGTTCTAATAAATTAGAGTGTACCAAGTTAAGAACTATAAGCTCATTGCAAATAAATAAAATTTGAACTGCTTTGTACATAAAATATGAAGTAAAATTTCCCTCCTTACTCCCACTTCCCACCCCTACCAAGAGAAACCTCTTATTAGTTCGGAATTTTGATTGCATAACATTCCTCATCAGGAGATTAGATTGAGTTAAACGTCTCATGAAAACACCACTGATAGGGACTCAATGTATGGCTAAAGGGGGACACTGGAGCTTTCCCCCCAGGTGTTACCTACTGCATTTCCATCTTTAGCAAAACCAAGTACAAGTATGCAACATTTCACTTTATGAAGATTACAATCTTGGATCTCAAGTTTTATTTCATTTGGAAAGAACTGCCAATTTTGAATGCATATACTAAATCAATGGTTTCAATCTTTTAAGTGAATATAAAAGAAGCCAAGAAAGTTTTAAAGGAAGAACTCCCTGGAAAGGATATTAAAGACCTACACAAGTTAACTAAATCCCCTAAGCACATTTTTAGTGACTGCTACCCTGGCAAGCACGCCCCAGCGGGTATGTTTGAACAAAGACCAAAGAATTTACTATATTTTCTTAGGAAAATTCTTTCTGTGTATTGCACAAGGTTCCCTCTACTTTCGCTGCCCTGTATGCACTCACAATTTGCAAGTTCAAAGGCCACTACTGTGCCCTCCTGCAATGTGTTGGTATCACATGTCTCCACATACTGAGGACGATTTTTTTTTTTAAGGTATGAGACTTTCTAGTACTGACCTCTGAAACAAGAAGGCTTGAGCTACTGATGTGATGGGTGTAAGGACCCCTGACATCCGTTTCATTCATCCTCCCTCAGTTCCACATTCTGTTCCATACTATTCAACCTCCCTCTTTAATCTAGAGATTTTCTGTCAACTGTCCCAACCTCTAGAGGCTTGATCTACAGCACATGAGAAATAAGTCTTTGGAGGCAAATAGCTATACAAATCAGAATTGGATTACCCCATGAAAGGTCATGGAAATGCTTTTCCTCTTTCTTGTCCTCTGGCCCAAATCCTACTGGCTCTTTAAGATCTCATTTGAGATCCGATGCCCTCCAAGAAGCCCTCTTTCCCCCTGCTTCCCCAGCTGAGACAGGCAATGACCCATAGTCAAGAGACTATCTCCTATGCCTAGGGCTCCTTTCGATTTTTTAAAGCAATATATATAACTTGAATGTTCAAGTCTCCAAAATAAATAAAGCCAAGCCCATCTGCCATCTGGCCCCATTTGTGAGGCAAAACCACTTTATCATTTGTAAAAACCTATGTGTAAAGGCCACTGCTGCCCTGGGGGCTTACAGTCTAGGTTAAACTAACAATTCAGAAATAAACCATTAGCGAAAGTTGTAAAATTTCACATAAAAAGCAAGGTTCTATGGTATTTAGATTGCACTTACGTGAAGGACCACATGGGGCCTTGCCTGGCTTTTTGTTAATTCTAAATTATTCAGCACTGCATTGATAAATTGCTCATTAAAGTGCTAACCCCTAAGGCACCAGCCCAGCTAAGAATGATCCTCTTGGTTTCATTACTATCTCTAAAAGCACAGAAAGCAGGACCTCTCCATTTGCCTTCCTCTCCTCAAACTGCCAGAACACGCCGAAGGGACTTCATCCTTACAAGTCAAACGTGTTCAACAGCTAAGGAAGTAGAGTGGGAAATCTGGTGACAAGGTGATTTACCGAGGTCCTTTTAGAGGCCTGTAGTTCCAGAAGACTCGGGAAAGGAAGAACACTCCTGACACCTGGCATCTTAGAAAACAGTCTGTCTCTTCCATGAATATCCCTACATCTCCTTTGTCTCTCACGTTGGAAGGGCCAGCTGCCCCCATTAGGGGCCCCTCCCCCAATTCCCCTTCCCCAGCAGTCTCTGCAATAAGCTGGGGCTTCCCCACCCCTTGCTCCTCAGCTACACCAGGACCAGCCTGGACACTAGGTAAAAACTAAGGGAATATGAATAAAGTATAGCCTTTTATGTTTTAATATTGGTTTATTAATGGTAACAAATGTAGCATACTAACGAGATGTTAACAGAGGAAACCAGGCATAGGGTAAAAGTGGACTCTAGTATCACAATTTTTCTGTAAATCTAAAATGGTTCTAAAATAAAAGTTTATTTTAAAAAAATAACCTGAAATACTGATGATGTAGAGAAACGGGTTCATTCACACCGTCTGGCAGTTCCTTAAAAACTCGACATGCACAACCGTGGAACGCAGCAACTATACTTCTGGGCATTTCTCAGAAATGGAAACTTAACCTTCACACACACAAAAACCTGTACACCAATATTTATAGCAGCTTTACTGTAATAGCCATTAACTGGAAACAACCCAGATACCCTTCAGTGGGTGAACAGTTAAAACTGTGGTACATTCTTACCATGGAATAATACTCAGTAATAAAAAGGGAATGAATTATCAATACACTCAGCATAAATAAATCTCCAGAGAATTATGCTGAGAGAAAAAGCCAATTCCAAAAGGTTACAAACTGTATGATTCCACACATAATATTCTGACAAAATTATAAATGGAGAGCCGATTAGCTGTTGTCAGAGGTTAAAAAGGGGGTGGGGGCAGGTGGAGATGGGTGTGGCTGTAAAAAAAAAAAAAAATAGGAGGGGAGCCCTGTGGTGATGGAAATGTCCTGTATCTTGACTGTATTGATGACAAAATACTGGTTGTGACATTGTACTATACTTCTGCAAGACACTGCCATTGGGGGAAACACAGGATCACTCTGCATTATCTGTTACAATTGCATGTGAATCTACAATTATCTCAAAGTAAAGATTTTTTGTTAAGCCACGAGGCCTGAACAAGCAGGTAGCCTAGAGGGAAGGGGTGAGGCCCAAGCAGAGATCTGAAGTCAGAGCCCAGATACAAGTGAGTGGGGCTCCTCCAGGCAGGCTCGGCCCAGGGTTGAGACTCTGGAAGCAAAGTCCCCAAAGAAAGGGAGTACAAATATGGAAAGCAAGGCTGGGCTGGATTTGAAGGTATTGGTGTGGACTTCGATTTATGTTAAAACCCTTGGGACTTCCCTGGTGGCGCAGTGGTTAAGAATCCGCCTGCCAATGCAGGGGACACGGGTTCGAGCCCTGATCCGGGAAGATCCCACATGCCGCGGAGCAACTAAGCCCGTGCGCCACAACTACTGAGCCTGAGCTCTAGAGCCCGTGAGTCACAACTACTGAAGCCTGTGCTCTAGAGCCCACGAGCCACAACTACTGAGCCCATGTGCCACAATTACTGAAGCCCGCGCGCCTAGAGCCCGTGCTCCGCAACAAGAGAAGCCACCACACTGAGAAGCCTGCGCACCGCAACGAAGAGTAGCCCCCGATCACCGCAACTGAAGAAAGCCCACGCGCAGCAACGAAGACCCAATGCAGCCAAAAATTAATTAAGAAATTAATTAAAAAAAAAAAAAACCTAAGTGTACGTGTGTGTATGGGATTGTGTGTGTATACACAATCATTTCCTAGCTCTGTTCCCCCTTAAAGGACCTGGGGGCAGCAACACTCTTGAGCAACCACTCAGTGCCCAGAAATTGGTTTTTAAGTGCCACTCTCCACTAAAAGAACCAGACCTCCTTAGAGAAATGGCTGGTTCTGGGCTTGGGCAGAGAAACACAAAATTAGTCTGGAACATTGTGTTGTGGTGAAAAGTGATGAGAATGTGTCAAGAGGACACAGAGGTCAGTTTAAAGAAGCACCCATGGACCTCATCTGGGACAATCCAAACACCAAAATGGATGATCATCACATATTATAACCCACTGAACAAAATACACGCTCACAAGCCCATAAAGGTAAGTGAATACATGGATATGTATGGGGAGAAGAGAAAGCGCTTCCTTACAATGGAAGCCAACAAATAAATGGAGAAGGAATGAGGGTAATAAGTCATCATGTGGCAACCACAATATTAAAAATAAATTTAAGAGACATCAAGATGATAAGATTAGTAGATGAAAATCAGGTGAGAAAAAGAAATTTGTATCATCTCAAAGTATTTCCCACAAAATATTTATTACAAAAGGGAGAAAAAAGTAACTTCACGGAGGAGAAACCCAACCGACACCCTCTTCAAGAAGTGATCAAAGTTACCACCACCAGAAACAGGACAAATCAGACGAAATGTGCCATCCAAGAGGCTGCAGTGGTCATCACAGTATCTGGCCCAAAATACCTACCCCAAATGGAGGGCCTTTCTAACAGTGACTGGGCCGTAACCTTCAAAAATGTCCAAGTCATGAAGCCAAGGCAAGACTGATCAAACATTCTAGATTGAAGGAAACCACTGATAGAGTGATGAGCAGCAGGTATAACATGTAATCCTGGACTGAATCCTTTACTTTACTATAGAAGACATTACTGGGTCACCTGGTGAAACTTGAAACCCAAGGCATACAGGAATTCCTTGGATTATTCTCGTAACTTTTCTGTAAGTTTGAAATGGTTTCAAAATGAAGTTTTATATATATCAATATTATATATATACATATATATATATAATTTTTTTTTTTTTAAACAGAAAAAGGCAGCTTTTGCTTTTCACCCTTCCACCTTCTTTCTGCCTGGAATGCACGCATGCTGACATGAGGGTGACATCTCAAGATAAGTAAAGAGAGCAGAAGAGTAAAACAGGAAGAACTGCCACATCAGCCCTGGGCTACCCTCCTCAACACTTCTTGTTATACATGGTGGAAAATAAACCCCATGATGGTTCAAGTCACGATAGCAGGGTTTTCTGTCACTCACAACCAAAGCAATCATAACTAACATATTTAATAGGCAGAGGACTACTACTCCATTCCTATTTTCCCACTCTCACTAATTGAAAAAACAACCAAAAAATAACAGAAAAGCAGTGATTTGCTCCAGGGACGAGGCAGCAGAGAAGCTGTGTGTTTTGGGCAGCCACAGGCACTAAGGAAAGCCTGGCCAGAATCAACAGCAGGTCCGTCTCCACCTAAAGTCCCGTGAGTTTCCATCGACAAAGGAATGGATAAAAAAGATGTGGTACATGTATATAATGGAATATTACTCAGCCATTAAAAAGAATGAAATAATGCCATTTGCAGCAACATGGATGGACCCAGAGATTATCATACTAAGTGAAGTAAGTCAGACAGAGAAAGAGAAATATGGTATGATATGGCTTATATGCGGAATCTAAAACAAAAACGATACAAATGAACTTATTTACAAAACAGAAGCAGACTCACAGACTTGGAGAACGAACTTATGGTTACCAGGGGGAAGGATGGGGGGTGAGGGATAGTTAGGGAATTTGGGATTGACATGTACACACTACTATATTTAAGATAAATAACTAACAAGGACCTACTGTATAGCACAGGGAACTCTGCTCGATATTATGTAACAACCTAAATGGGAAAAGAATTTGAAAAAGAGATATACATATAACTGAATCACTTTCCTGTACACTTGAAACTAACACATTATTAATCAACTGTACTCCAATATAAAATAAAAAGTTTAAAAAAAATTTTTTTAAATAAAGTCCGGTGAGTTTCTACACTCAGCGGGACGAACAGTGAGGTTAGAGGCAGGACTCTGACAGACAGGCAATGAAAGAGGGACAGGAGACGTCTTCAAAAGCATTTTCTCAGAGAAACAGCTCTGTGCACAATCTGGGTACCACAGCAGCACCTGCTTTGGATACAGGATGAGTTAAATAGGCTTTCAGTGCTTGCTTTTCAACTGGATCACCACTTAGAACACTGTCTCTATGAGAAAGATCCTAAATGCTGAAAGATATGGACTGAATATTTGCGTCCCCTCCAAATTCATATGTTGACATCCTAACTCTCCCAAGGGATGGTACAAGGAAGTAGGGCCTTTGGGATGTAATTAAGTCATGAGGATGGAGCCTTATGAATGAGATTAGTACCTTATAAGAGACACCTCAGAGAGTTTTCTCACCTTCTTTCTGCCATGTGAGAACACAAGGAGAAGACAGCCATCTGCAACCTGGAAGGGGGCCCTCAACAGAACCTGACCATGCTGGTACCCCAATCTTGGACTTCTAGCCTCCAGGACTGAAAGAAATAAGTTTCTGTTGTTTATAAGCCACGCTGCCTATGGTACTTTGTCACAGCAGCCCAAACAGACTGACACTGTACTTAAAGTAACTTTCAGAATCTAACCTGTCAATAAACTGGGGACGTCTGTAAACACCTATTTCATTTATAATTCAACTTTATTTCCTAGCCATCAATTTGTATTACATTTTTCTAATCACAACTCACTTTTGCTATCATAATGCCTCCTATTGGTCTAGTACTCCTTCCTTATTCTTTAAAGTTCCCTTCATACCACGATTTTAACTTCATTCTCGCTCTCAACAGTACTGTGAGGAAAACCCAAATGCTTCCATTTAACACGTAAGAAGACAAAGTTGAGGGAGATTAAGCCACTGGCCCAAGTTCTCACAGCAAGGAAATGGCATAAATGTAACAAGAATTCTGAGCCCTGACTGCCAATCCAGTGTTCTTTCACCTAAACCACACAGTATGTCATTAATAGCACTGTCAGTTTTTAATATTTCCTGTCTTGCTTTAAGATTATACTATAAAAGGCTTGGGTGGGAGGGAGGCGCAAGAGGGAGGGGATATGGGGATATATGTATATGTATAGCTGATTCACTTTGTTATGCAGCAGAAACTAACAACACTGTAAAGCAATTATACACCAATAAAGATGTTTAAAAAAAAGATTATAAAAGGCTAGACCACGAGGTCAGAAAAGAGTAAGCAGGAAGCAATGCATACATTTTACCTAACCTTAGAAGAGTGTGCAGGAAATTCAGCACTCCTCCATCATCCTCTTCTTGCTCCTATCTGTTTCAGAAGTGAAGAGGTACAAAAATACTGCCCCCCTGGTAGACCGCACCTACCTCCCTGAGACTCTCCTGGCAGCCAGTCCCCCCCTCAGTTAGAATGTTTCAGGCCCTTCAAAACTCTACAGAAATACCAGAATCTCAAATGCTTGGCTGCTCATCTCCATGCAGGCCTGCTCTTCAAAACTCTACAGAAATACCAGAATCTCAAATGCTTGGCTGCTCATCTCCATGCAGGCCTGCTCTTCAAAACTCTACAGAAATACCAGAATCTCAAATGCTTGGCTGCTCAATGCAGCCCTGCTCTTCAAATCATCAAGTACCCAGTGCCTGTTATGTATAACACAGTATCAGGCCCTTGGCGTGGTCTCTGTCCTCCTGGATAAGTTAAGAAGATAAGGCAACTACGTAAAAAGTTAAGCAACCACCCAAGAAATAAACAACAGTGCAGACCAATGACAGGAGCAGAGGCATAAGAGGAAGATATGAGCAAGTGCCAAGACCAAGTAACGGATGGACAGCACTTACGGATGGAGAGCACTTACAGTAACTGCTTCAGATTACAGAGAATAGATGTTCTTTAGGCTGAAGTAGGCAGGGTTTACGGAAAAAGCTAAAGTTTGAACTTGGTCTTGAAAGAATGAACTTAGAGAGGGAAAGCATATTCCAGGTAGATACAGCATGGATGCAGAAAAGCTCAAGGTACGTTCAGAAGGTGCTGAGTGGATTGATCCTGCCAGTGGGAAAGAGTGGACCATACAAGGCAATGATCAACTGACAGTATATCAGTCATGATGCTCTGGCTACGACAGGCTTCAAACTGGCTTAAACAGAAAGACGCTTCTATCTCTCATGACAAGAAGTCTAGAATTCTCATGGGTTCTAGTGTTTGTTCAGCCCAAGGCACATGGCTGCGTGGGGGAGGGGTTGTGTCAAGATCAAACTTCTGTCAAGAAGTCACAATGGGGGTGTGGATGATCCTGCATGGGTAACCAGCCATCACAAACGGTTACTGTTCAGCGAGTGCCGAGCGCGGACCCACGCATTCCACCTTCGAAGCAAACCTGAGAGAGGAGATGACAGGGGAAGAAGCAGAAGAGGCTCCTCATCTAACAACCAAGTCCAAAACTAGATTTGGAAACGCAGCAATAGATCCTCCTCCTTGTGCCTGTTTACCAAAAAATACACGTGGGTTCTAAAGGGGATCTAACCAGGATGGCTGCTCAAATCTGTTCAGTCAGCAAAGACCTTCATTCTAATGACCACTGGGGGCCTGTGTTCATTAAAGCAGAACTGCACTAGGACATTCCAACATGTTAGTGCAAGGGAATGCATGAATGAAGGCAAAGAGATTGGCCCAGAAGAGAAAGTACACTGATATCCAGGCCTAGGGAACTGGAATTCCCAATATATTCCTATACAGGGGATCCTAGCACAGTGAGCTTTGGCCAGGCTCAGTACCCAAGCAGGACTCTCCTACTCAATCATAGGGTCCATCTCCCTCATTCTAATCCTGAAAAATCTGTAACACAGGTTAGGGGAGTCGGCCAATTGCAGCATTACTTTATAAAGTCCATCTTTAATGTAATGTCATTTTATTTGTTTAAAAAATGTTTCTCCAGCACATTCTATGTGCTACACATGTTCTAGGCCCTGGTGATTCAGCAACGAGCAAGCAACTGCTGCTCTCATGGACCAGAATCTAGTTAAGGAAGACAAGCCAACAAAAGAGCCAGGTATTGAAAAGCACAAAGAGAAAAATAAAACAGGGTACTGGATTGAGTGGGTGACAGAGAAGGAGTCTGGGGACCTGACTCAGCAGAGGCTTGAATGATGAGAAGCCACCAGTGCAAAGACCTGTGAGAGAACATCAATGGAGAAGGACGAGGGCAAAGGCACTGAGGTGGCAAGAAGCCTGCAGTGTTCAATGAACAAACAAGGAGGAGGCCAGCAGGGATGGAACCAGCCAGTGAGGAAGACGGAACACTAATGCATCAGGACAAGCGGGAACCAGATTCTGTATAGTGCCCTGTAGGCAGGCCTAGCAGGGGGTTGGATTTTCTTCCAAAAGGAAAGAGAAACAGCTGGGTGGTTTCGAGCAACGGAGTGACAGAATCCAAGCGACATTTTACAAAAATGACCTGACTACTGTGTGGAGAACAGACTGGAAGGAGAGAGAGGAAAAAGCAGGGAACCCGGTCAGGAGACTGTTGCCACTACCCAGGCCAGAGACCTGGGGGTTGCACAGGTCGGTAGTGAGGGGGTGAAAAGTGAGGCTCCAGGTTCTGTTTGGAAGTTGAGTCAACAGAACCTGCAGACAAACTGGGTATTGAGGGGAAGATGCCTGGATCTGGAGCCTAAGGATTAAACCCTGGAGGATTAATTGGATCATGCCACTTACTGGAACACAGGAGAGCATGGGGAGAAAAAGGAATAGCAACAAACAACTTTGCTCCTAAGGGTCTTTCATTCTGAGATAGTCACTTTTGGAAATTCGTACTTCCAGGTTGAACAATTTCACTCTCTGAGTGGGTCAGGAAAAAAATCTGGAAGAGGCAGCATTGTTATTTTTTAAACATACAGATTGGGACTCAGAGATTGACACTTGCACAGAATCTTAGAGCGGGAAGAGACGCAAGAGATCTGGTCCTACTCCCTTCATGCAGCAAGTGAGGAAACCGAGGTCCAGAGAGATACGTGACACTGTCTCACTTGGGCAGGTCATCGTAAGTGCCACTATTTAGTGGCAGTTCGTGTCACATAAGACATTACTCCAAGCGGAGAGTCCCGTGCTCTCTCCATCACACCGCAGTGGTCTCTGTGCCTCTCACCATAGATATTTCTCTTACAGTTGCTTATACAAATGCCTCACACAGGGTGCTAGTGATTTGCCTGATGCAGACATGCTGCGACACCAGAAGGCATCTGACCTCAGACAGCTGGCCCTTTTCCAAGAAGAAGACGCCGCCCCATGCCAGGGCTCCTGTCAAGTGACAAGCAGAGTGACGGCCAGAGGAGTCAGAAGGCAGCCAGCCATGCCAGCCACGCCACATCAGCACGTCGTTGATCTGTCACTAGTAGGAGCTAAATCAGCAGCTTCCAGAGCATTATAAGAAACTGACATCTAAAAAAGGCAAACCAGGTCCCAGCCAGCCTCTCAGGGGATTTGACCCCGCTTTGCTACAAGCTGCCTTTCTTCTAGGACTGACCAAAGCAATATTCTCTGCAAAGGGGTCCACAGAGCACCAGCCCAGCCCATGGCAGAGCCCACACCGTGCCCACCTACCTCGACTTTCACACTCCCCCTCCACCTTGATCGCCCTTCCTCTGATCTCCTTCATTCATTCTCACTGCTTTCCTGTATGCCTCCAAACCTGCAACCTACACACAGCTTCCTGCTAAAAGAAAGGTAACAGGTGGTCCTCTCACACTGCGTTTCTACCTCCCACCCACCAGTGAATCACCACCACCAAAACATGGAACTAAAGCACATTTTAAACTATTTTGTACTGAATCAATTAAAGCTTTGTTAATTCTCATTCTTAGAATAAATTCAAGTGAGTTGGAAACCTACTTCTCTAAGAGAAACAAAAATCAGAAAACAAATTTCTTTAGGTTTCCTTTTACAGATGAGTGGAATCGCAAGTGGTTTACTCCTTCCTTCCTTTTACTGTTTATTTGTAATTATTCCTTCTCACCTTAGTTTTATATTTTTCCTTCCCAAGAAGCAGTCATTGCTAGCCACCTTTCAAGGTGGGCAAGAAGTTTAGGGCGTATGGGCCAAATTCCCATTCTAAGGCACCCCCCGTGGCATCCTTTGCTGGGTGGTGCCCAGCCTGCTAAGCTACCTGCAGAGAGGAAGCCCTCACTTCCACACAAGGCAGCCCATTCCACTACTGGGGGCCATGTGCTTCTGGACCCCGAGCTCAACTCACCTCCCTGCACATACCCACTGATGATCACTATGATCCTCAGATGAACTCCGAGAGGAAACACATGAATTCCACATGACAGCCCTATACATTTCAGGATTATATCTCCTTTTTTCTGGCCTCTATGCCTGGGGCCCCCCAGCTGTTCTTCATGTGCCATAGTTTCCAGGCACTTTTCTCTTCTAGGCAGCTCCCTCTAGCTCTATTTTTAGAGATCCCTTAAAAATATGTCATCAACATCATAACATAGGGGAGTCACATCTTGGGGGGGGTGAGGAAGCTTGATTCTAAAGTCAATAATAAAGCAAAGATCATGCAGTACCAAAATCACCTTCGAACATCTCTCACACTGTCCATCACCGTGAGATGCTTCAAGAGGCTCAATTCACTTCAGGGCCTCTCACTTCGAGAGGCTCCGAGCTGCCTCGGGAAACAGATTCCCTCCTTCCATCTCACCCTCGCCCCAATGCACATCCTCACTAAGCAGGGTGATGACTCACACAACTGATTTTTTTTTTGTTTTCCAGTTGGTTGGTTTCTTGGCAATTGGTTGCCTTTGCCCACACACATGCTGAATACCTGATATTTCGGTGTATCCATGAGCCAGATTTACCCAAGCTCTAGGATGGCGCCACCATTACTCAGTCCTCTTCAAAGGACATCTGTTTTCTCACATCTTCAAATTCATCCTCCCCTCCACACCTCGTCCTCAATCCAGGCCGATACTTCATGATGGCCAACCAAGAGCCACCACTGGCACAGTTCACACAAAGAACTTTGCAAAACTTCCATTCTGAACACTCACTATTGTAAATCATTGTCTTGATAAGAGGTTGTAAAGAGGTTAATGGGATAGCAATCTCACTACAGTACACAAAATCCATAGCCTTTTCTAAAGGCTGCAACAATTTAAGAAACTACAGTTTTTTGCCTAGAAGAAAACTGTGCACTCTTATGATCATCGTTTATCATCCCAGGTGAAAAAGTTATTGGCACAGGTTTCTTGCCTGTATTTCTGGTTATGTTTGAATCACCTTAAGTCAAGTTAGTGCACCAGCACCAGACAAACCATAGTTAACACTTATTTGTTAAGATTAAAAGTACTATTTTATAAGGGAGATGATGAACACCAAGCTTTGAAAAAACTTCATATGATACCCACTTAAAACAATGTGAAAAGAGTAAAACTAAAACAGTTACATAAGTCAAGATAATCCACGTTTTATGGATACAAGTTGGTGCTAAATTAACTTTGTTCTCAGGAATAAGCTGCAAAGGTTCGGCTCAGTGTTAGAGGCAGCTCTGAAAAGATTCATGCAAATACTCTTCCATACTCTGGGTAACACTGTATCTTTATGCTCTAAAAAGAAGAGTACAATAAACATACCCTTATAACAGCTTATAAACATTTTGTTTGTTTGGATTTTATATACTCTCATCTTCGCCTTCCTCCTCAGATGGCATGGTAATTTATGGGAATCATTCTTTGACATCACTATTTGATGTTTTCCCCATCTTTATTAAAAGGCTACACAAACCAAACTTCAGCCCTGTCCTTTCCCATCCAGTCAGCTGGTTGGATGTCCCCTACATCCAACCAGCTGTCCTACCTGCAGACTTGAGCCCCTGAGGCTGGAGGGAGGAAAAGCAGTCTTCCAAGCGGACAAATGGGGCTCCCATTCCAGTGAGCTCTGAGAAGACAGAGCTCAGAGAAGGAACAGCTCTGGAGGCTGGAAGCCCCCGGGTGATGCGATTCGGAGCTTCATCACTACCCAATGAAGTGTGGTTCTGGGGCAGGGGGCGGATATGCCCTTCCCCACGCTAAGAGGCAGGAGACAGAAGGGCCCATTGAGGGACTGACAGGAGGGAAGAGGTGAGACTTCCTCCTAAACCGCTGTCTTAAGAGCTGCCATGACAGCCCAAGAACCTCAACAACTTCCTGCTACACGGGGGTCACGTCCTACCACTCTTGTCCTCTTGGTAAGACACTTCCTTCATTCACTACTCCTGGATGGCACTTATTACATGGAATATAATTGTAAGTTAATGAGGACCATGCCTTATGTGCCTCTTACATCCAGCGCTGTGCCTGACATCAAGAAGAGTCTCAAATACTTGTATCGGTTCCATAATACTGCCCAACCAATTGAGACCAAGAATGGAAGACATTTCAGCTGTGGGCGAGGGCAATTCTGGCCATCATGATGAGCTGAAAATGGACATCTCCACAGAATAAAGCTTCAGACTCAGAGTTCACAGCCCAAACTGGCACGGAGTAGCATCAGTGCTACTTCCCACTTGTGTAACGCTGTTGAACCAGAAAGTGTATGACTGAAAACGATCAAACTTCCCATCTCAGTGCCATGAACTCAAATTCTAACCATTGTTTACCACAGCGAATAACTGAAAAATTATAATTTCTTAAGGTGCCCTGTAAATTCACAGGAAAAACCGGAGATGCATAAACATAGCTCATCAGGAAACTGCAACCACTGAGCCCCCTGGCAAAGCACAAGAAACGTTAAGGCGAGATTTCAAATTCCAGCATTAAGCCAAGAGTTGACTTACTGAGCGAGATAAAGTGGAAAACAATTATAGCCTAACTAATTATTTGGCTGGCACTTAGCTACATCGTTTTAGATATAGGCTACAGTTCCAGGGCTGCTGGAGTTATTTACAGCCCTGGACACATTATTCTGTGGCCAGCATTTAAGGCAGTTTCTGATTTCTGCGATGGTTCACATTGCGACTTGAGCACAGTTCATACTGATACCCTTAGCGTCTGCCCCATTCAGTAAGGGCTCTCTACATGGCTGAGTGTTGTGTAACCCTAGCAGCCTGGCAGTGGTTTCATACTGCCAGTCAGATTTCAGGGATATTAATGCAGTGGGCAATCCCTAGAGCTTTTATTAAGGATGCATTACAGAAGGTTAAGGAATGTGAGGCAAGGGAGGAGGGAGGAAGTAGAGGAAGCACCTGGAGAAAAAGAAGATGTAGAATACTTTTAGCAGAGGAGATGCACAAAATCCAAAAAGGAAAAAAAAAAAAGTCTATTATCGGACTATTGTAATAGCAGATGTTAAAGCCCATATCCCAGCATTGTTTTTAGGGTCTAACAGCAGGTCAGATGTGGAAACCACCACCAGAAACCAAGGCAGGGACTGACAATAGTCAAAAACCAGATTAGAAACTCAAGCAGAAGGATACAAGTACCACAAAATAGCCATGACCTAGCAAAAAACAAAACCAGTCCCAGGCTCAATCCCCCAAATCCTACTCTACAGGGATGAGAGGCAGCATCCACAGTTTCGCTAGTTCTCTGGGTCATTCCGATGCACCTGTAAGTGGGAAAACCATAGCTCTAGTGCCTGTAACATCCACAGCCTCTTCTGAGGGAGACACATGGTTCCCAGTGATGATCCATCTTCAGAAGCCCCTTGGACCAGGTGTACCTGCCTAGGAACAGCCAATCAAGAGTCTGCTTTCTACAAAAGCTTTAAAGCTTTTGTCATTAGTGACACGGGAATAACAGCAGATAGTACAGCCAATCTAAACTGGAACTGGAGATTCAGAAAGGGGTGTTTACCCAAGGCAGAGGTAAGAAGACAGGGAAAAGGGCAGAGCCAAGAGTAACGGAGTCACATTAATGGCACTGGCGTGGAAGGAAATGCATCCCTGCTGCTGACAGGATAACCTGGTCCCTAAAGTCTCAGAAAGGGTGAGCATCTTTCTGGTACCCTAATACTGTGCCGATCTCTTGGGCCAGGCTGCTCAGATCAGCTAAGCCTGGTTCCTAAGAGAGCATCCTTAGAGTAGAGCCTACATCTTGAAGTGCCCTTGCAACCAAAATAGCCTAGTACACCAAGTGCCAGGAAGAGCAATAGATAGATATAGACATCCGCCAAGTGCCAGGGAGAGCAAAAGGTAGATACAGGCATCCTGTTAGTGGTGTCAAGGTGGGATGCTCCTCCCGGTACAATCGGGGGCGTCCCACAATTTTAAGCTATAGAACAGTTAGGTGTGGAGTGCTAGGGTTGAAGATTTGAGATGATAGGTGGTCCACAAAGCCAGGACTTTAAGACTCCTTTTGTTCTTTCCTTCCCCACACCTGAAAGAGGAAAAGCATGTGCATAGCCCTAGAGCTTCTCCACCAATGCTGGTGAATGAGAGGACCCAATCCAAGGCTGGCCGCCCACATGCAGGAGTTGGAACCAGTGAATCAGCACCCACAGCAACCTTCCCAGCCCTTCAGGCTCTCACCCCACACTGTCCTGCACTGGACTGTGGCTTCCCAAGGACAAGACCTTCTCCTAGCAACAGGATTAGCACCAACTAATACAGTTCACGTGTTCTCATTTTATCTCATCAACAAGCCTCTGAGGGCTGTACCAGCTTCTTACCCCTGTTTTACAGATAAATGAAGCCTAGAAGTTGAGCAACTGTCTAAGGCCACACAGCTGGTAAATGCCAGTGCGGGGCGGGTGGGGGGGAGCTGGTACGAGGGTGACACAGACAGGACACCAATACTCAAAACCCAGGTCTATCAAGTCTAAAGGTTATACTCTTGACCACCATATTTTCCCTGCCCTTTTTTCTCCAGAGTTTTTTTTAATTGTGGTATAATACACATAGTTTACTATCCTCACCATTTTTAAATGTACAGTTCGGTGGCATTAAGCACATTCACATTGTTGTGCAGCTATCACCACCAGGCATCTCCAGAACTTCTCATCTTGCAAAACTGAAATTCCGCATCCACTTAAACAACTCTCTACTCTCCCCTCCCTCCCATAACTGCCATTCTGCTTTGTCTCTATGAATTTGACTCCTGTAGATACCTTCGTAAGTGGAATTATACAATTGTTGTCATGTTATAACTGGCTTATTTCACTTGGCATAATGTCCTCAAGGTTCATCAATGTTTAGCATGTGTCAGAATGTCCTTCTTTCCTTTGTTTTCTGTTTGTTTTTAATTGAAGGTCCCTTACTAGTCCTGCTTCCATGAATGGCCACGACCAGGGGAAAAAGGAAAGGGGAACCAGGCGGCACAGGGAGGGGTCATCTCTACAACACTGCATTTATATACAGAACTAAACACACAAGGACAGAGTCACTACTGCTATTAGAAGTTGGCAGCATGGGAAAGGGAAGGAACAGATGGGGAACTGGGGTGTTAAAAAAATACAGTGCTCCTTCCCCCAGGCATACCCCTGTTTGAGCTTAATCTGCTTCAACCCAAGAAGAAGATCAAAAGCAGTTTGGGAAGGCCAGAACCTTCAGGGATGGAGGGAGGAGGATGGTCCAGGAGGTGGGAAGGCTGTTTGGCAACTTGAGTGAAGGGATTGCCCACCCCCTGCTGGGATCCCCCCAGCCCCTCTGGTCTGGCAGGAAGGGGGCAGCCTGCAACCCCCGTGAGCAGGTCTGGGGTTTGCCCTCCAGAGAGATGAAGAGGCTGACTCCCAGCTTCTCTGCCAGGGTGCAGTGGTCCTTGACCTCCTCGTAGCAGTTTGCTTCTAACTCATGCTTGATCCCCATCAGCTTCTCCTCGATGGCATCCTTGGAGCTGGCATAGATCATTTTGCTCTTCAGGGGTGCAGACTCAGAGGCCCAGGCCTCCTTCTTGCTCTCCTTGGTCTCACAGGCTGCATCACAGAGGGCGTAGTGGCAGTCCTTGTGTGGCAGCACCTTGACAAGGACAGGGGTCGTCTGCAGTCTGGCCCACATCACCTACCAGCATCTCCTCACCCTCCTCCAGAATGAGGTTCTTCGTGTCCTCGCTCAGGCAGAAGAGCACCGTCTTCTTGCGCTTCTTCACATCCTCTGGTGAAGACGACTTACGCACCTTCATGTCATTGAACACTTTGATGACGCCAGAGACAGCTACACTGGAGACCACGTTTCTACAAGTGAAAGGGAGATAGCGAGGAGAGCCAGAAACGACAGGAGTCACTGCAGCCAGTGCTGGGATCCGACTGAACGTCCTTCCTTTCTAAGGCTGAATAATATTCCTTTGTATGGATGTACCCCGTTTCGTTTATCCATCCATTCATGATGAACACTGGGTTGCTTCCTCCTTTTGGCAATTGCAAATAATACTGCTCTGCCTTCCTTTCTTATCCTGCCTGATGCATAGCAGGGGTAAGAAGGTACAAAGAGCATCCTTCGGGACTTCTCTGGTGGCGCAGTGGTTAAGAATCCGTGGGCCAATACAGGAGACACGGGTTCGAGCCCTGGTCCGGGAAGACCCCACATGCCGTGGAGCAACTGAGCCCGTGAGCCACAACTACTAAAGCCTGCGCACCTAGAGCCCATGCTCCGCAACAAGAGAAGCCACCACAATGCGAAGCCCGCACGCCGCAACGAAGAGTAGCCCCCACTCGCCGCACCTAGAGAAAGCCCACGTGCAGCAACGAAGACCCAACGCAGCCAAAAATTTTTTAAATTTTAAAAAAAGATCATCCTTCCATCTACTTTCAAAAGAGCATTTTAGGAAATTAGGTGGAATGGGCTTTCCATTTGATTCTTAAATAAGTATTTATTAATGTTATTATACTTGTCGTAACACTGAGGCAACCATATGCCATGTAATAAGTTAACATACATATATATTTAAAAGGGACTATAAATCGGTGTTACTATAAAATTTGGTGAGCCCTTAAGTTTTTAACCAAACAAACCAGAACTGCTACATTCAAATGAGTATTTTTCTGACGGCCTGGGAGGCTCGACACTGACTGACCGCTGAGAGCATCTGAAGCCCGACTACCTGTCCCGAGGATGACGGCTAGTAAGAGGCCACGCACCACTGTCCTCAGTACCTGCAAGTCACACTTTGCCTGTAACAGAAATATAAGTCAGCGAATTCCTACCTTACTCAACCAGCTTAGTTCTTTGAATAACTCTTGGATGTTTCCAGAAAAGAAAGCATACCTTCCAGGCATAGATTTTGCCACCATACAAAGGAAAAAGAATGCATCATCAGATTTGAAGCCAATTTCAGAAGAAGTATTGATGAGCTCCAGTATCCTTGTACCTCTGTCAAAGGGAACATCCTGAAGGAAACAGCATTCATACAGGCAGGATCTGATGTGTTAGTCATAAAAATCACATTTTAAGGGTATTCTTACCATTTCGGTGCACACAGCTTGTTACATAGTTACACACATGTATACACAGTAAAATGACCATTAAAAAAGCAAGCAGCTTGATAGCAAAGAAACACTAGTTTGTGGCTAAGGAGACATTCATTTTCCTTATTTCACAACTAAACATTAGCTCTCATTAGCAAGTGTAAGCAAATTAAGAATTTGATTAAATCTGATGAGACAAGATAAAGCAACTTATCTCCTTTTAATGTACAAATACCCCCTTAATACTTATTCATACAACAAATGAACCACTGGACTGGAAGAACTCAAGGTCAAAGACTACTTTGCAGGGATGGGCTCTTCCTCTCTGCCTCACGCATGGGCTGTGACACACATCACTGCAGGCAGAAAGTGCTCTCTACAGGTGTTGGCCGAGCGATGAACATAAAAGATGGTCTGAATCTTCAGATGAAAACTATGAGTATCATTATTGTTCCTGTGGGAGAGAAGACGACTGAAACAAACTCCATCCGATTTTTCCTCCCTGATTCACTGTTGCCTGCTTTGTTCGATCTCACATGAAGGATGGAGTCCGTATTCACCCCCACCTAATCATGCAAATATCCATGAGTCTTGATGAGATTGTTAATAAAAACTTGAGTTAAGTGAAAAAAAAAATGATTATGCTTTTAATGTAAATGATAACCTTAGGAAGGTAAGAGCAAAAAACTACATATGTGATCAAAATTGTGTGAAATTAGGATATTCCAAAACCAGGCAGTTAGTTACATTAGCGTTCATATCCACAAATGTTGCTTTGCTGTTAACCCACGTTCATACCTTGTGCCAAGCCTTTGCGCACAATAATAAAAAAGAAAAACAACATTTAATTATCTCCTGACAGGGGCTCCACATTCCATAGATTTAGGCAAGTGCCAGAGGATACAGATGGGCTTTCCACCAGGTACTCTAAGCCAAAATGACAGATAACATGACAGTACATGCGGTTCCTTGGTGAAAAAAGGGCTTTCCTCGAAGGGCTACGGCCTGGAAACAGGAAGGGACTACAGGTGGTCTTTAAGCCAATTCAAGGGCATTTATTGAGTCCCTACAGTACGCAAAACCCTATCTTGGGAAAAGTGAGGGATGTGAGCAGAAGATTCAACCTACATCTTCAACGAGAGCAGCTGTGCAAATATACACACCCAACCATCAACTGCACACAGCGAAACACATTCTAAAATTACCTACAATCTCAAAGCTTTTTTAAATTTGGCTTTGTAACTCACCCTATTTTCTGCACAATCACCTTTCTTTAACATGTAATTGATGAAGCACAACAATAAAATGAATACCCGCGAACCCGTCAGGAAATCTAGCAGCCCGCTAACAGCGCTGTTCCCACTCCTGCTCCCCCGCCAGCCCCACCCTCCCCGGATACCTACTATTCTAGTTGCCTTTTCCCTCATTCCCTGGTTTTTACTCACTTTATCACATGTATATCCTTCACCAATACTGTTCATTCTGGTGATTTCAGAAATTCATAAATATGGTGTCAATTCTGTGTGGATTCCTCTCTGAAGCACCTTAAGTGATACCTAAGCTGGGCATCATATGAAGTCAGGTAATATGTTCTGAGCATGCATCTTATCATTGGTGGGACTGCACTGGGGTCTGGGTGGGCAGTTAGCAAAAGGAAATTAAACCAGAGTCTAAACTGAAAGACCAGGGCACACAAAAGATAGTTGAATACAGCACAATTTACCAATTCAAATATTTTACCTTTTCATCTACCCCATAAATACACAGTATCCAGGTCACGATACAGTAGAACTGACATCCTACTGCCCAGTACCTTTTTTCTTGTGGAGTCCCTAAGCCAGGGGACCTGAATTGCTTAGTGCTGAAGAGATTATAAGCCAAGTCTTTGAATTCCACGCAGAAGGCATCTGGGTATTCTCGTTCCTTTTAGGATTTCATGCCACTACACGTTTGAGTTTTATAATGGCAAAAGCTCTACAGGAAAATCGTTAAATATCTTTCCTGATGGGCCTCTTCATTCCTCCCCAAACTTCAGCAAAGGAGAGAAAAGCCTACAGGGGCCATGTCACTATTAGAATTGTTCAAAGGAGAGTAATAATGTATAGGCCCTTGAATAAACTTTAAGAGGAACATTATATGCCATTAACTCGGAGCTCAGATACATAAGCTTGATCATTCCCACAACAAATTAGCAAGATATACCAGTGCTCACCTACACCAGGACCCAGACAACTTGAGGACCTCCTCCTCATATCAAACCTAAAATGCTCCTGCTTGGAGGAGCTTCTAAAGTGCTTTGACAAAGTCCCTGATAAGAACCTAAAGTTGTAATAGGCAATGGTCTGGGTCCTGGGTATCCTCCTGTAAGGCTCTCCCCTCATATGCTGGAGGAAGGGGCCTTGTCTCTGATGGTCAAGCTGACATCCTGAGTGAAGGTGAGCTCATTTTCCAAACACCTGTCCAGCCAATAGGCAGTGAGCAGGGCACACCCATAAATGTGAAAACCTTCAGCTAAGTGGGCAGATGGGAGAGAGCTTCCAGGAGTCTCAGACCCGCTTCCCTGATCTTAGCTCAGAAAGGGAACGAAACGCCCAATCAGACATCAAGCAGGATAGGAAAGAAGATGCTTCAGAGAGAGATGGAGACAGGGAAAGTGCTGGAAAGCAGACCAGTGCCCTGGGATGAAAGGAGGGTTAGATTTAAAATCAAATAATTTTACATTGCTTGAGTTTCATGTACACCTTTTGATTGTTATATTTACCCCTTTTTGAAGATGTGACCCTCTTTCGGGGCTTACGTGGCCTAAGGAGAGCGAAAAACAAGGGTTCTGCCTACATGTGGGGCAGTTTTAAGGAGCACCAGGCTGTCTAGGGGCTGCGTGTGGTGGTGGAAGGCAAAGCAGCAGATCCCCGAGGGAAGAACTATGGGTCAGACCATCTGCCCTTTTTCTGTACTCAGAGACTTTCCTTTCTCCTTTCTCCCGGCTGCTGGTGCTGGTAGAAAGGAGGCTCCACGTTAGGGCCTCTTTTATGTACAAATGATGTTCCAGACCCTCCATCACTGGGACAGAACCTCGTGGAAGGCAGCAGAGTGGTCAGACGAGGAGTGTGCTTTGGGCAAGTAAGGCAGAGGTCCCGTCATTTGTAAATGGGGATGATGGGGGTGCCTACATCATAGTGTTATTATTAAATGAGTGAACATACAGCTCTTAGAAATGACCTGGCTCAAAAGCAGTTGATAAACGGTACCTATCATAACCAGTGCTTTTCCAATTGTAGGGCTCAGAGATGCGTAAGCTCCAAACAAGCGAAGGTGAAAACTCATGCCAAGGTGCCTTATTTAAAATATGTATTTGTAACATTTTATCCTGAACATTCTGGTTTCCACGACTTCCTATGTCTAAAAATATAATCATTTAGTGAGCAAAAACGGAGTTATAAATAATGTCTTAACAGAGGAAATACAAAGAAAACTACAAATGAACACACCAAGCATATGAAAAGATGCTCAACCCTCCAGTGAAAGTCAACTTTAAACAAAAATAAACTGTTCAGTGTCTGTTTAAAAAGAGGAAACAATGACCAGTGTCCGGGAGGGGTGAAGAAACAGACCAGTTCTTTTCTGGAGACTACTGGCCTTATCGATGAAGACTCATAAAAGTGCATGCCAGGAATTCCACCTTGGGGAATTTATCCTAAAAATACTGAAAGGTTCCAAGAATGTTCTGCAAACATTTTTCACAATATCAAAAAATTGGAACCAATTAAATGTTCACCAAAATGGGAATGGTTAAAAACATTACAGCACAAACATACAGTGCCCTAATATGCAGCCATTAAAATGGTAAAATTGCCTTTATATGCTACAGGGAGAAAAAAGCCATAGTAGATTAAGATTTAAAATAAAAAATAGGATCATGCCATACATATAAGTATATACTGCATCATGCATAAGTCTAAAGCAGTACTGCCCAACAGAAGTGAGGCAAACTACACGTGGAATTTTAAATTTTCTAGTAGCCACATTATATCCAAAATATTATTTGAACATTTAATCAACATAAAAAAGCATAAGTGAAATATTTTACATTCATTTTTTGTACTCAATCTTGGAAATCTGGCGTGTACTCATCCCAGTTTAGGCCAGCCTCACCTCAAGTGCTCAACAGTCACATGTGGTTACCCTACCGGACACTGGGCACTAGTCTAGCATACATCAGTGGTTAACAGGAGCTGTCTGGGAATGGGATTACAGAGCCTTTGCCTTTCTTGCATTGTATGAATGGTTTCAACAATCATTTGTATTAACAAAAAAATAATAAAAGAACATGGTGAAAAATTGTTTTAATTTTCCTTTAAAGCTCTAATAGGAGACCGGGAAGCACAGCTTAAATTTCAAGCTTCTTTCAAACTGCTCTTTCTCCTTCCCCAGGGAGCCGTGGGGGATAGGAGCCTTTTCCCCCATGCCTTGGTTGTCTGTTGCTCAGGGAGTTATGTATTTGTAGCAATTCTTCCCTTTCTCTCTCGCCAAGTCCCCTTATGACCAATACCCCTGCAGGATGGCAGGAGAGGGTTAGGAGAAAAGGCCACCATCCAGCATCACGACTGAAGGGGGAAATAAGCTGATGAACAGTTGCCAGGTGCATACAGTGTGCCAGACACTGCGCTAGGCAGGCACTTCACGTATGTCAGATCACATAATCCTCCAATAACCTTATAATGCAGGTACCATGCCAATTTTTCAGATTAAGCAATCAAGGCTCAGAAAGTATCTGCTCCGAAGTGTCATAGAGTTGATAATGTGTAACGGCACTACCCCGTACGGTCCACAGCAAGATCATGACCAAAGAGGCCAGACTGCCCATGCCAAGGTCCTGACCTCATCTTTATTAAAATCATGCTGTAAGACAATTGCATTTCTTAGAGGAAAGCAAATACCCAGGCATCTTTTATTTGCAAGAACCCCAGAACCCATTTCTCCTCTAAGCTCGTTCATACATCCTCAGATGTAAATATTTCCACTTAGACAAACCATTGTCACCCCTAACTCAACGTGTCACAATCAAGCATTATCCTTGCCCCATCTCAACTTCTTTATTTCTGTCCATCCTCAAGCTGGAAACTTCAAGGTCATATACGACTCTTCTTCCCTTGCCCGCATAATCAAACATTTGAGGTTCCAGGCTCAGTAATCTCTAAATGACTATTTAAAAAACAGTAATAAGCACACCTAGCACCCAGATCTTAGTTTCTAAATACCAGTCTTCAAGAAAAGGAAACTGACAGACATCACCTTAACCAAGGGATCAAAGTGACACCATCAGTAAATGAGACACTGATATCACAAATCTCCTGAGATGGTGCACTGAGGAAGGCACATCGCTTCTGTGCCACAAATTCATAACCTCCATCTAAGCATGGGAAAACATCAGACAAACCCAAATTGAGGTTCATTCTACAAAATAACTGACCAATACTCTCAAATTGCCAAGGTCAAAAGGAGAAATTGAAACTGAGGAACTGTCGCCAATCAGAGGAGACGAGGCAGCTGTGATGCTAAACGCAGTGTGGACTCCTGCATGGGCTCCCGGCCCCGGGAAGGTCAGTAGTGCAAAAACTGGTGAAATTCCCATCAGGCTTGAGGACAAGTCAGTAATGTTGTACAAATGTTCGTCTCCTGGTTTCAGTGATTGCACTCTACTTATGAGGTGTTAACATCACGGGAATCTGGAAATATATAACAGGAACTCTGCTATTTTTGCAACTTTTCTGTAAGGCTAAGATTTTCATAAGAGTTTTAAAATACTACTGTAGTTACTACTCATGGCTGTCCATGCTTAAACTCACTCTACCGTCTCCTACTAACAGTGCCCTTCTCAGTCTCCAGGTGTATTCAAAGCCTATTCATTCTTCCAGGCCCACTCATGTCCCACTGCCCACCTGACCGATGGTTCTATAGAACGTCTGTAACTATGAGTATCTGCTCTCCGCTCGTGGCACGTGGGTCATGTTGGATTGTTAACTTTGCGTATTTAGGTTTTATTGTCCAATGACGATGCAAAATGTGCTTGTGTAGACAAGTACATCAGGGCACACGTGCTCCGCTCACTTTAAAATGGGCTGCTTTTTACTGTGCTTTTTGGGAAGCTACTGAATTACAAAACAGAGGTCAACTAGTATTTCAAACCCATCCAAGTTTACCCTGACAATCCTGTACCGATAGTGACAAATACTCTATCACTTAGGGAGGGCAGTAGGTGGACTTATATATTATAAGCAGTATAGTTTACAGCTAACTTGTACCACAGAAAATGACAGTATCAAAACACATACACACACACGCCAGAATTTAAAATGTCTATTTAGTTTCTACTCAGAGGGACCTTGGCCCTCCAACAGCAAGAGAATGCTATCTCTCTGTTGAACAAAATAAGCACAATAATATACTTAGACTCCAACCAGGCCTGGAGCTGTCAGAAAGCCTTCTAATGGGTGGCCATCCTGAAGCTAATGAAATGAAATATTAGGAGCACATCAACAGAAAGGAAATGGGAAGAAACTAGCAGCTGAAAAGCAAGCTCTCCCAAGAGGCCCCAGGGGAGAGACCTGGTGCACGGGAGCTCTGGAAACTGCGTGGGCCTCACCAGAGAGCCGTTCTGTTCCCAAGGTGGGGGTACTGGAAGCTACAGCTGTTACACTCCCGTTGGTTAAAGGACTGTCCCCTTGGGGGACATCAATTCTCAGGCTCCAGGAACCTTTGACGGTGACACAGGTGCTGACCGCTGGGAGTAAGCAAGCACCAGGCAGTGCGCTGGAGGACAGCACAGGGCAGGTGGAAGAGCGCTAACGGCGTCTGCCACCCTTGGCCTCCAGGTCCTCGAGTCTCTACCGGTGGGCACAGAGGGAACACGAGCCTCTTGCTGCCTTCCAGACTGAAACTTGGGAGAAGGCTGCATTACCTGATGCGCAGGTAAGGGACAGTTAGAGGACACCAGCCCAAGTTCTACTTTCCAAAGGATTGGCCCCAAAACAGTGCCCTTCGTAAAGGCCCCTGAGCTCAAAGCCATCAGTGACACACAAAGGGCATGTCCACTAGTAAAGTCATCTCCTAGCAGCACTCAAAAATCCACTGCTCAGAACACCACCTATCAACTAAAAACCAACCAGGATAGGGATTATTTGAAGGTGCTGGTTTCAGCCTGGTGATTTCCCAGTCACTCTGCTGGCTAGAACCAAAGCAGCATACTGAAAACCTCATTATTTGAGAGAGCAGTGTTTAAATTTTTCATCCAGAATAACCCTTGTATAGAGAAGCGTTGTATCATTCAGCCTGAAAGAGAGGTTATGTATTTTATACTTTAAAAATCAGACTATTTTCTGCATTTGTCATAATCAAATCATGTTTACCATGCTTGCACATGTTTGGGAATCTTCCTGGGACCTGGGCTAATTTGATTTATACAATATTGTCTTTTCCTGTGGGTTGGAAGCAAAGTACTAACACTTGTCACATACGTGCCATCTGTGACACGAGAGCCCATCATCAGCTCCACGCTTCTGTAAGGGTGGATGAGACTGACTCACCTTGACATCATCCTCAAAGCCTCTGGCATTGACTCTGATTCTCTTTCCCACTGAGAAAAACCTCAGTACAAAGAAAGTAATTTCTCAAAGGCAAGGTGTTGGGTCTTCTGAAAACAGGAGTGCCTTTGTTATAGGAAGTGCCCTTTGCCAATGACTAAAATCAACTCCAAAAAAAATCCACATAGCATATAAGCCTCCAGTTGGAGAGAACAGATAGACAGAGAGCAAGAAAACAGTTAACGTGGAGGGAGGAAAAGAAGAAAGTCTTTTCTTCAGCAACTGGGAATAGACTAATATACCAAATTCTTACCTGAAACTATTTATAGTACTTACAGGCTAATTTATATACTTAAATAAGTGTCTCGTATTCCAGTAACAATATCTTCCTACCATATTACTAAAACAACAGGTATAATCAATAAAGGGCTTTAAAATTTCCATCCCACTCATAAATGCTGTTGGCATAATAGATCATTATTTCCATCATGCATAATACATTAAAGGGCATGCCTGGATCCAGTGTTCATCACATTAGAAAAGCCCACTAGCAAGTTAAAAATAAAAAGGAACATTGGATATTTTGATAATACACTAAAATGAACAAATCATCTCCCCCAAGAAACAAAGTGAATCTGAGTCACAGGCACGATTTCTCTGTATAATTTATGATTCATGTGCATACTGAGAATCCAGCCTAGCAAGTGGGGTGACAGTGGTTAGGAAACAACACAACTGCTTCTCGTAGCAAAGCATAAGTGTGTTCAACTCCGCCAGAAAAAGTAACAGCTGCTCAAGATGCGATCTGGCTGGAAGCTACTGCGTGGGCCACAGAAGAATCTCAATTTGAGATTCATAAACCTAGAAAGGATTAAGAACTAGAAACCCATTAACAGTGAGGTACAGTTCCTGGGCCTTAGGGAGAAATTCTAAGACTCTTTTTGGATTAAGTATGCCAAACGCTCACACCAACGAAGCTACTTTTTTTCTTAAGCACCTTGAGCGCCTTTCCAAGACCTTTTCCTCATGAACACTTTTTGTCCCTGTATCCATAAGTCAAGAAGAAGTACACTGGGGGACTTCCCTGGTGGTCCAGTGGATAGGACTCCGTGCTCCCAATGCAGGGAGCCCAGGTTCGATCCCTGGTTGGAGAACTAAGATCCCACATACCACAATGAAGAGCCCGCACGCCACAACGAAGACCCAGCGCAGCCCAAATAAATAATTTTTTAAAAGAAGAAAAAGTACACTGGAACTTTAGCTCAGACTCCCACTAACTCATCATTCCTAATAATTAACATGCAGTATACTCATTTCTAACCAAAAATCAAATTGAGTGTTTTCCCTGAAAGTTGTCTTTAAAAGCAACCCAGTGTTCTTGTTTTTCAAAATCAGGGCTCCGAAAATTAAGGGTTTATGCGATTGTCCATTAGCTTCATATAATACAGCAATTAGTTACTGTCTGATAAAGTACTTTATGATATATTGCAGGTATACTGAGTGTGCACTCAGTATACTTTGTGCACTTTAGTGTGACAAAGCTTCAGCACTCTACACTCCAGATTTTTCCCTGCCTCGCTGGTTTCCAGCCTCCCGTTGAGGTTCCGGATAACTGCTTCAGGGAAACAACTTTCAGGACTCCTCCCAAGACTCCCACGGGTAAACGGGATAGGATGCTCTTCCAAAGCCAGAAACGCCACAGTTTTCACCCCTGGCGCGAACCTCACATCCTTTCCTCCCAGAAGCTGTCTTTCATCAGCGGGCGCTGCCAGGGGACCTGGTGGGGGCGGAGCAGGTGCACCAGGTTATGGTGACCCCGCCCCCAGCCAGGTGACACCCTCCACTGCCACCTCGCGTCTTCCCGCCTCGGCCCTGTCTCCCTCCAGGAGGAAGAAGGGATTCGAAAATTCCTCAAACGATAAGGGGTGGCCAGCCCACCCCGCTGAAGGGCTCGCCCACGCGCGGGGGCAGCTCTGAGCAGTCGCCAGGTGAGGATGCGGAAGTAGCTCTTCCTCCCCCGCCCAGACCTGTTGGCGCGGGCCCAAGTCCTGGGAATCACACACCCACAACCCACGCGCGCACCGCGCACCCCTCTGCAAACGAAGAGGTGGGCACGAAGCACTGTCAAACGTGTCCCGGCCACAGAGAAGAAAAACCGGCGGACGACGTGTCCGGACATCCAAAACTTATTTTTTTAAAGGGGGGGGGGAGGGGTAGCTTAAATGCCCCTCACCCCCTCAACCGCCCCTCAATGCCAAGTTGAAACCCGAGGGGGCCCGGGCGGCTGCAGCTCCGCTGTGGGCGCTTGGGGAAGCGGTGGCTGGTCTCTAACTTTAATCACAGCAACTGCTGCGGAAGCGGGGAGTCCTGCGGCCGCACCTGTTCCCGACTCTAAGGAAGGAGCCCTGCGCATCCATTCTGACCTTGAGGACATCCTGGAAATCCACACTCCACCCCCGAGTCAGCATTACTCCGACCCCCCTCCCGCAATGACTGAAGCCCACCGAGTGCACACCCAGAGGGGCCGCCTCAAAATGCCCACCCGCGGCAAAGTAAGAATGCGCTTCCCTGGGCTCTCTCCAGATCGCTCGAGCATCCTTTACCCACTGCTTACCCACCCAAGAGCCGCCGCGCCCCTCTCACCAGGTTGAGTCCCCTTCTCTCCCCACCCCCAGATTGAGGAATACCCCACCCCCAAGTTCAGGGTTCCCCCTCGTTGGCACTCGAGAGGGTCGCCCTCGGGAGCTCACGCTGCAGAGCACCGAGGTGGGGTCCACGAGCAGGCGACCACCGCGGGGGGCGGTCCCCGCGCCCTAGGCTCCGAGCTGGCGGGGACACCCCCTCAGTTCGGGGACCTCAGCCGGACGGAACCGGGACGAGCACAGCGACGGCAGAGCGTCGGGGAGCGGGGGACAGCCCTGGCCGGGGCGGGAGCCGCGGGCGGTCAGCGCGGGGCGCTCCCGGAACAGCCAAACTTTCTCCGCCACCCGAAGTTCGGGGCGCGGAAGTGGCGATGAGGGGGAGCCTGAGAGGCGTCCCCCGCCGCTCCCAGCCCCGCGGAGCCGCAGGAGAAGGCGCCCCCGAGAGCCGCCCGCCCCGCAGCCCTCACCCGTACCCCGGGCCCGGAGCGGCCCGCACTCACCTGGCTGTACAGCTCGCTGACCGACATGACCCCCGCGGGCCGGGCCGAGCCCGGACCCCGTGGCCAGCGGGCGGCCCTCGCTCGTGTCCTGGGGGCGGCGGGTCCCGGCTCCTCGCGGCCCCGGCGGCTCTCAGTCCACGGCCGGCCCGTCTGGCGCCATCTTCCCGGGCTGCCCGAGAGTTTCTCGGTTCTTTTCTCTCTTCCCCGACCTGCCCCGCCGGCTTCCTGGAGGCGCCGCGGCCGGCTCGCTCTCGGCCGACGCGACCTTTACTCCCGCGGCGGCGGCGGCGGCGCAGCGGCGGCCGGGCAGGAGTGGCGGGCGGGGGAGAGGCAGCGCGGCGCCGCTCCCCGCTCAGGTATGGGAGGCGGCGCGGGAGGAAGAGGGCGGGCGCGCGTCCTGCCTGCCGGGGCGCCGCCGCCGCCGCCTTTGAGCCCTGCGGGGGCCGGGCCGGCCGCGCCTCCCGCGCCCCGCGCCGCAGCTGGGTCCTCCCGGCCAGGGGCGGGGCCGCGCGAGGAGCAGGCGCCGTCCGCCCCCTGCTGGACACCGGGCGCTCTCGGGACAGGTGCGCGCCGGGTGCCGACACCTGCCGCGCGGTGCCCCCTCTCTGCGCAGACTGTGCTCTGGGAGGCTGGGCGGGGACCCATTGGAGACCAGAAAAAAAGAGGAGGAAGCACCAGCGAAGGGAGAAGAGGAATAAAAAGGAGAGATGCCTGCGGCCGAAAGGCTCCATACATTTTTCTCTGGGTTTTACGTGGGCATTAACATTTTCATTATTAAAATTCAGTTATGTGTAGACTGTTACTAAGGTGTTTTGGATATACTAAAGATTGTCTCCGCCAAACAGCTCCCTGCGCTGAAATCCTGATCAGAACGTGGGAGTCGTAACTCTTCTCCACTTTGCGGGTTTCACCCACAGCTTCCGGCTAGGCTCCTGGCCGCCCCCATCAGAGAACTGTTTGCTTTTCTGGGAAGCCTCACATTTTCTCTCCTCTCTCTCACGAACACTCTCAATCCCTCTGCCGCTCCCTATCTCATTTACTTTTGTCGCTTCTGCCAGTGACGCTTGGCAGCTTCACTCCCTCTTCCACTTCCAACAAAAAGTAGAAATTTCAGCCAAAAAGGAAAATAATTGGCAGGAGTCAGTAAAGGGAGAGCAGGCGCTGTAGGAGGAAACACGCTCTTTTGAGGTGGCATTTGTACCTGAATGAGGGATGGCCTCTGAGAGTGGTTCTCAATCAGAACATCCATCTCTACAGTTGTTCCGGAGCTCCACTCCCTGGAAGGTGATTCTTAGACTCATCTCATTTAAGACCTTCCCACTTGGAAGGTAGGATCCCCATTTAATCCACCTGCCGCCCTTCTCAGCCATGCCTCCTCAGTGAGAATCACCTGGGGAGCTTTAACAGTTCCAAGGAAGGGACCCCACCCTGAGGAACTCCTATTCACTGGTGAAGGGTGGGACCCCAGTATCTGATTTTTTTAAGTTCCTCCATAACTCTAAAAGATTGTGCTTCCAGTGTTGACAAATGCAGTGACCAAAGCTTGGGCAACTCTTCTTGGATCTCAAAGGGACCTCTTCATATCACTGGCAAGAGCAGAAAGGATTCCATCATGTGTCTCCCTCCGAAATCTGTCTGCGTAGTTTCCTTCCCTATATTCTGATAATTCTTGAAGTGTGGCCCCCAGGGCCATCAGCATCACCTGGGAACTTTTTAGAAAGACAAAATATGGGGCCTCACTGCAGACCTACTCAATCAGAAGGGCTGGGGGTGGGGCTTAGCACGGGGTGTCTTCACACTTTCTGGGGGGTTCTTCCCTCTCAGGCTAAGAAAGACTCCTCGCTAAGGCTCAACCCGCACCTCAGCTCCAGATCCCCTTGCCTTCACCACCGTGCTCCATCATGGTCCCATCTCTCCACCAGCAACTCTCTCTCTCAGCTGCCTCTTGACTTTTCCTCTGTTCTCCTTTCCGGCTAAATTGTTGAAGTGGTAGCTTTTACTGCCCAGTCCCACGAAATTCACTGGTTCTCAACACCTTCTGCACACTGGAATCACTTTTACAAAGACAAATGCCTGGCTCCCACTCCCAGAAATTCTGATTTAATTTGCCTGGGCTGCTGCCTGGGCAAAGGGATGTTTAAGAGTTTTCAGGTGGTTCTAATGACAGTCAAGGTTAAGAGTCGCTGCTTTAATTCCTTCCTTAGCCGCTCCCTCTCAGCCCCATCCTATTGAAATTGCCTTCTCCCTCTGAAGCATGCGGTGGTAACTGACTCTCCCCACATTGTTGTCCTCCCCTGTCCTCTCATTTTTCTCCTCTTGTTTTCCCAGCCTTGCTAACCACACCTTCTGCTTTCTCTTCCTGGTTCCTGAGTAAAACTGTGGCCTATTTCCCAGATCTCACCTTTCTTCTCAGCCATGCCCCCTATCTCACCTCTTAACTGCAATGTTAACTCTCAAATCCAATTCTAACCTTTAGACCCACCTTTCCACCTGCCAGAGAGGCAATGTTAGCGATCCCGCTAGGCCCTCGGGCCAACCTGCGACTCGTGTTACCATCCTTTCTTCCCACCCCCAACCCAGTTCCAACTTTCTGGCTTCCATCATACCTGGCACAAATTAAAAGCTGAATTCATACTGACTGAGCTGAATCACATCCTTGAGGAGTATATTACTCTTGGCCAGAGCTTTGTGGATTTCTAACCCCACAATCAGATATGGGCTTTCCCTCCTTTGAATAATAATAAAGACATTCGAAAACTTACTTTGTGCCAGGAAACTTGCCAAGTGCTTTACTTCTGTGATCTTGTCTGAGCCTCAGAGCAACCCTTTAAAGGAGGTTTGGATTTTAACTCTGTTTCACAGATGCGCAAAGTGAGGCTGGGGGGTGGGGGAAGAGGTGTTCTAGGTCAGAGAGCCTGTATTCAACCCAACTCTATCCCACGCTAGAGCCTAAGCACTTGCCAGTGGTTCCCAAACGTTAGTGGGTATCAGGATGAAGGGGATGCCAGAGGATGCTATTCCAGTTGGTCTACATGTGGGCCATGAGTCCTCATGTTTAATAAGTACCCCAGGTGGTATAGAGCTCATACTTTAAGAAACACTGCTCTGTGCTCCATGGCGTCTCAAAGTAAAGAGAAGACATCCATTGGGAGTGCCTTGGTGTCCTTCCTCCTCCTCCTTCCTGATGGGGCTTTCCATCATATACAAATGAGGAAGAACTTTGAACTTCCAAAGCATTCATCTGCACTTAAGAAGCTCCCCTCACTGCACCCTGTGTTATGTGCGTGCTAATATCCCTGGCCCCTCCTCAACACTAGGCTCTCAGGGCCTTGAAGGCAGGAACCACACCTGACCCATATTTGTATCCTCTGCACGTCCTAACACAATGCCTTGCACAAAATAGAACTCAAGAAATAGTAGGTGAATTGTGTGTTGGCTGCACCTAGTGATTTGCTTATAGCAAATAAAACATAGCAAAGGTGATGACGGGACATCACTTCCATGATTAGGTTATATGACTGTGACTTTTGTCTTGCTGGAATTTTCTCTGGCTCTTCTCATATGCTTGCTCTGATGAAGCAAGCTGACATATTGTGAACTGCCCTATGGAGCGACCCATGTGACAAGAAACTAAGGGTGGCCTCAGACCCTCGAGAAACTGAATTCTCCTAATAGCTAAGTGAGTGAGCTTGGAAGCAGATTCTGCACTAGTCAAGTCTTCAGACTCGACTTGAAGAACCACAGCCCCAGCTGACACTTTGAGGGCAGCCACGTGATACACCCAGAAGCGGAGGATCCAGAAAAGCTGTGTCTAAATTAAACTGTGAGATAATAAATGTGTGTTGTTTGAAGCCACTAAGTTTGGGGGTAATTTGTTATGCAGCAATAGATGACTAATAAAATCACATACAAAAAGCGTCCTGTGATGATTGACTCACTAGCAAGAACTTCAGCCTAGCAATTGCTCTCCTGCCCTTCATGGTAGGTTGGTTTCCCAAATGCTCTTACCTGCTAAGGCAGCATCTTCAAACTGGGGTTTGTGGTCCACCGGTGTATGCCAAGACTTTTCAAGGAGTTGTTACTCTGTAGTTTGTTTTAAGAAAATCAATTTCCAGATCCTAAGTGTCCATATCTAGTGGTAACTGTAAACACGACTTTGCCAGAAAACAAGCCTGAGTTGGGGGGCTCATCTCAGAGGGCCCTTCTCACTTCTTCTCCCACTTTGCAGAAGAAAACACATTTCTCAATCCTCCTGAATAGTAGGGTGGTGCTTTCCTTGGGAAGCAAAAGCCTTCGGGGCACCAAACAAAGGACAATTGGAAAACTTCCTTGTTGAGAGTGAGTGACTCTGATGAAGGGACCACACATTCTGTTCAGGTTAGGTGGTTTCCAATTCTTTTATCAACAAAATTAGAGGAGGAACTAAGCCATTGTCACCTGACAGTTTATTAAAGATAAACTTTTGATGGATCACCATGTGATTTTTGGCAACTCAGAAGGAATTCAAAGAATTAAGGGACCCTGTTCTAACAAAACTTTCTTTACCGTCTACTTTTTTATGTAAGCAAATATATAACACTTATGTCTATAACAAAAATACAAATAGATTTTTGAAATTGTATAATAGCATTTGTGACCATTCATTTCAGAATAATTTTAATACTTGACCACTGCAAATTTTTAAAATATATTAATTTATATACATATTATTGTTATAGGTAAGTATTATATGGTGGTTCTTAAAGGAGTTTCTAGCATTAAAAAATGTAGGATAAGATTCTGTGGGGAAAATGGAACAGAATTCCAGGCTCAAGGGAAAAAATGAATGATTTAAAGAATTTGTGTGGTTGTTAAATGGGCAGTGGAGGGTATCAAATTGTTATGGCAGAGTCCATTGGGTTCACTTGATATAAGTTTTATTTTAAGCTGACAATATTTACGATATGCCAGAAATTACATATTTTCCAACTATTTAAACTTATTAACAATGTTAGTTATTAACCTAAAAATGTGTGATGACATACATGGTTTTTCAAAATTCCTTTAGAGAATTTGAGAACAAGAAAGTCTGAAGCCCATGGAGCGAAAGGCATCTGCTTCCACGATCTCCCAAATTAGAACTTTGTTAGAAATTCAGGATTTAAAATGGTGTTAAGAGCCTGACGCTGTGGGACACTTTCACCTTTGCAGTTCATTCGGTGGTCATCTCCGAGTCCCTCTTAGGGCAAAGCAAACTTATTTTTCACCTGTTCTGAGTTAGCACTCAGCCTGAGTACAGATTTAAGCCATGACTTCTGTCACTGTTTGTCAGGGAGGGACAGTGACACAGACCCCAGCCTGGATTTCCCACCGGCCACTCCTCTGTGGGATGCAGGTGGGTGGTGATGAGGGCGGAAGCCGTGACACATGAGGATGGTTGAAGACCACTGGGGTGGTTTGATTTGGGTAAGAAAAGACTCTGGGCGCTGAGGACTGGTGAGAGATTCGGACATCAAAACTATTTTCAAACACTTGAAAATCTGTCATGTGAAAGAGGGATTAGGCTGGGTCTGGTTACTGGAGGCCAGACCACAGGGAGGAAGTGTCTGGCTGATAGATATTGTACAACCATGAAAAACAACTTCTAATAAAGACTAAGAGAGGCATCTCATGGAAAAGGGAGCTTGCTGTCCCTGGGGGAATTCAAGCAGAGGCTGGATTATCACTGCCAAGGATGCTGTAGATTCTGCCACTGGGTGGGGGTGAGCTGCACCACCCCTGGGAGTCAGTGGCTGTGCCCCGGTGGCTGCCTTCCATACACCTGGCTCACGACATCAAACGAAGTTTAGAGCTGTTGTCACAAATGCTGTATTGATAACCTCAAGCGAAGAAAACCCCCCCTGTCAAAGCTTGCTCCGTGGGAAGGTTTGATAGCAATGCTTTACAACTCAGTAAGACCGAAAGTCCTGTGTTCCCTTTAGGGGGGTTTCATTTAAAGCTTGACTTTAATCCTAAATGGAATGAAAGGCTTTGCTTCCTACTGGGCATCCTGACTCTGCCGCAAAAGGGTTGGGTTCTTTTCTTGGGGGAAGTGGGAGAGAAAAGAGTGGAGTTTACACTTTCCCAGAACCTCCAAAACCTCTGGTCATGGAAGCTCTCCCAAGACCCAAGGGCTATTGAGTAAATAACTGTAATGACCCTCCCACTCCCTCCCCCACCCCACCCCCCACCTCCAGGATGGAGTGACCCATCTATTGGAGTTTGGATGGAGAGGAAACAGGAGAAAAATGAGGTGGTGTGGCTCTGAGTAAACACAATGTAACCACCTGCATGCCCACAGGCTATAACCACCCCCCCCCCAACGTAACTCTGAGACTCTAGTCCTCCGATCACTGCCCATCTCACTGTCACTTGCTCTCAAGAAAGCAGCTGCAGGATCCCTTTCCGGAGGATTCCCAGGGACATGTATAGTTTAGCCCTAGCATCTTGCGCCCTCTTCTGGACACTTTTCCCAACGGCTAGTTTTATTTTTGCTTTTTCTCTCATTTTCAATATTCCATAATTTTCTGATCTTCCAAAGTCATAACTGCAAGATCCTTAAAGAGATCAATATCCAACCTTCTCATTTGACAAATGAAAAAACTGAGGCTCCCAGAGGAGACAGACCTGCCCAAAGTCACACTGCTGATTGGTGGCTGAGCTGCTCTTGGCCTGGACATTTCTGGGAAGAACTAGGAAGTGGATAGGGGTTCACGAGTCCTGCTTGAGTAGCAGAGAATTTCACTCACAATCTCCACCCACTTGCCTTGTTCACAAAGCATACCCTTCACCCCCTCTCACCTGTTAATAAAATTGAACCATTAAACCGAGATCTCACTGTGGGGCTCAAGTTTCTGTCTGATTCCAGATGAGACTTTCTCCTGTTCTGAGACGGAGAGGGAATCAGAACCAGAGGGTGGGCTGAGGATAGATCTCAGGGCTTGTATTAATTACACAACCTTGTAAATTAATAAAAACTGCTTGGAATATGCTGTCTGCTTCCAAATCCTACCCATCCTTTAAGACCATGATTGGCTACACGCTAGAATCACCTAGGAATCACTTCAAAAGGGCTGATCTCTGTGTCTCATCCCAGAATCTCTGGCTGAGGTCTTTACACTCCCAGGTAATTCTAAAGCGGAGCTACTAAACCTCTGCTTTTGGTCTTACCCCCTGTCCCACCTTCTCCATGAAGCCTTCCTCCACTGCATGGATACACTGTATATGTTTCTATTCTATTTGGTACCTGGGATTGACAATATCTTTAATACACTTTGAAATGCTTCAGTACATGTACTTATTTTGCATTTTAATTCTAGGGGTAGCCAGATAATATGCTATCAAGAATTTACATTGCAGGGTTTGGTCAGCTGTCATATCAGAAAAAGCCACATCCCATACACAGCCTACAGCTTCTTCTGCTATTCATATCTGAATCAATAACCAAGTCTTGGCTAATTAGCACACCAATGTCCAAATGAGTTGTTATAGGTTATCTCCCAGGAGCTGATCAAGGACCAGTCCTTTCTTTGGAATGTGTAGGGTTTGAGCACCCCAAGCCTGCTGACTTAACCCTTTACTATAACAATCCCCTAAAGAGAATATACTCTTTTACTTAATCTGGCTTTAATGAAGCAAACTTATCATTAATAGTTTCAAAGTCTACCTCTGGAAAAAAAATGAACCATTAAAGAAATACATTAAAACATGTATATAGGGACACACATTTTTCCTTTGGCCTCAGGCTCTAATCTGGCCCAGCCCAACACTGTCAGACCTTTATTTAAAATTTTGAAATTTCATTCCTCATGGATTTTTGGCATGAATTTTGATTTTTACAAATATTATTTATCATGATTACTGAGTATTTGGTGCCCCTTAAGTTTTGTACCCAAGGCTAGTGCCTCACTCACCACACCCTAATCCTGGTCCCCTAACCATCAAGGCTGTTGCTTCTCATTTTTCTTTCTTTCTTTCTTTTTTTTTTTTGCATCCATATTCCATTGATTTTAATACTTTTTCATCACATTATAGAATGATAAGACTGGGATATAATGGGCAAACTTTTATAGTACCATAGAAAGTCTACTGTTTCTTCTTTTTCTTTTTTTATATTCATTTTTAAAAAATTTTTATTTTATATTGGAGTATAGTTGATTAACAATGTTGTGTTAGTTTCAGGTGTACAGCAAAGTGATTCAGTTATACATATACATGTATCTATTCTTTTTCAAATTCTTTTCCCATTTAGGTCATTACAGAATATTGAGCAGAGTTCCCTGTGCTATACAGTAGGTCCTTGTTGGTTATCTATTTTAAATATTGTTGCTTCTCATTTTTCTAACCTCAAATAACACCGAATCTGAAAGGCTTCCCTCATCACCCGGCCTATGATAGCACCCTCCCGTTTCGTTTAATCACTTCACACTCTGAAATTGCCTTATTCATATTCTTATTATTTTCTGTCTATCCCTTCCTCCCAACCAATATAAGCTTCATAAAAGCAGAAACCGTGTCCATCTTATTCACTGCTGAACTCCCAGACTTCAGAAGAGTGTCCCTCGCATAGTAGATGCTCAATAAATGTTAGTTGCTTTGAGCCTCTGCCTGGGGACTGAAGCATTTTTGTCAGGGTGGACACAAAAAGCAGGCACCCAGGTGAGGTTCTCTCTATTATGACTGCCAAGCTGCCCTCTGTGGCTTGGGGAGGGGGGGGGCGTCCAGTGGCTGAAAGGACCCACAGAGACAAATCCAGATGGAACATTAGACTCAAAGGAAGCCTCTAACTATTTCCAATTTTACCAGTTTAACAAGAGCTGTTTACAGAGCACAGACAAGTTGCACTCCTGTCAGAGTGCAGAAAACACCTTGCATATTCAAACTTCACGTAATTCAAATTAGCTACATGTATACTCTCCACCTTTGCAGAGATCACCCCTTTCCCACCACCTCTGAGCTTATTAAGAGATACTTTGGCTTGTGGTCTGTCCTGGGAAAACGATTCATCCTTTTCTGGTGGTGATTAGTGTTTCTAGGCACCTACTATTAAAATACAAACCTCTAAAGGAAAAGGCAGGAACAAGTCATCAGATGTGAATGTTTGCATTTTAATGCCTGTGATTCTGAGTCTTGTGTTGCTTTCTGGCTCTTGCCCAGTCGTCACCGCCATTCTTTCCGGACCCAGAGTCCTCATGGGGTGTGACCCCATCCTTCTCCTTCTGGCCTCCTGCTTGCCTCTGCATGCTTCCTACCGCCCAAATCTCTCCTTCTGTCCCCTAGACCTGCAAGTGCACAACCCTCTGACAACTTCCTGCCTCATTCAAGGTACCAGCCAGGGTCCTCCTCGCAGTGGCCTTGGCTCTGCTCCTTCCCGCTCCGCTCCAGCTGCCCGCCCTGGCAAACCTCACGGCCAGTCCCTCTTGGGTGCCTTTTCCGTCTCCTCCGTGGTTTTCACCCCCTCACCTCCTCAGGGCTTCTCCCATGAGGTCTTCCTGTCTGCTTCATTTAAACCTGCACATCCCCTTGTCATTCCATATCCCGCCCCCCCTTTATTTTTCTCTATACCATTATCACAGTATAGCATATTATATTTTTTCCATATTTATTTGTTTATTGTTTCCCCCCCTTGTGTGAATGTTAAGCTGTTTTATTCTCTTCTAGGGGCAGCCTCACTTAATTCTGGTTCTTTCCAACATGAAGAGGTAGTCTGGGTGATGTATTAGTTCCCTAGGGATGGCTGCCATGACAAAGAACCACAAACTGGGTGACTTAAAACCATGGAAATGTATTGCCTCACAGTTCTGGGGGCTAGAAGCCCCAAATCTAGGTGTCAGCAGGGCCATGACCCCTCTGAAGCCTGTAAGGGAGGACCCTTCCTTGCCTCTTCCACCTTCTGGTGGTTTCCCAGCAAAACCTGGCATCCTGGGCTTGCAGCTGTATCGCTCCACTCTCTGCCTTCATTGTCACATGGACTTCTCCCTAGTGTGTCTGTGTCCCTCTGTGTCCTTTCCTCTTTTTATAAGGACACCAGTCACATTGGATTAAAGGCTGACATACTCCAGTGTGACCCATCTTATCTAATCACACTTGCAGTGAACCGATTTCCAAATAAAGTCACATTTTGGTACTGGGGGGATTAGGACTTCAACGTAACATTTTTTGAAGGGAACAGAATTCATCCCATAAAAGGTGATATCTCAGGATGTCCTTGTCCAGTGGCTGTTCTGTCCCATCAAGACAAAGACATGGGGCTGGAGACAAAAGCTTCCTTCTTGTCTTCACCATTTATTCTATAAGGATTTACAGGGCCAGGCATTTGCTATCACTGAGACAAAAAAGTGACAGGCAAGCCCCTCCCCCAAGGAGTGCCCAGGCTCATGATAGCACCGACTGAGCAGTGATCACACTGCCGGTGTTTTGGTCCTGTGCAAGCCCACACGTGAGAGGGGGCTCCTCCTCTCCATGGCCATCTGTCAGCAGCCACCTGCGGGCACCTCCCATAATATTTGCACCCCCAGCCTTGGCAGCTTTGCAGTGTGGGGAGGCATAGCATTTAGGATTTCATCCTTATGCTCTGGCTAAAAGTTTACGGTCTACTTTCTCCTTCAACATGTGTTACTCCATAAATTAGGCTGTAAAATTCTCACATACACAAAAATTTGGAGAACCCAGACAAAACTCTAATTTGAAAAGATGCATGCATGTCTATGTTCATAGCAGCACTATTTACAATAGCCAAGACATGGAAACAACCTAAACATCTATCGACAGATGAATGGATAAAGAAGATGTGGTACATATATACACAATGAATATTACTCAGCCATAAAAAAGAATGAAATAATGCCATTTGCAGCAGCATGGATGGACCTAGAGATATGATATCACTTATATGTGGAATCTAAAATATGACACAAATGAACATAACTATAAAACAGAAAAAGACAGACCTAGAGAACAGACTTGTGGTTGCCAAGGGGGAGAAGGTGGGGGAGGGAAGGATTGGGAAGCTGGAATTAGCAGATGCAAACTAGTATATATAGGATGGATAAACAACAAGGTCCTACTGTATAGCACAGGGAACTATATTCAATATCCTGTGATAAACCATAATGGAAAAGAATATGAAAAAGAATATATATATGTATAACTGAATCACTGTGCTATACAGCAGAAATTAAACACAACATTGTAAATCAACTATACTTCAATAAAAAAGTTTTTAAATATTTTTAAAGTTGAAGAAACATGACAGGGTCAGGTTCATCTTCCCCTTTTATAACATCCCCCCATCAATCAGCCCCTCCTCTTCTAAAGTTAATCAGTAGTTTGGATGGGAAAATTGCTGGCTGCTTGGCAATAATGATCAAACATAGTAATGCTCGTCTCCTTTGACCTAGAAATTCCACTTTAGGGATACACTTTCCTGATATGCTCATAGGTTCGTTCATGGCAGCATGATGTGAAATAACAAAAGACTGGAAACCACCTGAATGTCCAGCTGCAGGAGTCTCCTGCTGGCATGAAGCTCTAAGGTTTGTCCATGGAGATATCGGTCCAAGCCTGGGTGGTAGCCATCTCAGAGGTTACTTCGCCAGAACGTTTTCTGGTGAGGGGAGAGCATTGCACACATAAGAACAGTTGAGTTTGGGGTCAGAAAAGAGAGACAGGAGAGCTGGTTGTGGATGAGGGGAGAGTAGGTAGCTATGTGTCCTTGTGGGAGAAAAAGTCATGAGACACATGTCCAGGGGTGGCGGTTATGGAAGGGGACCCTGCCCACTGGGTGCTGGGCTGGGAGGAGAGATGATGTCATGGGGAGAGGGGGTCTGAAAGTGGACACAGGAACTGCCAGAGAGAAAACTTGATTTTTGAATTTTTTACTGCTGTAAGCCAAGTTGGCTTGGGTGACACCTCTTACAAGAAATGTAATTTCTCTGCTAATAAATGGAAAAGACCCTCTTCTTCCTGACAGTGCAGACCCCCATATTTAGCACCCATTTTGGAGAAAGCACATTCAGTCTGAGTGGTTCCCTCCCTAACCTGTTTACTGAACAGAAAGTTCTCTGGTTCTTGGCCCTAGACTTAGGATTTGATTTGCAGCATTTACAAAGAAGTGATTTGTTATTTTGTCTAATTGCTCTAAATCCTTATCTGGCTCTATTTTCCCCATCCCAGTTTCCCACAAATCACTCCGAGCTGCGTCCAGCTTCTCTCCCCCTGTCAGGTGCCAGACCCTGGCTTCCCAGGGCTGGAGGAAGACTCTGCAGTTAGCCCTTTGAAAAAAAGAGCTAGAGGGGCCACAGCCAGGTCCTGGGAGCCCGGGGCCTGCAGAGGAAAAGCAATGTGTCTGGGTTTGCAATGCAGGGATGCAGGGAGAGGTGTGTGCCTATGTGCACAGCAGAGCTTAGGAATTTCACGATTAGCAGCATGCTAAATTCACACACACACACACACACACACACACACACACACACACACACACACCCTGCGGCAGCCAACCATGCGCAGAGTATTCTGTAGGGAAACAGTGGTACTTCTCCTCCTGTCTCACTCAGACTGTAACTATAAACACAGAGAGTTGAAGGACTGAATCCATCACTCCAGGACTTCTTCCACGTGAATCGGGACCATTAAGCATTTATTCAAAGCCCGCCACGGGCATGGTGTTCATCCTGAGTACCTACCTACATTTTCACATGGGGATTCCCAACAAAATGGGGATTTTATTGTTTGCTTTTATTTTTTGATTGAACTCCTTAGTTCAGCCGTTTGAACTAAGTAGTTCAAAATTCTGCAACCTAAAAAAAAGTTCTAGAAAACACTGCTGCTCCAAAGTGGAACGTTAGAAAGAGCCCTGCATTTGGAGACAGACAGCTCCAGTTCTAATCCTGACCTTCCCGGCTGCCTGACCTTAGGGTCTAAGGGACTAAGTCACTCTCACCCTGAATGTCTTCATTTGTAAACTTTGTTTAATTATGTCTGCCCACGAGAAAATGGATAAATGAATTGTGGTACATTCAGACAATGTAATAGTGCCCAGCAAGGACAAAGAATGAACTCTCGGCATGTGTGCAGAACATGGAGGAATCACATCCACATTATGTCGAGTGGAAGATAGCAGGTTCCATTTATATGAAGTTCAAGAGCAGGCAAAACTAATGGGTGACGATAGAAATCAGAATAGTGGTTACTTCTGAGGGGGCCTTGACTGGGAAGGGGCATGAGAACCTTCAGGATTCTGGAAATGTTCCATATCTTGATCTGCTGGTTATACAGGAGCAAACGTGTAAACATTCACCACACCATGTGCTTCACAAATTTTACTGTATGAATGTTATATCTCAGTTACAAAAAAAAGAAAAACAATCCCTGTCAAATGCCTGTGGCTTTGGTGAGGACGAGTAAAACTGGACATACTTGTAAAACAGCAAACACGTACGAACGGTTACTGTTAAGTAATAATAATGTGTTAGAAAGATGCTAGATTCTCGAGAAAACCAGGCTGTTCTTGCAGACCAGAACTACCTTGACTTGGAATAGAAACAGAGTGTTTCTGGGAAGTTACATCATTTCACTGGAAGGATAGGATACGTGTTGGGTCTGCACTATTTCTGATGTTGAGTTATAGCACTTGCCATCTGTTGAGCACTAACCCTCTCCTGTAGCATCTCACTTAACTCCCCAGCAGTCAAGGCGAGGGCTGCCTCTGCTGCCCTCAGCTCTGACCTTACAAACGGTTTTAGAAGTCAGTCAAACACCCAGGCCCCAACTCTCAAAGCTGCCAAGGCTTGTCAGGCACCCACTGCCTGTCACGTACTGATGCACCTTCTTCTTGCTGAGGTCAACATTCCAAACGATTCCGTCACACGGTGTTATCCGTACCGCCAAGACTGCGCCCCTAGTGGGAAAGGAGGCGAGGTGTCCGCTCATGAAGCGTGCCTAAGCCGGTTGTGCAGTTACTGAAATTCTAAGGCAATGCATTTCTATTGGAATCTGGTGACGTTTAGCAGATTTTCCTTTTTCTCAATTGGAAAATGGGACTTTTTGGTCTGCCTCAGAGCTCTCTGACCTCCTGCCCCCAAGACAGATTCCCAGTGGAGTCGAGTCCACTTCTCACTATGACCTGCCCCCGACACTCCTCTCCAAAGATACCCTTCCTTCTCCAGGTCACCTATAGTCCACACGACCTATAAGTCCAGCTCAAGTGCCAACTTCTCCTGGAAGCCTCCTTGATTGTCCCAGCCATAGTTCACCTTTTGCTTTGCCAAAAACCCAGAGCAGCAGTGGCGTGGCTCTGAAGCATGACTTAGCTGGTACCGCCCTCCTCCAACTCGCCAAAAGCTCCTCCAAGATCCTCCAATTAAACATAAGTGGGGGACTTCTCTGGTGGCGCACTGGTTAAGAATCCACCTGCCAATGCAAGGGACAAGGGTTCGAGCCCTGGTCCGGGAAGATCTCACATGCCGCGGAGCAACTAAGCCCGTGCGCCACAACTACTGAGCCTGCGTGCCTAGAGCCCGTGCTCCGCAACAAGAGAAGCCACCGCAATGAGAAGCCCTCACACTGCAATGAAAGAGTAGCCCCCGCTCACCGCAACTAGAGAAAGCCCACACACAGCAACGAAGACCCAACGCAGCCATACATAAATTTATTTAAAAAGAAAACATAAATGCAAGGTAAGTCCAAAAGGGAGGGGATATCTGTATGTGTATGGCTGATTCATTTTGTTGTGCAGTGGAGGCTAACACAACATTGTAAAGCAACCATACTCCCATAAAAATTAATTTTAAAAAACCCCATAAAATCTAAGCAGAGGCAGTGCACTGCTATTCAAATGCAGTTTCAAGACACACTTTCTAAGCCTGTCTTCCAGCCAGGGGCCTCCCATCAGTCCAAGCTGCACAGGCATTCTGGAGCCTTTAAGAAGGCTTAGCAGTAAATCTGTTCCACGTACTTGATTATATTTAACGCAGCACTGGATTATATGTTGCCTTGTAATGTTCACAATTATTTCTTGTGTCTGGGTCTTGACCGTCAACAAGACTATAAATTCCTCAAGGGAAGAAACAGTGTCAGTCTTATATTGTAGGCTTTGTAGAGTCTAGATACTAAACACTTTGAGATGCTCTGCTAAAAACATGCTTGACTTTGTAAATTCAGCAGATTAATTTTTTTTTCATATTATTTGTAGTAGCAACGCTGATAGTCATAATGAATAGTTGTGAGTGTTCTTATAATTTCATTTTTATTGATTTCTCCAGTTGTTAAACACAATTTATAAAAAGCCAATTGGAATTTAAACTACACGGCTGCTATTTTCCTAGGTAATATCGTGCATCTTTAAAAACTGTACTCAGCACGTTTTGTAGGCTGATGGAATAAACTGCTCAAAAACAATGCCGGCATCTGTAGCATGCGTATCAACCAACGTTTTAATTCCAATCACGCAACTCCCCAGCTTAGGTTAGTTATTTCTCATTCTGTTCAAATAGCCATTGCAGTTTACTTATACACTGGATAAACAGTGCCTCACATGGGCTTCCTCAAGTTGACACTTGTGGGTTTGGTATTAACCCCTTTATATAGCACAGGCCCACAATCCTTTATTCCAAACTCTGGGGCCAAATATGTTTTGGAATTCTGAAGGTTTTAGATTTTAGAAATGTAGTAGATGCCTAAGCCGTAAATCTTATAATGCATTTAGCCAGAGCTGGGGTGGTGCTCAGTAGTCAAAATCATTCATAGTTCTGTAGTAAAACCTAGTGGGATAATCTTAAGTAGTTTCATACTTGTTCAGCTCAGATTTTGCTGCTAAATGAGGCTTAGCATCAGACTTTCTGGTCTCAGAGCTTTGTGGATATTTCAGTTGCAGAGGAGACTGGCGGGGTGGTCTCTCTCCTACAGTGTGCAAGGAGAAGGGTTGGCCGCTGGGTTTGTCAGAGATTCCAGACCCAGGGCACCACCAGCACCATGCATGTCTCATTCATTTGGGGATTACAGTTCAATTCAGCAAACATTTGTTAAGGGGTTTCCACGTGCCACTGTTCTAAGTGCTGTGAGAGATTTTCAGGGGAAAAATATAGGGCTCTGTATTAGTTTTCTCAGGCTGCCATAACAAAATACCACAGGCTGGGTGGCTTAAACAACAGACCTTTATTTCCTCACAGTTCTGGAGGCTGGAAGTCTAAGATCAAGGTGCCAACATGTTGGTTTCTGATGAGGACTCCCTTCCTGGCTTGAAGATGGTCACTTTCTTGCTATGTCCTCACGTGGCTGCTTCTTTGTGCACAAGGAGAGGGCAATCCCTGTGTCTCTTCCTCCTCTTATAAGTGCACCAGCCCTATCCGATTAGGGCTCCACCCTTATGACCTCATTAAACCTAATTACCTCCCGAAAGGCCCTATCTCCAAATACAGTCACACTGGGGGTTAAGGCTTCAACATATGAATTTTGGGGAGACACAGTTCAGTTCATACCTGGCTCTTTCCCTCAAACAGCTCATAGTCTAGTAGTGGACACAGGCCTATCACAGCTAAACTGCGCCCTGTGATAGAAAAGAGAAATAGAGAGCTGGGGGTGAGCAAGGAGTCAGGGCGCCGCCAGAGAGTCTGGGGGGACTACACAACAGATGTTGTTTGAGTTGAGCTCACGGTGAAGGAAAGGCTGGAATTCCAAGGGGCACGTGGACCCTCTGAGTCCAGGCAGAACAGTGGGGAAAAGTGCCTACGTGTGAGGAGGAAGGAGGGTGTCTGTTTGGGGGAACAGTAACTCTCAGTTCTGCATAGCTGGGTTCCTGGTGTTCACAGAATGTTATATAAAACAGCCAACCGTGGCCTCTGCGTATTAGCCCCTAGGTTATGTACTTCTTCACTGCAGGCGGAGACCTGTTAGTTCAAAAGCCTGCCAGTGCCAAACTTAAATTTTTACACATCCAATTATTTAAAAAATAGCCCAGACACACAAATGCTTAGCCATTTAGAGACTGCCTGCTTTGCAAACCCCATGAAACCTCACCAACAGCTATTACCTGTCGATGAGATAGGACCTTGTAGTCATAAGGCCCCAAATGCTAGGGCGCCCTGGGAGTTCTTGCACCCAGAGAATCCCCACCGTGCTGTTGAGTTGCATCACCTAGACATGTAAGCCCCTGCCCGGTCCCTCTCCCCACTGGGAGGTCCCTTGTCCTCCTGCCCTTCCGGACGCTGGCCCTTCATCTCTGCAAGACTCTGGATGGTCTCGTGCTGTGAGGAGTGACCTCTCCAGCAGCCCTGTCCAAGCACCACCCAACAGAAGCTGTGTGTGCTGTGGCCACCTTGTGGTCCTTGATCAGCCCCAAACCCACTGAAGTCCTGCAGGGAGGCAGAGGGAAATCTGCCAACAAAGGAGCACCCTTTACTCAGTGTCCAGAAGACACAAAGGGGCAAGATGCCTTTCCCTCAACCCCACTCTCTCCACATCACCCTGGCTAACCTGCTCCCAGCTCTGAGGAGTCTCCCCTGAAAGCATCTAGTGGCACAGCAAAAGCAGACAAGAGGGGACTTCCCTGGTGGTGCAATGGTTAAGAATACGCCTGCCAATGCAGGGGACACGGGTGCGAGCCCTGGTCCGGGAAGATCCCACATGCCACGGAGCAGCTAAGCCCATGCGCCACGACTACTGAGCCTGAGCTCTAGAGCCCACGAGCCACAACTACTGAGCCCGCGTGCCACAACTAATGAAGCCCATGTGCCTAGAGCCCGTGTTCTGCAACAAAAGAAGTCACCGCAGTGAGAAGCCCACGCACCGTAAGGAAGAGTAGCCCCTGCTCACTGCAACTAGAGAAAGCCTGCGTGCAGCAATGAAGACCCAACGCAGCCAAAAATAAATAAATAAATAAATAAATAAATAAATAAATAAATTTAATAAAAAAAAAAAAAAGCAGAAGAGAGCCATGGTCACCAGCCTTGGGTGCGTGGTCAGGATGGGAGTCTGTGAATTCTAGCTCCCCCAGAGGGGAGAGAGAGCACAAACACCTTACACGCCTTTGCCAGCTCCATGTCAATGTCTGTGCTTCTGGAAGCTAAAGCCATTTCCTGTCCGGAGCTGGGAGCTGTAGAAATGTCCGAGTCTTGCTACCTCCGATGGCTCATCTCCTGGCCCAGCACCCGCCGCTTCAGGTCTGGCTTGGCCTCTTCACGGTCACGGTTCTCTGCCTCCTGTCTGTCAGCTCCGCTGGCTGCTGGCCATTTCAGGGCTGTCCCTCTGGTCTTATGCCATTTTAGCCTTGCTTGGCCCTCTTAGGTCTGGGTGCTAAAGAATCAGAAGGAAGGCTCTATGGTCACCCTTTCACTCTGGCCACTTAGCCTTCCTCTTTTCCCCCAGAACAAATGAGGAAATATTTTCGGAGGGGTTGCTCTGGGCAGACCTTTTGCTGAAAGCTTGGATTCATCAGAGTTGTCTAACACTTGGTACCTGCTTTAAGCAACAGTGCCTAATTGGAGAGAAAACATACACACACCTGGAAAATATGCAAAAAAAACAAACAAACCCCAAAACACATAGTTTTAGCTGTGTGCTGCAGGTCAAATCATAAGTCATAACTTCTCTGGCCTTGTTTCCCTCTGTCTCTCAGATTCCAGCCATGGTTCTGTCCAGGGCACCAGGGTCTGCCTCAGGTGCAGGCCCTGCATCATTCTGCTTTATCGTCCCAGGGCTTTCTCACAACCTCTTTAGCCTCCCATCTATGGTGGGGAAGTCAATGCCGGTAGGGGCACCCCTCAACCAAAGAGGGTGGGAGTGATAAATGCCCCAGCCTCCACCTTGAGCAGTATATACCTGTGAGGCCTACACATTTCTTCAGAAGGCTCCCGAGTGGATTAAGACCCAGTTGCCTACTGTGATAACCACCCTGTAACACGTTCTTCTACTGGTTCCTCCCCTGCTACTCTGCCCACCCCATTCTTCTGCTTCCTGGGTCACCTACCAAAGAACCTAATTGTATCCAAGTCCTTCTCATGGGTTCTGCTTGCGAGGCCACCAAACCCCAGACACTTTCTCGTCTATAAGGTGAAGGATTTGGACTAGACACCCTCTCAGGTCCCTTCTGGCTCAAGAAGCCCCTCAGTTTTTAGACAAGAGAATTATAGCCCAGAAAGTCCTGCCAAGATCACACAGCTGATTAATGGCACATTCGGGCAAAGACTTAGCATGAAATTGTCTTGTTTTATCAGTTTTCCCAGAACCATATCTACAAAGTCATTTCAGATAAAAGTCCCACATCACAATACTTGGAAGCACTAAGATAATAACCCTCAGCCTCTATCCAAAACACACATCTTAGAACTTTAGAGAAAAGAATTGACATCTGGAGGAATTTTGGCTCTCAGAGCCCAAGATCCAGCCAACAGCTTCACAGGAGACATGAACAGAATCACATCTTTTACTGTGACCTGTACTAGGTGTGATAAAATACCCTTTCCAGTTACCTTGGGGGCTTCTCTATATAGGAAACTATTCTTTTTATTAGATGCAACTCTCATCTATATTCTGAGAAGCTGTTTGCCCAGTTTATATAAGGTAATCAAAATATCAGAAGGATGGTTTATAGTAGGAAAAATATTCATGCCCTTGTGTAATTTATGGAATGTGTATGCATAAATGTACTTGATGGATTTGCACCAAAATGCTATGTTAGCAAATATAAAGTTTTGGATAGAGACCACAAAGTGATGGAAATGGAGTGAAAATAGTCTCATGCTATATATTGCCTGAACTGCAAGCCTGAAAAAAAGGGCATATTGGTGACTAAGGGTGCTTTGATAACAAACTGGAGTTTGGTAAGAAATTATGATGTTATATAATGGAAAAAGTGCTGAACCAAGAGATAGGAGATTTATTTGGACTTCTGGCTCTTCATTTGCAAAGTAAACTAATTAAAGTATTTGTGGTGGGTTTTTAAGCTTTAAAAGTCTGTAATTCATTGATTTTTGCCTGTTGTGGGGAGGCAGTAAAGCAGAGAGCCTGAAAGCCATGGGCTCTGCGATGAGACGGGCTTCCAATGCCAGCACCATCACTCACTGACTGGGGTTTTTCCAACACCAGCCACCAGTTCTGTGATTCTCCAGACACCAACATTCAACCATTCAATTCAGTTCTGACGCTAACGACCTGGAGTTACCACAGACCCCACAGATTAAAGGCTCTGTCCCACAAGACTGCTCCCCCAGTTCAGAGGCCAGCCACAAGTCTTGGGCCACCTGTACTTCTGACCAACTGGCTATAAAACAGGAGATCCTACGACCCCTTCCTCAGGTTCAGTAATTTGCTAGAACTGCTCACGGAACTCAGGAACACTCTTTACTTACATTTACTGGTTTATTAGAAAGGAAACAACTCAGGAACAGCCAAATAGAAGAGATACACAGGGCAAGGTACGGGGGAGGGGGAACTTCCACGCCCTCTCTGAGTGCGCCCCCCTCCCAGCTCCTCCATCTGTTCACCAGCCAGAGATCTCCGAACATCAAACACCTGTTCTGCAGCTCAGTCTCTAGCCTCCCCTTTCTCTGGAACCTCTCCCCTTTCTGAGTGGGGCTAAAAGTTCCAATTCTCTAATCACTTGGTTTTTCAGGTGACCAGCCATAACCTGAGGCTTCTAGGGGCCGCATCCTAAGTCACCTTATTAGCATAAACTCAGGTGTGATCAAAAGGGACTCTTTGTGGAGAACAAAAGGCATTCCTATCACTCAGGAAATCCCAAGGACTTTAGGGGCTCTGTGCCAGGAACTGGGAACAAAGACCAAATATTTATTCTAACCATGCAGCCTTGGCAAGTTTTCTTAACCTGCCATGTCTCAGTTTCCTCAGCTGTAAAATGGGCCTGAAAATAATAGTACTTCCCTCAAAAAGATGTCATGAGGATTAAATGAGTAAACACACGTAAAGAGCAGTAGGGTAGTAGCTGGTATTCGGTTAGCCCTATGTAAAGTTTAGTTGTCATTATTTAATCTTTTTAATTAGAACTGAAAGATAGAGGGGAAGGTCAACCTGAAAAAGGAAAAAGTCAGAATGACTCAGGAAATGAAGTGCTGTTTATAAATGTATAAAGTAATTCAAATTAACTGTTAACAAAGTGTTGCCAGATAGCAGCTTTGCCAGGTCTTCATTAAGAGCTAAGTTGAGTCACCAGTAGTTAGCACTCTGGTAACTTATATGCAAATAGAAGGTGATAAAGTTAGTGAAAATACTTTGTCCTCTGAAGTATTAAACATGGCTTCTCACTATCTTGTTTATAACAGGCAGGTAGGGCCTGCCAGGGACAAGACAATTACGCCTACATTTTTTCAATTGTGGTTAGAGGGTGGACATTCACCTGTGGGTTACATTAAATGAAGTATAATGCACAGATTGAAGGAAGTGATGGTCCCATTGTATTCTGCTCTGCAGACCTCTTCTGGACTGTTTTTATCTAATTCTGAGCATCTTGTTTCAATACAAACCTAGAAAAACGAGGTGAGACCACTAGAGGGCAAGCTGATGATGAAGGGTCTGGAGTAGATGGACAAATTAGAGGTGTTTACCTGTAGAATAAATGGTAAGGCACATGACAGTAGTCTCCAAACATTAGATTTAGTCTGGAAACCTCCAGAAACCAGCACAATGACCAATGGTAGCTATTTTGTGAAGGTTGTTTTTTTTTTTTTTTAACTCTTAATGAAAGTACAACACACATACAGAAAAGTACATAAATCTTAAATGTATAGCTTGAAGAATTTTCTCAAGATGAACACACTGAATAACCACCACACAAATCAAGAAACAGAACACTAATACCAAGTCCCCCTTCCACTTATCCTCTCCAAAAGGGTAATTACCTAATTTCTAACACCAAAAATTAGTTTTGCCTGCTTCTGAGCTTTTCATAAGTGGAACTACACAGCACATGTTACTCTACGTCTGACTTATTTCGCTCATCATTGTGGCTATGAGGCTCGTCCATACTGTTGCACGTAGCCAAGTTCGTTCATATACATCGGGTATAGTATTGATATTTTTCCATTATTCTCTGGATGGGCATTTGGACTAGTTCTAATTTAGGTCTTTTACAAATAGTGCCGCTGTGAACAATCTTATATATGTCATTTTCTGCATATATGTATGCATTTCTGTTGGGTAAATACCTAGGCGTGGAATTTCTGGATCACAGTGTATGTATATTTTCAGCTTTAGCAGCCCAAAGTGATTGCTTACATTTATATTCTTACCATCAGTGTATGAGAGTTCCAGTTGCTCCACATTCTCACTGATGCTTGCCTGTCTTTTTCATTTTACCCACTTTGGTGAGTGTGTAGAGTTATTGCATGTGTTAAGGCCCAAGGCAGGCCATCCCAACATATGACTTAATGGTATATTGATTGTTTTGAGTTACAGTTAGTTAAGAAATGGCTGATGCAAGAGGGACATTTTGACCTGAGGCAGGAGATAGCTGGACCCCAGGCTGAGCAGCTGGAACTTGTCTCCTGTTGACGCTTCAAGATGAAGACAACAGCAGGAGCAGAACTCTGACTGAGTAAAAGATAAGGAGACCACATTGTTCTTGGGTCAAGAAGACCTCCCAGACCACATATACGCAGAAAAGATCCTCAGGAGTCAGGGAAGGGAAGGGATGCCAGCCCATAATATGTCCTGCCAACCTCCTAGAAACCCTTGCACTGGAATCCATCTTGGCTAAAAGATATGCACGGACATTAGAGAGGGCCCTGAGTCAGACCAAATATGGGCATGGAGCAAGATGATTGGCCAGAGGGAACCCAGAAAACTGCCCCAACATAAGCAATTTAAGCCACCCCAAAAGCACATGACTCACTCCAAGCCCACCTGTGTGTTCTTCCACACGTACTTTGCTTCTAATAAACACTTAACCCACTTCACTGCCTCTGTCTCTTTACCAAATTCTTTCTTCAAAGAAGTCGAGGAGAGAGGTCCTGCTTCAAGCCTGCTGGCCCTCGTGGTCTAGTGGTTAGGATTCCACACTCTTATCACTGTGGCCTGGGTTCAATTCCCAGTCAGGTAACTAAGATTCTGCTTCAAGCCACTGCACCCCATGGCCCCGAAGATTGAACCCACATCTCTGTCCCCCTGAAAGTAGGAAATAAATCTCTCATGTGAAAGGTGTGTAAGTGAGCAGGACCCTATGGGGCTTTCCTGGGACAGACCCCTATCCCCATATCCTCTGCCTGCCTCTTCTTTGTAGAAAAGCTGTAGTCTCCCAGGCCTCCCCTGAGTCACAAAAGCCTGGCTCAAGAATTAATGATTGAAAGAATGTGAACACATAGTGACAAAAACAGCAGTTGGGCCAGGAGAACTGTCATTTTATAGATGCTAAAACCCCCACCAAATGGAAGAAGTTAACTACTTGATGACCATGAGCATGTTGTCCCCAGAGCTACTGGAGTCTGAGGATTGACAACGTTAACCCTTGTGACATGGCCCTGTTACCTCATCATCAGAGAACTGTGCGTGAGTATGTCACACACCCCGCAACTCCCTTCCCTCACCTTGCCTTTAAAAATGCTTCCCTGAAGCCTATCGGGGAGTGTGGGTCTTTTGAGCATGAGCCACCCCATTCTCCTTGCATGGCCCGGCGATAAACCTTTCTCTGCTCCAAACTCCAACATTCCGGTTTGTTTGGCCTCACTGTGCATCAGGCACATGAACTTGGGTTCGACAACAGGTGTACTCCTGGCATCTGGAGGTAAAAGGACACCCTATCACCAGAGATAGAGCATTCAGGCCAAGAAGCCTGTACAAACAAAACTTGTTACTTCTTGAATTTACTACCCCAATCCCAAACTCTGTTTAGTTAGATTCTTCACAAATTAAGCACCCAAAGCCTAACTTTCCTTGTCCTGTCAATTTCTCACAAATTTATTGTTTTTATCTAAAAGATATGAAAGCTGCCTGCTTTGGCCACTTCTTAGGTTCCATTTCTATGAGACTTCTGTGTGCACGAATTAAAATTGGTTTGTTTTTCTTCTGTTAATCTGTCTTGTGTCAATTTTATTATTAGTCCAGCCACAAGAACTCAAGATGGATAAAGGGGGAAATATCCCCCTTCCTGACACACAGTAGTTTTAATTTCATTTCCATGATGAGTAATAATTTTGAGCATCTCTTCCTCTGTTCATTGGCCATCTTCCTATCCTCCTTTGCAAAGTGTCTGCACAAGTCTTTCGTACATTTTTCTACTGGGTTATCTTTTTCTTATCGATTTCCCTGCACTAGGTGAATGGACTCGATAATAATGCCCATGTATGTATAACATTTTATAGTAAATCAAGTCATTTACACATACTTGACTTCATTTGACCCTTTATACCACCTGGAAAAATAACACTGATGTCTCTGCTCATATTCTTAAATTCCTCTTTTTAGTTTTAAGCATGGCTTCCCAGGGGTTGCCCTGGGTCACCGCAGTGGTCAGTGAGTGATCGAGCTAGTAAGGCTTCCACCTTCTGCTGATGGATCTGTGTGAGGGGTGGGGAACACATTCAAAGTTTAGGCCATTAGCAAATCCGCCCCAGCTTTTACTTTTCGTACGTGCAAGGCCTCACGTGTGGCCAAGGATCAGTTGACTATGAGGGCCTGCTAGGTTTCTCATAAGCATGCATGTAGTTTTTTGTCTAAGCAGCTTCCATATCACCAAGAATATGTGGGAGCTTATCAAAGCCCATAATAGCTGTCATGTTCCCCAAATCTTCCTGTGAAATTTCTGGCTGGTCTGTCTGTTGCTTGTTCCAACCAGTATCACAGTCTCAGGCTAGCTGTGATGTTGGCATTCCCTGATTTATTGCCACCAAGATTGGTCTTGTTTTGACAATGTCCCAAGCATGGATTTTTCCAAATTTGCTGTCAATCAAGTCAACCCCCTCTGGCAGTGAGGCTGCAGGTAGGTCCTTACAACCTACTCTGCCCTGATAGAACCACTGCTCCATGCAGCTGAGGGGGATCTGGAAGCAGCTCCAGGCCAAAATGCCATAGACTCCCACCATTCTCACCAAGGTTTAGTGGATTTTCTTGAATAAAGGCAACACTGTAAAGTTGACAGCATCCCTGACCTAATTTATAAACCCAATGCAATCTGAATGAAAATATTACTGGGATAATCAAATGATACTAGTATTGATCTGGGGAAAAAAAAAAACCAATATGATAGCTCTGAAAAAAAAACTGTAAAAGGAGACCAAAATGGTGAAATCAGCCCTACCAGACAACAAAACGTCAGGAATCCAGACCATTGCTCTGCCATCAGAAGGGCAGAAAAACTAGAAAAAAAATGTTTGCATCCATATGATGAAAGGCTAGTTTCCTTTACATAAAAATAAGAAAAAGGTAAACAGCATAATTTAACAATAAGTGATTTTTACTTTTGTTTTTAAACATTGCTTCAATCATCAAAGTACAATGCTCTCTGGTAGAGAGTTATTCTGAGTTGGGGGCAGGGAAAGACACTGGATGGAGAGGCCATACTTTCCAGTTATTTTCTGGTCACAGAGTAGCAAAATAACCCCAAATTCCAAGTAGAATGAAAGGGGCACATTACTACAGACCCTTTAGAAGTTAAAATAATTATAAGGAAATTTTATGAACTACTTTATGTGTTTAAATTAGACAACTTAGATGAAGTGGACAAATTTGTAGAAAAATACAAATTACCAAAACTGCCTCAAGAAGAAACAGAACATCTGATTAGACCTAAGTCACTAAAAATATTAAATTAGCAATACAAAATAATCTTTCCACAGAGAAAGCCCAGGTGGCATCCCTGGTGAATTCTATCAAACATTTGAGGAAGAAATAATAGCACTCCTTCGCAAATCTTTCAGAAAATAAAGGAAGAGGGAATACTCTCCAACTCATTTTATATGGCCGATAATATCTTGATACCAGACCCAGACAACATCACAAGAGACCTAGATGGAAGATACACAACAGACCAAGATCAACACAGTGACAAAAAAAAAAAAAAAAAAAAAAATTAACAAATGAAATGCAGCAACTTAATAAAAAAAAACAAACAAACCATAAACCATGACCAAGTGGCATTTATCCCAGATATGCAAGGTTAGTTAATATCTGAAAATAAATTAATGTAATACACCATATTAATAGAACAAAAGAACAAAAATCACATGTTCAACTCAACAGGCACAGAAAAAGCATTTGATAAGCTCCAACACCTCTTTATATACAGACTCTCAATAAAACAGGAAGAAAAGGGAACATCCTCACCGTGGTAAAGGGCATCTATGAAAAACCTACAGATAACATCATACTTAATGGTTAAAGAATGAGCGTTTTCCCTTAAAACTGGGAACAAGTCAAGAATGTCTATGCTTTCTACTTCTATTCAATATCATACTTGATATTGCACTAACCAGTGCAGTTAAGGCAAGAAAAAGAAACAACAGGCATCCAAATTGGAAAGAAATAAACTGTCTTTATTTGCAAATGACATGATCCTGAATGTAGGAAATCCTACACAATCTCAAAAAAAAAAAACAACCCTACAAGAACTAATAAATGAGTTTAGCAAGGTCATAGGATACGAGTTCAATATACAAAAATCAGTCACATTGCTATACATTAACAATGAAAAATCCAAAAATGAATTTGAGAAAACAATTCTGTTCGTAATAGCATTGAAAAGAAATACTTAGGAATAAGTTGAACAAAAGAAGCACAAGTCCTGCACACTGAAAACCATAAAACATTGCTTAAAAATTTAAACATGACCTCAGTGGATGGGGAGATAGATCTTCTTCATGGGTTAGAAAACTCATTATTGTTAAGATGGCAGTTCTCCCCAAATTGATCTATAGATTCAATGCAATCTCTATCAAAATCTCAGTAGGCATCTTTGTAGAAACTGACAAGACGATCCTAACAATTATATGGAAATTTAAAGAAACTAGAATAGACAAAACAATTTTGGGCGGAAAAAAAGAGAACAACATTGGATGCCTTACACTACCAATTTCAAGTCTTATTAAAGGCTACAGTGATCATCACTACAGTTTTGTGTTGGTGTAAGGACAGACAAATTAATGGAACAGAGTAGCATGTCTGGAAATGAACCCTTATATTAACGGTCAGTTGATTTTCAACAAAACTTCAACGATAGTCTTCTTTTTTCTTTTTTTTGTGGCCAAGACTCCCACTCCCACTTTTGGATTAGAAATTAATGTTGGCCACAAGGAGGCTCGAAAGGATCCAAAGGAGGAGCTAGATTCCCAGAGCTGAGGTTAAGAGTGGATGAATGAGTAGAAAGGTTAAAGAAAAAACCTCTCAGAGATTCTAGCAAACAATTTGCTTAAATACATTTTAAACCTTCAGGGAGAATACCAACTGGCCCTGAAAACATTTCCCTAAAGAGCCTGCAACTCTAAAAACTTATTTTGCAAATGTGGTGCTTGAAAGCAAAAGTATATAAATGTTTATCCCCTTTGACCCAAAAATCCCACTCCAGGGAACTGCATGACTCTAAGGAAATAATTCAAATGAATGTTGTATAGAAAAATTTGTAACAGTGACAAATTTGAAATAAACTCAAAGTCCAATGTTTAATAAATTATAGGACAAACAGTAGACTATTATGTAGCCATTTGTAAATGTGATAGGTGAAGAAACATGGCAGTGTATTTACAATGTAAAAATGAGTATCCATATAGAAAAAGCCTTGGAGGGAACTTTTCAAAGAAGTGAAAATAATTATAATGCTGAACTTTAGGAATATGAACATGTCGATTCCTTTCTACCTTTTTTTTTAACCAGTAAATGCACACATTTTACATAGTGCCCAAGATTCAGGGTGGAAGGGGGCTATACAAGGGCATAAACACATACTTCTGTGTGTACATTCCCTACATCGAGAATTATTAGGGGTCATCTTGGCGGCTGGCTACCACACTACCATCACCCCTAACCTGGGGTATTGTGATCACTTCTTAACTGAATCCTTGTTTCTTGTCTCCTTGAAGTCTATTCTCTACATGGTAGCCAACAACCCTGTTACATCGTATCATGTTGCTCCTCTGATCAAAACCCTATAACAGCTTCCTACAGAAGTAAAAGCCAGTCTTTACCCTGGTTCCAAGGCCTTACATCATCTGGCCCCCACTACCTTTCCAATTAGTCTTCTACCACTCTCTCCTCACTCTACTCCAGCACAAATGCAATGCCTCATATGCACTAAGCAGACTTCTGCCCCAAGGCCCTTGCACTGGCTCTTTCTTCTGCCTGGGATGTTTTCCCCCCAGATAGCCACATGGCTGGTTCATTCAAATATCAGCTGCTCAAAGAGATCTATTCTGACTATCACATATAAAATAAAATAGCACTCCTGCCACTTCTTGCCTATAGCACTTAACACTTACCTGGTTTCCTCCACTAGGATGTAATCTCCATGAGAGCAAGGGGTTTGCTTTGTTCTTGCTGAAGTCTCAGGATCCAGACTGGTGCTGGCACATGAAAGGTACTCAGTAAACATTTGTTTAATGACTGAATAAACGGGTTAATGAAAGTGGCTGATAGTCCCAGCTCTGCCTGCAAAAATGCCCTGCTAATGTTGTGAATTATGTCTGTGAGAGAGAAGAGAAAGGAGGCAAGAGGAAATGGGCATATTGGCAGATGGATGGAAGAAAGTGAAGCTATTAATAAATGAACAAGAAAGGGAGGCATGGAGATAAATAAGGAAAATAACTATGTGATAGGAAGTAGATCATTCAGATTTGTCAGTCTATGAAATCTCAGAAAGGAACAGTTTAATTTGTAAGCAGAAAATTTCGTGGCATATAATTATGCAAACTCAGAGTATAAAAGAACAGTTTATCCATGAGTTAAAAGGGATATACAAGCATGCTATAGTTTAAAATAGTAAAAGACTGGGAAAAACTAGGTTGATGTTTACAAAACTATGGTGGAAGCTTATTAGGGCATGCTCTCCGCATGGGATGAATATTTTGGGGCAGCACTTGATGGGTGGACAGGATCTCCTGGATCTTGTCCTGGAAATTCTTCTCTGCTGTCATCCCTGCTTCAAACTCTCGGTGTTCCTCCTCCTTCTCTGCTTCACGGGCTTGCTGTTGGGAGCATATTTGCATCTGAAGTTGCTTCCTGTACTCCTGGGCTAAACTGGAGCGTCTAAAGTATTAGAAATGTCAAAGTATAAAACTGTCAAAGTAAGTATTTGGATTTATGTAGGCCATTACACTTAAAATGTAATTTTCAAAGTCAAATTAAAATTCCCATTAAAATCAGGGTAAGTGGGGAAGAAATAGATGAAAAATTCAGTAATGTGTTTATTACCCAATAGTAATTAAGACAACCTTAGAACAAAAATTGATTTTAGGGAGGGAATGTCTCTTCTTCATTCAAAATATTGACTGCTATGTGGAGAGAGCCCTTGGCTTCTCTCCATCCCCTCTCACACTCCCAAGGAAGAAGGTAAAACGGAACAAGTTGTTCTGCCTATTTCTTGTCTGCTTTCTATATCAAAGGGGGCATATTCTCCCTGCAGGGGAGGCCTGCAGTGGTTTGGCACTGCTGGTGACTGGGTGGGTTGCTGGTGACCGGGTGGGTAAGTTTGACTCATTCTGTTCAGTATTAACTAGATGATTTCCTCCATATATAAGCCACAGTTAAAATACATAAGCCACATTTAAAAATTTATAGTGATTTTTTTTACTGTGGTAAAAAACACATAATGTAAAATTTACCATCTTAACCATTTTTAAGTGTACAGTTCAGTAGTATTAAGTATATTCACATTGTTGTGAAGCAGATCTCCAGAACCTTTTTGTCTTGCAAATCTGAAACTCTATACCCATTAAACAACAACTCTTTTTTGTCCCCTCCCACCAGCCCTTGGTAACCACCATTCTACTTGCTGTCTTTATGAATTTGACTATTCTAGGTACCTCAAGTAAGTGAAATCATACAGCATCTGTCTTTTTGTGACTGGTTTATTTTACTTAGCATGTCCTCAAGGTTCATCCATGCTGTAGTATCTGACAGGCTTTCCTTCCTTTTTAAGGCTGAATAATATTCCACTGTATGTACATACCCCACTTTGTTTATCCATTCATCTGTTAATGGACATTTGGGTTATTTCCACTTTGGCTATTGTGAATAGTGGTGCTATGAACATAAGTATACAAACATCTCTTTAAGGTCCTGCTTTCATTTATTTTGGATTTATACCCAGAAGTGGGATTACTGGATCATATGGTATTTCTATTTTTAATTTTTTGAGGAAACTTCATATTATTTTCCATAGCAGTTTTACCATTTTACAATCTATAAGCCACATTAATATAAGACTTTATCAGAAATAGAGATTACAGCATGCATATGCCTCTGTGTGGCAGATTCCATTTTCCAAAGACTGCCACAGTGATATCGCCCCCTCCCATATGCTCTTCTGCAATGTGAACCTCTACTCCCCTATCAAGAGGTGGAGCTTATTTCTCCATCCCACTGAATCTAGATGGGCCCTGTGGCTGCTTTTTATGACCAATAGAATATGACAGAAGTGATGCTATAGCAGTCCTAGATGTAGTCCTTAACTGGCCTGGCAGCTTCCTCTTCCTGTCTCTTGGAATGCTTGCTGTTGGAACTATCCCTCTCAAACCCAGCCACCACACTGTAAGAACCCCAAGCCACATGGAGAGGCCATGTGTAGGTGTTCTGGCTGATAATACCAGATGAGATCCCCAGGCACAGTCAGCACACACTACAAGCTATATGAATAGGTATCTTAGGTGTGCATTCCAGCTGAGCCTTCACATGAATGTAGCCCCAGCCAGCATCTGACTTGAACCACATGAGAGACCCCAAGTAAGAACCACCCAGCTGAGCCTTGTCAACCACAGAATCATGAGACATAATCATAACTCACTTTATTATTTTACTTATTGTTTTTAAAAATTTATTTATTTATTTATTTATTTTTGGCTGTGTTGGGTCTTCGTTTCTGTGTGAGGGCTTTCTCTAGTTGCGGCAAGCGGGGGCCACTCTTCATCGCGGTGCGCAGGCCTCTCACTATCGCGGCCTCTCTTGTTGCGGAGCACAGGCTCCAGATGCGCAGGCTCAGTAGCTGTGGCTCACGGGCCTAGTTGCTCCGCGGCATGTGGGATCTTCCCAGACCAGGGCTCGAACCCGTGTCCCCTGCATTAGCAGGCAGATTCTCAACCACTGCGCCACCAGGGAAGCCCCATAACTCACTTTAAACCACAAATTTGGGGGTGTGTTGTTATACACCAATAGGTAACTGTAATACCTTCTGCTCACACTATTTTTCTTATTTCTCACTTGATTCAAAAGTTGGGCAGGGGCTTAGGACATGCACGGAAGGGGAGAGGCAGCACGTTGAAAGGAGGGCCTCTGGAGTGTGGAGTTCTGGAGTTTGGAGATGGAGAAACTGAGGCCTGGAGAATAAAACAGGCTGCCCAAGGTTGCACAGCTGCTGTGTGGCTAACAGGGTCTTGGTGCTCCTGCCGGGTGTCAGGCCTGAACCTCTGAGGTGGGAGAGCCAAGTTCAGGACATTGGTCCAACAGAGACCTCCCGGCCCCACGTAATATCAATTGGCAAGAGCTCTCCCACAGATCTCTGTCTCAACGTTAAGACCCAGCTCCACTCGATGACCAGCAACCTCAAGTGCTGGACACCCTATGCCAAACAACTAGCAAGACAGGAACACAAATCCCACCCATTAGTAGAGAGGCTGCCTTAAAATCATAATAAGGTCACCAACACCCCAAAACACACCACCAGACGCAGTCCTGCCCACCAGAAAGACAAGATCCAGGCTCATCCACCAGAACACAGGTGCCAGTCCCCTCCACCAGGAAGCCTACACAATCCACTGAAGCAAACTTAGCCACTGGGGACAGACACCAAAAACAATGGGAACTACGAACCTGCAGCCTGTGAAAAGGAAACCACAAACACAGTAAGTTAAGCAAAATGAGAAGACAGAGAAATACACAGCAGATGAAGGAGCAAGAAAAAAACCCACCTGACCAAAAAAATGAAGAGGAAATAGGCAGTCTACCTGAAAAAGAATTCAGAGTAATAATAGTAAAGATGATCCAAACTCTTGCAAATAGAATGGAGAAAATACAAGAAACGTTTAACAAGGACCTAGAAGAACTAAAGAGCAAACAAACAGTGATTAACAACACAATAAATGAAATTAAAAATTCTCTAGAAGGAATCAATAGCAGAATAACTGATGCAGAAGAACGGATAAGTGACCTGGAAGATAAAATAGTAGAAATAACTACCGCAGAGCAGAATAAAGAAAAAAAAATGAAAAGAATTGAGGACAGTCTCAGAGACCTCTGGGACAACATTAAATGCACCAACATTCAAATTATAGGGGTCCCAGAAGAAGAAGAGAAATAGAAAGGGACTGAGAAAATATTTGAAGAGATTATAGTTGAAAAATTCCCTAACATGGGAAAGGAAAGAGCCAATCAAGTCCAGGAGGCACAAAGAGTCCTACAGAGAATAATTCCAAGGAGAAACATGCCAAGACACATATTAATCAAACTATCAAAAAATAAATACAAAGAAAAAATATTAAAAGCAGCAAGGGAAAAGCAACGAACAACATACAAGGGAATCCCCATAAAGTTAACACCTGATCTTTCAGCAGACACTCAGAAAGCAGAAGGGAGTGGCAGGACATATTTAAAGTGATGAAAGGGAAAACCCTACAACCAAGATTACTCTATCCAGCCAGGATCTCATTCAGATTTGACGGAGAAATTAAAACCTTTACAGAGAAGCAAAAGCTAAGAGAATTCAGCACCACCAAACCAGCTTTACAACAAATGCTAAAGGAACTTCTCTAGGCAGGAAACACAAGAGAAGGAAAAGACCTACAATAACAAACCCAAAACAATTAAGAAAATGATAATAATATGAGCATACATATAGATAACTACCTAAAATGTAAATGGATTAAATGCTCCAACCAAAAGACATAGACTGGCTGAATGGATATAAAAACAAGACCCATATATACGCTGTCTACAAGAGACCCACTTCAGACCTAGGGAAACATACAGACTGAAAGTGAGGGGATGGAAAAAGATATTCCATGAAAATGGAAATCAAAAGAAACCTGGAGTAGCAATTCTCATTATCAGAAAAAATCGACTTTAAAATAAAGACTATTACAAGAGACAAAGAAGGACACTACATAATGATCAAGGTATCAATCCAAGAAGAAGATATAACAGTTGTAAATATTTATGTACCCAACATAGAAGCACCTCAATACATAAGGCAAATACTAACAGTCATAAAAGGGGAAATCAACAGTAACAAAATCAAAGTAGGTGACTTTAACACCCTACTTTCACTAATGGACAGATCATCCAAAATGAAAATAAATAAGGAAACACAAGCGTTAAATGATACATTAAACAAGATGGACTTAATTGATATTTATATGACATTCCAGCCAAAAACAACAGAATACACTTTCTTCTCAAGTGCTCATGGAACATTCTCCAGGATAGATCATATCTTGGGACAAAAATCAAGCTTTGGTAAATTTTTAAAAATTGAAATCTTACCAAGTATCTTTTCCGACCACAATGCTATGAGACTAGATATCAACTACAGGAAAAAAACCTGTAAAAAATACAAACACATGGAGGCTAAACAATACACTACTTAATAACCTAGAGGTCACTGAAGAAATCAAAGAGGTAATCAAAAAATACCTAGAGACAAATGACAATGAAAACACGACGACCCAAAACCTATGGGATGCAGCAAAAGCACTTCTAAGAGGGAAGTTTAGAGCAATACAATCCTACCTCAAGAAACAAGAAACATCTCAAATAAACAACCTAAACTTACACCTAAAACAATCAGAGAAAGAAGAACAAAAAAACCCAAAGTTAGCAGAAGGAAAGAAATCATAAAGGTCAGATCAGAAATAAATGAAAAAGAAATGAAGCAAACGATAGCAAAGATCAGTAAAACTAAAAGCTGGTTCTATAAAAAGATAAACAAAATTGATAAACCATTATCCAGACTCATCAAGATAAACAGGGAGAAGACTCAAATCAATAGAATTAGAAAGGAAAAAGGAGAAGTAACAACTGACACTGCAGAAATACAAAGGATCGTGAGAGATTACTACAAGCAACTCTATGCCAATAAAATGGACAACCTGGAAGAAATACACACATTCTTAGAAAAGCACAACCTTCTGAGACTGAACCAGGAAGAAATAGAAAATATAAACAGACCAATCACAAGCACTGAAATTGAAACTGTGATTAAAAATCTTCCAACAAACAAAAGCCCAGGACCAGATGGCTTCACAGGTGAATTCTATCAAACATTTAGAGAAGAGCTAACACCTAACCTTCTCAAACTCTTCCAAAATATAGCAGAGGGAGGAACACTCCCAAACTCATTCTACGAGGTCACCATCACCCTGATACCAAAACCAGACAAAGATGTCACAAAGAAAGAAAACTACAGGCCAATATCACTGATGAACATAGATGCAAAAATCCTCAACAAAATACTAGCAAACAGAATCCAACAGCACATTAAAAGGATCATACACCATGATCAAGTGGGGTTTATCCCAGGAATGCAAGGATTCTTCAATATACGCAAATCAATCAATGTGATACACCATATTAACAAATTGAAGGAGAAAAACCATATGATCCTCTCAATAGATGCAGAATAAGCTTTTGACAAAATCCAACATCCATTTATGATAAAAACCCTCCAGAAAGTAGGCATAGAGGGAACTTGCCTCAACATAATAAAGGTCACATATGACAAACCCACAGCCAACACTGTCCTCAATGGTGAAAAACTGAAAGCATTTCCTCCAAGATCAGGAACAAGACAAGTTTGTCAACTCTCACCACTATTATTCAACATTGTTTTGGAAGTTTTAGCCACAGCAATCAGAGAAGAAAAAGAAATAAAAGGAATCCAAATCAGAAAAGAAGAAGTAAAGCTGTCACTGTTTGCAGATGACATGATACTATACATAGAGAATCCTAAAGATGCTACCAGAAAAAATTACTAGAGCTAATCAATGAATTTGGTAAAGTAGCAGGATACAAAATTAATGCACAGAAATCTCTTGCATTCCTATACACTAATGATGAAAAATCTGAAAGAGAAATTAAGGAAACACTCCCATTTACCACTGCAACAAAAAGAATAAAATACCTAGGAATAAACTTACCTAAGGAGACAAAAGACCTGTATACAGAAAACTATAAGACACTGATGAAAGAAATTCAAGATGATACAAACAGGTGGAGAGATATACCATGTTCTTGGATTGGAAGAATCAACATTGAAAATGACTATACTACCCAAAGCAATCTACAGATTCAACACAATCGCTATCAAAGTACCACTGGCATTTTTCACAGAACTAGAACAAAAAATTTTACAATTTGTATGGAAAACAAAAGACCCCGAATAGCCAAAGCAATCTTATAAAGAAAAATGGAGCTGTAGGAATCAGGCTCCCTGACTTCAGGCTATACTACAAAGCTACAGTAATCAAGACAGTATGGTACTGGCACAAAAACAGAAATATAGATCAATGGAACAGGATGGAAAGCCCAGAGATAAACACATGCACATATGGTCACCTTATTTTTGATAAAGGAGGCAAGAATATACAATGGAGAAAAGACAGCCTCTTCAATAAGTGGTGCTGCGAAAACTAGACAGCTACATGTAAAAGAATGAAATTAGAACACTCCCTAACACTATACACAAAAATAAACTCAAAATGGATCAAAGACCTAAATGTAAGGCCAGACACTGTAAAACTCTTAGAGGAAAACATAGGCAAAACACTATGACATAAATCACAGCAAGATCTTTTTTGACCCACCTCCTAGAGAAATGGAAATAAAAACAAAAATAAACAAATGGGACCTAATGAAACTTAAAAGCTTTTGCACAGCAAAGGAAAACATAAACAAGATGAAAGGACAGCCCTCACAATGGGAGAAAATATTTGCAAATGAAGCAACTGACAAAAGATTAGCCTCTAAAATTTACAAGCAGCTGATGCAGCTCAATATCAAAGAAACAAACAACCCAATCCAAAAATGGGCAGAAGATCTAAATAGACATTTCTCCAAAGAAGATATACAGATTGCCAACAAACACATGAAGGGATGCTCAACATCACTAATCATTAGCAACATGCAAATCAAAACTACAATGAGGTATCACCTCACACCGGTCAGAATGGCCATCATCAAAATATCTACAAACAATAAATGCTGGAGAAGGTGTGGAGAAAAGGGAACCCTCTTGCACTGTTGGTGGGAATGTAAATTGATACAGCCACTATGGAGAACAGTATGGAGGTTCCTTAAAAAACTAAAAATAGTACTACCATACGGCCCAGCAATCCCACTACTGGGCATATACCCTGAGAAAACCATAATTCAAAAAGAGTCATGTACCACAATGTTCACTGCAGCTCTATTTACAATAGCCAGGACATGGAAGCAACCTCAGTATCCATCGACAGATGAATGGATAAAGAAGAGGTGGCACATATATACAATGGAATATTACTCAGCCATAAAAAGAAACGAGACTGAGTTATTTGTAGTGAGGTGGATGGACCTAGAGTCTGTCATACAGAATGAAGTAAGTCAGAAAGAGAAAAACAAATACCATATGCTAACACAATATATGGAATATGAAAAAAAAGGGGGGTGGTTCTGAAGAACCTAGGGGCAGGACAGGAATAAAGACGCAGACGTAGAGAATGGACTTGAGGACACGGGGACGGGGAAGGGTAAGATGGGATGAAGTGAGAGAGTGGACTGGACATATATACACTACCAAATGTAAAATGGATAGCTAGTGGGAAGCAGCTGCATAGCACAGGGAGATCAGCTCTGTGCTTTGTGACCACCTAGAGGGGTGGGATAGGGAGGGTGGGAGGGAGACGCAAGAGGGAGGAGATATGGGGATGTGTGTTTATGTATAGCTGGTTCACTTTGTTATACAGCAGAAATGAACACACCATTGTAAAGCGATTATACTCCAATAAAGGTGTCAAAAAAAAAAAACAGGACACTGGGTTAAATTTGAATTTCAGATTAAAAATATATATATATTTACATATATTATAAATATATTTAATATTTTATAAACCTAAATAAATACATTCTGAAGCAAAACTGAAAAAAGAGAAAATAGAGTCATGTACCACAATGTTCACTGCAGCACTATTTACAATAGCCAGGACATGGAAGCAACCTAAGTGTCCATCAACAGATGAATGGATAAAGAAGTTGTGGCACATATATACAATGGAATATTACTCAGCCATAAAAAGAAACGAAATTGAGTTATTTGTAGTGAGGTGGATGGACCTAGAGTCTGTCATACAGAGTGAAGTAGAACCTAGGGGCAGGACAGGAATAAAGATGCAGAAGTAGAGAATGGACTTGAGGACACAGGGAGGGGGAAGGGTAAGCTGGGATGAAGTGAGAGAGTGGCATGGACATATATACACTACGAAATGTAAAATAGGTAGTGGGAAGCAGCCGCACAGCACAGGGAGATCAGCTAGGTGCTCTGTGACCACCTAGAGGGGTGGGATAGGGAGGGTCGGGGGGAGATGCAAGAGGAAGGGGATGTGGGGATACATGTATACGTAGAGCTGATTCACTTTATGATATAGCAGAAACTAACACACCATTGGAAAGCAATTATACTCCAATAAAGATGTTAATATAAGAAAAAAATAAAAGTTGGGCAGGGAAGAGAGTTGTTATTCATTAAATTCCCCTCACATCTCCAACAAAAGACTTTTCAAAAGTGAGAAGGAAGGAACTCCAGAGCAGAACAAGTAGCAGGAAGTCAGTAGGGTAGGCCAGATGTTGTTGGTAGTGCCCCCAAAGTAACAATAGGCTCAGGTATATAAACCATACTCTTCCTATAAAGAAGAGAACTTATTTCTATGTACCAAATGTGGGTGAGCCGGGGAACAGGTCCTAGGGACAGGGAGGGTGACCAGCAATTAGAGGAGCCAGGTCCTCTTTCTCCACCACACTGGTCACCTGAACTGGGTGTCATAGTCATCGGTGGGAAGGGACTGCTATGATCTGAGAAAGGCTGCAAGGAGGCATCAGCCAATTTTCTCTACCTGAGCCTGATTATGGTGATCAGAGGGACACTTGCCCGAGGAGGGAAGTGGTACATCTCAAAGCACCCAGAGCACTTCAGTTTTCCAGCTCAGCCAGGCTACAAAAAATCTTCCTGGGACATTTGCATGGAATCATAACCCCATAAGCCATTTCTGTTAATCTAACTAATTAGGTCATGCTGTATTTCTGGGTTTATTTCATGGGGGAAAAAACTTATTTCATTACAATTTAGGGTTGGTGCCTACTTTATAAAAATTGTTTCTAATTTGTTTTATTTTTTAAGATGTTTATCCAGTTTAATACCTAATGTGTATAATCAGAATGTATACAATGTACAGAATTTAATTTTACCAAAATGGTTGTTGCTTATTTTTATATGAAATTTTATAAACTGAATTGAACTTTTAGGACAAATGTAATACTGACATAAAATAACATCAATAATACATGAATTATGGCACATTGTCCTCTATGCTAAAAATCTCCTATTTTTGGTTAGTTAGCAATAATAAAGAAAACAAAATCATACCTTGTAAAATCCTCCCTCTCTTCACGGTTAAGCTCTTTAAGACCTTCATTTATGCGTTCCTGTTCCATAGCACGTTCTTCCTGTTCTTTTGCTTTTCGTTGCACTAAGAAAGACAAAAGTAATTTTTGCTGAATGACTTTTTCAGAAAAGACTTGCTGACATCTTTCGGGGCATCGATGCCATATTGTCTTTAGAAAGGCAGAGCTTAGAATCACTGGGCTGGATCTTAGCTTAATAAGGTAGACATAGTCACCTCCATTAAGGAAAGAATAGGGTTTAGATTCATATGTGCTGCAATCTACAGAGATTTTCTCTTAATCATTTGTCACTGAAATCTATGATCAGCCTTTTTCATACCAGATTACCACTGTTTGAACACTTCTCATCTTTCTCTTCTTGAGGACAAACAGTTCTATTGCCATTTATATTAATAGGGGATCTTATTTATTACAAAATAAGTACTGGAAAAACAGTATGTAAGTCTCTTATAAATTAAATAAGGAAAACTTAAACAACCCAGTAGGTAAAAAATGACAAAGAGAACAGAGTTCACAAAAGAATAAATAAAACCAGGCAATATACATCTAAAATGTACATATCTTTGGTCCCAAATCCATTTACAGGAATTTATCTTAATCATATATGAGCCAAAAAACCTATGTACAGAGATAGTAACCTGCAATGCTAACACAGCAGGAAAAAGATTCAAAACAGGCTGAAGGTCCATTAGCTGTGTTTAGGTAAAATAAATTATGGTCCATTTTTATAATGGATTTCTAGGAAGCATTACAAATATTACAATTGAAGGAAATTAACCTGGAAAAATGTTTCTGATACGTGGGAAATGCAGGCTGTAAAAAAATATATACAACAAGATCCTAATTTGTGAGGGGAAATGACATACATAATAAAAATACTGGAAGGAAATACAGGAAGTTGTGAACAGTAGCTATTCCTGGGTGGTGCATTATGGTTGATTTTATTTCCTTGTTTATAAATGGTTCCAAATACTTAAATTTTCCATGTTTTCTCAACATATTCTAAAACATTTATCATGGGAGAATACAGAAATCATTTTATCATAGAAGCTTTCTTCTCATTTCTTAAAACTCCATCTAATACTGGCTTAACAATTTTCAACTGCCATTATAATTCCTGGAGTGGAGAATTAATCAGTGGAACCAAGATGAGCTTTCTCTTGCAAAGACAGCTAGTGTGAAGTCCATAGTACCCTAACAGTAAATGTTTACATCTGGGTATAGAAATCCTCTCAACAAATATTTCCTTCTGTGACCAAGCACTGAAGCTGAGGGAATTCAGTGGTATGCTAAGAGATGTGAACAAGCAATGGTGAGAACCCCAGAAAGAAGATTTATTATGAATACAGGAACACAGAGGGCCTCTCAAGGAATGAGATATTTGAGTTGGCCTTGAAGGATGTCCAGGATTTCTCAAGATAAAAAGCATCATAGGGAGAGAAAACTACCCAAGCAAAGGCATGCAGGTATGGACGTATGGAGACACCTGCAGAAAGATATTCAAGTATTCAATTAGGTAAGGTCCCTGCAAAGCAGGGATCTTGCCTTAATCCTTTTTACATTCTTCATAGTATTTCACACATAATACTTATTTAATAAATATTTTGGTTGCTACTTAAATTGAATTAAGGCCCAAATATAATATAATTATAATTCATTTCCTTACACTTTTCTTGAACTTGCAGTTTTCTTGTACACATGACCTCATTCAAAAGTTGTTTTCTTGCCTCCTTTTCAAGTCTCAGCTCCTTGCCCTTCTCAGCAAACTTCTTTTCCATCTCTTTCTCTAACATTCTGTCCAGTTCTTTCTCCTGAGCTTTTTCTTCCTTATGCCACTGTGCCAAGTACTGATGATATATCTTCTGTTCTCTTATCATATCTTCCTACATAACATAAAAAAAACATTAAAAGCAGCAAGGGAAAAACAACAAATAACACACAAGGGAATCCCCATAAGGATAACAGCTGATCTTTCAGCAGAAACTCTGCAAGCCAGAAGGGACTGGCAGGACATATTTAAAGTGATGAAGGAGAAAAACCTACAACCAAGATTACTCTACCCAGCAAGGATCTTATTCAGATTTGACGGAGAAATTAAAACCTTCATAGACAAGCAAAACCTAAGAGAATTCAGCACCACCAAACCAGTTTTACAACAAATGCTAAAGGAACTTCTCTAGGCAGAAAACACAAGAGAAGGAAAAGACCTACAATAACAAACCCAAAACAATTAACAAAATGGTAATAGGAACATACATATTGATAATTACCTTAAATGTAAATGGATTAAATGCTCCAACCAAAAGACACAGACTGGCTGAATGGATACAAAAACGAGACCCGTATATATGCTGTCTACAAGACCCACTTCAGATCTAGGGACACATACAGACTGAAAGAGAGGGGATGGAAAAAGATATTCCACACAAAAGGAAATCAAAAGAAACCTGGAGTAGCAATTTCATATCAGACAAAATAGACTTTAAAACAAAGACTATTACAAGAGACAAAGAAGGACACTACATAATGATCAAGGGATGAATCCAAGAAGAAGATATAACAATTGTAAATATTTATGCACCCAACATACGAGCACCTCAATACATAAGGCAAATGTTAACAGCCATAAAAGGGGAAATCGACAGTAACACAATCATACTAGGGGACTTAAACACCCCACTTTCACCAATGGACAGATCATCCAAAATGAAAATAAATAGGGAAACACAAGCTTTAAATGATACATTAAACAGGATGGACTTAATTGATATTTATAGGACATTCCATCCAAAAACAACAGAATACACTTTATTCTCAAGTGCTCATGGAACATTCTCCACGATAGATCATATCTTGGGTCACAAATCAAGCCTTGGTAAATTTAAGAAAATTGAAATCGTATCAAGTATCTTTTCCAACCACAACGCTATGAGCCTAGATATCAATTACAGGAAAAAATCTGTAAAAAATACGAACACATGGAGACTAAACAATACACTACTAAATAACCAAGAGATCACTGCAGAAATCAAAGAGGTAATCAAAAAATACCTAGGGACAAATGACAATGAAAACACGACAACCCAAAACCTATGGGATGCAGCAAAAGCAGTTCTAAGAGCAAGTGTATAGCAATACAATCCTACCTTAAGAAACATTTCAAATAAACAACCTAACCTTACACCTAAAGCAATTAGAGAAAGAAGAACAAAAAAACCCCAAAGTTAGCAGAAGGAAAGAAATCATAAAGGTCAGATCAGAAAAAAATGAAAAAGAAATGAAGCAAACAATAGCAAAGATCAATAAAACTAAAAGCTGGTTCTTTGAGAAGATAAACAAAATTGATAAACCATTAGCCAGACTTATCAAGAAAAAAAGGGAGAAGACTCAAATCAAGAGAATTAGAAAGGAAAAAGGAGAAGTCACAACTGACACTGCAGAAATACAAAGGATCGTGAGAGATTACTACAAGCAGCTATATGCCAATAAAATGGACAACCTGGAAGAAATGGACAAATTCTTAGAAATGCGCAAACTTCCAAGACTAAACCAGGAAGAAATAGAAAATATGAACAGACCAAACACAAGCACTGAAATTGAAACTGTGATTAAAAGTCTTCCAAAAAACAAAAGCCCAGGACCAGATGGCTTCACAGGCGAATTCTATCAAATATTTAGAGAAGAGCTAACACCTATCCTTCTCAAACTCTTCCAAAATATAGCAGAGGGAGGAACACTCCCAAACTCATTCTACGAGGCCACCATCACCCTGATACCAAAACCAGACAAAGATGTCACAAAGAAAGAAAACTACAGGCCAATATCACTGATGAACATAGATGCAAAAATCCTCAACAAAATACTAGCAAACAGAATCCAACAGCACATTAAAAGGATCATACACCATGATCAAGTGGGGTTTATCCCAGGAATGCAAGGATTCTTCAATATACGCAAATCAATCAATGTGATACACCATATTAACAAATTGAAGGAGAAAAACCATATGATCCTCTCAATAGATGCAGAATAAGCTTTTGACAAAATCCAACATCCATTTATGATAAAAACCCTCCAGAAAGTAGGCATAGAGGGAACTTGCCTCAACATAATAAAGGTCACATATGACAAACCCACAGCCAACACTGTCCTCAATGGTGAAAAACTGAAAGCATTTCCTCCAAGATCAGGAACAAGACAAGTTTGTCAACTCTCACCACTATTATTCAACATTGTTTTGGAAGTTTTAGCCACAGCAATCAGAGAAGAAAAAGAAATAAAAGGAATCCAAATCGGAAAAGAAGAAGTAAAGCTGTCACTGTTTGCAGATGACATGATACTATACATAGAGAATCCTAAAGATGCTACCAGAAAACTACTAGAGCTAATCAATGAATTTGGTAAAGTAGCAGGATACAAAATTAATGCACAGAAATCTCTTGCATTCCTATACACTAATGATGAAAAATCTGAAAGTGAAATTAAGAAAACACTCCCATTTACCATTGCAACAAAAATAATAAAATTTCTAGGAATAAACCTACCTAAGGAGACAAAAGTCCTGTATGCAGAAAATTATAAGACACTGATGAAAGAAATTAAAGATGATACCAATAGATGGAGAGATATACCATGTTCTTGGATTGGAAGAATCAACATTGTGAAAATGACTCTACTACTCAAAGCAATCTACAGATTCAATGCAATCCCTATCAAACTACCAATGGCATTTTTCACAGAAATAGAACAACAAATTTCACAATTTGTATGGAAACACAAAAGACCCCGAATAGCCAAAGCAATCTTGAGAAAGAAAATCGGAGCTGGAGGAATCAGGCTCCCGGACGTCAGATGATACTACAAAGCTACAGTAATCAAGACAGTATGGTACTGGCACAAAAACAGAAATATAGATCAATGGAACAGGATAGAAAGCCCAGAGATAAACCCACACACATATGGTCACCTTATCTTTGATAAAGGAGGCAAGAATATACAGTGGAAAAAAGACAGCCTCTTCAATAAGTGGTGCTGGGAAAACTGGACAGCTACATGTAAATGAATGAAATTAGAACACTCCTTAACACCATACACAAAAATAAACTCAAAATGGATCAAAGACCTAAATGTAAGGCCAGACACTGTAAAACTCTTAGAGGAAAACATAGGCAAAACACTATGACATAAATCACAGCAAGATCTTTTTTGACCCACCTCCTAGAGAAATGGAAATAAAAACAAAAATAAACAAATGGGACCTAATGAAACTTAAAAGATTTTGCACAGCAAAGGAAACCATAAACAAGACGAAAAGACAACTCTCACAATGGGAGAAAATATGTGCAAATGAAGCAACTGACAAAGGATTAATCTCCACAATTTACAAGCAGCTCATGCAGCTCAATATCAAAAAAACAAACAACCCAATCCAAAAATGGACAGAAGATCTAAATAGACATTTCCCCAAAGAAGATATACAGATTGCCAACAAACACATGAAAGAATGCTCAACATCATTAATCATTAGAGAAATGCAAATCAAACTACAATTAGATATCATCTCATACAGGTCAGAATGGCCATCATCAAAAAATCTACAAACAATAAATGCTGGAGAGGGTGTGGAGAAAAGGAAACCCTCTTGCACTGTTGGTGGGAATGTAAATTGATACAGCCACTATGGAGAACAGTATGGAGGTTCCTTAAAAAATAAAAATAGTACTACCATACGGCCCAGCAATCCCACTACTGGGCATATACCCTGAGAAAACCATAATTCAAAAAGAGTCATGTACCACAATGTTCACTGCAGCTCTATTTACAATAGCCAGGACATGGAAGCAACCTCAGTATCCATTGACAGATGAATGGATAAAGAAGAGGTGGTACATATATACAATGGAATATTACTCAGCCATAAAAAGAAACGAAATTGAGTTATTTGTAGTGAGGTGGATGGACCTAGAGTCTGTCATACAGAATGAAGTAAGTCAGAAAGAGAAAAACAAATACCATATGCTAACACAATATATGGAATATAAAAAAAAGGGGGGGGTTCTGAAGAACCTAGGGGCAGGACAGGAATAAAGACGCAGACGTAGAGAATGGACTTGAGGACACGGGGAGGGGGAAGGGTAAGCTGGGATGAAGTGAGAGAGTGGCATGGACATATATACACTACCAAACGTAAAATAGATAGCTAGTGGGAAGCAGCCACATAGCACAGGGAGATCAGCTTGGTGCTCTGTGACCACCTAAAGGGGTGGGATAGGGAGTGTGGGAGGGAGGGAGACGCAAGAGGGAAGAGATATGGGGACATATGTATATGTATAACTGATTCACTTTGTTATAAAGCAGAAACTAACACACCACTGTAAAGCAATTATACTCTAATAAAGATGTTAAAAAATTTTTTTTAAAAATCAATAATCTAAACTTCCACCTTAGGAAACTAGAAAAAAAGGCAAATTAAATCCACAGTAAGCAGAAGAAAAGAAATAAAAACTAGAGGAGAAATCAATGAAATTGAAAACAGGAAATCAAAGAGAAAATCAATGAAAGCAAAAGCTAGTTCTTTAAGAAGATCAATAAAATCGATAAGCCTCTAGCCAGGCTAACTAAGAGAGGAGACGACCAAAATTAGTAATATCAGAAATGAAAGAGGGGACATCACTACATGTACAAATCCATCAAGCATTAAAAGAGTAAGAAAGAAATACTATGAACAACTCTATGCTCACAAATTTGATACCCTAAAGGAAATGAACCGCTTCTTTGAAAGACACAATCTGCCAAAATTGACACAAGAAGAAAAGGACAATCTAAATAGGCCTATATCTATTATTAAAGAAAGTGAATTAATAATTAACTTTCTGAAACAGAAAGCACCATTCACAGATGAGTTCACTGGTGAATTCTACCAAACATTTAAGGAAGAAATTATACCAAGTCTCTACAATCTCTTTCACAAGACAGAAGCAGAAGGAATACTTCCTAACTCATCCTATGAAGCTAGAATTACCTTAATACCAAAAGCAGAAAAAGATATTATGAAAAAAAAAACATACACTAATCTCTCTTATAAACAAAGATGCAAAAATCCTCAACAAAATATTAGTAAACTGAATCCAACAATGTATAAAAAGAATTATACAACATGATAAAGGTTTATCCTAGGTAGCAAGGCTGGTTCACCATTCAAAAATCAGTTAATGTAATCCATCATATCAACAGGCTAAAGAAGAAGAACCACATGATCATATCAATTAATGCAGAAAAAAAATTTGGCAGAATCCAACACCCACTCATGTTAAAATAAAAAAAAAAACCTCTCAGTAAACCAGGAATAAAGGGGGGAATTCCTCAATTTGATAATGAATATCTACAAAAAACCTACAACTAACATCATACTTAATGATGAAAAACTAGAAGCTTTCCCACTAAAATCAGGTACGATGCCCCCTCTCAGCACTCTTTTTCACATTATACTGAAAGTCCTAGCTTAAACAATAAGACAAGAATAGGAAATGAAAGGTATATTGATTGGGAAGAAAGAAATAAAGCTGTCTTTTTTCACAGATAACATGGTTGTCTATGTAGAAAATCTGAAGGAACCGATAAAAAACTCCTGGAGCTAATAAGCAATTAAAGCAAGGTCACAGGATACAAGGTTAACAAACAAAAGTCAACTGATTTCCTATATATCAGCAATGAAGTAGAATTTGAAATTAAAAACACAATACCATTTACATTAGCACCCCAAAAATGAAATACATAGGTACAAATCTAACAAAATATGTACAAGATCTATATGAGGAAAAGCACAAAGCTGATGAGAAAAATCAAAGAACTAAATAGAGAAATAGTCCATGTTCATGAATAGGAATACTCAATATTGTCAAAATGTCAGTTCTCCCATTCTTGATCTATAGATTCAATGTAATTACAAAAACAAAAAAATCCCAGCAAATTATTTTGTGGAAATCAACAAACTGATTCTAAAATTTATATGAAGAGGCTAAAGACCCAAAATGGCCAACTCAGTATTTAAGGACAAGATCAAAATCAGAGGACTGACCCTGCCCAACTTTAAGACTTACTATAGTAATCAAGACGCTATGGAATTGGTGAAAGAATAGATCAATAGATCAATAGAAAAGAACATAGAGTCCCAAAACAGACTCATATAAATATAGTCAACTGATCTTTGACTAGGAAGCAAAGGCTATACAATGGAGTTAAGAGAGTCTCTTCAACAAATGGTGCTAGAACAACTGGACATCTACATGCCCAAAAAAAAAAAAAAAAAAGAATCTAGAAACAGACCTTACACCTTTACAAAAATTAACTCAAAATGGACCAAAGATCTAAACGTAAAATATAAAACTCCTAGAAGATAACAAAGGAGAAAATCTAGGTGACCTTGGGTTTGGTGATAAGCTTTTAGATACAATAGCAAAGGCACAATCCATGAAAGAAAGAATAGATAAGCTAGACTTCATTAAAATTAAAAATTTTGCTCTATGAAAGCTCTGATCAAGAGAATGAAAGGCAAGTCACAGACTGGGAGAAAGTATTTGCTAAATACTTATCTGATAACGGACTGTTATCTAAAATATACAGAGAGTATTGGAGACAAGACGGTGGAACAGAAGGACTTGAGCTCCCCTCCTCACGAAAACACAAAAATCACAACTAACTGCTGAACAACCATTAACAAAAAAAGACTGGGACCTACCAGAAGAGACATTCTACATCCAAAGACAAAGAAGAAGTTACAACAAGACGGTAGGAGGGGTGCTTTCACGATAAAATATACAAAGAACTCTTAAAACTCAACAAGAAGAAAACAAACAACTCAAAAAATGAGCCAAAGATCTTAACAGGCACCTCATCAAAAATATACAGATGACAAACATATAAAAAGATGTTTGTGATATTATGATTTATAATAAGAAATATATATTTGGTCTTCATCCCCATTTCTGGCACAGAGCTCCTAAAACCCTTAGAATTTCCTAAGTGATGAGAGCAACAAAGTTGTCTTTTGTTCTGTTAATGAGGTGACTTTTGGACCACACCTCTGGTTGCCAGGAGAACCAACCATGTGATTAGAGGGTTGGAATTTTCAGTCCCAGTTCCCTGACCTCTGGGGAGGGGAGAAGGTTTGGAGGCTTCAAATCAATCACTGATGGCCAATGACTTAACCAATCATGCCTATGTAATGAAGCCTACCTAAAAACCCCAAAGGAGAGGGTTCAGAATTGGGGAACCAGAACACTTCCACCATGCCAGGTCCCAAACTCCATGAGGACAGAAGCTCCTTTGTTCAGGACCTCATCCTATATGTCTCTTCATCTGGCTATTTATTTGTATCCTTTAATATACTCTGTAATAAATTGGTAATCTAGTGAGCAAACTGGTTTCCTGAGTTCTGTGAGCTGCTCTAGCCAATCAATCAAACTCAAGGAGGGGGTCAGGGGAACTTCTGATTTATAGCCAGTCTGTCAAGTAACAACTTGGATTTGCAATTGGCATCCTGAGTTTGAGGGGGATCATTGGAACTTCCAGTTTGTAGCCAGTTGGTCAGAAGCACAGGTAACCATCTGGGCTTGCGACTGGGCTACTTCAGACTGGCAACTGAAGTAGAGGGCAGTCTTATAGAACTGAGCCCTTTCCCTGTGGAATCCGATGCTATCTCTGGGTAGATAGTGCCAGAATTGAGTGGAATTGTAGGACACCCAGCTCGTGTCCCGAGCATTGCTTGGATACCACGCTACACATTGGAATTGGGTTCAGAATCCTTAATGCTCTATATCACATGACATTAGGGAAATTAAAATTAAACAACAATGATATATCACTACGCACCTATTAGAATGGCTCAAGTCCAGAACACGGATAACACAAAATACTGACAAGGATGTGGAGCAACAGGAACTCTCATTCATTGCTGGTGGGAATGCAAAATGGTATAGACACTTTGCAAGACAGTTTGGTAGTTTCTTACAAAACTACACATACTCTTACCATATGATCCAGAAATAACGCTTCTTGATATTTACCCAAATGAGTTGAAAACTTATGTTCACACAAAAACCTGCCTAAGAATGTACACAATAACTTTATTCATAATCACCAAAACCTGGAAGCAGCCAAGGATGTCCTTCAGAAGGTGACTGGATAAATACACTGTAGTACATCCACACAATGGAAGAGATTCAGTGCTAAAAGTAAATGAGCTATCAAGCCATGAAAAGATATGGAGGGAACTTAAATGCGTATTAGTTAGTGAAAGAAGCCAATCTGAAAAGGCTACATACTATATGATTCCAATGATATGACATTCTGGAAAAGGCAAAACTATGGAGACAGTAAAAATATCAGTGGTTTCCAGGGGTTTGGGGTGGAGGAAGGGATGACCAGGTGGAGCACAGAGGATTTTTAGCCGAGTGAAATCACTCTGTATAATACTCTCATGGTGGATAAATGTCATCATATGTTTGTCCAAACCTATAGACCTACAACACCAAAGAATGGACCCTAATGTAAACTATGGACTTTGGGTGATAACGTGTCAATGTAGGTTCATCGATTGTAACAAATGTACCCTCTGGTGGAGGATGTTGAGGATGGGGAAGGCTATGCATGTGTTGGGGCAGGGGGTATATGGGAAGTTTCTGTACTTTTTGCTCAATTTTGCTGTGAACCTAAAACTGCTCTAAAAAATAAAGTCTATCAGAACAAAACAAAACAAATCATAGTACCTTTAGGAAAAGAACAACACCCTAAAGAGTTCGATACAAATTTTAAAGAAACAGTTAAATAAACACTGGAATGATTTTCTCTACTCTCTTTGCCTGTCAAAACTACATATCCTTCAAAGTACAACTTGAACACCACTTTCTCAGTGATGTCTTCCCCAACTTCTGGACATACTTAGTCACTCCACTTCCTGCGATCCCATCCTGCTATCACAGTACTAACACCATGTTATAGAGTAGGAGTTCTCAAATTTTAGTGAGCATCAGAATCACCTGGGAGAGCTTGTTAAAACAGGTTTCTTGTCCTGGCCAAGATCTGAATTTGGAGATTCTGAGTCTGAAGCCTATGAATTTCTATTTCTAACATCCTCCTAGATGATGCTAATGCTGTTGGTTCGTGGACCACACTTACAGTAGCAGTTATGCTTTATTCTACACATGGCTGGCTCCCATAAGACTGAGAGCTCAACAAGGAATCTCATCCAGCACACAGTAGGCACTGAATAAATGTCTTACTCTCTTTTGCTTCCTTTTATCAGCCTCTTCCTGTAAGTTTTGAAGGGCGCTTTGCATGAGCTTCATGTTCAAGTCCTGATCTTCTCTGTATTCCTGCTGAATATGCTCCATCTTCTCTTGGAGGGCTTTTTGCAAAGCAGCCCTCATTTCCTGTTTTGTCTTCTGTTTCTTTAGCTTATCCTGTTCATTCTCAAGTTTCACCTGTGCTTTGTCACTTTCCTATGGCAGAACAATAGTGAAGATAATGCATCAGTACAGTTGGACAAAACAAAGAAGTTAATGCATTTCATTTAAGAGGTGAGAATAAATGGTTTCTTGGAAACACACACTCCTGGGTGAAAAGGTACTATAAGAAATAAAACTTGCCTTTTCATTGCTGAATCAGCAATACGGCTTTGTGAAATTGCTGTCTGTGTGATTATAAAGTAATAAATAGTTGTGGAGTTCAAAATGCAGAAAAGTATAAGGATAAATCACTTTTATTCTTAATACCCATTCACCCACTACCATTCTCAATGTTTTGGTGTATTGACCTTCCAGACTTTAGTCTTCTATGCACATCTGCACATCTAGATTTGGATACATTATTAACCAGCAATAAGAGACCAGAAATGGAGATGTCCACATCAGCTAAATATACAAAAGTAAATTAAGCTTTTTATTCTTTAAAAGCTCTCCCCCATTCCTCTCATTTTCTTATCTATCTGACCCTCCTGGCTAGCTTAACTGCCTGACTAATCAAGCAGTTTTAACTGGGGTACCACTGCTGTTGGGTGCTGTGAGTTTGGTATAAACTGAGGCATTAATCCTCCTGTCAAAGGCATTTGCACTCTCCTGGAGGGATAAGTCCTTGCCCAGCGGGGACAGGAGATGACACATTTATAGTGAGGAGGGATACAATCCCCCACTGACTTGATCTAATTGAGACTCACAACAGCCATGATTGCCACGATTTCTGGCTTGTGAGAGGGAAGTTATATGCTAGACTTTTCCGTTAATGTCATGAGAGTAAATCCACACTGAATTGTGAGGGTCAAATGAGACAATAAAAGTAAAAATGCTCTGCAATATTTAAGGAAAAATGATGGATATCAAACATGAAAGCCAGTGGGATAGCAGGCCACACTTTTTATTTATTTATTTTTCATTCATTTATTTATTTGGCTGCACCGGGTCTTAGTTGCCGCGTGCAGGACATTCGTTGTGGCATGCGGGATCTCCAGTTGTGGCATGCAAACTTTTACTTGTGGCATGTGGGATCTAGTTCCCCAACCTGGGATCAAACCCGGGGTCCCTGCAGTGGGAGTGCACAGTCTTAGCCACTGGACCACCAGGGAAGTTCCAGGCCACACTTTTTAAAAAGTAAGGTTGACCATACCAGGAGGCAGCAATCAGCCAAATCAGACTATGAAGCAGGTAAAGATGGTATGGGGGGAGAACTGCTCAAAATTAAGAGACCTAAAAGCAGTTTACTATGTCTTGGTTTCCCCAGGATAGTTCTGATTTTACACTGTTGCGCTTATGTACTGAATTAAATGCACCCCTTTCAATCTCAAATGTGACCAGATTTGAATAATAAACAGTGACTCATTCTAAAAGAGACTTATAAGAGGACAACAATGTTTGGATCCTGATTTAAATGTCAAATAACTTAGACAGTGATGGAAATTTGATGCTGATTTTAGATGATAACAATGAATTATTATTAATTTTTTTAGGTTTGATATTGGCATTGTATAAGAAAATGTCCTTAATCATGTTGTTGAGATGCATACTTGAGATGTATTTAAGGGAGAAATGACATGTCTGGGATATATATATATATATATATATATATATACACACACACACATATACACACACACACATATATATATATATATTTTGGCTGCGTCCGGTCTTAGTTGTGGCCCACAGGATCTTCGCTGAGGCACGTGGGATCTTTCATTGCAGCATGCGGGCTCTTCGTTGTGGTACGCAGGCTTCTCTCTAGTTGTGGCGTGCGGGTTTCCTCTTCTCTAGTTGTGGTGCTTGGGTTCCAGAGCACGTGGGCTCTGTAGTTTGTGGCACATGTGCTCTAGCTGAGGCACGCGAGCTCAGTAGTTGTGGCATGCGGGCTTAGTTGCCCTGCGGCATGTAGGATCTTAGTTCCCTGACCAGGGATTGAACCTGCGTCCCCTGCATTGTAAGGCGGATTCTTTACCACTGGACCACCAGGGAAGTCCCTGGGACATATTTTAAAACAAAAATGGAAGGGGGGTAGAATATAGGAAATCAACATGTCAAAATGCAACAGCTGCTGAAACTGGGAGATCAGTACATGAGTATGATCATTGTACTCTCCACTTCTGTGCATTTGAAAATGTTCATATTATTATTTAATATAACATTACTGTTATAACAAATGTTATAATTATAACATTAAAAAGGGTGGAATAACATTCTTGAAATTACAAAATAATAGAGATAAAGAACCCATCAGTGGCTGCCAGGGGTTAGGGTTGAGGGTGGCGATGAAATAAAATTTATATTTTAAGGCAAGATGAAAATGTAAACCTAAAATTCTCTCTCTGTCTGTTTGGGCCTCCTCCCTCCCCCTTTAGAGTGCAATGTGCATCTTCATTATACATTAACCAGATCTCCTCAAAGATGGGAATGCCTACTTCACGGCAAAGATCAATTTTTTTTTCTTTCTTCTGACGCCAGCAATAGAACTTTATAGAAGATTAATATTCTTTCCCAACTCTGTAAGGGGTCATGGTGACTTACTGCTTGCTTTGTACGTGCTTACCCGGACTATATATCTTTGGTGAACTTATGTAAAATGTCAGTGTGTCATTTTGATGTAAGATCCTCTGTCTTGAAAATGTATATGACTGTGCCTTCGACTACTAACAGGTGGAACAATTCTCAGAGCTTCTGAGAGTCTGTCTCTTGTATTATAATCCTTAGTTTGGCTTGAATAAAATTCTCTTTTTCTTCTTAATTTGATTGTTAATTGAATTTTCTTTGACAGAGGTTATAACAATAAAGGAATAGCTGGAAGGAGTTTCTTTGAATGATGGAACAATTCTGTATCCTGATTTCAGTAGTGGTTACATATGGTAAAATTTCATAGAACTATACCCCTTCCTCCAAAGAGTGCTTGTAAAAGCTGGTGAAATCCAAAGAAGGGTTTTTTAGTTTAGTTAAATAAGGGAGTAACTTTAGTTGAAAGTATTATACCAGTATAAGTCTTTATAAGTCTATATATATAATATTTGGTTATGTAAAGGTACACAGAAACTCTAATATTTTTGGCAACTCCTTGTTAAAGTTATTTCCAAAAAAAAATTCTTTTTAAAGTAAGGTAGAAATAGAGATAGCTGGGTGTGTTATAAAAAATAAATATTTTGTCTTTGCCCCTGGTTCCTGGCACATAGCTCCTAACACCCTTGGAATTTCCAAAGTGATACGATTATCTTTTGTAGCCTAATGAGATGACCAGTGGCTGGACCCCCTAGATAGCTTCAGGATGGGAGATGATAACTAGAAAGACCAAACCATGTGATCAGAGGGTTGGAACTTTAGCTCCACCCCTTGACCTCCAGGGAGGGAAGAGGGGCCAGAGATTGAGTTCAATCACCAACAGCGATTGAATTAATCAATCACGCCCATGTGATGAAACCTCCATAAAACCCCCAAATGACGAGGTCCAGAGAGCTTCTGGATTGAACACATCAAGGTGGTGGGGGCATGGAAGCTCTGTGTACCACCCCACATACCTTCCCCTATGCATCTCTTCCATTTGACCATCTCTGAGTTGTATACCTTACAATAAGCTGGTAAGGGTAAGTAAAGCACTTTCCTAAGTTCTATGAGTTGTTTTAGTGAATTACTGAAACTGAGGGGGAGTCATGAGAACCTTGGACTTTGTAGCCAAGCTGGACAGAAGTGTGGGTAACCTAGGGACCCACTACTTGTGATGGGTATCTGAAGTGAGGGCAGTCTTGTGGGACTCCATAAGCCCTTCAACTTATGGAGTCTGACACTAATTCCAGATAGTATCAGAACTGAATCAAATTGTAGTACACCTAATCAGTGTCTGCAGGGCATCAGAGTACTGTATGATGTGAGAAAAAAACCCACACATTTGGTGTCAGAAGTGTTGTGAGTAAAAATGGCTCACTAAGTATCTTACACCAGAGGAGGGGGTATATATAAGGCCATTTGGGGATCACTATTTTGATTTTCCTAGAGATCTTCTACTAAACTCTTCAAAATAAAACAATCTTAAACCCAGAGAAGATTTCTGGGCTCTGCATGTACCTTACCTTTGATGTTTCTTATGGTTTCATATTTCAATACTTGGGATTTCCCAGGAAAATATTACCATCTTCCTAAATTTAGTGGTATTAAAGTGTCAGATGTTGAAAGCGTTATATACATATAAAATTGCTACCTTTTTGAGTGCTTGCACACATTTCCATTGACAACTCTTATTTGTATATACGAGGGGCAGTGATCTTGTAGGAACAAAATTATTGATGCTGGTGGTCTGGGGGGGTCACTGTAGCTGTTGTATAAGCACTTTATATAGGATTTGGAAACTGTCAATTACCCATATCAAAGAATGGGGGGATGTTGCCAAATTGCCACTAGGCTTCATTGGCACTGCCGATGATTATCCCATTTCACCCTCACAACAAAGACAAGTGCCCTTTGCCTCATTTTGTAGATGAGGAAACTGAATCACAGTAGTGAAGTAACTTGCCCTATACAATGAGATGGCACTGTCAGCTGGGCCTTGAAATCCAAGGCTCTGACCATGATCTGTTGCCCTGTGAACGAGCCTTGGCCATCAGGCAAACTACAGTACCAGGCCAGCGAACTGTGTATTCTAGCCACTGAGTTCATCGTCCTATCACAAGCATTTCAAAAGACCCACCACAAGGCGCGCCTCTTCCTCCTTCAGCCACCGCGCTGCCTGCCTTTGCGCCTGGATGCTGGTGATCTGGGCATTCAGCCCCAGCCGTGTGTTCTCCATCAGCTCTCTCTGTCTCCTCGCCTCTTCGGCTTCTCGCTTCTCTTTGGCCAGTCGGTCTTCCTCCCACAGCTTTGAGAACATCTGCTCTTCCACCAGCTTCTGCCTTTTCAGCTCCTCATTAAATGCTATCTGTGCTTTCCGCTCCTTGCTCACTGCCTTCTGATGGATACAGCACAACTCAACACGGAGCTCCTCACAGCGTTCCCTGAAAGGACAATTTAAAGAAGAAACCCAGCCTTTCATAAGACATTGCTCTCTTTAGGCACAAATCTGCACAGTCAGACAACTGAAGTAAGAAAGTTAAAGACCTGGATGTAGGCCATCTGAGCACCGGAAACACATGAGGGGGCAGCGAGGAGGCAGGCACATGATGCCACAAAGCACAGGCACTGGAGTCAAGCAGAGCAGGCTTTGAAATCTGGTTTTGATATTTCCTACGTGACCTTAGATCAAAAACTCTATCTATCTGAGCCTGTTGCTATATCTGTAAAAGAACTGTCTTTCAAGGTTTGGTAAGGATCAGATAGATGGATATAAATACCTGGTAGGTAACAGGAACTCAGTAAATGGTACCTACTATTATTACTATAGAGGAAATAGAAGAGGGACGAGTCCCTGCAACATTACAAGTAGATTAAGGCTTTGGTAGAAAGAGACCCTGCATGTACATCCAAGAAAAGATCCAAGGATAGAGTTAGCATACCATGGTGATGTTTCCCCATTGTATCTGGATTCCTGGCAGGGCACACATCCACTGAAGGGGTTTCTGCCAGAGTTGAGAAAACAGCCCTATTGTTGCCTTTTCACAACCAGGCTTGTGTCATCATTCAAGAAGAAATGCTATTTCAGTAAGTGTTTGGACCTCATCCTTTCTTTCAGCCTCAGTAATTTAAATTTCTTCAAATGTTCTTGATTGACCCCACTTTTAATTTAAGTGCTGTGAAATTATTTAGCAATATTTTCAAAACCCTACTCTCCCCTTCCTCCCTACCCCCTCCCAGACCAGATTTGTTAAATCAGAATATTTAACACATCTGTATTTTTTAAGAGCTCCTCAGATGGTTCTGACATATAGCCAAGTTTGAGAACCTGTGATGGAAGGCAATGTTTTTTATAAACATCAAGTCCTCCTGGTTTCTAAATCAAATTCTACACCAAGAAGCTAAAGTTTGGAGAATGGGCTCAATAAAGAACTTTTAAAGAAATTCGAGTTGTTAAGACTGAAAGAAAGGATGTGGTCTAAACTCTTATTGCAAGAGTGGTCAATATCACACAAAATGAAACCCCCAAAATACACTTTAACATTTAAAAAAACTAATTCATCTGTCTGAAATTCATCAGTGAAATTCTCAGAATTGGCCATGATAACTTATTAAAGTCCTTCCCAATCCTATGATTCATACTCTAACAAAGGTATTCAATTGATGGAAATCTAAAGCCTAAGGATAATAAGTATGGCTTATATTTTTAAATTTTTATTTAAAATCAACTCTTTCTTCCTAAGTATAAAACTAATACATGTTCATTGCAGAAAAACTAGAAAATATAGAAAGGTATGAAGACAGTAAAAATAACACATAATCCTACTATCAGGAGATAATCACTATTAGCATGTTAATATATTTCTTTCCAGTCTTATATATGTGCATTTTTACTAGAACTGGAGTTATTCTGCATAACTATATCTCCTTGTATCTTAATTTTTCCACCTACCATTATATTGGGAATGCTTCCTCATGAAATATTCTTTAAAACCTTCTTCCTAACCTTAGAACTTTATTATAGTTGACTAAGCTGCATAACAGAGGCTACAGCCTGTAAATATATCACAGTTTACTTAAACATTCCCCTATTTGATGAACATATAGGTTATGTCTAACTTTTATTACAATGTTGCAATGAACATTGTTTCTGTAGCTCTTTCTGTTTATTGCTAATGATTTTCTTAAGGTAATTCCCTCCTTAATATGAAATCTAAGAGTACAAAAACATTCTTAAGGCAGTTGATGATGCATGCTGCCAAGAATGCCAGAATTAACACATTATTGACCAGAGATGTATTAATAGGTCCTTTGTTACCCGGACGTTATTGACCAGAGACGTATCAATACGGTTTTAGAGAGTGATACAATTAACATCACCATGCGAAGTTGTTAGCGCTTAAAATTGATCACAACTTATGATTGCCATTATCATTCACATTTTGCCCAGTTAGGTTTTTGTTCCAACCCTGTGTATATTATAAATGCAAGTTTATTACCATAAAATTTTCAAAAATGACGCATCACGAAATTTTGAGTGAAGAAGAATTTTTCAGTGAATTTTATGCAGATACTTTCTCTGATTGTCCGGGCGACATATATGCTAGTGTCTCAGAAGATGATAGTTCTTCAGAATACAGTTCTGATTCAGATGATGTGAATATTAGACCAAGAAAAAGACAAAAAACCTTAGTGATTGATTCTGATACAGAAAGTGAAAATGAAACTCATGGTGCTGGAGAATGCTCCTTTGCTTCTACAGAAGAGCGGACTGAGAACAACATTTCACGAAAATTTGAAGACTTCAGAGGTGTGTCAGGTATAACTATTGAATGTAATAACCCACATAGTATTAGCAAAATAACAGAATTAATTTTTGGTAATGACTTTTTCGAGTTGGTCGCTTCTCAAACAAACTTGTATCACCAACAGAATGAAAAATCATATAAAAAGTATGATAAGGCTTTAAAATGGACTGATATAACCAATAGTGACATGGAGAAGTTTCTTTGATTAATAATTTTGATGGGACAAATAAGAAAGTCACACTGGAAAGAACAGTTGGCTGATCCCTTACTTGAAACCTATCTTTCCAAAGATCATGACAAGAATAAGGTTCGAACAAATAATGACATTTCTTCACTTTAACGATAACTTGGAAACTCCACTTCCTGCAGACAGAATTTCAAAAGTTAAACCTCTTTTGGATTATTTTCTACCAAAATTTCAATTGATCTATAGACTCAAACAAGAGCTATCACTTGATGAGGCAATGATAAAGTGGAAAGGACGACTCAGATTCAAAACCTATAATCCTGGAAAACGTACAAAATATGGAATTTTGGTCAGGATGGTTAGCAAAAGTGAAACTGGATATATACGCAACCTTGAGATTTACACGGGTGAAGAAAAGAAACTTCAGGAAACAGTTTCAGTCCTATAACCTTATCTTAGTTCATGGCACCATATTTACCAAGACAATTATTACAACAGTGTGTCCACATCTGAAATATTGTTGAAAAATAAAACCAGAGTTTGTGGGACTATAAGAGATAATCGTGGTCTACCAAATCAATTAAAGGAGAGATCTAAAAATCTACAGAGGGGAGAAATGACATTCTTATGGAAGGGAGAAGTGATTCATCTTATATGGAAAGACAAGAGGTTAGTCCGCATGGTGACAGCTATTCATGACGCCTCCATAGCATCTACAGGAAAGGAAGACAGGAGGAGTGGCCATCAGATAACGAAGCCCACTTGTCTAGTAGAGTATAATAAATATATGAAAGGAGTTGATTGATCCGATCAATATCTGGAAAACTTCAATATCCTCTGGAAAACTCAGAAATGGTATAAGAAAGTGGGTTTCTATTTGAGTAACTGTGGTTTATTCAATGCGTTTAAAATTTATTGTAGCTTTAATGCACAGAATAAAATGACTTACAAGCAATTTTTGTTAGCAGTAGCTAGAGAATGGGTAACTGACCATTCTGGTGAATGTAGCGGTAGTCCCGCACCTGGTCCTTCTTGTGGCGTTTCTAAAAGAGCCCCCCGCAAAGATCCACCTTGTCAACTATCAAGTAAAATAAAATAACGTATTCTAGAGGAAATAATATCCACAGGACTAAAAAAAAAAAAAAGCCACCAGAAAGTGTAGAGTCTGCTCTTCCAGGGGAAAGCACAGTGAAACATGGTATATTTGTAATAGATGTTCTGTTCCCCTGCACAGAGGTGCCTGCTAGGGCTTATCACACTCTAACGAAATATTAGAATGCTTTAGTAAGACACGTACGAAGTTTCAAATAAATACATTAAGTGCAAAAAAAGTTGTTGATATTTACTCAAACGTGGGTGTTTCAATATTCACTTACAAAACAAATCTTCGGCCACAGGCGTTAGTTTATGCAAAAATCCCCCAGTCAATAATGTGTTAACACTGCATGAATGAGTTCATATCATAAACATTTCTTTAGATCAGTAGGTCTTCAAGCTTTTTTGATTATGTATGTCTTTCAGTAAAAAAAATTCTAAGCACCCACAACATTGTTTATAAATTATATGAGGTTATTAATATGTAACTATATCATATAAATTATTTATATGCAAAAATTAAAATTAAAATAGATGAGCTAAAAAACATCAAATAGAATATCTATCTATTTGAATGATAATAATCATTGATAAGAGGAAAACTTTTTGTCAGTGCTTCACATCGTACTTTGACACATAAAATCTTATTTCATCCTCTTAAGTGCCTTATAACTTAGATGGGGCAGCAAGTATTATCCCCATTTTAGAGTTTAAGAAATCAAAACCTGGCACTTCCCTGGTGGTCCAGGGGTTAAGACTCCACGCTCCCAATGCAGGGGATCCAGGTTCAATCCCTGGTCAGGGAACTAGATCCCCCATGCCGCAACTAAAAGATCTTGCATGCTGCAACTAAAGATCTTGCATGCGGCAATGAAGATACCAAATGCCACAACTAAGACCCGGCACAGCCAAATAAATAAATAAATATTAAAAAAAAAAAAAGAGGGACTTCCCTGGTGGTGCAGTGGTTAAGAATCCGCCTGCCAGTGCAAGGGACATGGGTTTGAGCCCTTGTCTGGGAAGATCCTAAATGCTGCGGAGCAACTAAGCCCATGTGCCACAACTATTGAGCCTGCACTCTAGAGCCTTGAGCCACAACTACTGAGCCCGTGTGCCATAACTATTGAAGCCTGCGGACCTAGAGCCCATGCTCTGTCACAAGAGAAGCCACTGCAATGAGAAGCACGCGCACTGCAATGAAGAGTAGCCCTCGCTCACCGCAACTAGAGAAAGCCCGCGCACAGCAACGAAGACCCAACAGCCAAAAATAAATAACTAAATAAAATTTTTAAAAATAATTAAAAAAAAGAAAAGAAAGAAAGAAACAGAAACTCAGGGAGCCTAAGTATCTTTCCAAGCCACAGAACCAGGAGTAGTAATATTATTAGCAACAGTTATTAAGTGCTTACTATTTGCCAGGCACTGTTCTAAGCACTTTACATGTTTGAACTCTCTTATGATCTTCATAACAACCAGTGTTGCAACAAACACTATTGTAAGCTAATTATTATTATTATTTTATCCCCAGTTTATAGATGAGGAAATGAAGGCACGGAGCTGTTAAGTATCTTACGTAATTTCATACATTCAATATGTAGTAGAGCAGGGACTGAAGACCTGGCAGTCTGGTCCTGGAGTTCCTTGGTACTTCATTATATCATCAAGTGTTCTAACCACAAATCCTAGGATATTCATTTAATAAAAACACCATAAAATAATAAAAAGCCAAAAAAATTCCTTCCTTAATCTGGGGTCCAATCACTGTGTACAAATATAGGACATTTAAAAAGAAATTTGGGGCACAGAGGGAACATACCTCAACAAAATAAAGGCCATGCATGACAAACCCACAGCTAACATCATACTCAACAGTGAAGAACTGAAAGCATTTCCACTAAGCTCAGGAATAAGACAAGAATGCCCACTCTCACCACTTTTATTTAACAGTTTGGAAGTCCTAGGCACAGCAATCAGAGAAGAAAAAGAAATAAAAGGAATTCTAATTGGAAACAAAGAACTAAAACTGTTTGCAGATGACATGATACTATACATAGAAAAATCCTACAGACACCACCAGAAAACTACTAGAGCTCATTGGTGAATTTGGTAAAGTTTCAGGATACAAAATTAATATACAGAAATATGTTGCATTTCTATACACTAACAACAAATTATCAGAAAGAGAAATTAAGGAAACAATCCCATTTACCATCGCATCAAAAAGAATAAAATACATAGGAATAAACCTACCTAAGGAGGTAAAAGATCTGTACTTGGAACACTAAAAGACTCTAATGAATGGAATTGAAGATGACACAATTAAATGGAAAGATACATTGTGTTCTTGGATTGGAAGAATTAATATTGTTAAAAAGGATCATACCACACCCAAGGCAATCTACAGATTCAATGCAACCCCTGTCAAAATACCAATGGCATCGTTCACAGAAATAGAACAAATAATTTTAAAATCTGTATGGAAACACAGAGGACCCCAAACAGCTAAAGCAATCTTGAGAAAGAAGAATACAGCTGGAGAAACCATGCTCCCTGACTTCAGACTATACCACAAAGCTACAGTAATCACAACAGTATGGTACTGGCACAAAAACAGACACACAGATCAATGGAACAGAATAGAGAGCCCAGAAATAAACCCATGAACTTATGGTCAATTAATCTATGACAAAGGAGGCAAGAATATACAATGGAGAAAATACAGTCTCTTCAATAAGTGCTGGGAAAACTGGACAGCTACATGTAGAATAATGAAATCAGAACATTCTCTAACATCATATATAAAAGTAAGCTCAAAGTGGATTAAAGATCTAAATGTAAGATCAGATACCATAAAACTCCTAGAGTAAAACATAGACAGAAGACTCTTTGACATAAACCATAGCAATATTTTTTTGCATCTGTCTCCTAAAACAAGGGAAATAAAAGCAAAAATAAACAAATGGGACCTAACTAAACTTAAAAGCTTTTGCACAGCAAAATAAACCATCGACAAAATGAAAAGACAACCTACTGAATGGGAGAAAATATTTGCAAATGATATGACTGATAAGGGGTTAATATCCAACATATATAAACAGTTCATACAACTCAACATCAAAAGAAAAGAAAAAAAAAAAACCCGATTAAAAAATGGGCAGAAGAACTGAAGACATTTCTCCAAAGAGGGTATGCAAGTGGCCAAAAAGCACATGAAAAGATGCTCAACATGGCTAATCATCAGGGAAATGCAAATCAAAACCACAAATGAGGGGATTCCCTGGTGGTCCAGTGGTTAGCACTCCATGCTTTCACTGCCAGGGGCCCAGGTTCAATCCCTGGTCGGAGAACTAAGATCCCATGAGGTGCGAGGCGCAGCCAAAAAAAAAAAAAAGAAGAAGAAGAAGAAAGAAACAGAACCACAACGAGATATCACCTTGCACCTGTCAGAATGGCTATCGTCGGGGGAGAGCTCCAAGATGGCAGAGGAATGAGACGTGGAGATCACCTTACTCCCCACAAGTACATCTACATGTGGAACAACTCCTACTGAACACTGGCAGAAGACCTCAGACCTCCCCAAAGGCAAGAAACTCCCCACGTACCTGGGTAGGGCAAAAGAAAGAAAGAAAAACAGACAAAAGAATAGGGACAGGACCTGCACCTCTGGAAGGGAGCTGTGAAGGGGGAAAAGTTTCCACACAGTAGGAAGCCCCTTCACTGGCAGAGAGGGGTGGCAGAGCGGGGAAGCTTCGGAGCCACAGAGGAGAGCACAGCAACAGGGGTGCAGAGGCCAAAGCGGAGAGATTCCCGCACAGAGGATCGGTGCTGGCCAGCACTCACCAGCCAGAGAGGCTTGTCTGCTCACCCACCAGGGTGGGTGCGGGCTGGGAGCTGAGGCTCGGGCTTCGGAGGTAGGATCACAGGGAGAGGACTGGGGTTGGCTGCGTGAACACAGCCTGAAGGGGCTAGTGCGCCACAGCTAGACGGGGGCGGGGGGTCGGGGAAAAAGTCTGGAACTGCCTAAGAGGCAAGAGACCATTGTTTTGGGGTGCGTGAGGAGCGGGGATTCAGAGCACTGCCTAAATGAGTTCCAGAGACGGGCGCGAGCCGTGGCTATCAGTGCGGACCCCAGAGACGGGCATAAACTGCTAAGGCTGCTGCTGCAGCCACCAAGAAGCCTGTGTGTAAGCACAGGTCACTAGCCACACCTCCCATCCCGGGATCCTGTGCAGCCCACCACTGCCAGGGTCCCGTGATCCAGGGACAACTTCCCCGGGAGAACACATGGCACGCCTCAGGCTGGTGCAACATCACGCCAGCCTCTGCCGCCGCAGGCTCGCCCCGCATTCCATACCCCTCCCTCCCCCCGGCCTCAGTGAGCAAGAGCCCCCGAATCAGCTGCTCCTTTAACCCCGTCCTGTCTGGGTGAAGAACAGGCGCCCTCAGACCACCTACACGCAGAGGCAGGGCCAAATCCAAAGCTGAACCCCAGGAGCTGTGCGAACAAAGAAGAGAAAGGGAAATCTCTCCCAGCAGCCTCAGGAGCAGCAGATTAAATCTCCACAATCAACTTGATGTACCCTGCATCTGTGGAATACTTAAATAGACAACAAACCATCCCAAAATTGAGGCGGTGGACTTTGGGAGCAACTGCAGACTTGGGGTTTCCTTCCTGCATGTAATTTGTTTTTGGTTTTATGTTTTTCTTAGTTTAGTATTTAGAGTTTATTATCATTGGTAGGTTTGTTTATTGATATGGTTGCTCACTTCCTTTGTTTTATATATATATATATATATATTTTTTTCCTTGTTCTCTTTTAGTGAGTGTGTATGTGTATGCTTCTTTGTGTGATTCTGTCTGTATAGCTTTGCTTTTACCATTTGTCCTAGGGTTCTGTCTCTCCTTTTTTTTTTTTTTTTTAGTATAGTTTTTAGCACTTTTTATCATTGGTGGATTTGTTTTTTGGTTTGGTTGCTCTCTTCTTTCTTTCTTTCTTTTTTTAAAATTACTTTTTAGTTTTTATTTGTTAATAATAATTTAAATTTTTTATTTTAATAACTTTATTTTATTTTATTTTTTTCTTTACTTCTTCCTTTTTTTCTCACTTTTCTTCTGAGCCATGTGGTTGACAGGGTCTTGGTGCTCTGGCCAGGTGTCAGGCCTGTGCCTCTGAGGTAGGAAAGCCGAGTTCAGATGTTGGTCCACCAGAGACCTCCTGGCTTCATGTAATATCAAACAGCAAAAGCTCTCCCAGAGATCTCCATCTCAGCACTAAGACCCAGCTCCACTCAATGACCAGCAACCACAAGTGCTGGACACCCTATGCCAAAAAACTAGCAAGACAGGAACACAATCCCACCCATTACCAGAGAGGCTGCCTAAAATCATACTAAGTTCACAGACGACCCAAAACACACCACCGGATGCAGTCCTGCCCACCAGAAAGACAAGATCCAGCCTCATCCACCAGAACACAGGCACTAGTCCCCTCCACCACGAAGCCTACACAACCGACTGAACCAACCTTAGCCACTGGGGGCAGACAACAAAAACAACAGGAACTACGAACCTGCAGCCTGCGAAAAGGAGACCCCCCAAACACAGTAAGTTAAGCAAAATGAGAAGACAGAGAAACACACAGCAGAGGAAGGAGCAAGGTAAAAACCCACCAGACCAAACAAATGAAGAGAAAATGGGCAGTTCACCTGAAAAAGAATTCAGAGTAATGAAAATAAAGATGATGCAAAATCTTGGAAATAGAAGGAGAAAATACAAGAAACGTTTAACAAGGAGCTGGAAGAGCTAAAGAGCAAACAAACAATGATGAACAACACAATAAATGAAATAAAAAATTCTCTAGAAGGAATCAATAGCAGAATAATTGAGGCAGAAGAACGGATAAGTGACCTCGAAGATAAAGTAGTGGAAATAACTACCACAGAGCAGACTAAAGATAAAAGAATGAAAAGAATTGAGGACAGTCTCAGAGACCTCTGGGACAATATAAAATGCACCAACATTCAAATTATAGGGGTCCCAGAAGAAGAAGAGAAAAAGAAAGGGACTGAGAAAATATTTGAAGAGAATATAGTTGAAAACTTCCCTAATATGGGAAAGGAAATAGTCAAGTCCAGGAAGTGCAGAGAGTCCCATACAGGATAATTCCAAGGAGAAACATGCCAAGACACATATTAATCAAACTATCAAAAATTAAATACAAAGAAAAAACATTAAAAGCACCAAGGGAAAAGCAACAAATAACATACAAGGGAATCCCCATAAGGTTAACAGCTGATCTTTCAGCAGAAACTCTGCAAGCCAGAAGGGACTGGCAGGACATATTTAAAGTGAAGAAAAGGAAGAACCTACAACTAAGATTACTCTATCCAGCCAGGATTTCATTCAGATTCGATGGAGAAATTAAAACCTTAACAGACAAGCAAACACCAAGAGAATTCAGCACCATCAAACCAGTTTTACAACAAATGCTAAAGGAACTTCTCTAGGCAGGAAACACAAGAGAAGGAAAAGACCTACAATAACAAACCCAAAACAATTAAGAAAATGGTAACAGGAACATACATATTGATAATTACCTTGAATGTAAATGGATTAAATGCTCCAACCAAAAGAAATAGACTGGCTGAATGGATACAAAAAAAAGACCCATATGTATGTTGTATGCAAGAGACCCACTTAAGACCTAGGGACACATACAGACTGAAAGTGAGGGGATGGAAAAAGATATTCCATACAAAAGGAAATCAAAAGAAACCTGGAGTAGCAATTCTCATATCAGACAAAATAGACTTTAAAATAAAGACTATTACAAGAGACAAAGAAGGACACTACATAATGATCAAGGGATCAATCCAAGAAGAAGATATAACAATTGTAAATATTTATGCACCCAACATACGAGCACCTCAATACATAAGGCAAATGTTAACAGCCATAAAAGGGGAAATCGACAGTAACACAATCATAGTAGGAGACTTTAACAGCCCACTTTCACCAATGGACAGATCATCCAAAATGAAAATAAATAAGGAAACACAAGTTTTAAATGATACATTAAACAAGATGGACTTAATTGATATTTATAGGACATTCCATCCAAAAACAACAGAATACACATTCTTCTCAAGTGCTCATGGAACATTCCCAGGATAGATCATATCTTGGGTCAGAAATCAAGCCTTGGTAAATTTAAGAAAATTGAAATTGTATCAAGTATCATTTCTGACCACAACGCTATGAGACTAGATATCAATTACAGGAAAAAATCTGTAAAAAATACAAACACATGGAGGCTAAACAATACACTACTAAATAACCAACAGATCACTGAAGAAATCAAAGAGGAAATCAAAAAATACCTAGAAACAAATGACAATGAAAACACGATGACCCAAAGCCTATGGGATGCAGCAAAAGCAGTTCTAAGAGGGAAGTGTATAGCAATACAATCCTACCTTAAGAAACAAGAAACATCTCAAATAAACAACCTAACCTTACACTTAAAGCAATTAGAGAAAGAAGAACAAAAAAAACCAGAGTTAGCAGAAGGAAAGAAAACATAAAGATCAGATCAGAAATAAACAAAAAAGAAATGAAGCAAACGATAGCAAAGATCAATAAAACTAAAAAAAAAAAAGCTGGTCTTTGAGAAGATAAACAAAATTGATAAACCATTAGCCAGACTTATCAAGAAAAAAAGGGAGAAGACTCAAATCAATAGAATTAGAAATGAAAAAGGAGAAGTAACAACTGACACTGCAGAAATACAAAGGATCATGAGAGATTACTACAAGCAGCTATATGCCAAAAAAATGGACAACCTGGAAGAAATGGACAAATTCTTAGAAATGCACAACCTTCCGAGACTAAACAAGGAAGAAATAGAAAATATGAACAGACCAATCACAAGCACTGAAATTGAAACTGTGATTAAAAATCTTCCAACAAGCAAAAGCCCAGGACCAGATGGCTTCACAGGCGAATTCTATCAAAAATTTAGAGAAGAGCTAACACCTATCCTTCTCAAACTCTTCCAAAATATAGCAGAGGGAGGAACACTCCCAAACTCATTCTACGAGGCCACCATCACCCTGATACCAAAACCAGACAAAGATGTCACCAAGAAAGAAAACTACAGGCCAATATCACTGATGAACATAGATGCAAAATTCCTCAACAAAATACTATTAAACAGAATCCAACAGCACATTAAAAGGATCATACATCATGATCAAGTGGGGTTTATCCCAGGAATGCAAGGATTCTTCAATATACGCAAATCAATCAACGTGATACAGCATATTAACAAATTGAAGGAGAAAAACCATACGCTCATCTCAATAGATGCAGAGAAAGCTTTCAACAAAATTCAACACCCATTTATGATAAAAACCCTCCAGAAAGTAGGCATAGAGGAAACTTACCTCAACATAATAAAGGCCATGTATGACACACCCACAGCCAACATCATTCTCAATGGTGAAAAATGGAAACCATTTCCTCTAAGATCAGGAACAAGACAAGGTTGTCCACTCTCACCATTATTATTCAATATAGTTTTGGAAGTTTTAGCCACAGGAATCAGAGAAGAAAAACAAATAAAAGGAATCCAAATTGGAAAAGAAGTAAAGCTGTCACTGTTTGCAGATGACATGATACTGTATATAGAGAATCCTAAAGATGCCACCAGAAAACTACTAGAGCTAATCAATGAATTTGGTAAAGTAGCAGGATACAAAATTAATGCACAGAAATCTCTTGCATTCCTATATACTAATGATGAAAAATCCTAAAGAGAAATTAAGGAAACACTCCCATTTACCACTGCAACAAAAAGAATAAAATACCTAGGAATAAACCCACCTAAGGAGACAAAAGACCTATATGCAGAAAACTATAAGACACTGCTGAAAGAAATTAACAATGATAGAAACAGTTGGAGAGATATACCATGTTCTTGGATTGGAAGAATCAATATTGTGAAAATGACCATACTACCCAAAGCAATCTACAGATTCAATGCAACCCCTATCAAACTACCAATGGCATTTTTCACAGAACTAAAACAAAAAATTTCACAATTTGTATGGAAACACAAAAGACCCCGAATAGCCAAAGCAATCTTGAGAAAGAAAAATGGAGCTGGAGGAATCAGGCTCCCGGACATCAGATGATACTACAAAGCTACAGTAATCAAGACAGTATGGTACTGGCACAGAAACAGAAATATAGATCAATGGAACACGATAGAAAGCCCAGAGATAAACCCACGCACATATGGTCACCTTATTTTTCATAAAGGAAGCAAGAATATACAATGGAGAAAACACAGCCTCTTCAATAAGTGGTGCTGGGAAAACTAGACAGCTACATGTAAAAGAATGAAATTAGAACACTTCCTAACACCATACACAAAAATAAACTCAAAATGGATTAAAGACCTAAATGTAAGGCCAGACACTATAAAACTCTTAGAGGAAAACATAGGCAGAACACTCTATGACATAAATCACAGCAAGATCTTTTTTGACCCACCTCCTAGAGGAATGGAAATAAAAACAAAAATAAACAAATGGGACCTAATGAAACTTCAAAGCTTTTGCACAGCAAAGGAAAACATAATCAAGATGAAAAGACAACCCTCAGAATGGGAGAAAATATGTGCAAATGAAGCAACTGACAAAGGATTAATCTCCAAAATTTACAAGCAGCTCATGCAGCTCAATATCAAAAAAACAAACAACCCAATCCAAAAATGGGCAGAAGACCTAAATAGACATTTCTCCAAAGAAGATATACAGATTGCCAGCAAACACATGAAAGGTTGCTCAACATCACTAATCATTAGAGAAATGCAAATCACAACTACAATGAGGTATCACCTCACACCAGTCAGAATGGCCATCATCAAAAAATCTACACACAATAAATGCTGGAGAGGGTGTGGAGGAAAGGGAACCCTCTTGCACTGTTGGTGGGAATGTAAATTGATACAGCCACTATGGAGAACAGTATGGAGGTTCCTTAAAAAACGAAAAATAGAACTACCATACGACCCAGCAATCCCACTACTGGGCATATACCCCGAGAAAACCATAATACAAAAGAGTCATATACCACGATGTTCAATGCAGCACTGTTTACAATAGCCAGGACATGGAAGCAACCTAAGTGTCCATCGACAGATGAATGGATAAAGAAGATGTGGCACATATATACAATGGAATATTAGCCATAAAAAGAAATGAAATTGAGTTATTTGTAGTGAGGTGGATGGACCTAGAGTCTGTCATACAGAATGAAGTAAGTCAGAAAGAGAAAAACAAATACCGTATGCTAACACATATATATAGAATCTAAAAAAAAAAAAAAAACGTTCTGAAGAAACTAGTGGCAGGACAGTAATAAAGGCGGAGATGTAGAGAATGGACTTGAGGACATGGGGAGGGGGAAGGGTAAGCTTGGATGAAGTAAGAGAGTGGCAGGGATATATATACACTACCAAATGTAAAATAGATAGCTAGTGAGAAGCAGCTGCATAGTACAGGGAGATTAGCTCAGTGCTTTGTGACCACCTAGAGGGGTGGGATAGGGAGGGTGGGAGGGAGATGCAAGAGGGAGGGGGATATAGGGATATATGTATATGTATAGCTGATTCACTTTGTTATACAGCAGAAACTAACACAACATTGTAAAGCAATTATACTCCAATAAAGATGTTAAAAAAAAAAAGAATGGCTATCATCAAAAAGAACATAAATAAGAATGTTGGCAAGGATGTTACACTATTGGTAGCAATGTAGATTAGTGCAGCCACTATGGAAAACAGCATGAAGGTTTCTCTAAAAACTAAAAACAGAACTACCATATGACCCAGCAATTCTGCTCCTGGGTACATATCCAAAAAAAAAAAAAAGATAAACACTAATTCAAAAAGACACACGCACCCCCAATGTTCATAGTAGCATTATTTATAATTGTCAAGATATGGAAGCAAACTAAGTGTCCATTAACAGATGAATGGATAAAGAAGATATGGCATATATATACAATGGAATACTACTCAGCCATAAAAAAGAATGAAATTTTGCCATTTGCAGCAACATGGATGGGTTTGGAGGGCATTATGCTAAGTGAAATAAGTCAAACAGAGAAATACAAATACCGTATGATATCACTTACATATGGAATCCAAAAAAATACAGGAAACTAATGCATATAACAAAAAAGAAGCCGACTCACAGATATAGAGAACAAACTAGTGGTTACCAGTAGGGAGAGGGAAGGGGGGAAAGGCAATACGGGGGTAGGGGATTAAAAGCGTTTTTTTCATGATGTACCAACTTTTTCTCTGTGAAAGACACCACTAAGAGGAAAATAAACACAAGCTACAGACTAGGAAAAAATATTTCTAAACCACATATCCTACAAAGGACTCACATCTGGAATATACAAAGAATTTTCAAAACTTAACAGCTAAACCAATTAGAAAATGGGAAAAAATATGAAGAGACACTTCACCAAATTGAATATACACATGGCAAATAAGCATATGAAAAGTTGTTCAACAACACCATCCATTAGGGAAATGCCAGTAAAGGTGGCAATGAGATATCATTACACACCTCTGTTCTAATAGTGACAGTATGAAAAGCTGGCAAAGACATGGAAAAACTTAATCTTTTACACCTTACTGGTAGAAATATAAAATCGTACAGCCACACTGGAAAACAATGTCAGTTTCTTACAAAATAAAGCATACATATAAGACCCAGAATATGGCAATTATCCTAGAGAAAGGATATCTGTACACAAATGTTCATATCAGATTCATTCATAATAGTTAAAAGTTAGAAACAATCAAAATGTACTACAATAAGTGAATGGTTTATAGAAACTTAAGCACATCCATGCAATGGAATAATACTCAGCAATAAAAAGGACAAACTATTGATATGCAATTTGGATGAACCTCAAAGGCAATTCATTGACTGAAAAAAGCCAATTTCAGAAGATCACATATTGTATGATTTCATTTATATAAAATTCTTGAAATGATGAAATTATGGAGATGGAAAAGGGATTAGAAGTTGCCTGAGGTTAGGAATGATGGGGGTGACAGTGGTGGTTGTGACTATAAAGGGGAGCACAAGGGAGACCTTTGTGGTGATGGAACAGTTCTGTATCTTGATTGTGGTGGGGGATTAGATGGATCTACACGTGTGATAAAATGGCACAGAATTATATACATACATTATACCAATGTCAATTTCCTTGTAGGATACTATGTTATAGTTACATAAGATATAACCATTGGGGGAAACTGGGACTGTAAGAATACATGAGATTTTTGTACTATCTTTGCAATTGCTGTGAATATATAATTATTTAAAAATAAAAAAATTTTAAATCACTGGTTACCTTGTCATTGTTATTCATTTCATTTCATTTCATTATTATTACTGAAAATAATTTTGCTGTTTAGAAGACTTGGAGCAATAAAAATGACCCATTCTAGGGTATCAAATATTCTAGGTATGCCACTGAATATAGCTAAAAGAAATGAATGTGCTTGTCCACCAGAAGGCATGTACAAGAATGTCCACACCAGCTTTATTTATAAGAATAAACTGGAAATAACTGAAATGCCTATAACCTGGAAGATGAATAAATTGTGGTATATTCACACAATGGAATACTAAAAGGAAGAGGAGGGGAAAGGAGAGGAAGAGGAAAAATTTCATCTCACTTTATGTATACATTAAAGCCTCAATTACATTTTCAGTAATGGGGCCTGATTTAGCATCCTCGATCAAAATTTAAAACTGCCCCTTCACTCTTATAATGAATTAAAACTATATTTGCTGCTCTGTATTAAAGAGTTGGCAGTATTACATTAAAAACACTGAAAACAGTTGGATTTCAAATGAATTACGGTAGTCTCCCTTATCCACCATTTCACTTTCTACAGTTTCTATTACCCACGATCAACTGTGGTCTGAAAACATTAAATGGAAAACTCCAGAAATAAACAATTCATAAGTTTTTCAATTGCACTCTGTTCTAAGTAGCGTAATGAAATTTTGCACCCACTTGGGATCTCCAACCATCAACATTTTCTGCTCCTGACATCAACCATCAACATCTTCATGGATCAATGATCCAGGATCACCCGAAGCAGGTGATCCTCCTTCTGACAGGTGGTCAGAAGGCCAGCAGCCTAATGCTACATCACAACGTCTACATCATTCACTTCACTTCATCTTACTTATCACATAGACATTTTATCATCTCACATCATCACAAGAAGGGTGAGTACAATACAATAAGATATTTTGAGACAGAGAGATAGACCACATTCACGAATCTTATTACAGTATATTGTTATAACTGTTCCATTTCATTATTGTCGTTAATCTTTGACTGTGCCTAATTTATAAATTAAACTTTATCACAGGTCTGTATGTATTGGAAAAAACATAGTATATAAAGAGTTTGGTACTCGCCCCAGTTTCAGACATTTACTGGGGATGGATAAGGGGGGCTACTGTATATTGTTGCAGGATATAACTGTTTCTTCAAAAATTTTAATAATTCATCTAACTAGCAAGTTATACAACTTGAAGTTGTATACTTAGTTATATAAGATCTCTCTATGAAATCTGTGAAAATTGTTACCAAATTAATATGTATTTTAAGAGCACAAACCACTTATGAAACTTCATTTTTATTACTGTGTCAAAAGACATTTACTAGAGAGTGGAAAATATATTAATGGTCCATTGAAATTCACTTCCCAGTGTCCCCTCTGCCCCTTACAGCATCTTCTCCTCTAGCAGACAGTAGGGAGAATCCAGATCCTGCCAAAGACAGGATGTGAGGCTATGCTTTACATGCACTCGAGAGAACAAGAAGTGTAGAGCAGGTGAATCCATAGAAAAGGTCTGAGAAAGCTCTCAGAATCCCTAGCTGGGCTGATTGGTGATGGTATTTCTGTCCTGAGGCCGGCTAGTAAAAACTGGAGGGGGTAAATACTTCTTTAAATGCAAAGACAGGAACACAAGACTTCAAAGCATACAAAAAATCAAGGAAACATACACCAACAAAGGAACACAATGATTTTCTAATAACCAATCCTAAAGAAAGAAAGCTCTATGAATTACCTGATGAAGAATTCCAAACAATTGTTATAAGGAAGGTTGGTAAGCTACAAGAGAACACAGATAGACAATGCAACAAAATCAGGAAAACAACACAGGAACAAAATGAGAAATTCAACAGAGATAGAAATCATCAAAAAGAACCAAACAGAAATTCTGGAGCTGAAGAATACAATGAATGAAATGAAAAATCCAAGAGACAGCATCAACATCAGGCGTGAACAAACAAAACAGAGGGAAAAAATCTGAGAACTCAAAGACAGGTAATTTGAAATTATCTAGTCAGAGTGTCTGAATGGATAAAAAACAAGACCCAACAATATGCTGCTTACAAGAGACTTGCTTCAGCTTTAAGGATACACATATCTTTAAAGTGAAGGGATGGAAGAAGATATTTCATGCAAGTAAAAACCAAGAGAGCAGAGGTAGCTACACTTATGTTAGATAAAACACACTTTAACTCAAAAGCTGTAATAAGAGACAAAGAATGTCATTATACAATGATAAAAGGGTCAATTCATCAAGAGGAAATAACAATTATAAATATAGACTCATCCTTTGGTATCTGCAGGGGATTTTTTTGAGGACCTGCTACAGA